>NC_082341.1:1307082-1960623 GCF_027477595.1 Haemorhous mexicanus
AGATCCCGAGAAGCCTTGGGAGCTCTCAAGAAGCCATGGTGTCCCAGCAATCCGATTTTTCCATCCAATTTTTGACCATGCTACAAATAACCTGAATTATCAAGGGAGGCGAGCTGGCAGAACAAAGGAAAACCAAACAAAAAACGAAGCTAAATTGGAATCTTTTTTTCACTTCAGCCAAGGCACTGAAACACCCGCTCAAGGGCAGGTTTAACCAACAGGCCAAGCTTAACAAAGCACAGGAGGGAAATAAAAATAAGCAAATAAACAGCGCACACAAACAATGTTTTATTTCTGCACTTTGGGTTCAAAAACTGGCTGAAGAGCTGGAATTCCTCCCTAACCTCCAGCAGGCTGGATTTGAAAGGTTTAGGAGAGTTTTAAATTGCTCTGGTTCATTCTGCATTACCACACAAACTTTTTGAGTTATTTTAGGTGGCATCGGTGTCACTCTGGCTTTCTCCACAGCCAAGGGGGTGCACCAAGGACTTTGTCCCATCCCAGAAAGGGGACAGGGCAGGTGACACTCACCTGTACTGTTGTCTCGAGTCACACCTCCCTGCATTCGTCTCTCGGAGCTTGGTTGCGAGGACTCTGATAATATTGATAAAGAGAATAAAATTTACCTGCAGGGAAAAGAAAACAAACAACAAAGAAATGAGAGCCATTAAAAAAATTGGTGCAAATGGGGGAGGTGTTCGGTTGGTGTTTCCCCCAGGTGAGGCAGGGGCTGGGATTGGGGAGGAAGCTCCTCCTGTGGAAGGGATGAGTGTTCCAGGAGTGATCCCAGGGATTTTAACCTTCAGGGAGAATATGGAATGGCTCACAAGGTGTGGGCATCTCACACGGGAACACCTGAGCCAGCCAGCCCAGCAGGCACCTGGAGGAGGCCAAAATGAGGTTTTATTTGTCTTTACAGCCCAGCTGGGATTAAGATCCCCTCAGGATACCAGGAGCACTCGTAGGATGTCTTCCCACATTTCCATGTGCAAAAGGAAAGAGGAACAAGCCCAAGGCACCACGGTGAAGGCAGAGTGAACCTAACTGGAGATGACAGCCCAAGAATGGAGAAGGGCAACGAAACTCCTGGATTTCTCCCATATTTCTACTGCTGAGATTCCTCTGGGAAGTGTTTAGGATGGAGCAGGCGAGGACAGTCAGGGAATATCATCTACTGCCTTTCAGGGAGACACATCTGTGAACCCAGCTCGTGGCCAGCTGCTCAAGATAATTCCAGTGGTGTATTGGAACAGGCTGCCCCAGGAAGAAGTGGAATCCCCCATCCCGGGAAGAGGTGGAATCCCCCATCCCGGGAAGAGGTGGAATCAACCATCCCGGGAAGAGGTGGAATTCCCCATCCTGGGAAGTGGTGGAATCAACCATCCCGGGAAGAAGTGGAATCCCCATCCTGGGAAGTGGTGGAATCCCCCATTCCGGGAAGAGGTGGAATCCCCCATCCCGGGAAGAGGTGGATTCCTGTGTGGATGTGGCATTTGGGGACAAGGGTTTGTGGTGACCATGGTGGTGCTGGGGAAATGGTTGGACTTGACCTGGGAGAACATTTCCAACCTTTGTGACTCCGTGATTCCAATCCTGTCCTACAGGAATGCGCTGAGGAAAATTTAATGGCAACACCTCATGGAGAGGAAAGATGGGCTGGCACTGGGGAGATTCCCATCTTTGTAGAGCTCTTCAGAGCTTGGTTTCCCTGGATTCCACCAGCTGCTGGCCCAGCCAAACCCTTCCATGGGCTTATGGAGAGGGTACAGGCAGGACCATCCCGAAACCTCAGGGAACAGATCCATGTTGTTGGAAAATGCCTACGGATTCCCCTGGAGCCTTCAGCATTTCGAGACTCAGAATTACCCCACCACACACCAGCCTGGAGCTTTAGGGAGGCACCATTGTGAACCTCAAGCTGGATTATCCAGGAGACCTCCTTGGATGCGTTTTGGCTGGAGCCAGAGCAGATCCATGTTCCAGCATTTCCATGGCAGAGATTTCTCCACCACAACCATTGGATAATTGTTCCCATGGTCAGTTATCCTCCCTGGCAAAACCAGGAATTCCCTGGGCTGCAGGGGCTGGTTTGCCGTGGCTTTGTCTCCTGTGGTGGATTCCTCCTCCCTTGAGGAGGTGCAAGCTTGTTTGGAACTGCTCTCCATAAAAAAAGCAGGAAGGTCGTGCCACACCCTTTCTGTCATTGGGATGTCAGTGAAAACTCTCTCCCACATCCATTTCCCTGTTTTCATGAGGTTTGTGGGAATTTTACACCCCTGCAACCCCATTCCCTGAGTTCCATTTGGCTGAAATTTCCTGACTGGCACAGGAATTACAAAAGAGGAACGGACAGACTGACAGGCAGGGAAGGACAGAGCCTGGGGGCATTTAATTCCTTGGAAACCATCTGGAAGGGAAAAACCAAGCAGGATTTATGTCTCTACAGGAGCTTTTCCAGCTTTAAAGGCTCCAAAGTGGGATTTTGTTCTGCATTTGTCAACAAAATTAAAGATGCCCAACCTTATCACACCCAGGAGGGAAACTCCTCTGATTTCCCCAAATGTGCTAAATTTGAAAAGAAATCCAGACAAAGGAATCACATCCAAATTAGCAGAGAGTGGAGAGATTTTAAACCCCTCAGCCTCCAAAATCTCATCCAGAAAATGCAGGGCTTAGTCCAGCAACGTGGGAATGGCAGTAGCAGCCAAGTGAACAATACGAACCCACAGAAATTAAACAGACACAACCCGTGGAATATTTTTGCATAATGAACAGCTGGATTTGCAAATTGCCAGGGCACAGGCACAGCCTCCTGGAGAAACCTTATTTTTTCCAAGGATGAGCCTCAACTGGGCTCTTTCTCCTCAGCTAATTGGCCTTCAAATGAAAAGTGATGGGGTCTCTGGAATTAATTTAATTGGACCATCTGAACTTTCTTCTCCAGCCTCTGCTGTTCCATTTCCAAAGATGTGGTCTCGGTGATGCGTTTCTTCCAAGGAATTGCTGGAGCCAGGTGGAGATTTTCCACCAAAAGGATGAAATCCAGCCCCACCCCAAACCCCAAAAATCTCACCTAATGGCCCAGACGAGCACATCCACCTCGGAAAATTTCCTGCTCTTTGTGTGTCTGGTGCTCTTCTCACCCACATTGAGCATCTTCCAAGGCCTCCTGATTTGGGGGGGCCGGGAGGAAGAGCCTGATTCCAAACTCTCTGGACCGTGGAGAGATTCCTACTGGCTCCACTCGTGGATGAGTGGAAAGGGAGATGGGATTTGGGGGAGTGCATGAGCTCTTTGACATCGATTCCACCAGGAGACTGAGCAATGGAGAACCCCAAATAAAGAGAGCGGGGGAAGAGGGTAATTAATGAATTCATCAATTAGGATGTAATTGGATTCACCTGGTGCAGATAATTAAATCTTATAATTCCCTCTCCAGCTTTGGAGAGCTCTTCCTGTGTTGGGATAATGTCACTTGGATCCTTCCTTTCCCCTCTGGCTCCTGGGTGGGGGTTGGAATAACCCATCCTCAGTGGTTAATGATCCAATCAAAGCTGGGATGGTTTCATTTCCCTTCCCACCTCAGGCTTCCCAAACTTTTACCAGCTCAGAAATGAAGGGATGATCCTGAAACGTGCCTGGGAAAAGCTTTGGTCCAGCCACAGACACCAGATCCCATCTCTTCCCACTGGAGATGCCTGGTAAGAACTTGTTATGATCCCTGACAGTTTCCAAGATCATCTGGGTTGGAAATGTTGCCTTGAGCGTTGGTTTCATTGATGATTTTTGGGTCTTAGCCCTAAAAATGTGGGATTTTTCTCTCTGTGAAGTCACTCACAAGCCCTTCTGCCATATTCAGCTGCCAAAATTCCAGGCAGGACAAGCATGAACCCCTCAAAGTGGTCATGTAGGGACTACTATAAGGCAAGATAACAGGGTGATTAGAGTGGGAAATCCTGGATCAGCTCTTCCCAAGGAGCCAAAGGCCTCCCAGCCCCCTCCCTCATCCCATACTCACCACGATAGCTGCCAGGATGGGCACCTGAATAATCCACTTTAAATTGCCAGCACTCAAGTCCCAACACCTGGGGAGAGATGGACATCCTGTCAGGAAAGCACTGGCAGAGCAATGGACGCCAGAGTTCTGCTGGAAAAATCCCCCTGGAAGGAGGAGTTCCTCCAAAGCCTGGTGGAAGGACCTTGCTCTAACCCTGCCTGCACTCAGTGAGACTTGGGAACATCCCTTTCCTGCTGTAATGCTACTAAAAAATGAGAATATTCCCATGGTTGGGATGGTTCTGCTCCCCAGAGGGTAAAGCTCTTTCCAGCTCTTTCCACACCCATCCAGACTCGTCCCTTCCGGGCAGGAACAGATCCTTTTCCACTTCTTCACTTCCTCACCAGAAAATAATCCCTCCATTAAAAGTTATCCAGGTTTCATGAGCACAGGAGAGGCTGAACTGATGTGGGATCACAGGATCCTGGAACGGGTTGGGTTGGAAGGGACTTTAAAGATGATTTAATTCCAAATCCTGCCATGGGAGAGAGGTTGCTCCAAGCCCTGTCCAACCTGGCCTTGGACAATTCCAAGGATGAGGCAGCCACAGCTTCTCTGGGTGACCTGTGCCAGGGCTTCCCCACCCTCACAGGGAAGAATTTTTCCCAAGATCCCATCTATCCTTGACCTCTGGCAGTGGGAAGCCATTCCCTGTGTCCTGTCCCTCCAGTTCCTGATGAATAATCCCTTCAGCTTCCCTGTAGGCCTCTTCCATCCTGGCCATGTCCCTGCTCATGGCAGGGGGTTGGATTAGGTGACCTTTAAAGGTCTTTTCCAACCCAACCATTCCATGATTCCCCCTTGGAATAAACCTGCACAACTTCCCATGGGGACAGGCGCTGATGGGGTCAGTGATGGGCTTCCACATTCACTTCCTGGGGGTTTCCTTCAACCAAAATCCCCCAAAATCTTTTATCTCCATCCACCTTCAGTCCTTATCCCAGTGAGGACTGGGAAGGCCAGTTGGTGACGTGGATGTTGGGATGTTGGGATGTTTGTTGGGATGCAATCCTCCATCTGCCAGGAAGGGATGGGCTCCATTTGCTCCCAGGAGTTTCCAGCAACCATTGGAAAAGCCGACTCGGTGTTAATTACTCTGCTGGAATTCTCTCCAGCCCTGGAGGCAGGAATGCCACAGCTTTTCCTTATCTGATCCAGGTAACCCCACATGGCACTGGCAGTTTTCCCAGGGCAGCTCCTCAGGGAAGGCGAGGCTGGAAAGCCACCGGTGCTCCCTGGAACCTCTGTGAGGATGAGCTGGTGTCACGGATGTGTCACCCTTCAGCAGCTCTGCTGATCCACCCGCCCAAGCCTGGAGCTGAAATCCCCTCTGGAAAGCAGTGCCTTCCCATGCAGAGCCGTTTGGGAATGCCCAGGGACCCTCAGATGGAGGATCCTGGGGACGTGGAAGCATTTCTGTGGTCAGGCCTGTGAATTCTGGGGGAAAGGCCAGGTTGGACAGGGCTTGGAGCAACCTGGGATAGTGGCAGGAGTCCCTGCCCATGGCAAGGGGTGGAATGGGATGAGCTTTAAAGTCCCTTCCTGCCCAAACCATCCTGGGATTGTAAAATCCACGGAGGAGTCACAGTTCTACCACCCCACCACCAAATTCTCTGCCTGTGCTGCAGCTGCTGTGTCCCAAACTCATCCCTGCCCATTCGGGATTTTAAGGACCCCTGTCTTGTCCCTGCCCAGCTGTGACACTGTCCCTTTATCCCCGGGATAACAACTGCAGGTATTCCCATTTATTGGATCCTGCAGAACAAAGGAAAAACGATCCTTCCCTTCCATCCACCATCCTCCTCCAAAAGTTAATGACGTCAGAGTCGAATTCCAGCTTTGCCTGGTTCTTTTTCCTTTTGAATTCACCCATAAATCCCACAAAACTTTGCATATAAAAGGGAGAGAAGGAAACCAGTGGGACTTACTCTGTGTCGGCCAGAGTGGCTCTGACGCTGGCCCACACTGTGACAAACACAGCAGGGAGTCCTGCAAAAGAACACAGGTGACACCAGGTCAGCGGGGACCGAGGGTGCCAAAATTCCAGGTGGAGTGGGTTAGGGGAAGGTGGAAGGAGCAGCTTTTAATTATTCAGGTATAGCTGAGCCTTGGAAAGGCTGAGCTTTCACATCTGAGAGCTGAACTGGTTCAGTCTGGGGGGCTCACAACAAAGACATTGAGGGGCTGGAGCGGGTCCAGGAAGGAAAAGGAGTTGGGAAAGGTCTGGAAAACTCCTGAGGGAGCTGGGAAGGGGCTCAGCCTGGAGCAAAGGAGGCTCAGGGGACCCTGTGGCTCTGCACAGCTCCTGGCAGGAGGGGACAGCCGGGGGGGTCGGGCTGTGCTCCAGGGAACAGGGACAGGAGGAGAGGGAACGGCCTCAGGCTGGGCCAGGGCAGGCTCAGGGTGGAAACTGGGGAAATTCCTTCCTGGAAAGGGGCTCTTACACATTGGAACTGCCCAGGGCAGGGGGGAGTCCCCATTCCTGGGGGGATTTAAATCCCTGTGGATGTGGCACTTGGGGACGTGATCAAGGGTGGCCTTGGCAGTGCTGGGAATGGTTGGACTGGATCATCTCTGAGGGCTGAGAGTGCTGGGACCTCAGAGGCTGGAACTGCCTTTGGCCAACTCATCCCATGGGAAGCAGAGAGCCCTGCTCTGGAGCCAGGCTGGGAGAGCTGGGAATGTTCCCCTGGAGAGGAGGAGGCTCCAGGGAGAGCTCAGAGCCCTGCCAGGGCCTGAAGGGGCTCCAGGAGAGCTGGAGAGGGACTGGGGACAAGGCACGGAGGGACAGGACACAGGGAATGGCTCCCACTGGATGGGAGATTGGGAATTGGGAATTCCTGGCTGGGAGGGTGGGGAGGGGCTGGGATGGAATTCCCAGAGCAGCTGTGGCTGTCCCTGGATCCCTGGCAGTGCCCAAGGCCAGGCTGGAGCAGCCTGGGACAGTGGGAGGTGTCCCTGCCCAATGATAGAAGGCGGAATGGGATGATCCTCAAGATCTCATTCAACCCAAACTATTCCATGATTCCATGATTCCATGATTCCAATGGTTTTATGCAGCACACCTTCTCCAAGATATTTCCTCCCTTCCTTCACCTCAAAGAAAGGTAGAGCAGGAGTCAGGCTCCAACAGTTTCTCCCAGAAAATCCCTGGATGGATTGGAAGCTCTGTTAAATACGAGAGAGCTGCTGCACAAAGCAGAGAAATGCTAAAATTTAGGATTATGTTTCCAAAATATCCAGGCAAAGTTTCATTCCCAAAGGAACCATCCTGATTTCAGCACAGCTACCCCAGGCCATCATCTTTTCCCTATGAAACGTGAAAAAAAAAAAATTCCCCAATATCCAAATGCAACCTTGTATTTATTTTTCTTTAGGGTCCAGTTATTTGTACAACTGAGTCCCCTACCGGCTTCCCTTAAAAAGCAGGACCCAATCCACAGTAGCTTCTACAAATTTGGGAAGAATGACCCCTTTCAGGTGGGAAAAAAAAAAATTATTAAAAAATAAATAAAGGCGACATTTATCAGCGGGGACTGTGAAGAGGCTGTTCCCAGTCTAAGCTCACTGGGGCTCGGGGATAAGCCCAGGCTTAACTTTCAGCATGCACTTAAGTCTCATTAGGGTGCTTAAAGGTTTTCCTGACCACGGGGTGTGGAGCAGGGACGGCTGTGTCCCACACCCGGGGACAACGGGGCCCTTATCCAGGCTGGGAGCTGGGAATGCCGAGGTAATATAAGAAAGCATAAATAATTAAACACAGAGCCTCACTCAGGCCCAGCGCTCCTACAAAGCCACATTTGTAAGGAATTCATCCCGCTCCACAATTCCCCGTGCTGCTGGCACTGGGAAGAAAATCCTTGACCTGTCGCACTGGGAACTTGGAGAGAGGGAAGTGAGGGCTCGGGGAAGGTGACAGGCACCAGCTCTTTCCTCCTCCCTGACATCCACCCATTCCAGGCTCTGGAAAACCATCCAAGGATTGAATTTTTTGTTGCTCTTTTAGTTTATATCCACTGAGGAACTGCCATGTTGGAAGGCTGTCCATGGAATATTGGATATTCCCGCTACAGCAAGGCTCTAAGTCTGAAGGATGGATTTTTTGGGAGACTTGGATACACTTGACAGGAATCTGTTCCTCTCTTGCCTGTCCTGACCTTCAGAAGAGACACAATTCCCATTCTTCCTAATCCTGTGCTGACTCTGAGCTCCCAAGCAACAATAAAATACCCAGGGGAAAACAGTTATCCCTAAAAATCCCAACATGTGGATGGATGGATGGCTGGGTGGATGGATGGAGGGATGGATGGATGGATGGGTGGATGGATGGATGATGGATGGATGGATGATGGAGGGATGGGTGGATGGATGGATGGATGGATGGATGGAGGGATGGATGTGGGATGGATGGATGGATGGATGGATGGATGGATGGATGGATGGATGGACGGAGGGATGGGCGGATGGATGGGGGGGATGGATGGGTGGATACATGGATGGATGGATGGATGGCTGGATGGATGGATGGATGGATGGAGTCAGGGATGTGCTCCCTGACTCCAGCCCAGCCCCTGCCGTGCCGTGAGCGACTTGTACAGAATCCACATTGTATGCGCTGTGCATTTCCAGCCACACACACAGTGTGTACAATGCAGGTGCTATAAAGTCAGGAATCTCCCCAGCAGCCGGAAAACGGGAAAGATCTGCTGGCCACCCCACCCCCTCTAGGGCTTTTCCTGTGTCCATGTTTCCCAGCAGCTGGAAAAATGGGTTTCATGCATGTGGAGTGAGGGAGCGACTGCTGGAAGGGAGTTTAGGAATGAAGGCCTTGTGTAGGTCTGGGAATTCTGGTCTCAATTCCCTGGGATTTAAAAGCTTCTCTGAGGAACAATGCCTGTGTTTTATGAGTCCCTCTGTGTCCCTTCCTCCTGATGTTTAATGGGAATAGCAATAATACTTTAAAGGCCTCTGGTCCTGCTTGGTACATATTTTTCAGGGCAGGATTATTGCTGCTTGGATAAACATGCAGGGCTCCTCATCATGGATTTTTGGAGCACCTCCCACCATCCTTTTTATCTTTTCCAGGTGTTCCTGCAATCCTCAGTTTGCTGAAATCCAGGGCAGCCCAGCCGTGTGTGTGGGAATCAACGTGGTGTGAAGGAAAAACGCCTATGGAATCAGCTCGGGTTTCCTGGCCATTGGTCATGGCTCCTAAACTTCCTTCAAAAAACAGCTGCAGGGAGCTGGGAGTCTCCCAAGGGATTTATTGTGGCCCATAATGTCATTATTTATTTATTTTGGGTGGGTGCTGGCACGGAAGGAGTTCCTTTCCATCATCAGGGTCTCCCTTGGAAGAAGGGGGTTGAGGACTTTGATGGAGCTTGTGCCAGTGAGGATGTGGATTGAAAATGCTGGACAGAAATCCACGGAGATGACATCAAAAGACTGCTCTTTGTCCTGCTTTTCCCAGAATTAAGATGTTGCAGGGTGATTTTCGCTCCCTGTTTCCACCTTGGAGATTTCCAGGCAGGACAGATTCAATGCTGATTATTGCCAGAATATTCCACTTTTGGGGGCAAATCTGTCTTTTCTGTGGAACAACTATTTATCCCTGATTCCCTGTCACTCATTGCTGCGGTGTGGGCAGGATCCAGTGCCCGCTGCAGGGAACTGGAATTTTTTCCACTGTCTCCGGTGGCTCCTGGATTGGTTTGCCCTTTCCAGTGCCCAAAAATTATCCAAACAATCCGCCTGAGCGGGTGCCTGTGTGGACATTATCATCCCAATCCAAACAAAGCAATCCCAACTGCCCCCGGAGGGGACTGTGTGTTCTCATTCCAGAGGAATTTCCACGGGGCAGCCTCAGGCTCCTGGAAGCCCAGGGATGCTGGCTGTTGTGACAGGTGTGACTCCAGCCCTGTGGTCGCTCCGATAAAATGATTATTCCCTGGCAGAACTTGGGAGAGCTAACGAGAGCAATCCCTGCCTGTCCCAACTTTTTCCCCTTTGGTTTTGCTTGTTAAACACATGGCATTATTTTCCAGCTGCTTCCCTCTCCTCCCCAGTTCCCTCTGGGGAATTGCTTCTTTAAGCCTGCTCTTTGCAGTTTCATGTTATTTTTTGAGAGGGAATTTTTACAGAGCCTGAAGGTTTGGAGGAGGATGAGTTTATTTCTCTTTTCTAATTTAATTTAGTTGGGGTTTTGTTCATTTGCTTTAGCAAAGAGGTGCCATCCAAAGCCCTCTCCGGCCCTCAGCAGCTGAGATAAGAAATGCCAAATCCCCAAAATAGAATCCCAGAATGATCTGGGTGACGAGACACCTTAAATCCCATCTCATTCCACCCCCTGCCAAGGGCAGGGACAACTTCCACTGTCCCAGGTTGCTCCAAGCCCCATCAAATATCTCTTAGTTTGTTGATTTTCCCAAAATTTTTCCAGCTGTCCAGGACCAGGCTTTTCCTGAGAGATGGATTCCCACTTTGGAGTATTTCTATATTTACACTTCCCATCGTTACCATCTGTCAGCACCAGCAATTCCTGACCTATGGAGCAGCTGAACAGGAGGTTTGGAAGCAGCTCCCTCTCTGTATCCCATTTGGGAAGTAGGAAGGCTGGAGAGAGCCCTGCCCTGGAGTATTGGATCCCAAAAATCTGCAATCCTTCATGAACTCAGTTCTGTGTTCCCTGCCTTGCTCTGAGCTCCACCATCAGGGACAGCCACCAACTTTTTTTCCGTAAAAATCTCCGGAACGGGGAGTGGTGCACACCTGAACCGTGTCCTAAAAATGCAGTCAGGATGTGGCCAGGTGGATTTGGGATATGGAATTTGGGAAGTGGGTCTGTGCCAGGTAACCACAGCCCCCCATGACCCCTGGACAGGTTTTCCTGCTAATTCCTGTTTAAACCCACACCCCATTATCCTTCCACACATCCTCAAGGATCATCGGAAACATTCCCTGCTCTCCTCCCAACCTCCAGACTCCGAGACAACTGTGGGCAGTTGTTTTATTGTCCCAGCACCTCGTAACTCCTGGGAAGCCAAAATTAAAGCCAGGAGTGAACAGAAATCCCATTCTCCTCCGAAATGTGCGTGCCCAAAACGTCTTCTCCTAATGAGCCCCTTCCCTGCACCCACATCCCGCCCCTTTCTCGTTACTCAGGGAAAAGATGCCCAAGTTGAAAGAAAAGGAAAATAAGAAACTCTTCCCCACAAATTGCAGGTTTCCAGTGGCGTTCCAAGGCTCAGGAGACCTCAAGGATTTGAACCAGCTGAGGTTTGAGGGAGGAAATCAGAGCTTGGGGCTCTCATTGGGAGCAGATGCTCAAAACCTCACACAGATTTCTGCCCCTCCAGCTCAGCCCTGGTTTCTCAGCAGGAGATCCTGGGAGGAGGTGGGGATAAATCCCTGAAATTGGCTGCCTCATCCCAAATTTAGCCCTCACATTTCCTGCCCTGGAAGGTGGCAAAATGTGGGGGTGGTGAGGCACCACCAGAGATTTGTGGCTGCCCCTGGATCCCTGGAAGTGTCCAAGGCCAGGCTGGACACAGGGGCTTGGAGCACCCTGGGACAGTGGAAGGTGTCCCTGCCATGGCAGGGGTGGGAATGGATGGGATTTGAGGTCCCCCCCAACCCCAACCCCAACCCATCCTGGGATTCCCTGGCTCTTTGTGCTGCCTCTCCAAGCCTGGGCTGATCCTTCTGGAGAGCCTGGAAGGGCCACAGTGAAAACACCACAATTCCAGAATGATAACACCACAATTCCAGAATGATACCGCCACAATTCCAGAATGATAACTCCACAATTCGAGAATGATAACTCCACAATTCCAGAATGATAACGTCACAATTTCAGAATGATAACTCCACAATTCCAGAATGATAACGTCACAATTCCAGAATGATAACACCCCAATTCCAGAATGATAACACCCCAATTCCAGAATGACAACACCCCAATTCCAGAATGATAACACCACAATTCCAGAATGATAACGCCACAATTCCAGAATGATAACGCCACAATTCCGGAATGATAACACCACAATTCTGGAATGATAACACCACAATTCCAGAATGATAAAGGCTTCCCAGTGCTGGAATTTGAAATATAAGGAATTCTTAGAATTTTGAATTTGTAAGTCAAAGTTTAGAGTTAAACATGGGATTTGATTTAAGACTATGGAAAAAGCTTTTAAATTTAGGTATTAAAAATAAAAATGTAGATTTACAGTTTAAAGTAAAGACACGTTAAACTAAATAAAATAAAGTTTAGAGTTTTAGAGTTTAAGACATAGAAAAAATAAAAGTAGTTATAGAAGTAAACAAAAATATTAGAATATAGTATTATAAGTTTGTGTATTGTAATATAAATACCTAAGAAAGTTTATACTGTAATATAAGTAAAAATATTTAAAGATTAGGTTAAAAATAGTGTTTTATTAATCAATAACTCCAAAAAAAGTTTTATAATTAAAGGTCTTATGATCTAAAATAAAAAGTCCAATTTTTTAAAACTCAAAAGTCCCATCTCTAACTTAGTCAAAACTCCCCACAAAAAATTATCACAACCCAGCATGAAAGCATGAAAAGCCTGTCCTTGCAAGAGTTGCTCATCCTGCCTCCATCCCCTCTCCCACGTTTCTGTACACCCACACTTTCCTTCAGGAGCCACCTCCAAGAGGCTTTTCCAGGAGCAGCCATGACTTACCCCAGCCAAATAATGTGAATCCCCAGAGATATTTCTTCTCCGAGAAAAATGCCATGAAGATGAGGCTGTGGAGATAGAGCCCTTCCACCAGGATCCAGTAGTAATTGGTAGCCAGGAAGTAGAGGAAGAAGGTGACAGCTACTTTACAGCCCACCTGCAGCGACCACAGAAGGACAGAGAAGGAACACGGCGTGAAATTCTTGTGCTGCACAAACACACTGAGGTGGGGTGGGGAGCAAGGTGGAGAAAGGAATTAAATCAGAAAATCCTGTTTCAGGGGTTTTTATGTGGGGGAAAACCTGTGGAAGAGCAGGAAAGATGAACTGTTGGGAAAAAGCTCCTGAGCCAAGGATGGTTTTTCCTACAGCAGGTGAGTTGGGAAGTAGAGAAAAAGAGATGATGGCTGGATCCTGCTCTCTCCCAACCCGGTGATGAGGGGCTCACACACTTCTAGAGCAGTTGGGGTTCATCTTTCCCTGTGTTTCATCTTTCCCTGTGTTTCATCTTTTCCCTGTGTTTCATCTTTCCTCTCTGTTTCATCTTTTCCCCGTGTTCCTTGTCCATGTTGGAGGCCAAAGGGCCTTGGCCGAGTTGTCCCTGTCTGGGTGTCCTGCTGAAGCCACAGCACTTGGAATTACAACTCCTTCCTCAGCTGATGGAGAGACCGAGGTGGGGTGGAGTCACTCACCCCATCCTGTCATGGATGGCCGTGCCAGGATCCTCCAGGGCTGTTTGTCTGTCCTCAACAACTGGGAACTCTTGGGAAGGCTCCTGCTGCCTTCGGAGCTAGGTGCTCCAAGGGCAAACAGGACCTTTGGGATTTTCCCTGGAAATTCCAAGGTGTCCCACCTGAGCTGCAAGGTGGGAGATCTGGGACAGACTTCCAGGACATGGTGGAGTTAAGGCTGAGCTCTCGCTCCACGCTGAGCTGAAATCCTTTAATTTTTTGGGAGCAAAACCCTGACTGTGGCCCAACTCCCTTTGGACAAAGCCACCCTGCTTCCCAATTTCTCAGCTCCAGTAGAGACAGGCTGCAAAATACTGGTGCTACTTTGGAGTTAATCTGTACAAAGCCAGCTCTTGTCAATGTGGATATCCCTGGAGTCTGGGAAGTTGGATTTCCCAGGAATTCTGTGGCTGCCACATCTCTTGGCCCATCTTTGTGCTGTCCCTTCCTCTAAAAGGAATGCAAAGGACTGACAGAAAATGCCAATAATACTACCTTGGAAATAAAAAGAGACTTTTTTTTTTATCCTGGCACAGTTCTTTTGCTAATTTTTGTCCATCAATATACACACACCTATACATATATTTGCATATTGATAAGACATGCATACATCACACTCATTTTCTTTCATAGACAGAGGGAGTTAAAACAGCTTGATTAAAAATCCCCCTAAATCAATTAATATTTTTTATATTTATAAAAAATCCCAATCTAAGTTTGATAATATTTTCCATCTTTATTTTTTATATTTATTGACTCAGGCAGGGAATGTGAGGCACTAATTGAAAAGTTCCCACTTTGTCTGGAAACAAAAGAAATCCAGTAATTGTTGCCTTCATCGCTCGCTTGCCTTGCTATTCCAAAGAGTGGGAAATGCCATTAAATGCTAATACCCAAAGAATGCCATAGATTATCCTAATTATTCCTTATAATGAGCCCAGCAAGAGGAGAAACACCAAACAATGCAGTGAAACATTTTGTGTTCTTTCCAAAAAAATGAGAGTTTTGGAGCGTGTTGAGTGAGACTCTGTAAATTAATGACATGGATGTCCGGGGTGGGAAAGGAACACAATGACAAAGTCCCAGTTGGGACACTCGGATGCCCAGTGGGACATTCCCAAACCCTCTGATTTTTCACAGGGTGTTGCTGGTCCCTGGTTGTAGCACAAGCTGGGAAAGACTTGAGAATCCACAGGCAGGAAGTTGATCCCAGAACCCTTGAGGTTGGAAAAGACTTCCATGACCATCGAGTCCAAGCTGTGCCTGGTCCACACAGAGCACCGAGTGCCACATCCAGGAACTCCTTGGACACCTCCAGGGATGGGCACTCCAACCCTCCCTGGGCAGTTCCAAGGCCTGAGCGCTCTTCCCATGGGGAAATTCCTGCTGATGTCCACCCTGAGCCTGCCCTGGCCCAGCCTGAGGCTGTTCCCTCTGCTCCTGTCCCTGTTCCCTGGGAGCAGAGCCCGACCCCCCCGGCTGTCTCCTCCTGGCAGGAATTGTGGGAAGTGAGAAGGTGCCATATCCAGGATTCCATGGGAAATCCGTCATGGTACCAATGACAAGGAGAGCTGAGACCTTCAGGATGCGGGAAATGTGAGGATGGGCTTCATTCCCCCAAGCACATGGACAATGCAGATGTTGCCATCAGAGATTTCTATAGATTGAAATTCCCATGGAATTTTGGAGAAGAGTCCAACGGACCTCACTTCCATTTTTATTTTGGGATGTTGATTCGTCTGCCTGGGTTGACTGCGTTGACTCAACCAACCATAAATGGAGCCTGAGGTTCAGGTTGGACACCAGCAGGAATTTCCCCATGGAAAGGCTGCTCAGGCCTTGGAAGGGGCGGCCAGGGAGGTGTGGAGTCCCCATCCCTGGAAGTGTCCAAGGAATTCCTGGGTGTGGCACTCAGTGCTCTGGGCTGGGGACAAGGCTGGGATTGGGGACCCACCAGCAATTCTGAGGTTGGATGACCTTGGAATTCTTTTCCAACTCAATGATTCTGTCTCTCATAGACACCAGCTCCTTTTTGCAGATGAGCCCCACCCTTTCCTGTGACACCACATCCTCCCCACATTTTCCCTCCCAAAATGTCCTTTTTTCCATATGGGAGGGAGAAAAGTCATGCATTCCCCACCCATGGAAGTGTTGTGAGCCAGGCTGGATGTGCCTTGTGCTGGGATGGTCAGGAATGCTTCCACAGCCATAAATTCCAGAGGGTATCAGGGGAATGTAAATGGGAATCAAACCATCAACCTTGACTGCCACGGGAGCAGCTTTTCCTTAGCTCAGGAATTGGGAATCCCTCTGAACCAATGGACTGAGAATGGGAAAGGACGGGAAGAGGCTGTGAAAGATGAGTAGGGTGGAAAACTCCCCAAAAGAGGATAAGTGTTGAACGAAGAGGACAAAGACATGAATCCTGGAAAACCACTGCTCTGGGAACACTCACAAACTGCGATTTATCCGCTGGAGGTGCTTCCGTGATGGATTTCAAGTCCTCCTCGGAGATCCGCTCCATCTCCTCCAGGGCTGACCCGGAGTACAGGACCGCGTCCTTCACGAAGATGCTGACGGCCCTCAGCATGAAGGACACAAACAGGTGCATGTGGATGTAGTTCCTAGTGCAGTGCAAACGTCTGGAAGAGGAGAAGAAGGATTGGGAAGTTCAGTCCAGCTGTTGGATGCAGCCAGGGCCACTTCTGACTCTGCAGAGCCCCAGCTCCTCCCACTGGCACCGTGTCCCCATGGGGAGCAGAGTGATGGTCACGGCTCCCTGCTCTCCCATGGGGTTGGGAAATGGATTAGTACCTTCTCCAGGGGCTTCAGGGAAGCCTGGAATGGTTTGGGATGGATGGGACTTCAAGCCCATCCAGTCCCACCCCCTGCCATGGGCAGGGACGCCTCCCACTGTCCCAGGCTGCTCCAAGCCCCAGTGTCCAACCTGGCCTTGGACACTTCCAGGGATCCAGGGGCAGCCACAGCTTCTCTGGGCACCCTGTGCCAGGGTCTCCCCACCCTCCCAGCCAGGAATTCCTTCCTAAAATCTGCTCTATCCCTGCCCTCTGGCAGTGGGAAGCCATTCCCTCTCTCCTCTCCACTGCTGCCTTGGATTCCAGAGGCTCCAGAACTTGGGGCCACTGGAAACCTCGCAGAGCTTCCTGTAAACCATGGATTTTTTTGTCCAGCTCAATTTAGGAGCAGCTCCAGCGGTGACTGGGGTGTGCTGGGCTGTTGTCCCTGTTTTCCTGCCGTGTATGTTATCCTTTGGAGCAGTTTGTGGGCTCCACCCCAGCAATGGCAGCAGTGGCCCCACAAATCCCAGTTGTAAAGCGCTTTAAGGTCCTTTTTGGAGGAAAAGCTTTTTTGGGGATGGTGAGAGGTGAATGGGTCAGAGCCAGGAAGAAGAGGTGTATTTTGGAATCAGGAATCAGGATTTAGGGAAGAAGGAACTGATCTCTGTCCTCTGGAGCTCTGGTGCCATGCCTGGATTTATGAATGGATTTATATTCCTCTTAAATCCCAATAATCTGCACTAATTAAAGGCTGTGTTTTTATCCCTTTTGCAGGATGCTATGATAACAACTCCAGTTGTTCTCTGACCTTTTATAATCCAAATTCCTCCAAGTGGAACTGATGAGGTTTATTAAATGAGGATTGGCTTTGTTCCCTGCATTTGAAAGGGAGTCAGTGAATCTCTGGATTATCGAGGATAAAATCTGGCTTGATCCCTGCTGCTGCTCTGATCCTTGGGATAAAGATGCTCCTGCACAGTTGCCCAGGTGGTCTGGGCCGGAAATGAAGTGGGATTAAGATAAGGATAAAGAAAAACCAGGAATTCCCTTGCACACATGGACACGGAATATTTTAACAACCTTGCCAGTGTCCAGTGGGAAATGACGTGGAGGGAAGAGGTTGGGAGAACAAGAGTGTGGTGGAGGGATGGGATCTGCAGTGCCCTTTGGATTGGGTCTGTCGTGGATTTGGGATTTGCTATCCAAGCAAACCCCCCTAACACCTTTTGCTGCCTGCTGAGAGCTCTGAGCACTTTCAGAGCCCAAAGCCACACATTTCATTCCCAGTGTTCCACGTCCAGGGCTTGGCTCAAGCTTCCCAAATCCCTCTGCAGACACCAAACGTGGCTGTTTTGGCCCCCACCAGCTCTTGTCCAGGCCCTGCTGCCTTTTTAGGAGAAGACACGAGCAGACCTCGAAGGGAAGCAAATCTGGGGCTCAGGGTTTGGGGTCACCCTGCTCTGTGGGGTCACCCCAGATAGAACATTCCCAAAGGACAAATCCCTGGATGTGGGGGGACACCTTTCATCCCTCCCATCCCATGCTGTCTGTGCCAGCAAGAATCCCAGAATGGTTTGGGCTGGAAGGGACCTTAAACATATCCCATTCCAACCCCGGCACCTTCCACTATCCCAGGCTGCTCCAAGCCCTGTCCAACCTGGCCTTGGACACTTCCAGGGATGGGAGCTGCAACACTGGATTGAGGAATGGGTAATGGGGGTTCAAAGTGGCATTGAGGGGTCTAAATCCCTTGGCAGGGATGGTGGGAAGGGAGGGGACACAATGGAGTCAGGAGGGTCAGGTTTGGATCCCTGGGAAGATTGGGGGAATCGGCCTGGAAGTTTTCCATCCCTTTTAACTGGGTTATCCTTCACGAACATTCGGATTTATAGTGGGCTTTCCCTCAGGGAATCTTATTTCTCTGCAAATCAGCCATCCAAGGCTAAGCCTGTCACCTGCAGGGATAATAGGGACAGAAAATCCTGGAGAGTCTTCCAAGGAATTCCTGGAGACGCCCCTCTTCCCATTTGCTACAAAGAGGGCCTGGAAAACTCCACCGGAGGGAAGCGGAAAGAGTTCCAAAACCCCACCCACCATCCCCCAGGAAGTTTGCCCTGGGATACCCTAAAACAGCCCAAATCAGAGATGCCACCACCACTGGCGGCTTCCTGAACTGTGCCACCCCAATTTTATCCTTCCGGAAAAACCCGCGGCTTCTCCGGTGTCGCTTAGGTAAAAACAGAGCCGCCTACCTGAAGTATCCCAGGATAAGGACAGCAACTGTGAGGGATCCCAGGGAGATGGAGTATCCAACAGTATAAATCAAATAGAGGCGATCAAAGACCTCCTGCAGCAGAAACGATGGAGAAAACAGCGTCACACGGGGAACGCGGCCCTCCTGCGCCACGCAACCCTGGCAGCACGCAGAGCCCAGATCCTTCGGGAATATCCCGTCTTTTTTGGCAGCTTGGGAAGTGGGGTTCGTGTTCCCTGAGGTGGGGAGGTGGGATTTTCCCAAGGGATTCATGATGGAGTGGGGTTAATCCCATACCTGGGAGTTTTGCTGCGTTTTCATCCCAAAGGAACCCAAAGTGGTTCCAGCAAACCAAAAACTCCCGGCCCAATTCAGGGATCACTTGGGAATTCTCACCTGGACAAAATGCCTGCTGAGCTGGGAATTTTGCAAGGGATTAATGATGGAGTGGGGTCAACCCCATGCCTGGGAATTTCACTGCGTTTTCATCCCAAAGGAACCCAAAGCGCTTTACAAACTCCTGGCCCTGTCCAGGGATTACTTGGGAATTTTCACCTGGACAAAATGCCTGCTGAGCTGGGAATTTTGCTGGAATTGCACAATTTAGCCATTGCTGGATGACTGATATCCAGCCTGGGGGAGTGTAACCCACACCAGAAAACAGGGGAAGGAAATACTTTGGCTATGGGATATGAGGGAAAAAACACCTGGGTTTATTTTTCTCCTTTTTAAACCCCAAGCAGCCTCTGCCTGTGGTTATCCAATCCAGACACAACCTGAGCTTGCCAAAATCCCATTGGAAAAGGCTCTGTCACAGAAGAGTTCTTAATAATTAACAGTTTAGGAAGTTTTAGGTTGTTGTTTTCCAAAGCTGGCCTTGAAACCCTGAGGTTTCCATTAAATATGGGGATATTTTCCTTGATCCTGCAGCTGAACTCAGGGATTCCTGGAAAGGGTTAAAACGCCCTCCCCCCCCCCCCCCCCCCATCCTAGCCTGTCCTGCCTTTCCCAGAGTTGAGCAAAAATCCCAAAAAACGCAACCAATTCAGCATCTTTCTCCTCATTCCCTGCTTTCCCTCGCCCTGCCCACAGGGCTGCAGTAACGTCAGGAATGCTGGGCTCTGAATGACAGCTCTGATTGGGATTTGAGGCTTGGAACGCTGTCCTGGAATGCCAAACCTCAGCCCTATTACATCAGAATCCGCAGATTTGGGAATGTTTCTCTGCGGTTTGCACTGGAGGAGCGAAGCCCTTGCCAATATTAATTTACTGAGTGTGTCTGTGCGTATTTATGGGATATTTTTATAGATTTTTATAGATCTGTCTGTGCAGGCAGCAGGCCCTGAAAAGCCAAGAAGAAGAGATTTCAAAGCTTTCAGGGAAAAATATCCTGGTGTGATTTTCCTGCTGCCAAGCTGGAATCCTCTTGGAGCTGGAAAATGTTTGCCTCCATAGTAAAAAATGAAATAATAATAATAATAGTAATAATTAATAATAATAATAATCTCACTCCAAGGTTGGAATTGTCACTAAAACAAAAGTTGTGAGGCCTTAGCAAAACATCCCTGAGCCCCATTCAGAAATTTCACTGGGAAGATCCACGTTCCTATGGGTGGGAATGTCCTTGGGAAGAGCCTCTGGATTGGCAGGAGGTTTTGGAAAGTTGAGGGCTCTGACTGACCACAGGGCCTCTCTTTGAAGGAGGTTGAGCACCGAGAGCCAAGACACAGAAAGCCTCTCCTGGAGCCCTCCTTGGAGGAGGAGGTGCCCCAAATCCCACCTGGAGTCACTCTGGAAAGCCCCTGGGAAATGTGATTTCTTGGAAGGGGTGCTCAGATCCTTGGGGAAACCCTTTGGAGCAAAAAGTTGAGGTTCTCCACTTCTACTCCTCCCTCACTTGGAGCTCAGGACTGGCCGCTCCCAGGAGCTTTTCCTCCCTGGATTTACCCATGCGGGGACAAAATCTCCAAAGGTGTCCCAAAGGAGGTCCCAGCTCCATGAAAACCACAATGAACAACCAGGGAAGACCCTCCAGGCAGGAAAATATTGAACGATCTGCCAGCTGCAACAACGATCCCCATGGTCTGAGGAGCGTCCTTAGGGAGCTGAGATGGATGGGAAGTCAGATAATTCCCAGAAAACCACAAAGGCCACGATGGCCAAGCCATGGACACAGCCTGGAGCTCCATCACTCCAGGAAGTTCTCTGGAAGCCTCCTGGAAGTCCACCCTGAGGAGACACTGACCATCCCTGGTCATCCCTAGTTGGAAGAGACCAAACCTGGCCTTGCAGGAGATCCAGGTCTATAAAGTGTGGTAACTGAACCAATGTGATTCAATTTAATTCTAATTTGATCAGAATATTCAGGGCTTTGAGCAACCTGGGCTGGTGGAGGTGTCACTGCCCATGACACAGAGCTGGACCTGGCTGGAATTCAAGGTCTCTTCCAACCCCAATCAGTTCGGGATTCCAGGGTTCCATGAATTAGATTCCTGCAGGAACCCTCCCCTCTTTCAACTCTTGCCATGTGTGCAAAAGAAAAAGGAAAACCAGACAGAGCAGGAATTTTCTGGTGGCAAATCCTAGCCTGAGTTTCATGGAGCTGTGCCCTGTATCCAAATTTTTCCTTTCATTTTTTTTATTCCCCTTTAGCAAGACACCAGCAGCACTTGGGCTGTGAAGCTGGGAGGGATCCAGTGTTTTTTGGGGAATGGGAAGGCTGTGAAGGGTGGGATCAGCAGCACAGGGAAGCATAAATAAGGATCTTCCAGATGGAATTTCTGCAAAGTTTCTCTGAGCTGCTGATTCAGATGTTGTAAGGACATGTTTGGAATTGGGGCTTTGCTGCTTTGAGTGATAAAAAAAGCCAGAAAATCTCTGTCCTTGCTTGTCTTGTATTTTTTGTTTTTTTACAGGAAAATGGGACTGAATAAAGAGCTAAATGGGATAGTCACAAAATGGGATAGTCACAAAATGGGATAGTCACAAAATGGGATAGTCACAAAGTGGGATATTCACAAAGTGGGATATTCACAAAATGGGATAGTCACAAAATGGGATAGTCACAAAATGGGATAGTCACAAAATGGGATAGTCACAAAGTGGGATAGTCACAAAATGGGATAGCCACAGAAGGCACAGAACAGGCACTGAATTCCAAAGCCTCAGGGAAAACTTTGAGTGTGGATGACCCCATTCCTGCAGGACTCTGTTCCCCTCATCCACAGAGATTCCAGGCTCTTAAATCCTCCCAGTCTGGGGTCAGTTCTCACAAAAGACCCCCAATTTAGCCTCAGACACTCCAATTTACTCTCAGACACCCCAATTTAGACACGCAGGTCCATAAAAATCATCTTTAAGCTCCTTTCCAACCCAAACCATTCCAGGATTCTCGGGTTCTATTTCCAGGAAGGCACCATAGAACAAATCCATAGGCATGGAATGAGGATGGCACCTCGGGGTTAATTGAAATTATGAACAATACAACTCCCAGATAAGTTTTTTTATTCCTCCACAGACTTTAAAACCTCTGCCCGTGTCCTGCTGCAAACGCCTGACACTTTGCTGACATTCCTTTGTGGAAATTGGGGGTAAAACAATCCAAACCCGCTCCTGTGCCGTCACTTTGAGGCTCCACAAAGTTGTTTGCTTTTCCCAGGACCCCAGAGAGCTCCAGGACTGCTGCTTGGAACAATGGGGTTTAGATAAAGCAGCCCTGCGACACGCTGGGCCCTTCCCATTGTGTTTGGAAGGGGACGGATTCTCCAGGCCCCTCGGAATTCCCGGGAAGCCGTAAAACCCTCACGCTACAGACAAGCAGGAGCAGATGAAGACAGGATTGGGGCTGGATCTGAGCATGGCCCATCCTGCTGGTGGTGGTCCCCAGGCTGAGCCAACCTCCCAAGTCGCTGGCTCTGACTCCTTTCCCGGGATTTTGGGAGGTGGGGATCCCACTCACCCTTCAGCTCACCCTTGGAAGGAGGGTGGGTTGGACCTGCTTTAAAACCAGCTGTGTTTGGCATCCCTGCTCTTTTGGGGGAGATGGGAATGGGGGAAATTCCTGGGTTTTGACCCAAACGTGCCATTGCTGCTGCCGCTGTTGGAAAAAGTGACCTGAAAAATGACCCTGCTGCTGTTGGCTGGATGTGTGGAAGGTGAGGGAGCCACAGTCTGTGCTTGTATGGAATTTGGGGAGAAATGGGCTGAAAAAGCTGCCTGAGGTTCATCACTCATCGTTTGTGCTGCGCTTTACCCAGAGACTGAGGAGCTCCAGGAATACAGGTCACCCTCCCTCCTGGTTTCAAGGGAATTCAGGGATCAAAGGAGAAGGGCCAGGCCAAAGCTCCTTTTAAATCTGCTCCCCACCTCCTTCTTGGCCAGGAAGGGGTGATTAGGGAAGAGTGTGGGAACAGAACAAATCCACAATAACGATGAGCTGCTGAAGCAAATCCAGAGGAGGTCACGGAGCTGCTCCAGGGCTGGAGCCCCCTCTGCTCTGGAGCAGGCTGGGAGAGCTGGGAATGTTCCCCTGGAGAGGAGAAGGCTCCAGGGAGAGCTCAGAGCCCTGCCAGGGCCTGAAGGGGCTCCAGGAGAGCTGGAGAGGGACTGGGGACAAGGATGGAGGGACAGGATGAGGGGATTGGGTTCAAATTGAAAGAGACTTGATTTAGACAGGACACTGGGAATGAATTCCTGTCTGGGAGGGGCTGGTATGGAATTCCCAGAGCAGCTGTGGCTGTCCCTGGATCCCTGGCAGTGCCCAAGGCCAGGTTGGACGGGGCTTGGAGCAGCCTGGGACAGTGGGAGGTGTCCCTGCCAAGAGGGACAAGACCACCCAGTGCCACCCCTGCCATGGCAGGGACATCTCCCACTATCCCAGGCTGCTCCAAGCCCCACCCAACCCATCCAACCTGGCCTTGGGCACTTCCAGCTGCCTGTTAACTCCCTCTCTAATGTTATCCGGAAGGAATTTGAGGAAACACTTCCCTGGACTGCTTCATCCTCCCTGGCTGAAGGAGGACTCAGCCCCCAGGGCTGTCAGTTCCCATCCTGCAGGGGTAATTTCCCCTGAGGAGGCAGCCCAGGAGCTGCTGCTCCCCGGGCAGTAACGAGCTGTTAATTCTGCAGGCTCTGATGGCTTTAGCACACTTTGCTCTTTGCAGAGAGCGGTTTCCGAGCCGCCCTGTGTGAAATAATCCCCATTTGTTCGGGGCAGGACACCAGCTCGCTCTGGGGCCCTCTGTTTGCTGCTTTGGCCAATCTTAAAATTATCCCAGCGTGGCTAAAATGGGAAAGCTCCCCACCTAAACAAACATCCCTGGCTGGAGATGTGTGCAGGCACGTGGTGTTTATTTAGGGGTGGATATCTCCAGCTATCTATAGGTTCAGGCCTGTTTCCAGAGATAGCCAGCAAATCCATATATTTATAGCCACAGACAGTTGGTTTGCTTTTTTTTTCTTTTTTTTTGCTAAAAGCCCAGTTTCTTAAAATTCCCCCTGGTTGCATCTGCTCGGAGTCAGCCACGATCTCCTGGCAGAACCCTGGGTAAATGCAGCTGTTGGTGGTGACGCAAAGATGCTGCTCCCCAGGGAGGGAAATAATAATAGAAAACCATCTCTCGCTCAAGACAACGGCTCAATGTGGCCAAATTCCCCTGTTCTGACATCTCTGGACATATTTACTCCATGGAAAAGAGATATCAAAG
Organism: Haemorhous mexicanus; assembly: GCF_027477595.1. Lineage (NCBI taxonomy): Eukaryota > Metazoa > Chordata > Aves > Passeriformes > Fringillidae > Haemorhous > Haemorhous mexicanus. The sequence goes on from NC_082341.1 coordinate 1,331,334, forward strand.
GAAGGTTTATTATTCCCAGGGCTGCAGCACCACATTTAATGTGACAAGAGGCCTCGTGTGCTCTCTGTGACTAAAGGCATCAGCACACTGAGGGAAAATGAACATTTTTTTCCTCCTCTTTTATTTCCAGAGAGGTTTTCATACCCAAAGGCCTAAGAGACCTGAAGAGGATGCACAGATATTGCTTCATTTGTCACCAGAATTCAGCCACCTCTGTGATAAAATCAGGGAACTCCATGACAAGGCACAGGGTCACTGAGGGCAAGACCTCTTGCAAATACAAGGCTAATAATAATAATAATAATAATAATATTAAAATTAATAAAGAGATGTTGTTGAAAATCTACTCCATGAAAAGAGAAATCAAAGGAAGGTTATTAATCCTAGGGCTGCAGTGCCACATTTAAGAGGCCTCGTGTGCTCTCTGTGACTAAAGGCTTCAGCACACTGAGGGGAAAATAACATTTTTTTCCTCCTCTTTTATTTCCAGAGTGGTTTTCATACCCAAAGGCCCAAGAGACCTGCAGTGGATGCATTTTATTTGTCACAATAATTCAGCCTTTGTGATAAAATCAGGGAACTCTGTGACAAGGCACAGAATCGCTGAGGTGAGGAAGAAACCGCTTGCAAATATAAAGTTAATATTAGAATAAGAATAAAAATTGATAAATAGATGTCATTAAAAAGCATTTGTTGATCAGCATATGATGTCAAAGCTGGCAGAAACATCAATTTTCCCCGTGTTCTTTGCCCTAGGTAAGCACCACTTCAAGTAAGATCAGCCTGGTCATTTAATCTGAACAGTGATGATGGTTTAACTTGTCTTAATAATAAATATTATCCACATTTGTAGCTACGACAGAAAATTCTTGGCAAAAGATGCCTCAGCTTTGGCTACAGGATGATGAGGATTTTGGGATGGGTTATTAAAACACCTCTTTAAGGGAGAGCTCATGAGGAGCAGTAATTTTCCAAGAGGCTGAGAATAAAAACGAGGTGACACCTCCTGTAAATGTCTCTGCTGGGGAGCAACAGCCCTGTGCTGTGACCCCCTCTTGTTGGAGCCCTGGCTGCTGAGAGTTTCAGATTTCTGTGCTGCCAGGCACTGACCCCCAGAGAACACTGCAGTGACCTGAGGCCGTGGAGAAGCTTCCAGAATGGAATGACAGAACTGGGATTGTGGGTGTGGAGTTGGGATAGAAGTGTGTGATATCACAGGGTGGGAAACTCAGAGTTTGAGGGTTTAGAATACAGTGATGGATATAAAGCAAGGTGGAGGTTTTGGGGTGGAGGCTGGTCCTTCTTCACCTTCTCCTTCTCCTTCTTCTTCTTCTTCTTCTTCTTCTTCTTCTTCTTCTTCTTCTTCTTCTTCTTCTTCTTCTTCTTCTTCTTCTTCTTCTTCTCCTTCTCCTTCTCCTTCTTCTTCTTCTTCTTCTTCTTCTCCTCCTTCTCCTTCTCCTTCTCCTTCCCCTCCCTCTCCACGGGTTTGGGTGGTTTTGTGTCATTGGATAAAAAGTCCCCATTGCAGCCACGGGTGGTTGGTTATTGGGTTAAAAGTGAAAATAATTGAGGTGTCATTTCTCAGTTGGGCAGTTGATCCTTCAAAGGCCTTGGAGAGAGAGATGGGGCTCCATTTTTAGTTTGTGAGAGTGAAGTGCTGCAGAGCTCAGGGTTTGTGAGAGTGTGACAGAGATAAGAGCTGATAAACACCTGAGTCCAACAAGAAATTCCATCTCACACATTTAATCCTGACCCTGGCAGAAAGAAGCAAAGACTCCTCACCCTGTGACCACTCAGGGGGCACAGACAGAGTCAGGCACATCAAACTCACCACAGGAGATTTTGCTTTCAACCTTTTAAATCACCCTAGAGGTGGAAAGTCTCCATTGCTTCATTGTGGTGAAAAAAAAATAGAAATGGGCAACTCTGTTGTTCTTTGTGCCCTTCCTTTAGCAAGTCACCCTGATAAGTCCTGCCAGTGGGAGGTTAAAAAGGAAGGATGTCCTTTCCCTGGGGGAAATCTTGGAAATCAGCCGGACAATTCCCACCCCAGGGTGTGGCTGAGGGTAGCGAGGTGGGGGAGATGATTTCAGGGAGGTCAAAAGTTTGTGCATTGATCAAGGGGCTCCATGACCCCAACACCTGCTCCAGGACCTTCCTGGGAAACTCTGGGGCTAAAAGAGTTCTTTCCACTATGAACTGGGAAAATCCCACCAAACTGCTTCTGGAAGGGAACGTCATCCAGGCCTTTGCTGGAGTGGCTGGAGCAGCACTCAGTGCACCGACCTTCGGCTCCTTGTCCTCGTGAGAGAAAACACTCAGCAGCTCAAAGAACTCATTTCCTCCTCTCCCTCCTTTCCTTATTTTCCTAAACCACTTCATTCATGAGTTGCTTCACTCGTAAGGAGAAAAAAGCCGCAACAACAACAAAAAGTGACAACCCCCCCCCCCAAAAAAAACGAAACCAAAACAAAAACCAACCAACCAAAAAAAAAACCAAACTAAAAAACAAAACAAAACAGAACCTAAACAAAAACAACCGCAACTCCAAAAAGCCCTACTCTGTGGTTAAATTTGAAATTAAGAACATTGTCCCACAGGGCCCCTGGATCATCCTCCAGGAAGCTGTGGTTAGATCCTTATCTCCAGCTGTCTGGGATAATCCTCCCTGCAGCTGATCAGTCCCTGTGCCATGCCCCATGTCCAAGGGGACTCTGCCAAGAACCACTGGAAAACCAGAGGGTTCTGGTAAATTCTTTGGGAATTACAGGTGTGTGTGGGTGGGAACGTCATTCTCTGTGGGACAAGGAGGTCACATCCTCCCAAGAGACACCAGGGACAGCTTTGCTGTCACCTTAGCACGGAATTCCTTCCAGTTTTCCAGCATTACAGAGCCCCAGGCTGGCTCATGGGGAGGTAGGAAATTTCTGGCAGCTGCTAAATTATCATTATCTGAATTTTTGTAAATTTATGGCTCAAGGATTTTTTTTTTTTTCCAGGAGCACACCAGACCCTCTCCATATTTGAAACCCTTTTCCAATTTTGGACAGGTGCCACTGTTTCCAAATTGTGACTACACCAGAATTAATTCAAGATCATGGAATACCAGTTAGATTTGGGTGGGAAGGGACTTTAAGGATCATCCCATTCCCACTCCCTGACATGGGCAGGGACACCTCCCACTGTCCCAGGCTGCTCCAACCTGGCCTTGGACACTTTCAGGGATGCAGGGGCAGCCACAGCTTCCCTGGGCACCCTGTGCCAGGGCCTCCCCACCCCCCCAGCCAGGAATTCCTTCCCAATATCCCATCTAAATCTACTTCCTTCAGCTGAAATCCATTCCCTGTGTCCTGTCCCTCCATCCCACATTCCCTCTCCAGCTCTCCTGGAGCCCCTTTAGGCCCTGGAAGGGGCTCTGAGCTGTCCCTGGAGCCTTTTCCTCACCAGGCTGGACACTCCCAGCTCTCCCAACCAGTCGCTCTGGGTTTCATTCCACATGTGTTTGGACATCCCCTCCCAGAGGCAGCCACATAAACACTGGAATTTTTGATAACAACCTGGCAGCAAAAGGATTTCCTGCTGTGGCAGAGGGATCTCAATGCCATGGAACAACCTCCAACCACTTCTGAGCATCCCCGAGACCGCTCCAATTTTCCCCAAGATCCCTTCAGGAATGGGATCATGGCAGCTGCAGGAAACTTTTCTGCCTTTGAGGACAATTTTCCAATCAAATCATTGCCCATCAAAGCACGATGTGGCTTTGGCAAGCTCGGGACGGTTTTCCAAGAGGAGGAAGATGAGCTGGAGCTCATCCGGGGTTTTAAATGAGGCAGAGGTCCGCGGGTTAGCCCGGCATGAGGCCAGGAATTCCTGCTGTGTGCAGGAATGGGAATGCCTACCCTTTCCCTCGTCTCGTTGGTGAGGAACTTGGCGCACTCGCTGTAGTTGGCCCAGGTGCGGTTGTTGCCCGGGACCAGCTCCCAGCTCCCGTTCAGGTCACACCGGCGGTAAGCGTGGCCTGCCCAGAGAGAGGAGACACGGAATGAGTGGGAAAATGGCCGGAAATTAATCCCAAATTCATCCCAAATTCATCCCAAGTTCATCCCAAATTCATCCCTGCTGACAGAGAGAGGAGACACGGAATGAGTGGGAAAATGGCAGAAATTCATCCCAAATTCATCCCAAGTTCATCCCAAATTCATCCCTGCTGACAGAGAGAGGAGACACGGAATGAGTGGGAAAATGGCAGAAATTCATCCCAAATTCATCCCAAGTTCATCCCAAATTCATCCCTGCTGACAGAGAGAGGAAACATGGAATGAGTGGGAAAATGGCAGAAATTCATCCCAAATTCATCCCAAATTCATCCCAAGTTCATCCCAAATTCATCCCTGCTGACAGAGAGAGGAGACACAGAATGAGCGGGAAATGGCAGGAAATTCATCCCAAATTCATCCCAAATTCATCCCAAATTCATCCCTGCCTAGAGAGAGGAGACACGGAATGAGAAGGAAAATGACAGGAAATTCATCCCAAACTCATCCCTGCCAAGAGAGGGAAGACACGGAATGAGCGGGAAAATGGCAGGAAATTCACGCCAAATTCATCCCAAATTCATCCCAGCCAAGAAAGAGGAGACATGGAATGAATGGGAAAATGGTAGGAAATTCATCCCTGCCGAGAGAGAGGAGACACAGAATGAACAAGAAAATGGCAGGAAATTCATCTCAAATTCATCCCTGCCCAGAGAGAGAGGAGACACGGAATCAGCAGGAAAATGGCAGGAAATTCATCCCAAACTCATCCCTGCCAAGAGAGGGAAGACACGGAATGAGTGGGAAAATGGCAGGAAATTCATCCCAAATTCATCCCTGCCCAGAGAGGAGACATGGAATGAGTGGGAAAACTGCAGGAAATTCACCCCAAATTCATCCCTGCCAAGAGAGAGTAGACACGGAATCAGCAGGAAAATGACAGGAAATTCATCCCAAACTCATCCCTGCCAAGGGAGAGGAGATTTGGAATGAGTGGGAAAACGGCAGGAAATTCATCCCCAGGTGGAACTTGTTATAGATACACATTATAATATTGCTTTTTGCAAATATTAAAATGGGTTTTACATGTGTGGTGTTAAAGGAAATTTGTTATAAATACATAGTTTTTATTTCTGCTGTTAATTAAGCTCAGTGAAATAGCTGATACCAGTATGTGTTATAGATACACATTATAATATTGGCTTTTCACAAATATTGACATGGGTTTTACATGTGTGGTGTTAAAGGAACTTTGTTATAAAGATACAGTTTTTATTTCTGCTGTTCATTAAGCTCAGTGAAATGGCAGATAAGTAAACTTGTGTTAAAATGCCTGCTGGGATGTTAAAATGTTTTAAATGTTAAAACAAGTGTTCTTGTGTTAAAATGCCTGCTGGGATGGGGTAACACCCAGTGCACACGGGGTGAGCACAGCTGGACACATCTGCCAGCCATCAGCACTCGCCCTCTGAAGGCAGCGTGGGCCAGACCCCCAAACTGGAGGTGACGATAAAAAAGGACCAAAACCACAGCCAAGGCATGGGCGTGCTCCAAAGAGGTGGAACCAAGGAGAAGCCGCTGCTAAACAGTTCTTGGGACGTGTAAAGGAGTTTGGGGGAAGTTCACTGTGCCTGAGGGTCTGTGAATATGCAGAGGGCTGATGTAATTAACAGGTAATTAAGGGGTATCCCTGACGATGTGTTCTCCTGGCTGAGTGCCAAGGTGCCCCCAGCCATAACAACCTTTGCTCTGTGCTCCTTGTCTCCCATTGTCCTTTATGAAACATTTTGAGTTTTCACAGGAGAGTGAAGGTGTTTTTCACAAGCCCAGCCATGCTGGGGCCTCCTGCCTGCTTGGAAGCTCAGCTGCAGAAGCTGACTTCCATCTCCCTGTCAATTTATCAATTTTTTTAGCTGAGAAACACCACAGGGCCTGTAAGTTGCCCTTAGTGAAGTTCAGATGTTGTGTCTGCAAATCGAGGAGAGAAGACTTGGAAAACCACAAAGCCCAGAATTACCCTCAGAATTCCTTGCATCTCTACCTATGGGAAAAAAAAAAAAAAAGGTGATTTGTACTATTTTGCTCCTTGTTTGCAAGTTCAGGTCGTGTCAAGGGGTATTTTGTCACCCCTGCCCTCCTTGCGGGGATGCAGAATGAAGGGAATGTGAGGTTTGATCCTTGAGTTTGGCTGGCAGAGGAGAATATCCGTGTTCAGATGTCCATGTGGGAATTGTGGCATCAGGTGTGTGTTAAAATCCCCTCACAGAATAAAGGGATTAATCCCACAGATCCTGGGACTACAGAGGGAGAGTAGGGAGCCTAAGGAAAGATGGAAAGGGATTTTAACATAGGCTGGAGGAACAGGACACAGGGAATGGCTCCCACTGCCAGAGGGCAGGGATGGATGGGAGACTGGGAAGGAATTCCTGGCTGAGAGGGTGGGGAGGGGCTGGGATGGAATTCCCAGAGCAGCTGTGACTGCTCCTGGATCCCTGGCAGTGCCCAAGGCCAGGCTGGACAGGGCTTGGAGCAGCCTGGGACAGTGGGAGGTGTCCCTGTCCATGGCAGGGGTGGATTGGGATGGGCTTGAAGGTCCCTTCCAACCCAAACCATTCCGGGATTCTCTGATTCCATCACCCAAGGGTCTCCACTGCGCTCCCACACTCCCTGACTTATCCAGTGAAGTAAGAAATCAAAATCATGTTGGAATATTGAGAAAAAAGAAGGAAGGATTGCACTAAGGCAGGTCTAGGTTGGATATTGGGAATATTCCTTCCTGGAAAGGGCTGTCCAACCCTGGCCCAGCTGCCCAGGGCAGTGGTGGAATCCCCATCCCTGCAGGGATTTAACATCCATGTGGATGTGGCACTTGGGGACACGGTCAGGGGTGGTCTTGGCAGTGCTGGGGAATCGATGGACTGATCTTGGAGGGCTTTTCCTAAATAATTCCATGATTCTCTGGCTCCTTGTTCTTCCTGGCCTCTGAGAGGAAGAGTGAGAGGTTACCAGCCAGGGGTGAATCCCAGCTCTCAGTCCATGATGGGATAGCCAGGACAGACTGGGAAACCAGGATGCCTGGGAATATCCTTCCTTGCTTTCTGAAAGCCCCAGCAGTGCTCTGCTCCGAGCAGAGAGTCTGAATTCCCTCCTTTTTCGCTCCCTGGGTGCTTGGAACATTCACTGAGGGGCCAAGTGTGCTCTGATCACTTCTAAAACCACCCTCGGACTTCCTGGCACCACCAGGGACCCAAGAACGTGGAGCCTGAGGGAAAGGGAGATAAGGAGGAATTCCCGCATTCTGGACACAGGATTAACAAAGGCCAAGGCGGAGATTAAAAGCTGGAATAATATTTTGGGGTTCTATTGCTACACTGAATTCGTGGGGACAAACAAATCCAGGTTTGGAAATTGCCAGGATTTCCAACTGGGAGCTGAGAATGTTTCAATCAGTGGGGGAAATTTGTCATTATTTCAGCTCAGACTGAGCTTTTCTTCCATTATCAATAAACAACGACCTCTTCTTTCCTTCCTTTACCCTGGCTCTACTCCTGCTTGGAAGGAAGGTACGTGTGAGAAAAAAGGGATGATCCAGGGAATTTTGACTTTCCTGGCTGTCAGGATTGTACTTTGTGCATCTCCCAAGCTCTGCTGGTATTAACAAAGCCCGAGGCGGAGAATAAAAGTTGGAGGAATATTTTGGGGTTCTATTGCTAGACAGAGTTTGTGGGGTCCAGCAAATCCAGGTTTGGAAATCTCCAGGATTCACGACTGGGAGCTGTGAGCAGGTAATTGGTGCTTAGAATGTCACAGTCTGTGAGGGGCAGGTGGCAAATTTGTCATTATTTCAGTTCTAACTGAGATTTTCTTCCAATAATTTATCTTTACCAATGTTTAGCAATAAACAATGGCTCCTTCCTTCCTTTCCTTCCTTCCTTCCTTCCTTCCTTCCTTCCTTCCTTCCTTCCTTCCTTCCTTCCTTCCTTCCTTCCTTCCTTCCTTCCTTCCTTCCTTCCTTCCTTCCTTCCTTCCTTCTCCATCCATCCATCCATCCATCCATCCATCCATCCATCCATCCATCCATCCATCCATCCACCCACCCACCCACCCACCCATCCATCCATCCATCCATCCATCCATCCATCCATCCATCCATCCTCTTCCCTGCCTTTACCCCTGCATGGAAGGGAGGAACCACGTGAGAAGAAAGGGATGAGGAGGGGAATTTGGAATTTCCTGTGCCGGCGCCGGGCTGCACACCCACCTTTGTGGTTGAAGTCGTAGATGTACTCGGGGCAGGGCATGGCCACCACCTTGCCGGGCACGCCCTCGGGCCAGCACACGATGCCGTCCCACTCCGGAAGGCAGAAGCCATCTGTGGGAGAGAACGGGGACAAAGAGGAGTCACTGCACCTGCCGAGGTGACACCGGTGCCCCCTGCTCGGGGGGCTCTCCGTGAAGAACCAGCGCTGGCATTCCCTTGGGAAACCTGTGCTAGGAATGTTGCCAGTTCCTTCTTAGTTTGTGGCTCTAGAATGTTGTGTGAATTATTCCAAGTTTTGTTCCACAAGGACAAACTGTGTCCAGCTCTGGGATCGCCAGGATTGGAATGACGTGGCACTGCTGGAGCAAATCCAGAGGAGGCAACTCCAGAGAAGTTTCTCCCAGGGCTGGAACCCTTCTGCTTTGGAGCCAGGCTGGGAGAGCTGGGAATGTTCCCCTGGAGAGGAGAAGGCTCCAGGGAGAGCTCAGAGCCCTGCCAGGGCCTCAAAGGGCTCCAGGAGAGCTGGAGAGGGACTGGGGACAAGGCATGGAGGGACAGGACACAGGGAATGGCTGTAAACTGAAAGAAGTAGATTTAGATGGGATATTGGGAAGGAATTCCTGGCTGGAAGGGTGGGGAGGAGCTGGGATGGAATTCCCAGAGAAGCTGTGGCTGCCCCTCGATCCCTGGAAGTGTCCAAGGCCTGGTTGCAGCAGCCTGGGACAGTGAGGTGTCCCTGCCACGGCAGGGGTGGAATGGGATGACCTTCCCAGGTTCAGGACCTGCTCTTGCCCTTGCTGAATTCCAGAAGTTTCCTCCCTGTCCATCTCCCCAACCTTTCCAGGTCCCTCTGAAGGGCTCCACGACCCCCCAAGGCATCGCTCACTCCCAGCTCCTGTCCTCAGGGAACTCCTCTGCTTTGGGCTGGGTGACTGCACCCACCCGTGGAATTCCAGCTGCAATACTGAGAATGAAACACTCCAAGTGGCAGATCTGCCCCAAATCTGCTCCCAGAGCTGTGTCTGCCCTCAGCCACGAGGTTATCGAGTGCTGGACACAGGAGGTACCTGGGAAGCAAAAGGAACAGGAACCACCTGGGGTATTTTCTGAGACCCTCGTCGAAGGGAGGAATGATGAACCTGACTCCGTGTCTCAGAAGAATAATTAATTATTTTATGATCCATATGATATTAAAGAATGCTATACTAAACTATACTAACGAATAGAGAAAGGATACAGACAGAAGGCTAAAAAGATAATAATGAAAACTCCTGACTCCTTCCAGAGTCCCAACACAGCCTGACCGTGATTGGTCATTAAATAAAAACAATTCACATGAACCCAATGAAACAACCACCTGTGGGTGAACAATCTCCAAGCACATTCCAAAGCAGCAAAACACAGGAGAAGCAAATCAGATAATTATTGTTTTCATTTTTCTCTGAGGTTTCTCAGCTTCCCAGGAGCAAAGTCCTGGGCAAAGGGATTTTTCAGAAAATATGACGGTGACAACCACCTGCTCTTATCCGCCAAAAACTCCTTGTGGAACTCAAAAAAAATTTCCAAACTTGTGGAAATCCAAACAGGGCCAAGATCTCAGCGTGTTCCATGGATATCAAAGCTTCCCATCACCAAGGAATTCATCCTTCCTCACCAACGTGATTCCCCAAGATTAAAGGAAAACCAGGATTGCTTCGAAGCCCTTTGGCAGGTCCAGGCTCAGAGCCAACACGGATTAGTTCAGTTTGGTGGTTTTTAGGATGTGAAAAACACTGAAAATCTCCTTGTTTAGCAGCTGATTTCTTATCTCTAATTCAGCGTGGATGAAAAGGACCAGACAAATGGCAGCCTTTCTTCTGAAGCAACAACTGGGAGTGTGGGTCTGGAGCAAAAATTCCTCAACATCCACATGATAAAAAAGAGAGGGAAATAATTTATTGCATTTTGTCTGTGTCTTAGGAGAAGAAAAAATACATTTCCTATTCATGAAAACTGGGAAAATCCTTCCCTCTGGCTCATTATTTGCAGGAAAATTTACACTGGGAAAAAAGAGTTTATTTATTTCCCAGTTCTCTGGAAGGTATAAAAGACAAAGGAAAAAAACAAAAAACAACACAAGGCCCCACAAAATTTGGCTCAAGACAAAATGTTGATGTCCTTGACATCTTCTCTGCAGACAAGAAAGTAAATAAAGATTTAATGGAGCCCTCAAAGTGCTCTTGCCTAAAATAAAATCAGTTCTTATGACAAAATAAATCAATTTGAGTAAACATTAAAAGAAACACAGTGGAGAAACAACTCCGAGAGAAAAACAGTCCTCCAAAAGTGCTCTGAAAGGAGAGGGAAAATCTCCCACTTTTCCAAAATCTTCACAAATTGCAAAGGGCAATTTCACTTTTAAAAGGTTTTATTTCGCATCCCCCTGAAATGTGTGGCCAGAAAAGAAGGAAGTAAATTTTGTGGTGGGTGCATCCTCCTTGTCCTGGAAACATGGAAAACTGATAACAATCCATACAACTATTGATTTTGGGTACTTTGAGCTCCCCAAATCCTCCCCAAAAGCTGAAGGGAATGGTAGTGGGACACCTCTGGACTGCTGCTTTATGGAGGGACAACTTGGGGAGCCAAGAGCTGCCCTAGAAATAGTTAAAAAAAATTATTGTTGCATTTAAAACTTTGACCTCTGCATGGAAATAATTCCTTAAATGATTTAATCCTGAGTCATCAAAGGATTACCCTGAGTCATCCTGAGTATTAAGTCCTGATAAGAATCCAGTGGGACTCAAAATTCGGGAAGTGTCTGAGCTTCCCATCAGAAGGATCCGTCGCTGTTACCAAGACCTGAACCCCCCCAGGGAAATCTCTTCTCCCTCCTCTCCATCATCTCTGGCCTCTTGCCCCATTCCTTGCTTGGAAAAGCCATTCCAGAAAAATTTGGATGGGGGATAAAACATCTCAGTGATGGTTTCCTTCCTGGAATTCCCCAGGGATGGATGACGAGTTAAGGGAAGGGCGGGTGGATATTTGGGAGCTGCCACCTGCACACTGCTCTAAAATTCAGGATAATACAGCTGTTCCCTGAAAATCCTGGGAGCCACAGGGGAAGGAGGGAGGATTTTGGTGGGAAAGAGGGATTGCAGGGAGGGGAGCCTGGTGAGGAACATCCACAGGTCAAGCCAGGTGCCTCTGGAGATCCAGGAGTTCCTGGAATGATTTGAGGAGCTCCTGCATTGACTGAAACTCTTGGAAAACCTTTTTCGAATGGAAATAGGAGGAGTGGCTGCACTTTGGGATTGTTGGATCCACATTCCTGGGGTTCAACAAAGCCAAAAGCTGTTTGTCCCCTCTGTGTCCTGGAGAAGAGCCTCACCCTCCTCCTCTCCTATCCCAAATCCCTCCAGACCTCCCATCTAAGGAGACCTCCTGGGAGCACAGGGGGGATGGGTTAAAACCACAGGAGGGTTCATTCCCACTAATTACAAGGAAGAAATTTTTATAATGACAATTATAGAAATATATAATTTTAATAATGAATTTAAAAATATTTTTATTATAAAACATTTTAATTTTAAATATTTTTTTATATAATGATACTGGAACACTGGAACAGCCTTTCCAGAGAATTTGTGGATGCTCCTGGATCGCTGGAAGTGTCCAAGGCCAGGCCGGACAGGGGTTGGATTGCCCTGGGATAGAGGGAGTTGTCCCTGCCTAAGGCAGGGGGTGGAACGGGATAATCTTTAGAGCCCCTCCCAAACCCAAATCATTCCATGAACCTCTGATAAAATAGGAAGGGAAAATCCCATATTTCCCATTGTGCTGGAATCCAAACAAGCCATTCCTTTCTGTTTGTTTGCCCAAAGAGCTGCTCCAAACAACTTTTTTTCCCGAACTTATAAAAACATTCACAGTATCAACAACTTGGCTTCTCCCTTTGTTTTCCTTTTCTCCCGGTCATTTCTCCAAGGAGATCCAGGCTGAATTCCAAGAAGAAAGCAGAAAACTGGGGAAGCTTGGCCTGTTAATGATAAACCAGTCCCTCCTGAGACACTGGTAACAATATTCCGAAGCACAGATAATTCCAAAGGATCCAGTTGGAAAAGCTCATTTAAAACCTCTTGGAATTTTGGTGAAACTAAGTTTGAGGGTTCCACTGTGCTGTTTGAATTGATCCATGGAAGTCAGGATGTGGAGCTGGAAAAGTCAAACGTTTCTTTTCTTGGAAGAAATAGTAGGATTCATGGATGATGGAAGTCCAAAGGAATTCATAAACTGTTAAGAAAACAAGGAAATCTCACACATATCCCACATCCCAGAGTGTTTTGGGTGTGTATCCGTCATCCAGGCAGTGCTGAAGGGATGATCCTGATTGTCCGTCAGGGATTTGCCGCTTCTGAATCCAGAGCTGTGTCTCTCATGGATATGGACATGGAAGGTGGGAATGGCACTGGAGTTCCTCATGATTTGAGGACATCACCGACCACTTCAGTGCTGGAGAAATGAGCCCTGAAGGGAAGCACGGGATCCCTCCAGGATCCCATTGGCTCTTGTCCACCAGGACATCTCTTGGATCTCTCCTTCCCCCTTGAAGCACATGGAAGTTGCAGTCATTCCAAAATGGGAACAAATGAAAACTCTCTCGGATGACATTCCTGAAGAAATGAGACCTGGAGGGAAGCATGGGATCCCTCCAGGATCCCACTGGCTCTTGTCCACCGAGACATCTCTTGGATCAATCCTTTCCGGTTGAAGGTTGGAATCTCAGGGCGTGGAAGCTGAAGTCATTCCAAGACGGGAACAAACAAAAACACTCCTGGATGCCATTGCTGCAAGATTTCCCTCTGGAAGGCAGGAAGGCCAATCCCAGAACATTTTGGGAAGGGGCTGTCCCAAAATGCATCCCTCATTTCGCTCCTTGACTTCGCTCCCCAACCTGAGCCAAGTCAGAATCCCAGAATCCCAGAGAGAAAAGTAGGAGCAGATTTGGGCCATCCCTGCTCAGGGTGCATGGAGAGTTATTCCCTCCTTCCTGCCCCTATCCCATCCCCCTTTTCCCTTCCCTTCCTGCTCCTTTCCCCCAGGCTCAATCCCCGTTCCAGCCGGAACGGGACACTTTGCATATGGAGAAAGCATTCCAGCCATCTGCATGGCTCCTTGGCAGCTGCACAAACGCAAACACGGGCTCGAGGTGTTTATCCAGGGGCATGGAATATCAATCAGCCCGGCTCATTCCAGCCCCCGGGAGACCACAGTTGGAATAGGCTGTGTGATTGTGGTCACTCCAGTACGGGAAGGACATCTGGGGCACTGGAAGCAGGCGGGGAGGAACGACCGAAAAAAATGAGGCAGCGTTTTGGGATGGGAAGGGGGAGAAGTCATTTTGGGATTGGAAGGGGGAGGAATTGTTTTGGGATAGGAATGGGGGAAAATGATTTGGGGATAGGAAGGGGGAAAAGTCACTTGTGGATAGGAAGGGGGAGAAATAATTTTGGGATTGGACGGGGAAAGAATTGTTTTGGGATAGGAAGTGGGGAGGAATCATCTGGGGATAGGAAGGGGAAGGAATTGTTTTGGGATAGGAGGAGGGTAGGAATTGTTTTGGGATAGGAGGGGGGAAAATAATTTGGGAATAGGAAAGGGAAGAATTGTTTTGGGATAGGAAGGGGGAGAAATCATTTGGGGATTGGAAGGAGAAGGAATTGTTTTGGTATAGGAAGGGGGAAAAATAATTTGGGGATAGGAAGGAGAAGGAATTGTTTTGGGATAGGAGGAGAGTAGGAATTGTTTTGGGATAGGAGGGGGAAAAATAATTTTGGCATAGGAAGAGGGAAGAATTGTTTTGGGATAGGAAGGGGAGGAAGAATTGTTCTGGTATAGGAAGAGGGGAGTAATAATTTTGGGATAGAAATGGGGGAGAAATCATTTTGGGAGAGGAAAAGGGAGGAATGGGGGTTTGGAGGGGCAGAAATTAAGTCTGGAGGTTTGCAGATGGATTTCAAACCTGGCTGTGAGGGCAGGGGGGATGAGGGGCTTTTGGGGAGGTCTTGGTCGACAGGGGGTGTGGCTGGAGGAAGAGGGGGTGTGACCTGGCTGTGTGTGGATCCCATTGTTTGGACAGAATGGAAAGACTGGAGGAGTGGGATCCTCCCTGATCCAACAGAATCAGGCTGGAAGTGACCACAGTGGATCAGCTGCTCCAGCAGGGCTATCCCAGAGCACAGGATTACATCCTGACAGGTCTGGAATATCCCCGGTGAGGGAGATCCCACAGCCTCTCTGGTCTCTGCTCAGGGCTGGGCACTGCCCAGGGCAGAATTTCTGCCTCCTGTGCCAGGGGAATTGCTGGGATCAGTCCCTGCCCATTCCTCTGGTGCCAACACTGGGCCCCGGAGCAGAGCCTGGCCCTGCTCTGACCCTCCCTGCACACAGGGACACCCAGGGACACCCAGGGACACCCAGGGACACCCAGGGCTGAGGGCCCCTCTCAGCTGGGGCTCCTCTCCAGGCTGAGCAGCCCCAGCTCCCTCAGCCTTTCCTGGGCACCGAGATGCTCCAGGCCCTTGCCCAGCTCCATTGGACCCACTCCAGAAGTTCCATGGCCATGGGTGGAGGCAGCTTCTGTGTGTCACTGCCCAAGGACCTTTTCTGCTCTTCACCCAGTGTCTCATGGACAGAGCACCCCTTCCATGCTCAGCCCTGGAGGACATTGGAGGGGATGGACACAGGGGCCAGGAGCTGTCCAGGTCACAGCATGTCTTGGCTCGCCCCAGTCCCAAGGCCACCAGACAATTCCATGTCCCAGCTCTGGAGACACCTTCCTGACCTCACCAGCCAGTTCTGGACTCTGCCCATCCCTCCCTCAACTTCCCAACCCAGGAGCAGAAACTCAACCTCCAACATTCCATTGGGAACTCCTGACCTGCCACTGCTGGCACATCCCATTCTCTCCTCATTCCAGCACATCCAGTCCTTCCAAACCCCTCCAGCCTCCCTCTGAGAGGGAAAAATATCACTCATCTCAATCACTAGAACAAGGTTGATAATTAGCATTAGAGTTCAGCCACCCTTTGGAATGTTTTCCACCCTTTCTCCGTGTTCCTTTCCAAATCTAAACCACAGACCACTTGTGCCTCTCGTGATTCCCAAGATCCATCCTTCCATGTGTTCCAAACCCTGTTTAGCCTCTCTGTGGACATTCTTCAGTAGGACTGGGAGCTCCAGGCCCATAAAACTTTGTAGGAAGAGGCCACATCCCAGGTTCAGCTCCTTGAAGTCCATCACGGTTCATATCCATGACTCTGAACTCCCTCACACTCCAGGAGAGCAGTCTGGTCTGTGATTCCATCCTCAAAGCTCTCCCAGCCCATAATTCCATCTTAAAAGCTCTCCCAGTCCACAATTCCATCCTAGAAGTTCTCTTGGTCCATAATTCCATCCTAGAAGTTCTCCCAATCCATAATTCCATCCTAGAAGCTCTCCTGGTCCATAATTCCATCCTAGAAACTCTCCCAATCCATAATTCCATCCTAGAAGCTCTCCCAGTCCATAATTCCATCCTAGAAACTCTCCCAATCCATAATTCCATCCTAGAAGCTCTCCCAGTCCATAATTCCATCCTAGAAGCTCTCCCAGTCCACAATTCCATCCTAGAAGCTCTCCCAGTCCATAATTCTATCCTAGAAATTCTCCCAATCCACAATTCCATCCTAGAAGTTCTCCCAGTCCATAATTCCATCCTAAAATTTTCCTGGTCCATGTTGACCCCCCCAGCTGGTGTCCACTGGGGCAGTGACAGCTTTTCCAAGCCAAAACTGTGCTGGGAATGGGCTCACAAGGAATGGTTTGTGGTTTTTTTTTGTGGATTTTGGGCCATATCTACAAGGACTGAGAACAGGAGCTGGGAGAAGATGGAAATAGCCGGAGAAATTATGGATTTAGAGAGGGCTGGGGTGTTCAGGGCTTAGGCTGCCTCTGTCTCCCCTAATTTCTGAGGTGCCTGAGGCTTCTCCCAACATCTGGGAGCTCCTGGCATCAGGGAATGGTGCTGGACCCTCTGGAGAGGAAACCAGGAGCAGATTTTGGGGTTCCTCAAGGCAAGCGAGAGCCTGGAATCAGCTCTAGGTCCTTTAGGGACAGTGAAACCAGACTGGGATGCACAACCCAGGTAAATAGACCCAGATCCCCAACTAAAAATAACACCTTCCCTGGGAAAATAGGTTTATTTATTGAAAAAACAACCCAGTTTGGAGCTGCAACACCTCAGGCTCAGAGAAAGGGTTGGCCATGGCCTTTGCTAATGACAGGGTTGTGCAAAACTCCCTCTTCTTTCCCCACAAAATGTCCCATCTCCTTTTCCAAACCAGGGAAAGACAAGCTTTTAATTCATGGATGAAAAAAAAAAGTCAGGTCTGATGGCTCAGGGCTGGGAATTTCACTTCATCCCCTTCCAGGTTTAACTTTGGGGTGGCATCAGCTGCCCACCAGGGCTGGGATGGAATATTTGTGTCGGGAGAAGAGAAATTTTCGGGTTTCCTGTTCTTTCCCAAAGGCTTTCATCTGGAGACTAAATTTAAGGAAAAAAAGGGGGGTGGGGGGGGGAAGAAAGAGAAAAGGAGGAAACCAAATGCTGGTGGGGGAAGGGTTCTGGGGTTTTTTTGGTTTTGTATTTTGGGTCTCCAGCCCTCAGCGCCTCAGCCAAAGGTGGAGATGACGCACGAGTCCTGCCGGGGCTCTTTGGAAGCTCCTGGAGCAGCTCAGCCTCGGCTCCCCATGGCACAGATCCATGTGGGAGCCACATGGATCAGGAGCCAGGGCTCAGAGACACCTGGGAGGTGGCCAGGGGCCAGAGGATCCCTGTGAGCCCTCCAGGAGGAAAGGAGGGACCTCATCCTCCCATAAAACAGAATTTTAACCATTTTAGGGGGTGAAATAAAGGGAATTTGGGGTTTTTACACATAAACAGTGGCTGAAGAAAGTCTGAAATTTTAGAGGGTTTTAACCTTTTTGTTCCCTAAGATTTTTATTTGGACTATTTGGAATTTCTTTGGAACCCAGCCAGCCAGGACATGTTCCCGCTTTCTGGAATGGGGTCAAAGACTCTTTTCCTATGACCCCTGTGGTGAGGAGTTTCCCAGGAGAGATCCCCCTCAAGTTGGGTCAGGCATTTTAAGTGGAAACTTTCTCCTTCCCCAAACATCCGACACCGCTGGGCTGTCGGCAGGGCTGGCCCTCGATTGGAGTTGCTCCAGGATGATCCCAGAGGGATTCTGGCTCTCCAGAAGATCCCTTCCAGCAGAGCTGAACGTGGATCTTATCTCTCACCACAAACAACTCCCTAAGAAAGGCTGGAGAAATCCCATCCTTGGATAACCATGGGATGTGTTTTCCTGAGGATCTCCCCAAAACTCCTGCCTCTTTATGGGCCTGCCCTTTTCCCTTTGGAATGACAAACCCAGCAAGGATTTGGCCATGGGTCAACTAGAAACTGTTACATTTATATTTTTTGAAAAATTCTTTCGCCCAGGATTCTTCTCCTGGGAAGCTGAGAAGCCTCAGAGAAAAAGGAAAACAATAATTATCTGATTTGCTTCTCCTGTGTTTCGCTGCTTTGGAATGTGGTTGGAGATTGTTCACCCACAGGTGTTTGATTGGTTTCACGTGAATTGTTTTGATTTTTTGACCAATCAGGGCCAAGCTGTGTCAGACTCTGGAGAGAGTCAGGAGTTTTCATTATTATCTTTTTAGCCTTCTCTCTGTATCCTTTCTGTATTCTTTAGTATAGTTTAGTTTAGCATTCTTTAATATAATATGGTATCATAAAATGATAAATTAGCCTTCTGAGCACATGGAGTCAGATCCATCATCCCCTCCTTCGTCTGGGCATCCCACAAATACAGTAGGAAACCACTCCCAGGATTTATTTTGCTCCAAGCCAACCCTACTTTTCCTCAGAAATTTTTCTTTTTAAATCCTATCTGTGAATAGGAGCTGGAGCATCATAATGGTGAAGATTGTTGCCCTTCCCAGATTTTTCTTTGGGATCTGCAGTGAGGGAAGAGGTAATGGGATGAGATCCTCCCTCTGGATGAGGAGGGCACAGGTCTGGAGGTCCCAAAACAGACACCACATCCCAAATTCTGGATCATCCAAGGAGGAAAGCACTGGGCCCAGCTGCTTTCTCTATGTCCAAGGGCATCTGAAATCCCAAAATCTGTGTATGGCAGCTGCTCTGAAAAGTGGGGAGAACTTTTCCAAACTGGAAAACTCTCTGTTGGGAGCACAAACTCCTTGAACCCTCTCAGGGGCAGTCTGGCAAACCCCTGCCTTGTTTGGGAACTCCCAGAGAGAATTTCTGGGGTGCTACATCCTAAAAAAAACATTCCTTGCAAAAGGCTGAGTGGGAATTCATTCTGCCATTGGATTCGTGCAGATTAATTGGATCTAATTCTCCTCTGCTAATGAGTGAAGCCTCCAAAGCCTTGAAATCCAGGTGATTCCTCCTCATGGACTCTTTGGGATTGGGTTTGCTGTAGAGGATGGAGCAGGGGTTCTGAGGAGCTCAGGACAGCTTTTTCCAGGGGCAGGATTTGTGTCCATGGGATTAAACCACAGGATATTGGAAATTTTCTGTCCCAGTCCCAGACACAGGTCTCCAACCAGAACCAAAACCACGGGATCTCCAAATCCCTGAGTACAGAATTTTGCAGGGAACCTCTGATGAGGGGTGAGGATGATACACCTGACTCCACTGATATCAGACGGCTAATTAATTACTTTATTATTCTATATTATATTACACATATTAGACATTACATCTAAACTGAATCTGCCCAGCACTCAACCCTGCACACACTGCACAGAATCTCGTGACTGTCACCCTCAGTCCTGACACACACAAAGACACACCTGGCGCCGACAGGCCAAGGAACCAAACCTCATCCCTGTGGGGAAACAATCTCCACACTGCATTCTTCTTTTCCACAAACACGGGCACAGCAAATGAGATAAATGCTGTTTTTCCTTCCTCTGAAGTTCAGAGAATGTCAAACCCAGAAATATTCTTGGGAACAATTGTGCCTTGCTTTTCTGTGTGAGGAGAAAGGTGGGGCTGCACACCTGGCCCCAACAGGCTGAGGAACCAAACCCCATCACTGTGGGTAAACAATCTCCACACTGCATTCTTCTTTTCCACAAACACCGGCACAACAAATGAGATAAATGCTGTTTTTCCTTTCTCTGAGGTTCAGAGAATGTGAAACCCAGAAATGTTCTTGGGAAGAATTGTGCCTTGCTTTTCTCTACACCTGGGACCTGCTCCCCTTGCTCTGCCGTTGGGAAAGAGCCCAGAATCCGGCTGTCAGTCACATCCCCACCCCTGCCCACAGGGAAAGGGGGATGGATCCCAAATGCTGCCTCGAAAATGCTGGAAAAGGGGCACGGGAGCAGGACCAGGTGGGCAGAGGCACCAGCAGGAAATGCCTTGGCACATGTGCTCATTAACGAGGTGTTAATTGGGCACGGGGTGAGGGGACAAAGGAGCAGCAGAGGATGTGGCTTGAGGTTTCCTGATGGAAAACAGGAGGCTGGGAATCAAAGGAAAGCTGGGATTTTATGGCCCTTGCTGGCGTTTCCAAAGGCAGCAGGAGGGCAGGTGGCAAAGCTGGATTTGGGGGCCTTTCCCACAGCATTCCCCAAGGGAAGGGAGAGCCGGGGCGCAGGGACATCGTGGCTTGTCCCATTTTCCCAGGAAATGGAGGGAAGCAGGACAGGACACCCACCCCGGGGACTGAAGGGTCCCTCAGGAATTAACACTTGGGAATGTGAGGGAAGGAGCCAGTGGGGGGTGAGGGCTCTGCTCCCCACATCAGAGAGTTCTCTCCTTCCTCCTCCCCCAGCCCCACAGCTGGGAGTGATTTTCCAGCCCAAAATAGAAAAGAAGTGGAAGGAAGAGGCACAGCTGAGCTCGGGCCCTTCCAGGGAAAGAGAGTGGGGAAGGAGAAAGGTCTTGGAGTGATGTTTTGTTTTCCCTATCACTGCTTGCAAAGGATTTTTGGGATTTGGAATAGTGGCTTTCCTCTGGAACAAGTCCAGAGGAGGCCCTGGAGCTGCTGCAGGGCTGGAGCCAGGCTGGGAGAGCTGGGAATGTTCACCTGGAGAGGAGAAGGCTCCAGGGAAACCTCAGAGCCTCTTCCAGGGGCTCCAGGAGAGCTGGAGGGGGACTGGGGACAAGGGATGGAGGGACAGGACCCAGGGAATGGCTTCAAAGTGAAAGAGAGATGGGATATTGGGAAGGAATTCCTGTCTGGGAGGGTGGGGAGGGGCTGGGATGGAATTCCCAGAGCAACTGTGGCTGCCCCTGGATCCCTGGAAGTGCCCAAGGCCAGGTTGGAGCACCCGGGGACAGCAGGAGATGTCCCTGCCCATTCCAGAGGGAATGGGATCCAGGAATAGGATCTTTAAGGTTCCTCCCAGCTCAACCCCTTCTGGAATTCTGTGATCCCAGCAGAGCTGGTGGTTGGTGCTCTCTCCTGTGCACTGGGTATATCAACCTGGCTATAATTCCACAACTTCTGCATGCTCCTGGACCCTTGGAGTTTGGAATTCTAGAGCAGAACAAGTCTGGGACAGCTTTGCTTTCCAAACCTCCTCCCCATGGACTCTCCTGAAAAAAACGATTTGCTGGGATGCTCCAAGTGCCTCCTTCCCCCCTGCTCTGCAGGTGGGGCTGAGGGGAAGGGCTGGGAGGAGCAGGGGTGGATCCAGCCCTGGAATTTGGGAGCACTCACCGTGCACCTTGGGCACCTTGGCTTTCAGGTGGCGCTCGCACTTGGCCTTGGCCTTCAGCAGGAGGAAGATCTGCTCCTCCTTGGTGATGACATCGTCGGCATCCACCTGCAGGGAGGGGACAGAGAGGTCAAACCCCAGTTCCAAACCCTCCTCTGCATCCATGATTTCCGCCGCCTCGCCCTGGGAATCCCGGTTTGCTGTGCAGTTGTGTCCCGAGGAGCAGCTCCGCCGTGGAATCACCATCCCTGGAGGTGGCAGAGGGAGCACAGGCTGGGGCTGATCCCATTGTGCACCTTCACACCTGGAGGCAGCGATTTTGGGATGGAGCATCCCGGACTGCAGGAATGAGGCTGCTCTCCAGGAGGAAAACATTCCTAGCAAATAATGTAATGACAAGGACCCCTCTCCTCTTAGGAATTACTGCCTCCAGTGCTGCTTCCTCCTCTGCACGGAGATTTCATCCACAGGCATCAGGCTCCATAAAATCCTGCCTGAATCCCAGGAATGTGTGGAGAGACCTGTCCCAGGGAGAGCTGGGACCTCGCAGCATCTCCCCACCCTCTGCTCCAGGAGAACTGAAGGGGCTCCAGGAGAGCGGGAGAGGGACTGGGGACAAGGGATGGAGGGACAGGACCCAGGGAATGGCTCCCACTGCCAGAAGGCAGGGATGGATGGGAGACTGGGAAGGAATTCCCGGCTAGGCTGGAATTCCCAGAGAAGCTGTTGCTTGGAAGTGTCCAAGGCCAGGTTGGAGCACCCTGGGACAGTGGAAGGTGTCCCTACCCATGGAGTGGGATGGGATTGGGATAATCCTTAAGATCCCTCCCAACCAACCCATTCCATGATTCCCTGCCCTCCCCAAGCCACCCCTATCCCAAATCCAGGTTCCTTCCCCCCTTTCCAGTCCATCCCCTTTGCCAAGGCAGTAACAGGAACCAGCTGAGGGCCAATTAACTCCCGACACAAACTCCCTCCAAACGACATAACGAGGGTTAATGAATCCCAGCTCCCAATAAACCGGGATTCCATTTCCCAGCGGGCTCCCAGGGGGAGGAACGGGGGCAGCGGACACGCAGCTGTGGAGTTAAATCTGATAAGGGGCCGGGAGTAAAACAGGAGTTGGGTTTTGGTGTCCTTGGAACAAATCCAGGCTGAAAACCCTTCACAAGCGGGAGCCGCTTCCAAACCGCGTCCACGTTAATGGGAACGGTTCCAGCCCTTCCCAGATGTTTGGCCTGTCCACATTTAAGGCACCATCCCTCATTTCAGCTTGGATTGGGAACAGAAGAGCTCGGGGTCAGCTCCCGCTGGCGCTCGGGGCTGTACAAAGCCGGAGAGATTCCGCCAGAGCCGGAGGAGTTAGGCTGGATTTACAGGGATGGGACCTCAGGAATTCCAAGGGATTCATCCCAAGCACGCTCAGCCCTCGGCTGCTCTGGCTGTGCTTGGAGGGATGCACAGAAAACACATTTTCATTCCCAGAAATAAAAGGGAAAAGTCTCCCAAGGCTGGGCCTGGAGCTGGGCACAGACAGGGTTCCGAGCTCAGCTCAGGTTTAATTTCCTAAACCTGCCCTATCCCTAAAAATAATCCACCAAAACCGACCCCACATTCCCTTCTCTCCTCCCTAAAAATGGTTTAATTGGTAAAAAAATCTATTTAGGACCTGACTTTGTGGGTTTCCCCTTGGTCAGTGGGGTTGAAATGTGAATGTAAATAAATTTATGGATTAAACCAGGGATTCTCACTGAATCCCGGTGTTTGAAGACATCCGTTCTCAAAAGCTTTTGGGAAAACTGTGGAGTGGTGCTGCATAAATCCCATTAAACATCCAGGGAAAACCAGGCTGGGAGCTGGTTTTGGCATTCCCTCTGTCCCAACCCCTTGTGGGGACATTTCAGTGCCTCCATGGGGCTGAAGGATCCCCAGGGACCCGGGATATCCAACCCTGGAATCCTCAGATTTGGGATCAATGGACAGCAGGTGGGACAGCACAAACACACAGAGCTCAAAAACCTGGAGAACCTTTGGATCTTCCAGCTGCTGGAGGAATTTCACCTCCTGAACTGCACATTTTCCTGATTTTCCTTGGATTTTCCTGCCCTGGATCTCCTGATTTTCAGGCAAAATTAAATCCCCTGCTCCTTTTCCCAGCCTGGCTGTCCAAGGTGAAAGGAATCCATGGGAATATTTTCCTTGTAATGAATTCCTGATCCAAGGCACGTTTGGCTCTGGCTGGGCAAAGCTTTCCCTTGGAAAAACAATCCCAACACACGATCCAAAAAAAAAAAAACCCCAAAAAACCAGGGGACAGCCTTGCTTAAACCATTTGTGCTAATTTTTGGGAATCTGGAGATTCCCAGGCAGCAAAAGAAGTGGTTTCACTTCCAGGAGTGCCCAGTTGGGGCTTCAGGATTTGGGAATGGGTGGGAAGTGCTGGGAATGAAGCAGCCACTGATTTGGAGAGGGTCTGGATCCCTTTGGATGGGAGAAAAACCGGGATGGAGGTCCTAGGATGAGACATCCGTAGGATGTGGAGAGAGGAGGGAAATGAATCCCTAATTTGCAGCATTTGAGACTCAGATGAAGAGAGCGAGGACTGAAAAATCCCAACAAATCCCAAACAGGATCACACATACGAGCAAAGCCCAAATCCAGCAGGAGCTGGGAAAACCTGGAGCCTGGATGGAAATTCTGGGGGCAGGAATGTGCTAAACTGCCCCAAAGCCGGGAGGTGACAGCCCTCAGGTGTCGCCTCTTTTCCTAAACTGGCACCTCCTGGACTTGGGCTAGGATGGAAAATTGGCCAGAAAAAGGGATATTTTCACCAATATCCACGGATTTCCTCTCTTTTTAAGGCCACCTGTGCCACGCTGAGAATCCCAACACCCACACTGATATCCAGAATTTGCTCTGTTAATTCCATGAACTCCCTGCAGGTTCTGCTCAGGACAATGAAAAAGGAGATAAAAGGCACTGGGAATTTTTCATCCCACTGAACTCCAGAGCCAAAACCTCCTCAAGATTCCCATATTCAACAATTCCCTCCTCTTTTATCAAATTCCCACGTGCCTCCACCTTTTTATGCCCCCCCAAAAATCTCTCATCCTGGTGAAACCCTTTCTCCAACAGAAAGGAATAAATACAGGATGTATTTTTCCCAATATTCCCTGCCCTGATGAAAAACTGGGAATATCCAGGATGCGATTTACCAACCTGAGCTATTCCCCTCAGAACTCTTCCTATAGTATTTTCCTGCCCAGAGCAGCTGGAATTTATTCCATCCTCAAACCAGCACCTGAAATAAATTGGATCTGCCTTTTTTGGGATTTCTTTTCCCCCCACCCCATTTTTTTTTCCCCATTAATTGGCCACTCAGGAGCACTGAGAAGATCTCTAAGGAGGAATTTTTGCTGATGGGATTTCTGGGAGCAAGAGGAGCACCCAAGGGAAGGCAGAAATTGTCCCAGACGGGTCCAGCTCCCAAATCCAGCTGTTTTGGAGGAAGAGGTCGAGGTTATCCTGTCCCTGCAGACTTAATCCCTTTAAAAGCTGCCAGCAAATCCCTTTAAATCAGCTTTCTCTAAATTTCCCCAGCAGAAATTCCTGCGCTGAGTTCCTTGGCATTCAGTTTATCCAAGGAATAGTTTTATCCTGAGGAATGTTTTTCCCTTTGTTCCCAAAATCCCGGGAACACCTGGAAGGGATGGAGGCTCCTCCCTGGACTTCCCAGTTTTCCAATCAAATCCCACCTGCTCCTCTTGCTCAATCATCCCCTTCTCTCTTCCCAGTGCTGGGTTTTGCTGGAAAATAAAAGTTCCTCGTAGGGAAAAGGTCTGGGAATGTCGATTTTCCCTCCTTGTCCAGAGAAAGCAGAAATGCCAAAGGGAAGGAGGACACAACAACTTTATCCTGAGGCTGTAAAATCCACTTGGATCCCTTTTCCTTCTCCTTGCCCCTCTGGAGCCTGTGGGGTAGGATGAGGATGTCCTCTGGAATTTCCATTCCCTGGCTGATGTCCCAGCCATGAAAGCAAGCCCCAAATGACCCCAGGGAGGTCCCGGTCATCCTGGTTTATTCATTTTGGGGAATAACGGGGTCCTTTCTGTGCCACCTCCCTGGCAGCAGCTCAAACAGCAGCTCCAGGCAAAGAGATTTGTTGGGATGGAGGGCAGGGAATGCTGGGATCTGCTGGGAGAGCACAAAGTGGTCACTGGGAGGGGGAAAGGGGCTGCAGGAGAAAAAAGGGAAAAGGGAAAATGTTGCAGCTCTGGAATGGTTTGGGTTGGAAGGTGTCGGAACTCAGGACATCCCTCTGGCTGTCCTGGAGTGCCAGCACCCCTGCCAGGGGGCTCAGGGACCCTGGCACACAGCCCAGGCCCCTGTGGGTTTGGTTGTGACCCGTGGAGCGAGTTACCAACCTCAGATGAGGATCTGCAAGCCACAAAAGTCTAAGTAGAATAATAATTAGTTTGTCACGGGGTGGAAAATAGATTTTTGGGGTTTTTAGAATGGAGGTTCAGGGGGCAAGATGGAGGGATCTGGGTGTGTCCTGCCTTTCTCCTTCTTCTTCTTGTTCTCCACCTCCTGCTGTGATGGTGGCACTTCTGGGTTGGTTTAGGGCAGAAGCTCAGTGTCCAACACAGGTGATGGGGATTGGGAAGTTATGGTAAATATTGCCCAGGTGGTTTTTAGTATAGAAGATAACAGCACTGCCCCGGGGCTGTCAGAGTGCCTCTGTCTGTCCTGCTGAGCGACCTCGGCTGGGCAGGAGAGAGAATTTTATGGATAAGGAACAATGAACAACCTTGAGAGTGAGAAATGAGGAGCCCTGGCTCCTTCTTCAGTGCCGGGCTGGGAAAAGAGACTTGGTGACACATCTCGGGGTCACTGTGAGCAGCCGAAGCCCCGAGAGGAAGGGACATTAAGGATCATCCCATTCCCTGGGCAAGGACATTTTCCACTATCCCAGGGTGCTCCAAGCCCCATCCAGCCTGGCCTTGGGCACTTCCAGGGATTGGGAATCCACGATTTGCAGTCAGCACATGCCACTTGTCCAGGAGAACTGGGATTTGTGGTGCCTCTCCAGGAACAGGATTTTAGGGACAACATTTGTCAGTCCCGAAGGATTTCCTGTTTTCCACCCCTGGAGCAAACGAGATGGGACTCGAGAGGCTGAGCTATGGAAAAATCAACTTCCAAGCAAGGAAAACATTCCCATCATTTCCTCTCAGGCTGCCCAAGCAGAGATGTCCTTCCCAGAGATCGGAGCATGGAGCTGGTGCAGAGGGATCAGCAGGGGCTGGAATTCTATTCCTGGATCATCAACACCACCCATGGCATTCCATGCTTCAGAAATTATTGATCCCAACAAAAATGTCTCAGACATTCCCAGGAATCCCATCCTGGTCATCCTGGAGAAGTCCTCGTCCTCCTCAAGCCCAACTTTTCAACCAAAAAGGACCTCTGGAGGTGAGTCCAAGTCTCCAGAAGAAGCTGATCCAGATTTGGGATCACCTGCGGCCCCTCCATGGTCCTGCACCTCCCTGCTCCAGGTAAAAACCTGGAATATCCCTCAAGGGACAAAACATCCTCAGGATTCACCTGGGAATTCTGAGTGATCTTGTTTTACTGAACTCCAGAGGTTCAGATCCTGCACACCTCGGTGACCCCAAGCTACCTAAGGAATTCCATCTGGGAATGTGAAAAGCAGATCCTGCCTCAGTTTCCCACAGGCCCAGCAAATATTCTCCCCTTTCCCTGCCTTGTCCCTTTGGACTATCCCAAAGATTTTGGTCCTCTGCCTCAGGAGGAAGAGAGGAAAAGATGGATTTGGGAACAATGAGTTGGAGAAGCAGGAATTTCTCTTCCCTTGGGATTGGGGGGAGCTCTGCCTGCATCAGGAATGGGAAAAACGCTCCTGCTCCCAAATTCCAGCCTTCCCATGGGTGAATTATCCAAAGGTTTGGCTGAAATCCCAATGCAGCTGCTCCAGCCCCTGCTGGGATCGATTCCTTTTTTCCCCTTTTTTTCCCTTTTTTTCCCCTCCACTTTTCTGGCTTTTCCTCCTTCCAAAACACCAACCCCTCACCTTCCAGCAGCCCTGACTGGGAATCAACACCGGATCACTCCATGGCCTCTGGCAGCCCAGGAATTCTGGGAGAGAGAGGCAAAACCTTGGCATGACTTCCCTGCTGCAGCTTGGAAACCTGGGATAGCACAAATCCTTCAGGTCAGGATAACCTGCTCCTTTCCCTGGAGCATTTGTTCAGCCATCCAGCTGCACCCTAATCCCAGCAATTCCCTTTTCCAGAGGCACAGACCTGCAGCAGCCCTCCCTTCTTCCCTCCCATTGGGAGAAGTTGAGCTGGAAGCAAAACTCTCCCTTTGCCATCCTTGATGTCCCTGAAGGGGCTTGGGGGAAGATCCCAAGATATTCCTGCTGGAATGCTCAATCCCACATCCCTCCCTGCTGCCCCAGCAGGGATTTGGGACTGACTCCTGCCAGGTCACGTCTGCCGGTGGGATGGGGCCGTGGGGAGAGGAGGAATCCGTGCCCTGGGAATGCTGTGCCAAGGCAGTGGGGCAGCTCCGGGCCACGTTCCCGCTGCTCTGCTCGTGCCAGGAGCCACAGCCGGAGCAGGGAAACCTCAGAGAGCTCCCGGTGCCAACAGCTGCTCCCTCGGGATCACCATCCACGTGGGCAGCACCAGCAGGAC
Source organism: Haemorhous mexicanus (assembly GCF_027477595.1). Classification (NCBI taxonomy): domain Eukaryota; kingdom Metazoa; phylum Chordata; class Aves; order Passeriformes; family Fringillidae; genus Haemorhous; species Haemorhous mexicanus. The sequence continues at coordinate 1,359,134 of NC_082341.1, forward strand.
TGAGGGCACGTCCCAGGAGACGCCGGGGACAGCAGGGACACGTTCCAGCATGGATTGGGCAGGGAATTGTCCCTCGGGATGGGAGCTGCCATGGTGGGGTGGGGCTGTGCCCGTCCATTTCCACCACTGAGCTCCATATCCCGGAGATCTGGAGGTCGGGGCAGGAAAAGGAGGATTTCCAGAGTGGGAGGGGGCCCCTCCTGGCCTGGATGTCACCCCAGCAAGGCTGGTGTCACAGAGGCTGCTCCCTGGCTGAGGTCAGAGCATCGCTGCAGCCACAGGAAGGATCCCGGGTCTGGATCTCATCCAGGGCAGGAATCCCGGGAATCACGTTTGGGAGAGGGGCTGTGGGTTTGCATCAGAGAATCCAAACATCCGGCACCAGCATGGGGTGGTTTGGGTTGGAAGGGACCTCAAGGATGATCCAGTGCCATTCCTGCCATGGGCAGGGACCATTCCCACTGTCCCGATGTCCCCAATGTCCAACCTGACCTCAGACACTTCCTGTCTCTTCAGATTCCCCCCTGACTCCAGCTCCTGGTTTCCATCCCTCTCTTGGAATAATAAATTCCCCAGTCTGGTCAGTCCCTGAAGGTTGCTTATTTTTGCCTCCCTGTTGGATTTGCATGGAAAATCCCCCGGATGTGTCCCTGTGAGACACGAGGCTGCAGGTGGTGATGCCTTTGCCCTGTGACTCAGCGCTCCCCCAATCCATCAGTGACCCAAATTCCAGGGGACACCGCTGGCCCAGACTGTCCATAAACACAGGGAAAACCAGGCTCAGACAGATCTCCATGAAAAACGTGGAATAAACGAGTGGGGTGAGCAAGATTATCAGAGGACATAACACATCCTACTGCTTAATCATGGAATCAGGGAATGGTTTGGGTTGGAAAGGACCTTCAGGATGATCCCAGTCCACCCCTGCCGTGGGCACCTTCTACTATCCCAGGTTGCACCAAGCCCCAATATCCAACCTTGGACACTTCCAGGGATCCAGAGGCAGCCTCAGCTTCTCTGGGAATTCCATCCCAGCTCCTCACTACCCTCCCAGCCAGGAATTCCTTCCCAATATCCCACCTAATCCTTCCTCTATCTCTTCCACACTGGCCTTCCCAGTTGCAGCTGTGTTTGGAACCAAACAAAACAGACGAGTCCACATGGCCCAAAGCCTTTTTAAAATCCCATTTTGGGAGGATCTGGCTGATCCATGCAGATCCCACTGGAACCAGGCACCTGGGGCCGTGTCCGTGCCAGCCCCAATCTGCTCAAAATCTCTGGGATTTGTATTCCCGAGGGGATGCGTTCCGGCTGGGGAACCCCTCTGGCTGTGGAGCAGCACCCAGAGCCGTGGGCTGCCCCGTTCCTTCATCCCAGATTATTCCTGGGCACGGCATAAACCCCATCCCTGCTCTCTGCTGGGCCGGGGCCACGCGCCGCCGGCGGCCGGAGCAGTTTGATCCCGAGTGAAATCCCGAGCGGATCCAGGCGGTGTTTGGTTTGCTGGAGCCGGCGGTGCCTGCAGTGCCAGGAGTGATTTATCTCCTCCTAACCCAGACACGTAAACAGGGCCATGAATCATTCCTTAAATCATTCCCTAAAAGTGCCTCTTTTCCCTGGGAGGCCGTAAAGGGAGCCTGGATGAGCTCACAGGGAGCGGCTCCGCCACCCAAAGGGGCTCGAGCCTTCCTCCCGCTCCTCTGCACCCTCCTCTCCACCGGCCTTTCCCTGCTGTTTCCCATGCCAATCCCCGGCTTTGCCCTGTTAACTCGGGCTTTGTAAAGTCAACAGCCCGGCTTAGGCAGGGACAGATGTTCCTGATAAGCCACGGCCTCCTTAAAAGTGTTGCAACCGAGTTTTCCTTCCAAGTGCTCCCTGCCGGAGCCAAGCTTTGTGGTGGGGAATCATGGATCACCTGGCTGGGGCTGGGATTTATTTCCTGCTGCTGCTGCTTTCCCTAAAGGAGCCACTTATTAATCATCAGCTTCTCCTGCAAGTGGTGGGGACCCCCCACTTGAGATTCCATCACCTTTTCCAAGATGAAGGATGTGCTGGTCCCTCCAGCACAGCCAAAATTCCCGGCTACCCGTGACCTTTTCAGCACGGACAGAGGCAGATCCTCATGATTTATGGGAAGGAAAAAAACCCCAACAACCCCACACTAAAAATATCTCCCTGTGTTTCACTGTCCCAGCTGGAAGCTTTTCCAGAAATTCCCCTTGGATTCCAAAACAAGGCCGGTGCCCATCCACAGGCCCGTAAAACAAGTAATGAGTTTTTGTCTGGATGAAAACAGACTTTTTTGGGATGAGGTTGGTGCAGGGATTCCAACAAACAGTGCTCACATCCTGCTTTGGAGGCTCCACCTGGCTGCCAACAAGAAACAGAGGGGAAAAAATTCCATTGGAATCACGGGGATGTCGGGGAGCTGAGAGAAGGTGAGACTGGAGCAGGACTCAAGGGATGCCCCATCCCTGGAAGTGTCCAAGGATAAGGCTTGAATCAGCTTGGGATACTGGAAGGTTCCCCGCCCATGGGGTTGGAGGTGGTGTTCAAGGCCCCTTCCGACTCAAACCAGTCTGGAATTCTGTGACTCTGGAATTCTGTGACTCTGGGACCAGGATGACATAGAAATACTGGGAAAGGAAACCTGAGCCGGGCAGGTGCCTCCTGCACTTTTCCACCATAGGTAAACCGGGATTTTCCATCAGAAAACAAGAGAAGGAAAACTCTGGAAATCAGAGGCGAAAGGAATGAGTTTTTATGGCTCTGGAAATCTCCCAGTTCTGTCACCAGGGAATATTCTTAATTGTGACTATTCCTGATTGGGATTTTTGGACACAGCTGTAAAGATGCTGCCAGGAGCTCTGGGTGTGTGCTGGAAAAGGCCATTCCCTATTTTTTTCTTTTGGAAAACAAGATGCATTTGAGTTGTCCCCACCAGCTAAGACCTTGTTCTCCCTGGGTCTGGCTTAAGTGCTGAGCTGAGCCTTCCCAGCCAGCCCCAGGTGACGACCCCACAATTTTGGGGTCACCTTGTTCCCCTCCCTGCACTGCCCATCCACGACACCCTGTGATCCCAACTTTCCACCTCTGTCCATGTTGTTTGGACTTTAGGCCGGACTATCCCAGCTCTGACACCAAAGCTGAGGCCACCTGGTCCTGCTGAGCTTTCCTGGTCACTGCTGAGCTTGGTTCATCCTGCTTTTCTCAGACATCAGGGATACCCTGACAATGGGATTTCTCCCCAGGGTCGTCCCATCACTGGGAGGAAAATCCTTCCGGCCACTTCCCACTGCGGATCTGGGGATGTTCCTCAATCCATTGGTCATTCCCAGAACAAGCTGAGCCTGATTTAGGCACCTCAGGCCTGGCTGAACTTGGGCTGGCTGTCCCACATCAGGGAATTATGGAATAGTTTGGGTTGGAAGGGAACTTAAGGATCACTCATTCCCATCCCTGCAATGGGCAGGGGCACCTCCCACTGTCCCAGGGTGCTCCAAGCCCTGTCCAGCCTGGCCTTGGGCACTTCCAGGGATCCAGGGGCAGCCACAGCTCCTCTGGGAATTCCATCCCAGCTCCTCCCCACCCTCCCAGCCAGGAATTCCTTCCTTCCCCAAATCCAATCTCAGTGCACTCTCCTTCCCCTTAAAACCAGGGTAAAAAGGATATTTAAGCCTCACATTCCCAGGTCTGGTTTGGAGTTTTCCAAACCCAAGCAAGTCTGGGGCTGATAAAAATCCAACATCCATTGGCATCTTCCCTTTGTTCTCCTCATCCCGGAGCTGGGAAATGCAGGGCTGCATTTTTTTTCCGCAGCCCTTGGTGCTATTTTCCAATCCCTATCACAGTGGGAATGGCGCAAATCCTCCCAGCATTCATCCCCAGCCCCTCCGAGACACGGCAAGAAGACCTGGAATTTCGGCCGGTGGAAATCGAGCCGCCCCGCTGACGTCAGCTGGGGAAGGATCCCTTACTGAGACCCCAGCCCTGAATCCCACAGCCACAATCCGGGGTTTGTGTCCAGGAATATCCCGACGGAGCCGGCTCTCGGCACGTGCGGATATCGCGTTACTGGTGCCGCGGTTAGGAACGCTCGGAGCACCACCGGGAATTTCGGGGCACGCCCAGGCCCGTGACTTTGGGGTGATGAATTTACTCCTGTCTGGGCCTTAAATTTAGCACAGACTCCTCTCCATCCGAAAAAAAAAGAAAAAAAAAAAATAGTTTGGATGCCTCCCGAAAAAGAGATGGGGATCTAATCCGTGAGAAATGGGCTTTGTTCTGGAATAACGGCGGGAATTCCGTCTGGAGTTTTGTATCTAGGAATAGTTCACGCCAGCAAACCCGTGAGTAAACAATGGATGCAGGGAATTCCAGTTTATCCCAGCCTGGACTCGGGATGCCTCCCTGGGTAATAAAACCCAGGGCAGGTTTGAGCTTTAAGCTCTCAAGGTCACCAACCGATCCATTTCTCTCTCCTCACTCCTGGGGGATTTTCCAGACTCTGACCAGCTTCAATACCTCAGCTAAAAATCAGATTGATCCCAAGTTTTCCAATATATTCCAGGCTTCTGGAAAGTTAGAGTTGCAAGGGAAGGTCATGGCACGGTCAGGGTTGGAAGGGACCCTGCAGATGATCCGTGTCCAACCCCAGATGTGCACGAACACAAAATTAAATAAATCCAATTCCTCTAGAGAGTTCAATTAAAAAACCTCAGATTTTGGACTGATTAAAGACTCTCCAGGATTCTGGTTTTTATTCAGGAGTCAGAGATTGGAAAATAAACACGGATGGAGGAGAGGGAGGGATGCTACACCATACATTTTTACGATGGAGTTTCTTCTACATCTCCTAAAATGTGGAGTTTGGCCCCTTTGGAGCCAGGAGTGGGGATGGAAAAGCCCAGCTGGGTTCAGCTGAGCCTGGGCCTGTTTTCCTTGGGAGAATTCCCACTGCTGTCCCCTGTCACCACCATGGGACACTGGGCCCTGCAGTGGTGGCCTCTCAACTCCCAACTCCCACAGCAGCTGTTCCCAGCGGGTGACAAATCCCGACTGGAAGCAAGGAGCACGGAGAGAGGGCCTGGAGAGGAGAAGGGGAAATGTGGCCTCTGGCACCTGGAGTTGGTGACCCCGAAGCAAAGAGCTGCAACGGGAAACCACTCCTGTTAACTCAGCCCCAGAGAGCCCAAAGGGCTTTAGTCCCGAGCCTGCTCTAAGCCAGGCTTAGGGAAGCAGATGGAGGAGGGATGGCAGGAAAAGGCGGGAGGGGAGGGAGCTCAGGTTTCCCGGGACACAGGAGCTGGCTCAGGGTCTTGGTGGGTTCACAGCAGACCTGAGGGAAGCTCCTCCACCCCTTTGCCCATCCTGGGCACAAACTGATCCCTTCCAATGGGAATTCAGATGGAAATTCCAATGGGAATTCAGGTGGAAAACTGATCACAGCATTCCCTCTAGGCACGGATCCAAGAGCACTTTGCTTCCCCACACCAAATCTGATGGGATTCAATCCATGCTGATGGATTTGGGCTTCTCTTGGAGGTTCCCAGCCAGGAGATCATGGCTCCTCATGGCTTCAGCCCATCTGGGGGGAATTCCTACGGCTAAGGAGCAGCTCCCTGTGCCGGGAGAAATCCTGAGGTGCTTGGGAAGAGTTCCTGGGCATTTGGAAATGTCAGAAAAGCAATTCTGGAGTTCTGGGGATGTGGGGGGAATTTTGGATCATGGTGTGCAGCCCATCCACAGGAGGTGGAGGCGTGTGCTGCAATGCCCTGAGGAACCAGGCAGGATTTCCTGGTTGGGAACAGAATATTCTGGAGTAAATTGGGATTTGGGCTTTAATTCCAAGCCATGGAGATCCAGGGGTTTGGTTTCCTTTCCAAAACACCAAGGCCACAGCTCCGGCTGCTCTGATCTCACCTCACCTCCCACGGCACGAAATCGGGAGCAGAGTTTGTGGCAGCCCCTGCTCACCACGAAGGGCAGGGATGGGCTCTGTGGGATGAGTCAGCCCAGCCCAGCCATGGCTCCTCTTGGAAAAGCCCACAGTGGCTGCTGGGAAAAGCTGGATTTGAGCTGGACTTGAGAAGTTGTGGCTGTCTCATCCCTGGGATTGATCAAAGCCAAGCTGGACGGGGTTTGGAGCAGCCTGGGATAGTGGGAGGTGTCCCTGCCCTTGGAATGGGGTAGAATTCCTGAACAAAATCCAGAATCCTGAGGAGTCTTTAATCAGTCCAAAATTGGCATTTTTAAATTTAATTCCCTAAAGAAATTGGATTTATTTCATTAAGGTCCTTTCCAACCCAAATCATTCTGGGATTCTACAAATCCTGATGGATTTCTCCCTAAGGGCAGGTGTGAACTTTCTTCTTCATCTTTCTGCTGGAATTTGGAGTCAAAATCCAGAATTTCTAGAAAAACACTGACAAAATCATAGTTCAGCCTGGAATTCCTGCCTGGATTAGGGAGGAATCCTCAAGGACACTCCGGAGGCATCCACACATTTTGGGTTTGGCTTTTCTCGTGACAGGAATAAACCAAAACAACTTCCCAGCCTCCTTCGTGTCCCAGACAAACCTGACTGCTCCCTCCACACCTCTGCAGGTGCAGATCCTGCTTTTCCACACCTTTTCCAGAGGCTTCGGAAGGAGAGGATTCCCCACGTGGTGTTTGGAATGCCAGCTCTTTCCTGTACCCCCACAGTGTCTCCTGGGGAGCTCCAAAGGTTCAGAGAACTTGGAATGTTGGACCTGGTAGGGATTTGGAGTTTGGAACAAGAAGATTGAGCTGCCCTGGTGGGATTTTATTCCAAAGACTGCCTTTGGTTCCCCTGTGCCAGGACAGAACAGTGAGGGTCTTGCTGGATTCTGGGAATATTTCCTGTGGAACCAGAGGAATTCCAGCCCAGAGCTGATCCCTGAGCTTTGAAGGACAACATCTCCTGGGGATGCAGAGCCTGGGAGCTTTGCCCAAGGCTTGGGCAGCACAGGGGGCTCAGAGATACCCTGGAGCAAAAAATCCAAGGCTGAGGCAATCTCTGGGTGGTTTTCTTGGGAAAGAGGAAGAACCGATATTTGAGAGCCACAATTCCATTCCCAGACAGTGATCCCAGAGGCAATCATCCCAGAATTCCCGGAATGACCAGGTTGGAAGAGACCTTTGAGATCTTTGAGTCCAACCCAGCCCCAACAGCTCAACTCAACCCTGGCACCCAGTGCCACATCCAGGCTTTGTCAAACACACCCAGGGATGGGGACTCCACCACCTCCCTGGGCAGCCATTCCAGAACTTTATCACTCTTTCTGGGAAAACTTTTCCCTGCTATCCAACCTGTATTTCCCTGGGTGCAGCTGGAGGCTGTGTGCTCTGGTTGTGTCAGTGCTGCTGCAGACAGAGCCCAGCCCCAGCTGAGCACAGGCACCTTTCAGGAGCTGTGAGAGTGATGGGGGCACCCCTGAGTCTCCTTTTCTCCAGGCTGAGCACCCCCAGCCCCCTCAGGGGCTCCTCTCAGGGTTTGTGTTCCCAGCCCCTCTCCAGCCTCGCTGTCCCCTCTGGATGTGCTCAGTGTCCCAAGGTCTTTCCCAAGCTGAGGGTCCAGAGCTGGGCACAGCACTCCAGGTGTGACCCCAGCAGTGCCCAGGGCAGGGCAGAATGACCTCCCTGCTCCCATCCCATCCCATCCCATCCCATCCCATCCCATCCCATCCCATCCCATCCCATCCCATCCCATCCGCAGCCCCAGGCAGTGCAAGAGATTGTCCAGTCCCTGAGACACAGGAATGTCTCCATGGCTGGAGACAGAAAATGGGGTGGGAACAAAAATTTTCTGGGAGAGAAGAGCAGGGATGAAGAAAACTGGGAGAAGGGAGCAGAGCCATAAAGCGGGGAAAGGGATGAAGTCAAAGTTCAGTGGATCCTTTGCAGCTTGGGAGAACATTCAGGAACATTTAGGAACCGGAATCTCTCCTCTGACACAGATTCATGGAAAGAACGGGAGCATTTTCCAACTGCAAACTCCCTGGAATAAAACCAGCCCTGTGGCTGGAATGGAGGAGATTTGGGAATCCAGATCAGGATGAGATGTGGAATATTTTCAGGGAAATAAAGAAAGGGAGAAGCCAAATAAGCGAGGAAAGTTCAGGACTGGGTTTGAACCCACACCCTGACTCCGGAGTATCCCAGTATCCCAGGAAGGAAAAGGATCCCAACCCTGCACTTTTCCCAATTGGAAACAAATGGACACTGTCCCTTTTCCATTCCCTGGTTTTACAATAGTTTGGAATTAGGCTGATGAGGAGTTTCCTTGCCAGCTCTGTCTATCTTCGACTAATTACAGAGAGAAAACGATGGGAAAATTAAGCTAATTGTGGGATAAAACCTATGGAACCACAGCATTCCTGCTCTGGGTTAATTACAGAGACCCTGCTAATTGTGGGATAAAACCTATGGACCCACAGCATTCCTGCTCTGGGCTAATTACAGAGACCCTGCTAATTGTGGGATAAAACCTATGGAACCACAGCATTCCTGCTCTGGGCTAATTACAGAGACCCTGCTAATTGTGGGATAAAACCTATGGAACCACAGCATTCCTGCTCTGGGCTAATTACAGAGACCCTGCTAATTGTGGGATAAAACCTATGGAACCACAGCATTCCTGCTCTGGAATTCCAGAGGGAATTGTATGGGGGAATCCAGACTCCTGCTCAGCCCATCTCTCCCCTCCCTGGATGGTTCTGCTCCTGAGAGGAAAATGAAAGGAGAAGGGACCAGGCAGGAATCAGCATTCCAGGCTCTGGAGAAGAGCCAGGGGCTGAGCCTGGCTGAGGGAATGCACAACAAAGAGCTGGAGGGGGAGAATCCAGGGATTTGGGAAAGTCAAGGCAAAGTGAGGAGCAGCAGGGCTGGCTCACCTCGGTGGAGAAGGGATTGGGAAGGTGTTGGATTCCCTGCGTGGATGGGGCTTGGAGCAGCCTGGGATGGTGGGAGCTGTCCCTGCCCATGGCACAGGGATGGAATGGGATGGGTTTTAAGGTGCTTCCATCCCAAACCATTCCAGGATTCCATGGAACTTGGAACATGGCTCCACTCTGGAAACGGGATCCAGGGAGCTCCTGGTAACTGATCCCAGAACAGAGGGATGGCTGGGAAACACTGGGAGCCTTCCCGAAATCCCTGGAGATGGGGCCCTGAAATGACAGCAGGGGCGGGAGAAGGGGAAGGATCACTCCCAACAATTCTATTATTCCCCTTCCCAAACACTTGGGAATATCCTCTGTGGAATTAGGGCCCTGGCTGGGCAGACTTTTCATGGAATCACAGAATCTGAGACTGGTTTGGGTTGGAAGAGACCTTAAAGCTCATCTTGTTCCAGCAACACTTCCACTGTCCCAGGGTGATCCAAGCCCCAGTGTCCAACCTGGCCTTGGACACTTCCAGGGATCCAGGGGCAGCCAAAGCTTCTCTGGGAATTCCATCCCAGCCCCTCCCCACATTCCCAGCCAGGAATTCCTTCCCAGTATCCCACGTAAATCTCCCCTTTCCCAATCTGAAACTGCTGCTCCTTGTCCTGTCCCTGCAGGGCCATCCCTCCTGGATCAGCTCCAGGACCATTCCCAAGGATCTCCCCAGGCTTGGCTCCCTCCACATCCCCCAGTTCATCCCAGTATCCAGGAGCTGAGGAGCCTGGAGGTGCTGCCGGTGGTGCCAGAGCTGCTCCGGAGATCCCGGGATGGGAGCGGCTGTGCTCCCTCTCCCTTTGGAGAAGGGACCCTTCCCGCACAGCAGGGGGATGCAGGAATTTACCGGGATGCAGGAATTTTCCGGGATGCGGGAATTTTCCCGGCTGCAGCCAGCTCAGCGGGAAGCTCCGAGACATTTGCTGCCATCTACGGCCAATCCCAAATAGTGCAAAAGCCGGGAGAGACCTGGCTCTGGCTCCAGGCTGGATTCTCCTGGGATGCTTGGAGGAGGTTTGGAACGGGGAATGGGGGAGCAGGGAGGAGCTGTCTGCATAGGAATTCCTAGATATCCTTTTCCATGGAAAAATTCCATCCCAGGATCCACACAGCCCACCAGGAATGGGTATAAAGTGCAGCGTGGGAGAGGAATTTCCCGGGATAATCTGGGATTGGGAATGACGCTGCAAAGCTGCTCCAGAGGGGACACAGCTGAAAGGCTTTGGAAAACATTCCTGCCCTTTTCCTTCCTTCTCGTTCCCTTTTCCCCCGTTTCTCCTGAGCAGATGCCTGGAAAACTTCCAGTCCTGACGGTGTTTCACCAGCATTTCCCTGGGAATTTGCATCCCCCCATCCTGACCCAAATTCCGGGAGCAAGGGCTGCGTGAGCACCGGGATTTGGGATGCGAGCACCAGGATTTGGGATGGAAGCACGGGAAATTTGGGATATGAACAACAGGATTTGGGATGGTAGCCCCAGGGTTTGGGATGGGAGCACCGGGATTTGGGATGGGAGCACTGGGATTCAGGATCGGCGCAGGGAGCGGGCGGTGCTTCCCTTCCTGTCCCCCTCCCTCCCTCCCGGCGAGGCAGGAGCGCATTCCCGGTGTGGAATTCCCGGGAATCCCGAGCGCCGCTGTTTGTCCTGGCAGGATCCCGAGCCCGCGGAGCCGCTTCCCTGGCAGGCTCCGCTTCCCGAGCTCGGGATCCGGGATCCCCCTCTGGATGCTCTCGGAGCCGCCTCCACCGCCTTCCCAGGGAGGCGGGAGCTCCTTTCCAGGGAATCCTTTTGGGATCCTGGGAAAGCCCAGCAGGGCTGGGACACCTCTTTGGGAACAGGAAAGGACCCTCGGCCGATCCGTTTCCCTCCCCTTTCCCTCTCCAAATCCAGGTCCCTGGGACCCTCTGATATCTGGGAGAATCCTATGGGAAACTCCAGCTCTGGCTGGGAACTCTGGTGTGGGATTGCTCTGTTGAATCCCAAAAATTCTGGAAATGGGAATGGGATTGGGTGGCAGGGTGAGCTCGGAGCCCCAGGGAAATGTCCCACCCCTCCAGCTTCCCTGGAAAAGACTGGATCAGGGATCAGCTCTGGGGAGAGACCAGCTCCTCCACAGCTGATCCCTGAGCCCTCTTCCCATGGAAAATTCCCACGGAAAATTCCCATAGAAAATTCCCACGGAAAATTCCCACATATTCCCGCTCCTGCTGTGCTGATCGTGGTGTGTCCAGCCCCAAACCATCCCTGGGATGTTTCCCTTTGTACAAATCCTAGAGGAACCAAAGGAAGGTTTGTGGATTCCCTGCTCCCGAGTTATTCCCAGGTATCCAGGTTTTTAACTTGGTTCAGCTCTTTATTCCAAGGGAAAAAAATTTGGGATGTTGAGTCCGGGAAGTGAAAGGAGCTCAGGCTCAGCAGGGAAAAGCCAGAGCTCCAAAGGATCATCCCTGATCCAGGAGGATGTGTCCAGATCCCACCTGGAATTCTGAATGCAACAATCCCTTTGGGAAAAGGAATTGGGATGCCCAAGACATCCCAAGCCATTTCCCCTGGGAAATCCAGGAATCAGCTTCCTCCAGCTCATCCCACCAGCCTGCCTGGGTGATTCCAGCTCTGCAGGAGTTCTGGGAAAGCTGGAAAACTTCTGGGTATAAAACCCTGTGGATGCTAAAATTTTATGGGAACAGAATCAGGAACAAACCACCAAAAATCCCACTCGGGTCCTGAATTCCGTGGGAAAATAAAGCCTTGGGCAGGAAATCCCCGAACTTTGTTTTGGATTTGGAAAGGAAGTTTTCCATTATCCTTGACCCGGGATTTGTTTCCAGAGCTCTTGGCCACCTACAGAGAGGAACAGAAATGTTTGGAATATTTCATGGAGCAGGGCTGGGAATTGTGGCATTTTCTGGGTGTTTTGGGAGCTGCTGCTGTGGAAACTGTGGGGGTTCCCTCTTCCCTGAGAGAGCCAAGTGTTGGAAAAGCTGCTCAGGGAAATGATGAAATGACTTTCCCTGGAAGTGTTCAATAAAGCTGGAAATTCATGGAATCATGGAGTGGTTGGGGTGGGAAGGGAACTTAACAATCGTTTAATTCCAGCATTAATTAAATTATTAAATAATCATTTAATTCCTTCCCTGATCCTAAGGTGCTCCAGCCTTTCCTGGGACACTTCCAGGGATTTGGGTGATGGATTTGTGGGATAAGGTTCCTGTGGGAAGGTTTCTGTTCAAGGAAAACTTTCCCCCCAGGGTTGGGATGGGGATTTCAGCAGGGAACTGGAGCAGCCTCCTGGAATTGTGGCATTCCCTCCACTTTCCTGTCCTCCCTGCCCTTGGAATTCCCACAGGGCAGATCCACGCTCCTCATAAATATCCCTCAAATTCCCTAAAAATGAATATCTCCTAAATTCCCTAAAAATAAATACCTCATAATTCCCTTAAAAGAAATACCTCATCATTCCCTAAAAATAAATATCCCACAAATTCCCCAAAAATTAATATCTCATAATTCCATAAAAATAAATATATCCTAAATTCCCTAAAAAGAAATACCTCAGATTTCCCTAAAAAGAAATCCCTCATAATTCCCTAAAAATGAATATCTCCTAAATTCCCTAACAATAAGTACCTCATCATTCCCGAAAGAGAAATATCTCCTAAAGTCCCTAAAAATAAAATATCCCATTGGCTCCCTAAAAATGCACCAGAGACACTCCAAGCCACAGAATCCAGGTGCTGATGGGATCAGAAAATGCTGCTGGGATATCCCAGATTCCCAAACAAAGCCTCCAGGACTCAGCATTCCCATGGGAGTGACTCCGTGTCTCTGGAGAGGGGATTGCTGGAAAAGGGATGCTTTGGAGGAGGTTTTTTCCTCGGGATATTTATCCCAGATTTTTTCTGTGGATAGGGAATAGCAGGGGAGCCCATGGAGGAGCCCATGGAGAGGGAATTCCAGCTGTGCCTGCTGTGGGTCCCAATTGCTCCTCCCTCTCTCCATCCCTTCTCCAGCTGCTGCCTTTGGAAATCCTGGACTTGCCCTGCCTGGCGGGAGCAGACGGAGAAGGAAGGGGCTGGTTCTGTATCTCCTTTTCCTGCCTTGGGTCTGGGTCGGGATTGAAGCTCTCAGGATGGAATTTCTTGTTGGGACTCAGATGATTATCAGCTCTTATCTCTGTCACAGTCTCACAAACCCTGAGCTCTGCAGCACTTCACTCTCACAAACTAAAAATGGAGCCCCATCTCTCTCTCCAAGGCCTTTGAAGGATCAACTGCCCAATTAAGAAATGACACCTCAATTATTTTCACTTTTAACCCAATAACCAACCACCCATGGCTGCAATGGGGACTTTTTATCCAATGACACAAAACCACCCAAACCCGTGGAGAGGGAGGGAGAAGGAGAAGGAGAAGGAGAAGGTGAAGAAGGAGCAGCCTCCACCCTAAAACCTCCACCTTGCTGTATATCCATCACTGTATTCTAAACCCTTAAACTCTGAGTTTCCCACCCTGTGATATCACACACTTCTATCCCAACTCCACACCCACCATCCCAGTTCTGTCATTCCATTCTGGAAGCTTCTCCACAGCCTCAGGTCACTGCAGTGTTCTCTTGGGGGTCAGTGCCTGGCAGCACAGAAATCTGAAACTCTCAGCAGCCAGGGCTCCAACGGGCAGGAGCAGATTTTGGGAAGGGAAGGATCCTGTTTATCCAGGGATATCCCACTCAAGGTTCTGCATCCACGGCCTGAACATTCCCTGTCCTCGTTCTGTTCCCATCCCGTGTGGAGAGGGAGGGAGGAGGGATCCTTCCCACCTGCAATCCCATCACCACCGATGGAATTCCTTCTGTTCCTGATTTGTGGGAGCCAGAGCAGATCTCCCACCGGGATAAACACTGGATTTTCCACCAGTTCCAGACCTCAGTTCCAAGACCCTCTCTCAGCCTCCATTCCAGCCTTCCCAAAGGCTCAGGAGAGTCATTCCCTGCCTTTGGAGCAAGCCTTGGGATGAGGAGGAACAGATCCATCTGGGATGTGAATCCTGTCCCACTGAGCCCAGCATGGAGCGTTTGGATCCTGGGGCTGCTGAAGCTCTCTGGGAACTTCAGACTGGAATATTCCGTGTTTGTGATGGATTGAATTCCCTGCTCCCTCTGGAATTCCAGCTGTACCCCTGAGGAGCTGGCGTGGATCTGGGTTTTAAGAAGTGCAGCACAGCCCTTTCCGAGGCCTATCCCATTCCCCAACCTTTTATAGGAAAAGGATCCTCCTCCTTTTTTCCCCCAATTTAACAGAAATCTACAGTTCAGCCTTCCTTTATTCCCACAATTCTGGGAATTAGAATTCCCACCTGCCTCTTTCCAGCCTTTTGCCTCTTTTAGGTGCTTTGCACTGTAGGAGAAATCTGCTGGAGAAGGGAAGGAAATGGAATTAAAAATGGATCAGCTCTGACTCCTGGGAATTCCAGGAAAAGCAGCATCCCAACATTTCCTGGATAGAATGGCAGGAAGGAGAAATAATATCCATTAAAAAGAGGGAAAGAGGAGTGGGAGCCTGAATTGGATTGGAAAAATCCCTTGGTTGCACTTTCCATGATGGAGCACAGGATCATCCTGATCCATAACTGGGGATATTCCCAAAAAATGCTGGTGCCTGAGGGAGCAGGACTGGCACCAGTTTAGGCAGGCTTGGTTCTCCCTCTGGAGATTCCCATTCAGGAGATTCCAGATTTATTCCAGTGGAAATGGCCCAGAGTTGTCAGGAAATCCTGGCCTTTGGGGCTGTGGAATTGCAGCACCTTCAGAGGGCCTGCACATCCATGGAGATGTCTGGAAAATACGGATCAACCACCTGGAAATCAGGTCCAGAGGCAGTGGACACAGAATTCCTCATGGAATTTCCAGAATTCCTTTTGGAATTTCCAGAATTCCTCATGGGAAATGAGCAGAACCAGAGGCTGAGCCTGGTCCCAGCTCTGTCCGTGCTCCCAGTTCCCACATTCCTGTGCTTTGCTGGGACATTGTGGAATCGAGTCTCACATCCATGTGAGTGCCTGGGAAATATGGATCAACCACCTGGAAATCAGCTCTAGACTCAGAGAGCACAGATTTCCTTATAGAAATCCTGGATTTCCTCATGGAATTCCAGATTTCCTCATGGAATTCCTGGATTTCCTCATGGAATTCCCAGATTTCCTCATGGAATTCCCAGATTTCCTCATGGAAAATGACCACCAACAGAGGCGGAGCCAGATCCCTGCTCCCACATTCCCACATTCCCATGATCCCACATTCCCATGATCCCACATTCCCGTGCTCTCTGTGACACTATGGAATCCCAGGATCATTTCTGTTGGATGATCCCGTAGGATCATGGAGTCCAGCACTGCCAAGGCCACCACCCTGTGTCCCCAAATCCCACACCTACACTTTTAAATCCTGCTGGGATCCGTATTGCTCCACTTCCATGGACAGCCTGTGCCAGGCCTGGACATTCCTTTTGGGAAAAACTTTTCCCTGTTATCCAATCTCCCGCTGTCCTGGCACAACGTGAGGATATTCCCTATTATCCTGCCCCCATTCCTTGGGAGCAGAGCCTGACTATTCCTACCTGGAAAACTGGAAGTTGAAGCAGATCTAAATATCCTTGAAATCCCAGAAATACGGAAAACCCCAGGAATATTCCAGGGAAAGCTTTGCCTGGCCTGCATTAAGTGCTTTGCAGGGCTCTGGTGATGAAAAGCAGCTGGAGCCCCGTCATTCCCATGAAAAACCATCTGGGATGAGCCAAGCCTCACACGTGGGGCTGGGAATATCGGGAATGTGCTCCAGGGATTGCACCCTCCTCGGGTCACTGAGGGGTATCCTCTGCATCCTTGGAATGCTGGAAGTGCCTGGCAGCTCCGGACTGGGGATTTGCAATCCCATGCTCTGGAGAGTGCAATTCCATGGTTAAAACTCTGGGAGTTACAAAACAAAGGAAAAGCAGCCGGGCTGCAGGGGAAGCGCTTTTGTTCCGCTCGGGAAAGGGAGGATTTGTTGACAGCCCCGGGATCTCCTTCCAGCCAGGAACACTCAGAGAATCCCACAGAAATTCTCATTCCAGGAGATCCTTTCTCCAGCACTTCCCTGTGCTTGAGGGCTGTCCTTCTGGGATGGACAGATTAGCTCATCCCACCCCCCATCATCCCCAGCCTCTGGAAAACATCCTGTGGTTTATCCAGGATTGTGCCCTGCTCTCCTTCCTCGGAGCGGAGGGAATTGTTTGGGAGATGCTGCTGGTTTTCCTTTGAATCCCAGAGGTGGGAAAAGCCCCTTGATCAAGCCCAGCTCTGCCAAGGCCACCCCGACCTTGTCCCCAAGTGCCACATCCGTGGCTTTTAAATCCCTGCAGGAATGGGGACTCCAGCACTGCCCTGAGCAGATGTGCCAGGGCTGGACAGCCAATTCCAGGAAGGAATTTTCCCAGTATTCCACTTGAACCTTCCCCTGAGGCCGTTCCCGTTCCTCCTCTCCCTGTTCCCTGTTCCCTGTTCCCAGAGCCCAATTCCCCCCGGCTGTCCCCTCCTGTCAGGGAGCTGTGGACATCCAGAAGGTCCTTCCCAAGCTCCTTTTCTCCAGGAACATCCTTCATCCTCCTTTTCTGGGAAGTTTCCTTCGGGCAGGAGGTAAAACTGGGCTGGAGGCGGGGTTTGGGATAATCCTGGTGCTGCTGAGCTGTTGGAAACACGGATCTGTGGGAAGCACTGAGCCCATTTTCCTAATTAAACCCAGGATCAGCTTTGCTTTAATTACTTTGATGAGGTTGTGGAGCTGAGACCCCCCGTGAGAACCAATCCCTCTCTTCCCAATATTCCAGCACCACCATCCTCCCAGGAATGTTCTGACTTTTCACCCAGTTTCCTTCCCAGCAATCTGAGGTCATCCCAGCCAATCCCTGAGGGACTGAGGAAGGGTTTTTCCCTCTCCTTTCATGTGTTGGGAATTGGGATCATGTGTCCCCTTGATCTCCTCCAGCCCAGACATTTCCCTGTCTCCTCTCTCCCGGATCATGGATCACGAGATCCCGGGGCTCCAGGGCCACCTCAGGACACAGCCGGGTGACCTTGGCCACAAGGAATTGATGGCAGCCAAAAATCCCAGGATTCTCCACGTCCACACCAACAGTAAAAATTTCCCTGATGCTCTGAATGGAAGGAGCAAGGTCTCGCCTTGGAATCCAGGTGGAAAACCCAAAGGATCTGGGATTTTCCAGCCTTGGATGCCTCCATGTTCTCAGGGAGGTCTAAAGGTCTGGAGGGGTTTCTCCAACAATTCTTCCCTACCTCTGGTCATGAAGGGATTTATGGGAAAGAAATCCAGGGATGGAATGTTCAGCCATGGCCTGAGGGGGGCATGTTGGATCCAAAGGGAGCCGGGAGCTGCCTCTCCTAAATATTCCCCAAGTTCACAGGTTTTCCTTGGGAAATAAGGAGAACCAGGAGAGAATTTGGGATAAAACAAAACCCAAACGCAGTTTTCCCTGCTCAGCTGACCAGGAGTGTGGAACAACATCCAGGAGCACTCTGGTGCAGGAGGAGAGAGAAAATGGGGATTTTGGGAGGGATGATCGATCCAAAGGCTGCTGGAGGGAGGGATGTTGGATCCAAAAGAAAATGGGACCTGGCCCTCCTGGATATTCGCCAGGGTCACAGGTTTTCCATGGGAAATAAGGAGAACCAGGAGAGAAACAACCCCAGCTCCAGCTTTTCCTGCTCAGCCTGAAACAACATCCAGGAGCACTCTGGTGCAGGGGGAAAGGGAAAATGGGAATTTTCCAGCGGCTGCGGAAGCCGTGGCACTGCCGGGCCCAGTTCCTGTCCTAATGATCCCTCAAATCCATTAGCTGGGATTCCTTTCTCCCCCTCCTTCCCATCCTGGCTCATTTGCAGGGAGCAGAAAGCTTCCCTGGCCAGGCTCCATCCAGCCCAGGGACACGGAGTTCTCCCCAGGGAATTCCAGCTCTGTCCTTGTTTTTCCCTCAGATTCCCGCTGTGCTGCTGTCAAAGCTCTTGGAGCAGGACTGGCATTCCCAGGTCCACATCCACGTGGATGTTAAAGATAATAGTCCATGAGTATGACATTCCATGAGGAATATTCCCAATATCCAACCTGGCAGAGCTGGAGGCTTTTCCTCTTCTTCCACCACTGATTTCTTGGAAGAAGGGACCAAGCCCCACCTGATCACAGCTGATTTTAGGGAATTGTAGGAAGTGAGGAGGATTTGGCAGCTGGATCTCGGAGTGTCCCTGAATTCCACACCTGTGAATCCACCGAGGATCCTTCCCCACTGGAAATCATTCCTGCCCTGCCCTGAGCCACTGAATCCCCACAAATCCACAGGAAACACGTCTGACCTGGGAGGAACTCATGGCTCAGGGGGCAGCGATTGGCTGGGAAGTTGTTTTGGGGAGAATTCCCTCAGATCTCAGGGAGAACCGGGATGCTTCTGAAGCCAAGAGGAAGGGAGGGAGGATGGGAGGGAGGGAGGGAGGGAGGGAAGGAGGGAAGGAGGGAAGGAGGGAAGGAGGGAAGGAGGGAAGGAAGGAAATGATGAGCAGGGGTGGAGCCATCCAATGGCTGAACATCCAGCCCAGGGTGTTCCCATGGATCTCAGAGAAAAGCAGGAATGAGCAGCAGGACACACAAAATCCCATGGGATGAGAACTCTGGAACGCCATAGGAAAAACCTCCATGATTTAAAAAAGTTGGATCAAGTGAGATGAAGTATTCTCATCCCTGTTCTCCTGCGGGTCACCTCCTGCTGCTCCCATGCCATCATCCACAACTGATCCCAAATTTCCCTCCAGACCTGGAGTAACCACTGGGATTTGGAGCTGAAGGTTGGAGGTTTCAGATCCTGGTGGCCTGATGGGAATATTGAGGATTAACTGTGGGCAGAGTGGAGGCTTTCAGCCTTTATCCATCGTTTTTTTGGGAGATATGGACCTTGTCTCACAACCTGTGTCTGTTAATGATGGATTTGGGAATTTTTATCCATCCTTCTCCAATCTCTGTGGCCAATGGAACCGAGCTCAAGCCCAGGGAGGCAGCAGATTTTATTTGTGCTTCCAGATGTTTCTGAGAATATTCCTGAAGTTCAGGCTCTGGAATTGGGCCAACCGCTCTCCAGCATTCCATGAAAATGCAAGGAGGTGACAGGGATGTGCCATGATTTTCCTGCTCCACTGGGTGTTTTCCTTCTGCTCTTTGAATTTCATTTACAACCAGATAATTCCCTGGATTCCAGGTGTTTCTTTTCCCCCACCAAAAGCATTTTGGACATTTGATCTCATGGAATCACCAAGGCTGGAAAAGACCCCGTTAAATCTGGAGTCCAATATTCGGGAGAGAAAGAAAGGATAAAATTCCCACCCTTGCTGCAGTCTCGGATTTCTACTGGGATAAAAACGGAATTACTGCACATTTGGAGCGGGAATTGGAAATCTTGGAGCAAAATTCCACCAAATCCGGAGCTGGCCCAGCTCAGTCAACAGAGAGAGACAGACCCTGCTTGTGAGGGTGCTGCTCCCTTTCCAGGGGCTGCCCCGCTCCCCGACCACAGGCGGGAAAATCCCGACTCCTGCTTTTCCAGAGGCGGGTGGGAGCGAGGTGTCGAGTGCTACCTGATGCTCCACGGCTTCCTGCTGGTCCCCAGCCAGCCCTGCCTTCCCTGGGAAGGTTTCTCCGACACCCTGGGTGCCTCTGGATGACTCTGGGAAGGCCAAGGAATGAATGGAGCCTTCAGTGCCTCCATGGAAAGAACTGGATCCCTCCCCAGGAGCTCCGTGGACAAATTCCCACCACAGAGCCCAGGAGACACCTGGACATCCCAGGGAATCTCCTTCCCATGGGGTGAGCTGGGAGCAGGGCAAAAGGAATCTCTGCTTGGAAAATATTCCAGCCGAGAGGAACCAGGAACACCTGGAGAAGAAAGCAGCTTCCTAATTATCCTAATTGCCCTAATTATCCTGATTTTCCTAATTATCCTGCTGGGACATGCTCACACAGCTCCTTGGAATATCTGGGCTCACTTAGGCCAGGGTAGTCCCTGCAATCCCTAAAAAGCTCTGAGAGACAGCAAGGAGAGGTGGGATTTGGGAAGGAATTCCTGGCTGGGATGGAATTCCCAGAGCAGCTGTGGTTGTTCCTGGATCCCTGGAAGCGTCCAAGGCCAGGCTGGATCACCCTGGGACAGTGGGAGGTGTCCCTGCCATGGCAGGGGTGGCGCTGGATGGGATTTAAGATCTTTTCCAGCCCAAACCATTCCAGGATTCCTTGGCAATTCTATCCTTTAAAGTGCCTCAGTGGCCACATTCCCAAAGCAGGAAAGAGAGGCTCTGAAATTCCAGAATTCCATGGGAATATCTGTGAGACAAAAGGTGAACCAAAGCCTGGGGAGCTGCTGGGGCTTTTCTGGGAAGATTCTTCCAATTTGTCACATCCAGACAAGGAATTCCTGGCTGGGAGGGTGGGATGGAATTCCCAAAGCAGCTGTGGCTGCCCCTGGATCCCTGGAAGTGTTCAAAGCCAGGTTGGACACTGGGGCTTGGAGCAGCCTGGCACAGTGGGAGGTGTCCCTGCCCTTGGGAAGGGGATGAGCTTCAAGGTCCTTCCAACCCAAACCATTCCAGGGTTTTCTGATTCCTTTTGGCTCTGGGGTTCTGACTGGAACTGTCCCCTTCATTCCCTTCAGGACCCATTTTTTGGGAATCTTTTGAAATTTAATTCACACCCGAACTCAGCTCCTGCTCTTTCCAAAGACGTATTTCCCAAATCCGAGGGCATCTGGGGAAAATCCCACAAAAACTCTTGAGATCCAAATCTTCCCACTGTCATCACCACAAATACAACAAAAACCCAAACTGTGCCCAAAACACTGAACAAATCCAGCTCATTCCCTGTTGGGGCTTTTCCAGGAGAATCCCAATTCCTGTACACGCAAATCCCCACAGGAATTAAAATGTGGATTTTTGGGATCCTTCTAATTTGCCCTGGCACTTCCCTCTACCCCACAGTGACCAAAGGGATAAGGTGAAAAAAAACAAACCACAACAGCAAGAGAGCTTTTAATTCCAGGAATTCCCCCCAAATCTTGGGATATCTCCTTTGCTTCCAGGGGGGAATTGCTGAAGGACGCACAGGAAGGAGATAATGGGATTTCCTCACTCCTTTACCCTTTAAGGACATGGGAATGTCAGGATTGTGGGTTCTCCTTCCTTTCTCTGACGTGTTTTAGGAATGGTTTTCCTCCAGCCTCGGCTTCCAGAGTTATTTATGGAGAGATACAAAATTCCCAACTAAAATTTACCTGCCCTGGCAACAGGAAGAAGCTGGAGATGAATTCCAGAGTGCCAGAATAAAGGGACACAGAGGAAAAGAAATCAAGGAAAAGGCTCAACAGGTGGGTTAAAAACCAGAGAGGCCTCCCAGAATCCTGGAGCAGAGCTGGGAAATCCATGGAAAACTTTCCTTTCCCCTTTCCTTTCCCCTTTCCTTTCCCCTTTCCTTTCCCCTTTCCTTTCCCCTTTCCTTTCCCCTTTCCTTTCCCCTTTCCTTTCCCCTTTCCTTTCCCATTTCCTTTCCCCTTCCCTTTCCCCTTCCCTTTCCCCTTCCCCCTTTCCTTTCCCCTTCCCTTTCCCTTTTCCCCTTTCCTTTCCCTTTCCCCTTTCCTTTCCCCTTTTCCCTCCTCTCCCACTTTGTCTTGTTTTTCCCCTCTTTAACCCTTTCCCAGCTGGATTCCTGCCGGAATGCCGCAGCTCCCACTCCCGGAGCAGAGTTTAGTGTTCTGGCTCCAGCAGCGCCTCAAACCACAGGTATCCAACCCCATCCCGATCCCTGGAATGCTGCTTAATGTCCCGATTCACAACCCCCCTCCCCTCTCCCTCTGCTCCCTGCAGACCCCTCTGTCTCCCTTTTCTTGGGAAGGGCCGTTCTGTTCCCAAAAAAACCAGGCGGGAGCTGCCAGCGGTGCCCGGGAGCGGAGCAGGAATGGGATTGGGATGTTCGGGACAACAAGGGTGGCTCTGTGCTGGGCATCAGAGCCCTCAGGGAATGCTCCACGTGCTCCTGCTCCAGAGGCACATCCAGGACATCCCTCACATCCCAGCTCCAGGACATCCCTTACATCCCAGCCCCAGGACATGAGGCACATCCAGGACATCCCTCATATCCCAGCTCTAGAGGCACATCCAGGACATCCCTCACATCCCAGCTCCAGGACATGAGGCACATCCAGGACATCCCTCATATCCCAGCTCCAGAGGGCACTTCCAGGGTTTCCTCACATCCCAGCTCCAGGACATCCCTCATATCCCAGTTCCAGGACATTTCTCACATTCCAGCTCCAGACAATCAGCTCCAGGATCTCCCTCTTCTCCTGAATCCAGCCAGGCAGCTCCAGCATTCCCTCATATCCCAAATCCAGCCGATCAGCTCTGGGATCCCCTCATATCCCAAATCCAGCTGATCAGCTCTGGGATCCCCTCATAACCCAAATCCAGCCGACCAGCTCTGGGATCCCCATATTCCCCAAATCCAGCTGATCAGCTCCCACATTCCCTCATTTCCTCAGCCCAGCTGCTCACTTCCAGCATTCCCTCATCTCCTTCTCCATCCAGGCAGCTCCAGAATTCCCTCCTCTCCTCCTTTTCCTGGGAAAGAAGCGGAGATGCTGCTCCTGGAGCTGAGGGAAGCCCCGGGATAAGGCAGGAGAGGAGAAAAGCTGGATTGGTTTTTCCACAGGAGATTATGGGATGGAGAAGGAAAATCCCTGGGGAGAGAAAACCTGGCTGTGACCCATTGGAAGAAGCCAAATCCAGGAAGGGAAAGGGAAAGGAAAGGGGAAGGGGAAGGGGAAGGGGAAGGGGAAGGGGAAGGGGAAGGGGAAGGGGAGGAAAGGGAAAGGAAAGGGAAAGGGACAAATCCAGGCTCAAAGGGAGTTCCCAGATCCAGCAATCCCAGCCTTTCCAGGCAGAGCTGAGGAATATCCCACTCCAGGTCTGCTCCCAGCCCCATTCCCAGGTTTCCTGCAGGGGATGGGCCCAGGGATCTCCTGGAATGCTGCAATCCTCACAGCCAGGTGGACAAATCCAGGCAAGAAAGAGATTTAATCATGGAATTGTGGAACAATCTGGGTTGGAAGGGACATTTAAAGGCCCCCTTATCCATCCCCTCTGGAATGAGCAGGAAAATCACCTAAAAGTGGCAGAGATTCCCAAAATCCCACAAATGGCAGTTCATGAATCATTTGTCCTCTTCTAGGTGGCAATTCCCAATATCTGCTGAAATGACAGGAGGGATGGGAAAGTGGGAGATTCCCCTCCGAGGGAGCAGGAATAGGAAAACTGGGAAGCAGAAGGACACGGGAATGTCCCTGCTGTGGCCTCTCCTCAGCCATCCCGGGGTGACAGACGGGTCACCCTGGGGCTTTGTTGTCCTTATCAGACCCTTATCAGAGCCCTTATCACCCTGGGGGTGCTGAGTCAGGGGAGCTGGCGCAGCCTGCATTATCCCACATGGAGATTCTCCCTGCGATCCCATTCCCTGGCACAGCCCCAGCTCCTGCCCTGGATCCCAAACAGGGAACTCTGCTGCTTTTCCAGCACCTGAGCTCTGGCCCCTCCCCTTTTCCAGCAGCCTGAGGCACCTCTGGCTGGTGGCACAGAAAATTGGGAATACACAGCACAGGGCGCTGATTTCCTGCATCCAAACCTCCAAAATCCATGGAAAGGCAATTAAAATTCAATTTATTGATCACAGGGACTTTTATGGCACTGAGGCAAAATCAGGAAAAAATCTGGGGAGCAGAGAAAAAAAAAAATAATTTCCTGACCAATCTGCTTTAAATACTGAAACTCAATTTGCCCAAATTTCCAAGATGATTTGGCAGCCCTTAAAAACAGCTCCAAATCCACAACGGGATCCAGCCCTGTCCTGTAATTTGGGAAATCCACGATTCCCGCGTGTCCATCCTCCTTCCCAGGGTCAGGAGGGACATTCCTGCCTTGCTGAGCCCCCACATGGCTCTGCTTGGAATAATTTCAGGGAAGTTTCATTGCCCAGGGCAGGGAGGCACCACAGGAGCTGCCGGAGATCACCAGGGCTTGGAGATGTCGCTGGAAAACTGGGATGTCTCCACTGGGAGAATCATCTCCCTTCCCATCCAGCTGGGGTCTCTCCTTTGGGAGAATCCCTTCACTTCCCATCACCCTCTCTCCTTCGGGAGAATCCTCTCCTTTTCCATCCAGCTTGGATCTCTCCATCTGGAGCATCTTCTCCTTTCCTATCCAACTGGGGTCTCTCCGTTGGGAGAATCTTCTCCCTTCTCATCCAACTGCGATCTCTCCATCTGGAGAATCCTTTCCCTTCCCATCACCCTCTCTCTATTTGGAGAACTCCAACTTGGACCTCTCCATTTGGAGAATCCTCTCCCTTCCCATCCAGCTGGGGTATCTCCTTTGGGAGAATCCTCTCCCTTCCCATCCAGCTGGGACTGGGGTCTCTCCATTTGGAGAATCCTCTCAATTCCCATCCAGCTTGGATCTCTCCATCTGGAGAATCCTTTCCCTTCCCATCACCCTCTCTCTATTTGGAGGACTCCAGCTTGGATCTCTCCATCTGGAGAATCCTTTCCCTTCCCATCACCCTGTCTCTCTTTGGAGAACTCCAGCTTGGACCTCTCCATTTGGAGAATCCTCTCCCCACCACCCTCTCTCCTTTGGGAGAATCCTCCCATCCCATCCAACTGGAGTCTCTCCATCTGGAGAATCCCTTCCCTTCCCATCACCCTCTCTCCATCAGGAGAATCTTCTCCCTTCCCATCCAGCTGGGGTCTCTCCATTGGGAGAATCCTCTCAATTCCCATCCAACTCGGATCTCTCCATCTGGAGAATCCTTTCACTTCCCATCACCCTCTCTCTATTTGGAGGACTCCAACTTGGACCTCTCCACTTGGAGAATCCTCACCCCACCACCCTCTCTCCATTGGGAGAATCCTCTCCCTTCCCATCCAACTGGGATCTCTCCATCTGCAGAATTCCTTTCCTTCCCATCCGACCCAGATCTCTCCTTCCCATCCTGAGCCCGGCGGGGACACCCTTGCACTCTCTGGGATACACAAACACATCCTGGTTTTTACCAAATCCCACAGGTTTGTACAGCCAAGGAAAAAACACCCCGAGGAAAAATCCTGGCCCTGTCCCAATCCAGGGGCTTTCCTGGAGAAGCAGTCCTGGGAAATCAGGGCACGGGAAAACCAGCCATGTCTGTGTCACCCTGCAATGCTTTGGGCTGGAGGGGACCCTAAAATTGGAATGATTTTATGGGATCATCCCATTCCACCCCTGCCATGGCACGGACACCTCCCACTGTCCCAGGCTGCTCCCAGTCCTGTCCAACCTGGCCTTGGGCACTGCCAGGGATCCAGGGGCAGCCACAGATGCTCTGGGAATTCCATCCCAGCCCATCCCCACCCTCCCAGCCAGGAATTCCTTCCCAACATCCCATCCATCCCCCACCTTTCCCAGTTTAAAGCCATTATAGATCCATGGATCACCACCCTGGAAGTCCCACCTCTATCAGCTCCCTCCCACTTTTATTTTAGGGATCATTTTCCTGTGTTTTTATTGAGCGGAGTCGAGTTGCAACCCACAAAATAAAAGCTGCTTGTAATGGATATTGATCCGAGTCTCGGAATAAACCTGGGACAAGGAGCTCGTGTCCTTGCTCAAAGTCCCAAAGCCACCCGGATTCCTCCCTGTCCAAGAGGAAACATGGATTGGGATCAGAGAAGGAAGTCAAGGTGACATCGAGGAGAGCCAGGGCTTCAGTTCAAGAACATGGAAATCAGTCCAGAGTTTTCAGGGAATTTCGGAATTTGATTTGTGCCTTTGAAAAATAAGAGACACCTGAATACTGGGATGAACTTCAAGGTCCCTTCCAAGCCACTTCCCCCTGGAATTCTGGGATTCTGTGAAAGCAAATTAGTCCTCAGCTCTTTTGAGGTGCCTTAATTCAGAAGACCAGGTAATTAATTAATTAATGATGCCATTGTTTCCTGCAGCAGAGCATTCCCCAGAGCCGCAGCTCCCGCTGTATCCCTAAACTGTGTTCCAGACCATTCCCAAGTTTTGGGGTTATGGAAAAAGAAGTAACGGGGCTGGGTGGGGGTGAGGCTGAGGATGAGCCAGGGCCTGGTTTTCCTTGGGGAAATTCCGTGTCCCACATGGATCAGGCAGGATTCAGCTCCGTGGCCCTTCCAGAGCAAAAACGTTGATCCTTTGTCCCCAGAATTGTGACAAAAGGGCCAAAGCCAGGGACAGGAATGCTGGAGCAGGGTCTGATCCCGATGGGAGATGGAGCACGGGAATGGTGAAGGGAATGGGACAAATCCAGGCTCAAAGGGAGTTCCCAGATCCAGCAATCCCAGCCTTTCCGGGCAGAGCTGAGGAATATCCCACTCCTGGTCTGCTCCCAGCCCCATTCCCAGGTTTCCTGCAGGGGATGGGCCCAGGGATCTCCTGGAATGCTGCAATCCTCACAGCCAGGTGGACAAATCCAGTCAAGAAAGAGATTTAATCATGGAATTATGGAACAATCTGGGTTGGAAGGGACATTTAAAGGCCCCCTTATCCATCCCCTCTGGAATGAGCAGGAAAATCACCTAAAAGTGGCAGAGATTCCCAAAATCCCACAAATGGCAGTTAATGAATTATTTGTCCTCTTCTAGGTGGCAATTCCCCATGAACCGCTCATCCCCAAATCCATGAAAAGTGTGAGCTGAGTTTTGGGTATTTTGGTAAAACACTGAAAAAAATTAAATTAAAAAAAAAAAAACAAAAACAACCCAAACTTCCAAAAACCCCAAATCCCATTTCAGTCCCCAGCCAAAACTCAGGGAAGGGAAGAGAAGGTTTCCTAAGGACACTCAAACATCCAATCCTGCCCTTCCAGACCCAGCTGGGGCTGGAGAAACCCCTGGGAATTCTCAGAGAGAGGGGGAGGGAGCCAAGATAACATCGGGAGCCCGGATCAGCGCCGGGGCAGCCGAGTGGAAAACCAGATAAGGAGCCCGAGGTGCTGAGTCAGCAGTTCCTGACCCCTTCCCTGCCCCAGACACGGATCTGGGATCGTTTCCCAGAGGCCAAGATTCCTTTGGATGAGTTTTTCTGGGAGAAGTTTAAACCCTCGGGATTGTTACGGTGGAAAGGCTCCAAACCTTGGGATTTGGGGGTGGTTTGCACTTGGGATGGGATGGGATCCATGGGATCCATGGGATGGGATGGGATGGAATCCATAGGATCCATGGGATGGGATGGGATGGGATGGGATCCATGGGATGGGATGGGATGGGATGGGATGGGATGAGATGGGATGGGATCCATGGGATGGGATGGGATGGGATGGGATGGGATCCATGGGATGGGATGGGATGGGATGGGATGGGATGGGATGGGATGGGATGGGATGGGATGGGATGGGATGGGATGGGATGGGATGGAATCCATAGGATCCATGGGATAGGATGGGATCCATGGGATCCATGGGATGTCAGTGCCAGGACAGTTTTCCCCCCACCCCACGGCCATAAAAGGAGCCAATAAAACCCCTACAATAAACAATACACAAACCAACTCAAAAACCAATAAAATCCCATAAAAGCCGGGATTTCAGGATGACCAAAGTGACCTTTGATTCCCAAATCCCTCTGCAAACAGGGCCTGATTCCAGCTGGCTTGGATGGGGGGAATTCTCCAAAGGATGGGAATCCTCCAGCAGGACAATCCCTTATCCTGGGAAGAGCTCTGGGATGTCCCTCCCAGGGAGGGACAGGGGGTGGCCCCGGTGGCTCCAGCTGTCCCTGCCTGGGGGATCCCTGCAGGCACAGCCACGCTCCAGCCAGGATAATCCCGCTGATCCCAAAAAACCCCTCGGGGCTATTTCTGGGACAACACAAACCAAACAACAACTGCCAGGACCCAGGGCCACCCTGGGCTTTCATCTCCGTGGGCTCAGCTCTGCTCCTGCTCCTGCTCCTGCTCCTCCCAGGGCCAGCAGCTCCCACAAATCCAGCGTGAATATGCTGGAATTTTCTTGGCTGGTGAGGGCCGAGCTGCCAGGCCGGGCTTTGTCCCCAACCCAGGGGTTTGTTGGCTTTGCCTTTGCTGCTGGAGAGGTTCTGATCCAGGGATATCAGAGGTTCAGATCCAGGGATATCAGAGGGTCAGATCCAGGGATATCAGAGGTTCTGATCCAGGGATATCAGAGGGTCAGATCCAGGGATATCAGAGGTTCAGATCCAGGGATATCAGAGGGTCAGATCCAGGGATATCAGAGGTTCAGATCCAGGGATATCAGAGGGTCAGATCCAGGGATATCAGAGGTTCAGATCCAGGGATATCAGAGGGTCAGATCCAGGGATTTTAGAGGTTCAGATCCAGGGATTTTAGAGGTTCAGATCCAGGGATATCAGAGGGTCAGATCCAGGGATATCAGAGGGTCAGATCCAGGGATTTTAGAGGTTCTGATCCAGGGATATCAGAGGTTCTGATCCAGGGATATCAGAGGGTCAGATCCAGGGATATCAGAGGATCAGATCCAGGGATATCAGAGGGTCAGATCCAGGGATATCAGAGGGTCAGATCCAGGGATATCAGAGGTTCTGATCCAGGGATATCGGAGGTTCAGATCCAGGGATATCAGAGGTTCTGATCCAGGGATATCAGAGGTTCAGATCCAGGGATTTTGGCTGATCCTGAGTAACAGTGGGAGAATCCCTTGGAAATCCGGGAGCAGGGATGGGCTCCTTCCTGGGAATGTGCTTGGGAAAGGGCATTTCCCATTGTCTGGGGCCTATCTTGGTTGGGATTTGTGGGATTTTTATACAGAACTATTTACTATTTTAATTATTCATTTTAATTGTCTTTATTATTTTTATATATTTGTAAAATTTTTCTTGATTATAGTATTTTTAATTTTTATTTTTTAATGTTTTGCTTCTATTCTTCTTTTTTATTGCTATTTTTGTTTTTATTTTTATTTTATTATTTTTATTAATTTTAAATTATTTTTTACTAATTTTAAATTCCAATTTTAATTTAAATTATTATTTTATTTTGTTTTTTGTTGTTATTTTTAATTTTGATTTTAAAAATTTTTATTATGGGTTGTATTCCCAGGACGAGCATTATCATTCTTTCCTTCCACCCAACTTCAAACCATTCCCTTTTCCCTGTTTCTGGAGATCTTTGGGATTGATCCATGCAACAAGGAATGAGCCCGTCCAGCACCTCCTTAATCCAAACCTTCCTCAGCAGCACAGAATTCCAGAGTGCTTTGCCTTGGAAAGGACCCCAAGGACGATCCCATTCCAACCCCAACACCTTCCCCTATCCCAGGCTGCTCCGAGCCCCACCCAGCCTTTCCCAGGACACTTCCAGGGATCAGGGGTGGATGTGGAATGGGGAATTCTCTCTAGGTGTGCCAGGAAAGATTCCCAATCCCCCAAAGATCAGGACTGGATTTTTTGGGATTGTCTCAAAAGCAGAGGGAAGTTCAGCATCACCCAAACACCCTGAGCAGGCCAGGGCTGGGATTTCAGCCAAGAAAAAGTGGGAATGATCCCTTCTCCCACCTGGATCTGCTTCCCGGAGCTCAGCCCACCTCAGCCTGGCAGCTGCTTCCCAAAATTGGGATATTCTGGTCCCAAGCCCTGCAGGAGGCAGCTGGATTATAATTATTAGCAATTAATTAATGGATTGATTGATCAGAATATCTCCAGTGATCCAGGGATGGATGTGGAATAGGGAATGCTCTCCAGGTGTGCCAGAAAAGATTCCCAGTCTCCCAAAGATCAGGACTGGAATTTTTGGGATTGTCCCAAAAGCAGAGGGAAGTTCAGCATCGCCCAAACACCCTGAGCAGGCTGGGGCAGCCAAGAAAAACTGGGAATGGTCCCTTTTCCCACCCTTCTCCCACCTGGATCTGCTTCCCTGAGCTCAGCCCACCGCAGCCTGGCAGCTGCTTCCCAAAATTGGGATATTCTGGTCCCAAGTCCTGCAGGAAGCTGCTGATTTATAATTATTGATAATTAATTAATGGATTGATTGATCAGAATATCTGCTCCAGTGACAGCAGGGCTGGGATCTCCCAGGCTGAGCAAAAGGAGGAAACAAAGGGAAAACCAAAAGGGTTGGAAGAGCAAAACCTTGGAGAGTTTGGCTCCGTGAATCCCAGGATTAGGTTGGAAAGTTTTCAGATCCCAACGTCCAGCCTTTTAGGGCATGGGGAGATGTTCCCTCTGCCAGCACCTCCCCAATAAAACCATTCCCACATTTTCCCGTCCCCTGAGCTCTCTGCCTTAGGCCAGTCTTAATTCCTTAATCCTGGGACTAAACAGCAGAATGATCCCAGATTCCCACCTCACCCTGCCGGATTTCAGGCACTCCATCCAGGTGGAATTCCACCCGTTGCCCAGGCAGGTGTTATTGGGCAGTTCCAGGGAAATGTTGGGAAGGTTTCTCTGGATTGTGGGGAGAGCTGGAACAAAGCCTGGCCTTGCCCAAGTCTGGCCCTAAAACTCCAGGATTGGGAAGCTGATCCCACAGGGATCTGAGCCTCAGGGAAGAGGGCCCTGATTTCCAGACTTTTCTCTCCTTCCCAGAGATTTTTCCTCTGCTGGATTTCCCTCCCTGCTTGGAATGCAGGGCCAGCCAAGGCTGCTGCAGAGGGATCCAGGAACCAGATCCCAGTTCTGGGATATCCCAGGGACCAGATCCTAATCCTGGGATATCCCAGGGATCAGATCCCAGTCCTGGGATATCCCAGGGACCAGATCCTAATCCTGGGATATCCCAGGGATCCAGATCCTAGTCCTGGGATATCCCAGGAACCAGATCCCAGTCCTGGGATATCCCAGGGACCAGATCCCAATCCTGGGATATCCCAGGGACCAGATCCTAATCCTGGGATATCCCAGGGACCAGATCCTAATCCTGGGATATCCCACAGATCCAGCTCCCAGTCCTGGGATATCCCAGAGATCCAGATCCCAATTCTGGGATATCCCAGGGATCCAGATCCCAATTCTGGGATATCCCAGGGATCCAGCTCCCAATCCTGGGATATCCCAGGGATCCAGATCCAGTTCCCAATCCTGGGATATCTCAGGGACCAGACCCAGCTCCCAGTCCTGGGATATCCCAGGGATCCAGCTCCCAATGCTGGGGTATCCCAGAAATGATTTCCCAGCCCTGCTCCAGCTCGATTCCCTCAAAAAGAGCCTTGGGCACGATCCTCGGCGGCTCCAAGGGGAATTCCGGGAATGCCAGCGCCGGCTTTGGGGCACTCCGGGCTCTGCCCCACCCCAGCATCCCGGAGCTGCAGAGATCCCGGCAATCCCGGCCCGCATTCCCAAGGCTCAGCCGGGAATTGCGCCCCGGAGCCGCCTCTGGCTGTGGGAATCTCCCGACCCAAGCTCGCGGCTGAGCCTGGCTCTGCTGCGCCCGGGGGAAAGCTCGGGAGCGCTTCAAGCTCAGCCCGGAGCCGGAATTAAATCCCTGCATCCCCATCCATCCATCCATGGATTTTTCCTTGTTGCTCCTAGGAAAGGGAAAATTTAGGGCAGCAATTCCCTCAGAGCCAAATAGCAAATGTATTTATGGCCCTTCCATAAATATCAACAACGCATTTTATAATAAATAACAACAACAACAACATTTATCATAAATATTAATAATGCACTGCATAATAAATAAAAACAATAACAAATTCTAGAATAAATCCATAAAACCTCTCCCTGCTGACCACTCTGGATCCCATCCCCTCTTTCCAAAGTCCCTTTAAAAATCCAATCAGCTGGAAAAAAGAAGGAACAACTCCGGTAAAAACCGAGCTGGAGGCGATCCTTGGGGTGACATTATCCTGCCTGAGGGGACACTCGGGATCGCTGCAGCTCCCGGATGGTCAGGATGGATTTAGGAACCCTCTGGGAATTCCTTCTGCTGTCTCGAATGGTTGGAAAAGCAAGGGAAGTGTCTAAAATGGGAATTTAAGCCTGGCCTAACTAAACCAAGCGGGATTTGGAGCAGCAGGACCTAAAAGCAGCAAAACTCCGAGCTGGGAAGGATCCATGGGATCGGCAAATCCAGGTCCAGGAGGGGTTTTAGGGAAACTCCTGTGCCTTCCCAGCAAACCCCGTGGATTTCTCAGCCCTCTGGGATTTGGGAAGAGCTCATTCCCAATTTTTACCAGGTCCAGCTCGCCCTGAGCTGGTGCTGGGGACATGGGGGCAACTCCCAGCCCGTCCCTTGGGATGGAAAGGATCTCTTGGGATGGGGATCCCAAAGAAATCCCACTGTGAATTCCAGGCAGCTGACACTGGGAGAGGGGAGTGAGCCGGGAACGGGAATGGGAATGATGGGAATGGGAATAAGGGGAATGAGAATAATGAGAATAATGGGAATGGGAACAGGAATGGGAATAAGGGGAATGAGAATAATGGGAATAATGGGAATGGGAATAACGAGAATAATGGGAATAATAGGAATGGGAGATGCAGCCTTGCCCATGTTTTTTTTGCATCCTGACATTTCCCCAGCTCCAGCCTGGCTGGTTCCCAATCCTGATTTTCCCAAAAGCAGCAGGAATTGCAGGAATCCTGGAGCAGGGGGCAGCAGGTGCTCCCGGACCTGGACACGGCCCCAAAGTCAGGAGATGCTGATCCAGCCCTGGAGTTTGGGAAAAGCCTCCTCCATCCCTGGAATCCCAACAAATCTCCAAGAGGTTCTCCTGATTTCCCCAATTTCCTTTGAGAGGTTTCTCCACACGCTGAGCAGGGATGGGCTCAGACAGGGATGGTTTTCCAAGGGGCTGCTCCTTCTCCTTTAGTGAGGAGAAATTTCCCTCTGGAAAAGCTGGAAAACCTCCCCCAGCTCTGCACAAGATTCCAAGCTACCAAATCCAGGGATAAGGCCCAGGCTGGTGGATCCTGGAGGGTCAGGAAGGACCTGACTGGAGCCAGAGCGATCCTGATCCCAATCTCGATCCCAAATCCCAAATCCCATTTCCATCCCTCCTGGAGAGCAGATCCCACTTCCCATGGGTGTCCTGGCTCCCTCCTGGAAAAGGCTGGGAAATGGGAGCAGGAGGGAGAATGCCAGGGATGGGGAAAGCCAGGAGAGCTCCTGTCACAGGGAATTCCAGCACTGGCTCCACATCCAGGGGCTGATTCCCGAGGAAATGTCCCTTCCCTGCTCCTGGAGGTTTTGGAGCTGCAGGTCTCACACCATTTCCCAGTCTGGATGGATTTATCCCGGTTTTCCAGCCTTGGGAATCCTGGTGTGTGCAGGAAGGGGTGGAAAGTGCCAAGGAGCAAAGGGTTCCTACCAGTTCCCTCTTTTTCCCTAATTTAGTTCCAGAGGAGAGGATCTTTTTCATTGGGATGAAGGAGATTTGCAGGGAAAGGAGAATTGGGAATGAAATTGGCTTGGAGGGGGTGGAGAGGAAGGGAAGGGAAAGGAAGGAGGAAGAAGGAGAAGAAGAGGAAGGGAAAGGAAGAAGGAAAAGAGGAAGGGAAGCAAAAGGTGGAGGGGAAAAGGGAAGGGAAAGAGGAAGGGAAAGGGAAGAGAAAAAGTGAGGGGAAAGGAAAAGGAAGAAATGAAAAGGAAAAAACGAAAGGAAAAAGAATACGAAAAAAAAAGAAGAAAAAGAGAAAAATTGGAAGATAAATTTTAAAAAATAAAAGCAGAATAAAAAATTAAAAAGAGGAGAAAAAAAAAAGAAATAAAGATATCAAAAAGGAAGCAAAGTTGTCCTTTTTCCATAGGCAGATCCCGGAATTGTGCCCCGGACGCTGTCCCAGATCCCTGTCAAAGCTCGCACGTCCTGCCCAGAGCTTCCCAAGCCATCCCAACTCCCGGGAAGCACAGACATTTTCACTGCAGCGCCTGCAGCCCCGCCAGCGGATCCCAACAACCCCAAACAGCTTTTTAATCCTTCATCCCCTCGTTTATCCCTCCTGGCGGCAGGATCCGCGCGGATCCTCCTGGAAAAACCACGGAGAAAAAAAAATATATAGAAAATTAAAAAAAAGCGGGACTCACCAGCGCGTAGACGGAGCTGAGCACGGAGCAGCAGAGGATCAAACCCAGGCTGGGATACACCAGATATGATCCCATATCCAAGGGGCTGCTTCCAGCATCCAGCCCCGCGCAGGGAAGCGGGAGGAGGCGAGCTCGGAATTCCAGCGGCGCGGGTTTCTCCTCGTCCTCCCTGGCGTGCCCCCGGATCCGCGAAGGGATTTCTGTTCCTTCGGCTCCCCAGCTTTCAGCCCGAGAGGCACATGACGAGAGATCCCGGGGCTTTTCCTCGCTTTCTCATGGCTGGAGTGGCGGGCAGCTCCCAAAATTCCGCCGCGGAGCCCATGGGCAGAGGCAGCGGAGGCGCTCAGCGCCGCGGCTCCCGGTGCCGCTGGATCATCTGGGAGAGGGCTGGGAAATCACATCCATATGGGCCCGGGTGCGCCTCGGGATCCCGGCTCGCTGCGGCTCCGGGAAGTTCAAATCATTTCTTTGTCAAACGCAAACACGGAGAGGCAGCGGGAGAGGGAGGGAAGGAGGGAGGGAAGGAGGGAGGGAGCAGGGAGAGGGCTGGAAGGGGTGGGAGATGCCAGAGGGAGGGGGAACCTTTAACCACCGCTTTATTTTTAGCCGCAGTAATTTTATCTTTTCGCTCGCCGAGGGGACAAAAAACCCCAAACTCCCCCCCTGCTCTCCGTCCTTTTTATTTTTGGGGTTTTGCGCTTTTTTTTTTTTTTTTTTTTTTGCTTCTCCTCCTCTCTGCCGCACGCAAACAAATCCCAAATTTCCCAAAAGCCCCAAAAGTTGGGAATGTTTTCCCTCCGCAGTTGCCTTTGGGGCAGCGGCGGCACCGGGGGGGTCTTGCTTGGCTGTCCCAAGAAATTTGTTCTGCCAGCCAGGGAATTCTCCGGTTTTAGGGGGAAAATCGGGAATTTTGTGCTTCTCTCTCCCTCTCTGCCTCCAAGGAGCTGCAGTTTGGAAAAGCCGATTGCAAACGTGGGGCTAAAAATTCCCGTCCCCTCCTTCTACCCCTTTTCGGTCCTTAATTTTAGGGGTTTTGGATTTTTTTTTTAATGTATCCCCCCGGAGCAAAAGGTCTTTGCCCTCACTCCGAAATTCCCTGAAATCCTCGGGATTTGGGGTTATTTTAATTTTGGGAATTAATTTTTTTTTTCCACCCGCATGGGCGCAGAGTTCTCCGGGAGATCCCAGGATCCCTGAAAACCGGGAAAAGGGTTTGGAGCTGCCGGGATTGGCCCAAGCTGAGCCCCCCGATCCCATCCCGCTGCTCCCCCCTTCTCCCAGCCTGGATTTCTCCAGCATTCCCAACTTCCAGGGCTGGGATATCACACCCAGCTCAGCCGGGAGCTTTCATTCATAAAACTCCGCTGCGAAAAAAAAAATTAAATAATTCCAACCCACCCGCTCTTCCCCCAGAGCGAGCCGTGGGGGGGATTATTTGGGAATTGCGGCGGGATCCAGCATTCCCCGCTCGTTTTTCCACGCTGGAGGAGAAGCGAGGCTGGGAAAGGGTTACAAACCCTGCCAGGGATGCACCACGCGGGCAAACACAGAGAGGCGCCGGGCTCGGGGCTGACTCACTCAACTCTAAAAATCAAACTCTGAGGGATCTTTTTTGTCGTTTTCCCCCTTTTTCTCCCCTTTATTTCCCGCTTTTCTTGCGGATATTTAGGAGCTGAGGGGCGAAAAATTCCAATCTCTCCTCTCTCGGGGAGCAGACGGTAAAAACATCAAATTTCGCTGCGAGCATTTCTGGGTTATTTTTTAGAGCGCCGAAAAAAAAAAAAAAAAAAAGAAAAAGAAAAGCGAGAGAGAGCGAAAAAAAAAAAAAAAAAAAAAAAGAAACCCCAAACTCTCTGCTTGCTCGGGTTGGTTTTTTTTTTAATTCCCGTTTTTTTTTTTCCCAGCTCCATGGCCGTGAATGGGAGCCTTGAGCTGGGTTTATGAAAGGCTCTTTCCAAGCGAAGGTAGAGTTGGGCTTCCTGTGAGAGGGAGCGAGGGGAAGGGATAAAAAAAGGGCCGCTCTTGGTGCGATCTCTGCCTCCTCCTCTTCCTCCGCCTCCTTCTCCGCCCTCCCCCCGCCTGGAATCCCAAAGGATCTCCCGGCTGCGGGGGGATCACACGGGGGTGAACCCCCCCTGCTCCTGATTGCAGAGGATCCAGGGCAGATGGGTTGGGAATGAAGAGGGGGGTTTCTGAATTCATCCCATGGCATCCCATGGATCCCATTGCATCCCATTGCATCCCATCTCATCCCGTAGATCCCATCCCATGGATCCCATCCCATTCCACCCCATCCCACTGCATCCCATGGCTTCCCATTGCAGCCCACTGCATCCCATGGCATCCCATCCCATCCCATGGATCCCATCCTGCTGCATCCCATGGCATCCCATTGCAAACCACTGCATCCCATTGCATCCCATGGATCCCATCCCATTGCTTCCCATCCCATTGCAGTCCATCCCGTGGATCCCATCCCATTGCATCCCATCCCATCCCATGGCATCCCATTGCATCCCATGGATCCCATCCCATGGATCGCATCTCACTGCATCCCACTCCATCCCATCCCATCCCATGGATCCCAGCCCATGGATCCCATCCCATGGATCCCATCCCCCTGCATCCTATCCCATTGCATCCCATGGATCCCATCCCATCCCATCCCATCCCATCCCATCCCATCCCATCCCATGGATCCCATCCCATAGGTCCCATCCCACCCCATTCCCATTCCAGCTGGATCCCAAATCTGCTTTTCCAGCAGTGATTCCAAAGTTATTCATTAGGGAAAGCGGGGAAGGTTGAGGGGATTTGGGAATTTTTGGGCAGCTCTTCCCACCTCTGCTGGGGATTTTGTGGGATCTGGCTGCTTTTCCCACTGAGGGATTGGGGAAATCCTTCCCAGGGATTCCCAGGATTCAGGATCCAAGGCCTTGGGAAAAGGAGGGGAAAATCCCCTGCAGCACTCCAGGCCCCGTGGTGGATGTTTCCCTGGAGAGGGGGAAGCAGGGAATATCCCATTTCTAGGTTTACAGATATTCCAAATGAGGACTTTAGAGGGGCCTCGTCCGGAGATTCCAGTGCCAGGAGGGGATGGGAATAAAGTGGGATCTGGGATGGTTTGGGAATGGCCACATCCAGCTTTGGGAATGGCCACATTCAGGTTTGGGAATGACCACATCCACGGTGTGGGAATGGCCACATCCATGGTGTTCCCTCTGTGTCCAGTCCCTCCTGTCCAGGGCTTGATCCAGGGATTTCTCTGATCCTGTTTGGATCTCTACATATTTTCTGATTTAGAGGTATTTCATTATTTAGAGACATTTATTTATTTATTTATTTATTTATAATTCTTTTTTTTTCAAATTTAGTTATTTAGAAGCTATTTCAAATTTATTTAATTTATTTAATTTAATTCAGTACTATTTATTTTATTTATTAATCAAATTAATTTAGTTAAGCTTTCTTTTAATATTTCCATATTTACATTTATTTTATTTATTAATCAAATTAATTTATTTAAGCTTTCTTTTAATATTTCCACATTTACATTTATTTTATTCCTCCCACAAATTAAAGGGGTTAAAGGGAGATAACCCTGAACTGCTGGAGCTGCACAAGGAAATGATTCCCAGTTTAACCCTCGCATGAAACTGGGAATTTTTCCAGTTTAAAACTGGTGAACATGCGAAATTTTCCCAGTTTAACCCTTGCATGAAACTGGGAATTTTCCCAGTTTAACCCTTTCACAACAAGGGAAATTTTATCAGTTTAACCCTGGCAATAAAAGAGAATTTTCCCCAGTTTAAACCTGGCAAAAAACTGAGAATTTTCCCAGTTTAATCCTTGTACAAGAAGGGAATTTTTCTCAGTTTAACCTTTCCACCAAAAGGGAATTTTCCCAGTTGAACCCTGGCAAAAAAAGAGATTTTTTTCCCAGTTTAAACCCGGCAAAAACCTGGGAAATTTTCCCAGTTTAACCCTGGTACCAGAAGCTCTCCTGGGATATCTGCCCCTGACTCCAAGACTGAGAAATTCTGGATCCCATTTATCCACAAAAATCCAAACTCACTCCTCGGGCTCCTCAGATCCAAAGTCCCCCCTGCCAGGGACAGCCAGGGAATGATTAATTCCCCCATTTCCTGCTGGAAAAATGGGAATTGCAGGGTCTGGAGCGGGATGAGCTTCAAATCCAGTCCTGCCAAGTGGATTTTTCCAGGGAATTCTTTTCCCAAACACTCAGAGCAAGGGAGGGTGGACAATTCCCACTGCTCTCCTGGATCCTTGGGAATTAAGGTTTGGTTCCCAGATCTGCATCATTCCCGTGGATTTTTGCTACGGCTTGGGATGAACTCAGATCCAGAGGAAGGATCCACCCTGCTCATCCCATTCCCTGTGCTTTGGGAAGAGTGGGAATGCAGGCCCAGGCCTGGGGAGGGGCTGAGAGCTTCCCCGTAATCCCAAGGAATCCCATCCCAGTTCCAGAGGGACCATGTGAGCGTCTCCACATCCACATGATCCCAAAGAGCCTCTCCAGCTTTTCCCCACATCAAAGGATCACGAGGAGCAGAAATTCCGGCCCCGTGCTCAGAAACTTTTCCTTGGAAACTCAGATTTATTCCAGGAGCAGCCCCAGCCCCGCTGCTGGAATTTGGGATGCTCCAAGGATTCCGGCTTCTCCCATCATCCCAAAGCTGCTTCCAAGAGGAATTTTTCCCTCTCTGCAGCCTGTGGAGGGCAAGGGGAATTCTTCAGCGCATCCTGGCTTTGTTTGGGATGATGCAGCAGAGTGTGGGAGGTTTTTCCTTGGAATTCTTCCTCCTGGAGAGCTCCACTCCCTGTCCCAGCCTCGCATCCCTCTCAGAGGGAATCCAGACACTTTAGTTCTGCTTCCCTTCCTGATTGTATCCATGAGCAGGGATTTAAGGAAGCGGGAAGGAATGCGGGATAAAAGGCGCGTTTGTAACGTTGTTGTTTTATGGAGCCCCCTGGGGATGGCAGGGCTTGGAATGTTTCTCCAACAGCTTCAAATGAACCTTTCCACATGTTTGGATGCTTCCACTGCTGGAAATCTGCATCCTGGGGGAAAAAAAAAAGGGATCATCCATTTAAACTGCTGGAGTTTGGGCCAGGAATGGTCACTTTTAGGGATCAGCTCCAGATTGGAGGGAATTTTTATGCAGTTTAAGGATCAAATTATCTTTTCCCTGGATTTTTTAAATTGATTTCCAGCTGGAGGAACACTTCCCTCCTGTGGGAGTTTGAAATTCCCACTCTGGATAAAAATCTTTTCTGTCCTCTCTCCCCTGGTCACTAAAGGGACAAAGGGCAGGGAGAGAGGGGAGTTTGGGAAGGAATTCCCAAACGATTTATTATTTAGAAACAGACTCCAGCTGGGAGGCTGGAGAAGGACTGGGATGGAATTCCCAGAGAAGCTGTGGCTGCCCCTGGATCCCTGGAGGCGTCCAAGGAAAGGTTGGATGGGGCTTGGAGCACCCTGGGACAGTGGAAGATGCTCATGGCAGGGGTGGATTGGGATCATCCTTAAGTTCCCTTCCATCCCAAACTTTCTGGAATTCCATGGCAAACAGAACTGCCTCGTCTTGGTGTCCATCCCTGCTCTCCCTCTCTTGGCTCACAGCTCCAACCATTGGGAAATCGCCTGAAATACGGGAAAACTTCCCCTCTTTTGGTTCAGTTGTCATTTCCTTGCTGGTCCTCGCTCTTCCTCCAGCAGAATTCCTCACTCTGGGAGCAGGAGTTCCCTGCAAAAGTGGGACAGGATGAGGGAAATTCCTGCGTGTTTCTCATCCAGCCTGGGAGAACTTCCAGTGAATCCTCCCAGAGAGCTGGAGTGAGAATCCAAGCTCCTAAAACTCTTCCCAGAGCTGTGTTTGCTTTCCAGAATTTTTGTTATCTGGACTGGGAGAAGGAGGACAAGAGGAACGTGGGGTTGAGGGGGGTTTGAGGTCATGGATCATCTTCTGGAATCATGGAATGGTCTGGCTGGGAAGGGACCTTAAGGATGATCCCATTCCATGGGCAGGGACAGCTGCCACTATCCCAGGTTGCTCCGAGCCATGTCCAACCTGGCCTTGGGCATTTCCAGTTTTAATTCCAGTGGATCATTCCTTTCTTCCTGCTTCCTTCCTCCTTTGATATTCCAGCTCCATCTTCCAAAACAGTTGGAATTTATCCATTCCTTGGTGTAATTTATCCAATTTCTTGGGAATTTGCTGCCCCAAAGCAGCACGGTGGGCTGTGAGGTTTCACCCTTCCCTGTTGTTGCTGTCCCAGCTGCCCATCGCAGTTCCTCCATTCCAGGGATTTCTCCACACCCTAATAAGAAAAGGAGCATCCGGAGCCTCCACACTTTTCTCCAGATTGAAAAAGTTTTTTATTCCCTCTTTTTGAAAGTATTTTCCCTTTCCCCTCCCCTGCCTTGATGTCCCTGTCCTCACTCAAATCATTCTTTCCTTTTTCCCAAACTCTTGCCAGAATCCACAGAAAAACTCCAGAGGTGAGCAGGAAAACCCCTTGGGAACTGTCAGGAACCAAAACAATTTGGGAAAGCTTCTCAGGAGCCAAGTGCCGGCCCGGGATGAAGGAATGGGAGCCTTTCTCCAGTGGGAGGAGCTCTGATTCGGGGATCATCCCCTGGAGCGAGGTTGGTCCCAGCCAAGGAGCCCTTTCCTGGCTGCCAGGGAATCAGGCATGGAACAAAGTGGGATAGAGCCTTAGCAGGATCATTCTGGAGCTCCAACAGCTGGAGAAGCCTGGAGAGAGCCGGGAATCTGACTCCAGACTTCTCTGGGAATCTGGGAATGGCAATTCTGTGGGATGGGCCGGGTTTTCCCATTCCAACAGCACCAAACGCAGCCTTGGGAGCTGCCGGGACCGTGCAAACTTTGGTTGTGTCCAGTTGCTCCTTTGTGAGAAATTATTTTTTTCATGAGCAGTCCCAATTTTTTGACAAACAATCCCAATTTTTTTATGAGTGATCCCAATTTTTTGACAAGAAATCCCAATTTTTTGATGAGCAATCCCAATTTTCTGATGATGAATCCCAAATATTTGTTGAGCAATCCCAATTTTCTGTTGAGCAAGCCCAACTTCTTTATGAGCAATCCCAATTTTCTGATGAGCAATCCCAATTTTTTGATGACGAATCCAAATTTTCTAATGAACAATCCCAATTTTTTGACAAGCAATCCCAATTTTTTTATGAGTGATCCCAATTTTTTGACAAGCAATCCCAATTTTCTGATGAGCAATCCCAATTTTTTGACAAGCAATCCCATTTTTTTTAATGAGCAATCCCAATTTTTTGATGAGCAATCCCAATTTTCTGATGATGAATCCCAAATATTTGTTGAGCAATCCCAATTTTCTGTTGAGCAAGCCCAACTTTTTTATGAGCAATCCCAATTTTCTGACGAGCAATCCCAATTTTTTGATGATGAATCCAAATTTTCTAATGAACAATCCCAATTTTTTGACAAGCAATCCCAATTTTTTTATGAGTGATCCCAATTTTTTGACAAGCAATCCCAATTTTCTGATGAGCAATCCCAATTTTTTGACAAGCAATCCCATTTTTTAACGAGCAATCCCAATTTTTTGATGAGCAATCCCAATTTTCTGATGATGAATCCCAAATATTTGTTGAGCAATCCCAATTTTTTGATGATGAATCCCAATTTTTTGACCAGCAATCCCGATTTTTTGATTACAAATCCCAATTTTTTTTAATCACAGACACAAGGATGAGCTCCCAGAGGCTGGGAATGCTCCGATCCAGGAGGAAAAAGCAGGATGAAGGCAGCTGGGATCACCCCCACCCCAACCGCTGACTCCGATAAGGGCACGACAGGGATGGGATTATTTTCTACCGGCTGAGCTCGGAACCTGTTCCCTGGGATCATAAACCGGGATTTACTGCCTGGCCCTCATAAAGCCGGGCTTATCCGTTGGGCTGAGCCTGTGGGGAGCACGTGAGGCCCATCCCAAGCTGCTTCCAGGGCAGTTTTCCCGGGAGTTCACAGTCCGCCGGAGCTCTGATAAGCGCCCAAAGGTGGTGGCCCCAAACTTGCCGGGGCTACCGGGGGCCACCAGGTCCCTTTGTGGGGCTGCTGCTGGGGCTGGAACATGGAATGGCACCTTCATCCCATTCCCAAACATTCCAGGAGGATCCACAACCTTTGTCCCGGCAGATCTGGTTCTCCATCCTGGAAAGATCAGCCCTGGAGAAGGGATGTGCAGCCCCTGGGTGGTTTTAGGTTGTTGGGTTCCATCCTGGTTTGGGGAAAGCTTTTCAAGCTGGAAAAGAATCTGTGAAAATCATGGGGAAAATGATTTTCATGGAAAATGCCACAGGGAAATGGGGATTTGGGACTTTTCCTAATAAAGGGTTGGAAGACAGCACTGAAAATTCCAGGAGTGTGAAGCAAAAAAAGGAGGTGGCTCCTCCCAGGTGGGCGCTGGAGCTGAGGAACTCCTTGCGCAGGATTTTGTTTGTGTGGATTCCAGCTGGGATTAGATAAGGAAAAAAACATTCCAGGCTTTTAAAACCTGGTGAAATGTCTGTGCCCTGGGGGGTCCCAGAATTTGGAGTTGTTGGAGGCTGGGGAATTTCATGGAAAACCATTGGGTGTTCCCACTGTTCTCATGGTCATGAGGAATTCTGCTCCCAGGAGTTACCAGCCTGTTGTTCCCTTGTTATCCAGCACAAGTGCTGCTGGTGATTCCAGGATCACCAGGAGATTCCAGAGGGTGGAATTTCCATCTGAGGTGGATCAGCAGTTCTGGGGTAAAGCAAAAAAAATTTAGGAAAAAAGGGATTTTGCAGGTAAAAAACTCCCCCCGGCCAAGCTCACTCCTCTCTGAAATTCCAGAACTGTGAGCAGGGAATGCTCCTGATTTTCCAAGCCCATGGAGCATCCGCAGTCCCTCTGAGTCTCACTGGCTGCTTTCCTGGGAATTCAGGGCTCCCAGAGATGGAATATCCTGGAAATATTAAAATATCAGGGCTCATCCCTCTGTTTTCTCTCCCAGTGTTTTGGCGGGATCAGTCTGAACCTGGCTCTGGGAATCTCACCATTAAATTCTCCACAAATCCTTGGGATGGTTTTTCCAGTTGTTCTGGGATTCATGGAGCTGGTTTATTTTGCTGGAGGATCTCCTGATTATCCCAGATTTCCCTCTTCGAGTGGAACAGAACAATCTGAAGGTCATCCCATCCAACCCCTCTGGAATGGGCAGGGACACCTCCCACTGTCCCAAATTTCTCCAAGTCTGTCCAGCCTGGCCTTGGACGCTTCCAGGGATCCAGGGGCAGCCCCAGCTTCTCTGGGAATTCCATCCCAGGCAGGAATTCCTAATTCCCAAGATCCCATCCATCCCTCTGGCAGTGGGAGGCCATTCCCTGTGTCCTTCATGCCATTCTGCTCTCCTTTTCCCAGATCCATGGAAGTTTAGATGCCCAAATAACGCAGTGGGAATCCCTGGATGTGTGTCCATGGGCGTGAATCTCATTTTCCATGTACATGAGCTGGGAAAAACCAAGGAAAACTCAATTCCCACAGTAAATTCCAGCCCAGGAGGGCTGCAGCTTCAATCCATGATTTTTCCTTCAGTAGAGGTTTGATCCCGAGCATCCCATGATTCATTTTATCAGGGATAAAATCCATGATTCCAGTTTAAATGTCC
Source organism: Haemorhous mexicanus (assembly GCF_027477595.1). Classification (NCBI taxonomy): domain Eukaryota; kingdom Metazoa; phylum Chordata; class Aves; order Passeriformes; family Fringillidae; genus Haemorhous; species Haemorhous mexicanus. The sequence goes on from NC_082341.1 coordinate 1,402,945, forward strand.
TCTCCACCCAGCTTCCAGCTCCTCCAAAATGATTTATTTGAACAGAATTCTCCCATTTATTGCTTAAAATTATATTTTTAATAAAGAAACTCCACAGATTTTTTAGGAAAGCTCCAAACCAGCCCCTATCATGGATTTGTAGAAATTTAGGAGCCTCAAGAGGTTCCAAGGATCCATCACTTTCCAACTTTTCCAAATCAAGAGTTGGGGGAGAAACGATTTATTTTATTATATCCTATTAAAATGGAATTAAATTATTCAGCATTCCCATTTTTACATTTCCTACCCTTTTAAGAACTTGTATTAAAAAGAAGCTGCAATTCCTGAATTTTTTTTGGATAAAAACAGGCTTTAATAGAAAATCATGGATTTTTCCTTTCTTTTTACAGGAATGGAAATATTTTAAAACAATTTAAAATTGTTCTGATATTTCCTTTTTATATATTTTTATATTCCCTTTTTTTTTTTCACTCCTGGCAGCTGGGAATTGGGATTTTCCTTAAACTCCAGATGGAATTTAGAGGGATCCCTGAGCTTCCACACTTCCATGAACTGTGGGAAGGCCATCCATAAAATACTCCGGGATCCAGGATGGTTTCACTCCATAAAATTTTTTGCTGCCTAAGGAAAGGCTGGAAGTTGGCTCCTGCACGTTCCAACAACTCAGCCAAGCATAAGGATAAAGGAGCAGAATGGGAATAAAAAAAAGGAAAAAGGAAGAAAAAAACTCCACCCCAGCCTTTGGAACATTTGCTTTTTGCCAGGATTTCAGGAATTTTCACGGCAGGAACGTTTTCCAACTCATCCAGTAAAATCCTTAGTTTTAAATGGTGCTGCTTTAGCAGGAATGGGTGATACAGGAAATTTGGAATGATAATAAAATTCCCAACTCAGGGATTTTTATTTCAGCATCCAGGAAATCAGATACAAGGTCTTAATGAGGGAAAAATTTGGATTTTTGTATCCAAAATGTCCTTGCAAGGATGACTTTGGATGACTTTGGGATCCCTCTCCATGTGTAGGACTGGGAAAAGAATAAATCCATGGATTAAAGTGGATGGATCAAGCTTCATCTTGAGGATTAGGAGAGATGCAGGTGGGGCTGGAATTATGGAATTCCAGGACCACTGAGGCTGGGAAAGATCTCTGGGACCATCGAGTCCAGGCTGTGCCTGATCCCACCAGGGTCCCGAGTGCCACATCCAGGAATTCCTTGGACACTTCCAGAGATGGGGCAGCCCCTGCTGAGGCTTGACCACTCTTTCCATGGGGAAATTCCTCCTGGTGCCCAACCTGAACCTCCCTCAGATGTGCTGGAACTGGGAGTGAATTGCTTCCCAAAAAATCCTGAGGAGTTTGGGATTAAAGCCCAGGAAAATCCTCTCCTGCAGTTCCTCAGCTCACCTGGAGAGTTTTGGCAGGGCTGAGGAAGGGGCTGCAGGAGGAATGGAGCTGGGAAAAGCAGCTCTTGCATCCAGAGAATCCTAAAATCACAGAGGCTGGGAAAGATCTCTGGGATCATCGAGTCCAAGCTGTGCCTGATCCCAGCAGAGCCCCGAGTGCCACATCCAGGAATTCCTGGGATACCTCCAGGGATGGGCACTCCAAACCTCCCTGGGCAGTTTCAATGTCTCACCAGGCTTTCCATGGAGAAATGATCCCAAATATCCAATTTAACCCTTCCCTGGAACAACTTCCGGCTGTTCCCTCTCCTCCTGTCCCTGTTCCCTGGCAGCAGATTCCAGTTCCCTCTGGCTGCCCCCTCCTGTCCCAGAAGGTCCCCCTGGAGCTCCTTTTCTCCAGGATGGACATTCCCAGCTCATCAACACCATCATGTTCATCCCAGTTATTTTTAATATGGAATTTAATTATTTTATTCCATGTGTTTTGTCCCTGGGATTCCCAGGCCTCCCAGTCCCTGCCCCAGGAACTTTCGACCCCGTTGCTCAATTTTAAATAAATTTCCCAGAAGGATGAAAGTCCCGTAAATATTTTGTGTAAATTCTGTCAAAATCGATTTTGGGAGGGGAGGGAAAATTCCAGGAGAAAAAAACCCAACTCCTAAACAAGAGGCTGCAATGGAAAATCAGTCACCAAAATTATGGGATGGAGATGCAGGGATAAAGAGGTTTGTAAGTTCTGGGAAAGGGAAAGGGAAAGGAGAATGGGAAAGGAGAAAGGGAAAGGGAAAGGAAGAGGAAAAAAAAAGAGGAAGAAGTAAAGGAGAAGAGGAAGAAGAGAGGGTGAGGATGAGGATGAGAAGGGAAAGGAGAAGGAGAAGGAGAAGGAGAAGGAGAAGGAGAAGGAGAAGGAGAAGGAGAAGGAGAAGGAGAAGGAGAAGGAGAAGGAGAAGGAGAATTCCCAAAGGGTAGAGAAAATCCCAGGAAAGCTGAGCAGGAATCCCAGCACTCCTCAGCCAGGACAATGTGTTTGGCTCAGGGCTGAGTTTATGGGGAGATTTATGGCTCCTACTCCAAGAATTTCAAGGATGAGTCAAGGAAAAATGTCGCGTTCCCAGATGGTGAACAGAGTCACCCAGGAACGGAGTGATGGCATGGGATCATAAAAACTGGAATTATAGAGCTGGGAGCTGATCCCAAATCCCATCAATCCTTGCCTGGTGACTTCAAATGAGGCTGCCCATGATTTTTCTCCTGATAGAAGGGGAGTGTCCAGGGGAAATCCATGACCTGGATTTCCTTTTTCCTGAATCAAGGAGCAGTTGGAGCTCCAGAGTTTTGTTTGACATCCATCCTCAGGTGGGAATACCCAGCTTGGAGTGATCCCTCTCCCTTGACTGGAAATAAGGATTTAGACATTGGGAAAAGGAAAAGGAACATGGAAATTCGCCTTGAAGGGATTTCCTGCCCCAGCACGAGCCCTTTTTATAAATAATTCCATGATGGACATTTTATGGAAAGCCAAATTTCCAGTTTAAACCCAGCTGTATTATTAATTTTCTAATAGATACTCCAGGATGAGATTCCTCCTAATTAAGATAACAATATCTTAATTAGATAAGTTAAATAAATATAAATTATTTAAATAAATATATTTAAAATGAAGAAATAGATCCTAAATAAATATATATGGAAAAAAATATATATTAAAAAGATATTAAATACATAAATACATATTTGAGTAAATAAAATACATAAATTAATAAATACATCTTTAAATAAATAAGTTATATCAAATTATTAAATAGATGTTGAATATTCCCTATTGATTCTGAATTCCTGCTCCCTCCAATCCATGTTTGGACCACCACAATCCTACTGGACCAGCAGGAAAACTCATCCAGAATAAAACTAATTCCATTGCTTTGGGGTTGTGTTGACTCCAGAAATTCCTTGACCCAGCCAGTGTGGGGGAAATTTCTGTGGGAATTCAGGAATGAGCAGGAGATTCCCACTTCTACAGGCTGGGGAGCAATGCCAATAAAATATCCGTGCCCGTGACCCAACTGGGAGGGGAGCTTCAGCCTGGTGTTGGGCCCAAGTGCAAATATTTGGATCATGTGGAAATGTTTAACCCAAGACCAAACACAAAAAAACTGGAAAAAGGAATTTTCTTCCTTCATCCCACCCTCCTCCCTGTGGATATCCAGGAATCAGGAAGGGAAGAGCTTCCATTCTTTTCCTGGAGCTGCAGGGCTGGGTCAGTGACACTTCTTCCCTAATTATTCCCTAAATCCAATTATTCCTGAGATCATTATGCCAAAGTCAGCATTCCTTAGCTGGAGGGAAATATTTGGATTATTTTCCCTCTCCTGTAGGATTTTCCTAGGCTTGGGCCAAACATGGAATCATGAAGGTTGGAGAAGACCTCCAGGAGCATCAATTCCAGCCTTCAACCAAATTCCCACTAAACCATATCCCTAAGTACCATATCCAGTGTTTTTTGAAAATTCCAGGGATGGTGATTTCACCACTTTGTCCCAAATATCTTCCCAGGGAAAGATTTCCCTTTGGAATTTTTGACTTTTCCTCATTAATGGAGACTTTAATTTTATCAACGTAAGGAATTTTTGCTGACTTAGAGGCAGTGGGGATGAATTGTTTGGTGACTTTCCATGTGGAAAAATCCCAGGAAAACACCAAAACCTCATCCATGATTGCTGAAAAGAGAGGAAAGCAGAGCCTGGAGGGAAGAAAGGTGGAATATTCCTGGAATATCTCAACACAGGGCTGGTTGAGACCTTCCAGCGGGATTTTCCTTAGGATTTGTTCTGTTCTTTTTCTGGAATGCAGGAGCAGAATTCCCACGTGACTTTATGGCAGTGACCCTTGGCCCTTCTCACCCCATTCCTGCCTCCCCTGCAATTCCGATGGAATTCCAGGAGTTGAGGAGGACAAACATGGGAAGGTGATAAGGAGAACCTGCTCCTCCACCTCCTCAGTTCGCCGAGTTCAAGGGTGGCAGAGGTCCCAGACAAACCTGTCTGGAGCTGGATTTCCAGGAATCTTCGCTGGGGGGGTCATTTGAAAACAGATCCCAGAGTCCTGGAATGCCAGAGTGCTGGGGGTTGGAAGGGAACAGCAGCACCAGCAGGAGAATTCCCAGGATTTGCAAGCCTGGGATAATTTGGGAAACGCTGAGTCCTCAGCGACATCGAGGCCCAAAACATCTCAGGTGGGTCAGGAGCCCTGGGCAGAGCCCACGGGTCCTGGATCTCAAAGGAAATCCCAGATTTCCTTGGCATGAGATGAAGGGGGGAGTTTATTTATGTGCAATATTTAGGGATGCTGAAAGGCTGGGACAGTTGGGAATGCTCAGTTTGGAGGAGGCTTTGGGGTGACCTCACTGTGGATCATCCCTTCCCACCCCATTCCATGGCAGGGACACCTCCCACTGTCCCAGGCTGCTCCAGGTGTCCAGCCTGGCCTTGGGCACTGCCAGGGATCCAGGGGCAGCCACAGCTGCTCTGGGAATTCCATCCCAGCCCCTCCCCATCCTCCCAGACAGGAATTCCCAATTCCCAATCTCCCATCCATCCCTGCCCTCTGGTAGTGGGAACCATTCCCTGTGTCCTGTCCCTCCATCCCTTGGAAATTGTCTCTCTCCACATTTCCTGCACCTCCTCCAGGTCCTGGAAGGTCACACTGAGGTCACTCCAAAGCTTCTCCTCTCCAGGTGAACATTCCCAGCTCTCCCAGCCTTCCCTCCCAGCAGAGCTGCTCCATCCCTGGGATCCCCCTGGTGCCTCCTCTGGGCTCTCTGCAGCAGCTCCAGCTCCTTCCCGTGCTGGATCCAGGGCTGGGGCAGCTCTGCAGGTGGGGCCTCACCTGAGCACAGGGGCACAGGGGCAGGATTCCCTCCCTGGACCTTCTCCCCACATTCCTTTGGATGAGCCCAGGACATGATTGGATCTCTGGGCTGCTGCCACATGCAGCTGGGTCACACCCAGCCTCTCATCCATCGGGATGGGCCAGGCTGGGATGTGTTTTCCCAGCCACAGCCACCAACAATTCCTCATTTTTGAGGGTTTTTTCTTTTTTAATGCAAATTTCCAGCTGGACTAAAAATAATCTCAGTGTTTGGGACACACAGAGGGCAAGAAAACCTCTGTCCACCTTTGGGATTATCCACCTTTATCCCTGTCATTAACATCCCAAAAAACCATTGGAATTGGGGTAGCACAACTTTGGGGAATTTCCTGTCAGTTCTGGAGGTGCCAAATCCAGGAAGGCGAAGAAGGAAAGGTTCAGCTCCTTGTTCCTGCAGCACTGAAGAGAAACTTCTCGTGTTGTCAGCCAAACCTGCAAGGTTCGGTTCCTGCAGACCTCAGCAGCTCCTCCTGCGCTGCATGGATTAATTGCATTAATTAATTATTCATGTTAATTACAGCCTAATTGATAACATCAGCTGCAGATCAAAGGCAAGGAGCAAAGCAGTGGAAGTGGCCGTGGAAAACAAGGATTGTGCTTCCGTCTGGATTCTGAGGATGCCTGGGCTCGGCTGCTCTCTGGTCACTCAGCACACGCTCTGCAAAGGCTGAGTTTAATTAATCCAGGCTTTATTAGAAGCCATCCCGCTGCTCCTGGTGTCCTGTTGCACTTTGCCACGGGCAAAGTTTGGGAATTGGCTGCCAAAACAAGGGTGGCTCAAAAAATGAAGTTATTGTTGATCCCTTCCGAGTTTTTCCAGCTTTATCAAAACACAAACAGGGATTTTGTGCTGTTCCAATGATCCTGGCACAGCCAAAACTCTGATTGCTCTTAATTCCCATTTATAGAGCAAACAAAATCCCATTATTATATAAAAAGCTCCTGCTGTTTGTTTCTTTTTCCAGAATTAATTGTGTGGGTTCCTTCCCTCCAAGTCATGGTTCTGCTAAGAGCTCCTTTTCTATATTTATTTGTTAATATTTAAAAAAAAATTAATCAATTTATCTATTTATTCTTAATTATTTTATAGATTATCAATTTTCATGTTTATTATTTTCTATATTAATCATCTTTACATTAATTAATTTATGTATTTATCACTGTGTATCTTATTACAGTATATATGATTATTTTATATATTTATTATTTGATAATAATAATTGTTATATTTGTCAGGTTATATATTTATTATTTTATCTGTTATTATTTTATGTATTAATATTTTTATCTATGTTATTTTTGTATTTATATTTTTATGTATTAATTTCCAGAAATTTATTAAGAATGCTTTTTTGGGGGTTACCCTAAAAAATATTTCCAGATTGGTCACTGGCACCGAATTCCCAGAGCAGCTGTGGCTACCCCTGGATCCCTGGAAGTGTCCAAGGCCAGGTTGGACATTGGTGCTTGGAGCACCCTGGGATGGGATTTAAGTTCCCATCCATCCCAAACCATTCCATAATTCCATGATTTCCTCTTCTGTGGAACGGTTTCTTTAAGAATCAACCCCCACCGACACAAATCTCAGCAAACCTGAGGTTAAAATCCAGCTGGAAATTGATGATTTACCCAACGCCCCCCCTGGGGTGGATAATGAACTCCTGAGAGGGAGAATTTTCCAATTCCTTGGGGATGAGCCAGCCCGGGGTCAGCCGGACCCGGAGCGAGCTGTGGGCTCAGCAAAACAGCCGGGAATGGTTTGGGGGCAGGGGGAGAGAGGGAAAAGTTCTGCGGGGAACAGAGACGGCCAGAGCGCACCTGAGGAGCTCAGGCCAGGCTTGAGTAGCCCAAAACAGCCCTGAGTAGCCCAGACCAGCCCTGAGAATTCCAGACCAGACTTGAGTAGCCCAGACCAGCCCTGAGAATTCCAGACCAGACTTGAGTAGCCCAGACCAAGCACGAGAAGCCCAGATCAGCCCTGAGAAGCCCAGACTAGACCTGAGAATTCCAGACCGAGCATGGGAAGGCCAAAGCAGCCCTGAGAATTCCAGACCAGACGTGGGTAGCCCAGACCAGACCTGAGAAATTCAGACCAGACCCGAGTAGACTAAATCAGCCCTGAAAAGCCCAAAACAGGCCTGAGAAGCTGAGATCAGGCCTGAGAAGCCCAGACTAGACCTGAGTAGCTCAGACCAAGCATGAGAAGACCAGACCAGCCCTGAGAAGCCCATACCAGACCTGAGAATTCCAGACCAGACCTGAGAATTCCAGACCAAACTTGAGTAGCCCAGACCAGACCCGAGTAGCTCTGAACAGCTCTGAGTAGCCCAGAGTAGGCCTGAGAAGCCCAGGGCAGATCTGAGTAGCCCAAAACAGGCCTGAGAATTCCAGACCAAACTTCAGCAGCCCAAAACAGGCCTGAGTAGCCCAGACCAGACCTGAGTAGACCAGACCAGCCCTGAAAAGCCCAAAACAGGCCTGAGAAGCCCAGATCAGGCCTGAGAAGCCCAGACTAGACCTGAGGAGCCCAGAGCAAGCCTTAGAAGCCCAGAGCAAGCCTTAGAAGCCCAGAGCAAGCCTGAATAGCCCAGAGCAGGCCTGAGAAGCCCAGACCAGGCCTAAGCAGTCCAGGCTAAAGTGCTCCACTGGTCTTGCCTACAATTGAACATTTCCTATTCCTTGGGGATGAATTTCCCCTGTTCTTTTGGAAGCAGAGCCAGCTGCTCCGAAGCTTTTTCCAAAGGCTTTAGGCTGGGTCTGTTCTCAGCCCCGCACAAAACCGGAGTCAGGAATCGAAGCAGGAAAACACAAACAGTGCCTGGGGTGGGATCCAGGGAGTGCTGAGGGATGTGAGCACTGGTGATGCCTCAGGTTTAGCTTTTATATTTTCAGATTCTGCTCTGCTTCAGTGTGTGGGTCTGAGCTTCACATCAGGGCATGGTGAGCTCTGTGCACAGAGCAGGGAGACAAAACAATTCCTGCTCCAGCTGGGCACCAAGGACAAATGATCCAAATCTCAGCCCAGGAGCACAAACCCCGTGGGCTGGAGAGAGAAAAACAAGCAGGGTGGGAGTGCCTGGGCTAAAGCTGGGCTGGGACAATGAACTGCAAGGTGCCAATGGAGCAGAGCTGATCCCAGGGAGAGACCCCGTGCCCGGCCGTGCATTTTGGGGCCATTTTGGGTCATCTTGGGTGCAGCCCTGGCTGGGCTCTGGTGCTGCCCAAGGTGCATCCATGGAGGAGATCCTTGGAATCAATCCCTGCTTTATTCTTTACCTCTGCCCAGGCTCTGCTCTATCTCAGCCTGCACAAGGCATCAGTGGAAGCCACATTTGATGAGATTTAAGCTCCATCTCCTTTCCCATTTTTCCAGAGAATGCTGAGTGATGTCTGCACTGGAGCCCCATTTGAAGGAGTTTAAAGTTCCTTCTCCTTTCCCATTTTTCAAGGGAATGCTAATCCAGCTCAGGATCAGATCTTGTGTATCCCAGCTTTTGCTTTTTCTTCCAGGCAGGATGTGCTGATTTGATTTATTCCCCAGGCTTTGTTTTTTCCAGGATAATCAAGGATTTGCATCATCAACAGCTCTTGTTCTTCTCGTGGCCAGATGTGGCTCCTCTTTGTCTTCATGGAAGTTTGAATTGGAATCTGAGGGAATCACTGACAATTTTTGCTGCTTTAGCTTCATGGAATTGCACTGGGCTTGGGAAGCAAGGATGGGACTAATTAAATTAATTTTAGCTCTTGTGAAGTTGGGATTTTTTTAGGAATTACTCAGAGAACATGGAGAGAGATGGAGAAGGGAGAAAGGAGTTCCTGGGGTCATCTGCAGCTCAGCGCATCCATGGATTCCAAACTTTCCCTGAAAGGCATAGTTACCTGGTGGGCAGCAGGAAAAGTGAAAAATTTTGGGAAAAGTGAGATTCCAAGTATATGGAACCATAGACCCATAGAATATCCAGGCTTAGAAGGGACCCACAGGGACAATAAAAGTCCAACTCCTCCTTCAGTATGTTGGAAGTTTGACAAATTCCAGGTTTTCCCTGAGTGTTTGGCTCTCTGGGGAATCCCAACCGACTCCAAGAATTATTCCCTAGGGCTGGTAACAGCAGCTTTGGATTTGGGGGCTTGGGATGGGGGAGCTCCAAGAGGTGCTTGGACAGCCCAAAGCACTTGGAGGAGATTAAATTGAGAATTGAGGGACAAATTTTGGCTTAAACAGCTCAGAAATTGAGAGACAAAACTGAGCTTAAAAATTGGTGTTTAATGAAAAATCTCCATATCTGTTCAGACTGAAGATGGAATTCCAGCTGTCTGTGATATCTGAGTTTTCCTTCTGGGATGAGCAAATCCATGTGGAATTCAGGGTCCTGCACAATCCCCAGCAGCTCTTGGATGAAAGTTGTGCCCAAAAAAGTCACTGAAAATGTTAAAACTTCTTAAATTTCCATCAGCAGCCATGGGGAGGCTTCAATAGATCCTGGAATATTGGATTTGCCTTCTGATTTGCAAAAAATGGGAATAAAGAAGAATTCCAAACATTTATATTCATCCTGCAACGTTGGATTTGCCTTTTGATTTGCAAAAAATGGGAATAAAGAAGAGTTAAAAAGATTTAAACACATCCTGGAATGTTGGGTTTGCCTTTTGATTTGCAAAAAAATGAGAATAAAGGAGCATTCCAAGCTCTTGGAAGCACTCAAGCTTTCACAGGAATGAGGAAAACGAATGGAAGGGAGCTGAAACGGGGGAATTTCCCTTTCAATGATCCTGGTTTGGACTGAAATTCAATTTTGGAAAGGAAAAGCTCCAGCAAAACATTCTTGGGTAAAGATTTCCACACAGGAGCTACAAATCTGGGAGTTCACAGTTCAGCAAGGGCTGGGAAACAGAGGGAATATCAGGGAATATCATCCCTGGAGCAGCTCAGACCTGGATATTCCCATCTCAAGACAAAACAAAACCCATGGAAAATCCCAGGTGTGCTTCTGCTGAAACAGAGATTACCATTTTTTTGTAGTCAATGAGGAAAATTCAGTTTCCCAGCACTCGGAAAAATGTGGTGGGACTGAGATGAGCGCAAAGTTCACGGATAAAGGGATGCGGAACATTCCGTTCACACAGGAAGGTCCAACAAATCCCGCCTTTATCCCCTCTGGATAAGGAGATAAATCCGGATTTTCCAGGTCAACACCAGCGACTTTTACTGCTGCAGCTTTTCCCAAGCCCAGGTGTGGCTGGGCCTGGCTTAAAGGGAATTTGCAATCCCATAGCCGTGTCCTCATCCCGGAATCCTGGGAAGCGCTTTAGGATCCCTGCACTCGAACCCCTGGAAGTATTTGTTGGAATGGGAGAGTTTGCATCGTCGGGAAAGGGCAGGGAGGCTGTGGAGGTGCTGAGCCCCATCCAGGTGGTTCTGGGAGTGATCCATGCCCTCAGTCTTTGGGACAGAATTCCAGTCCCCTCTGTTGTATATTCAGAAACCTCAAGAAAAAGCTCTTTTCCAAAATCAGGGAATTCCAACATAAAGCAGAACAGAAATGGATCAAATCCCTCTAAGCCACCCAAAGAATTCCCATTGAAAGCCCCTTCCTGGGATTTACCTGACCTCAGCTCAAAGTCCAGCTTTAAAAAGGAATTTATTGCCGGAGTTTAATTTTAGGCCTGGCTTTTCACAGCCGAGCTGGACTCAGTTCTCTTGCCCGGCTCAAGTTTAACTCTCCTTGCAGCTTTCAAAATAAAAATCTCCTTGGAAAGGATTTGGGGAAGTGGGAAGCAGCAAAAATTTCCATTTTTTAAATTGAACTGTAAATGGTCTTTTAAGGGATATCCAGGAAAGGGAAATCCCAGTCAGGAATTCTTATGGAAGCAGCCACAATCCAGCCCATTCCCAGCAGGAATATGAAATACACCCCAAATTCCTGTGGTGGGGGATTCAAGTTCTGCAAGTTCTGCCCTTCCTCCAATTCCTCATCCTCACACTTCAACATTCTATAATTTTGGAATGAATTACTGAGGAAAGAATTTTCCAAGCAGGACATTCCCAATTTCTCAGCTGTTTTCTGGGAATGCTGCCATCCCCACACGAGTCCTGCGAGGGTTTGAAGTGGTTTCTGTATCTTTCATCCCATAAATTAGATAAAAAATTGTGGAATTAGGGAATTATTAAGGAAGTTATTAAGGAAAAGACCTCTAGGACTGAGTCCAGCCATGAACCAGCACTTCCAGGTCCACCACATTTTGGCATTTTTGGGACAATTCCCACACCTGACAGTGAAATATGGGACAGAGACCCCTGAATATGGGACATGGATCTGGAGCTGATCCCAGCTGATCCTCCTGGAAGTGAGATGTGAGGAATTGCAGCTGGAAAAGTTGGGAGGGACTGGAAAAATCCATTCCTGCTGGAGCAGGGAGCTCGGATCGGAGTTTGGGTTCTACTGTGCTCCCTTCCAGCCATTCCCATGTGGATCCTGGGATTCTGGGATTGTGGAATCCTGCGATTCTGGAATTCTGGGATTCTGGGATATTGGGATTCTGGGATTCTGGAATTCTGTGATTCTGTGATTCTGTGATTCTGTGATTCTGGGATTCTCAGATGTTGGGATTCTGGGATTCTGGGATATTGGGATTCTGGAAATCTAGGATTCCAAGATTCCTGGAGTCTGTGTTTCTGTGACTCTGGGATATTGGGATTCTTGGATTCTGGGATTCCTGGACTCTGGGATTTCAGGAATCTGGAATTCCAGAATCACCAGGATGCTACAGGCAGGCTGCTGCTCTCCAGACTCTCTGGGAATGCCTGTCCCTGCTCCAGGTGTTATCCAACTGCTCCCAGGATCCTGTTGAAAATGTAGGAATTTATTCCTGTGGCTTGGGATCACCTAGCCTGGCATCAGGCTCCAATCCCGGATTCCCCTCCTGTTTTCCAGCCTCAGCTCGGGCTGGGTCAATCTTTAACTCCTCTCCCAGTGCCAACAACGACCTTCAGGATAAATGAGTAACTCCTTTCCTGCTGGAAATTCTTCCATGGATTTCTCTTCCCGCCCCACGCTTGTTTTGCTGGATCTGTTGGCACAACCTTTGTTTTGCTCTCGTGTCCTTGGCTCCCAGTCGTGCCCGTTTTTTGGGATTAACCATATTTTTGGCTGGGAGCTCAGTCCCAAGGTTCAATCCGTGCCCCTCGGAATGGAAAGAACAGGACGTTAATTAATGCACTTGGAGATAATTTATTCATGGCGTTAATCACCCCTGACAAACGAGGCCATCCCTGCCCACGGAGCTTTTCCATGGAGTTATTTTTATCTCTTTCCATGGAAATTGAGAAGGCACAGAGGGCAGGAGGTTCACGCCTGGGAGTGTCCGAGTTGTTCATCCACATCCAAACAGAGAAAAATTCCTTAAAAGTCCCTGTGGGGCCAAGGTGCCCCTCAAGGATATTTGCAGTTGGACTCAATGATCCCAAAAGATTTTTCCAGCCTTAATCCCCATCCCTGGAATCGTCCAAGGCCAGCTCGGAGGGAGCTTGGAGCCCTCTGGGATAGTGGAAGGTGTCCCCGCCGTGGGAAAGGGTTGAACGTTAAATCCTGAAAAGTTCCTCCCAATCCAAACCATTCCATGATTCCGTGATAAAGAGAATCCCAGACGGGATTCCCAGTGGGATCCTGGAGGCCCTGGAAAGCAGGATGTGCATTGCACAGGGAACAGGGAAAAATCCCATGGGATTTCTTCCTTATGTAGAGCTCTCATTTTCTGATGGACATCGGGATTTCCAGCTGGATCAAGGGAATAAACCATCCCAATTTCCAGCTGGATATTGGGGTCAAGGGAATAAAACATTTGGATTTTCAGCTGGATGTTGGGATAAAGGGAATAAAACATCCCAGTTTTCAGCTGGATATTGGGATAAAGGGAATAAAACATTTGGATTTTCAGCTGGATGTTGGGATAAAGGGAATAAAACATCCCAATTTCCAGCTCGATACTGGGATCAAGGGAATAAAATGTCCCAATTTGCAGCCGGATATTGGGATCAAGGAAATAAACCATCCCAATTTTCAGCTGGATATTAGGATAAAGGGAATAAAACATTTGGATTTTCAGCTGGATATTGGGATCAAGGGAATAAACCATCTCAATTTCCAGCTGGATATTGGGATAAAGGGAATAAAACATTTGGATTTTCAGCTGGATATTGGGATCAAGGGAATAAACCATCTCAATTTCCAGCTGGATATTGGGATAAAGGGAATAAAACATTTGGATTTTCAGCTGGATATTGGGATCAAGGGAATAAACCATCTCAATTTCCAGCTGGATATTGGGATAAAGGGAATAAAACATTTGGATTTTCAGTTGGATATTGGCTTAAAGGGAATATTTGGATAAATATGGATATTTGGATAAAATACTTGATCCAGTTGAAGCAGGATCCTGGAATCCCTGAACCAAGCAACTGATCCCAGGATTGATTTATTCCTTCATTTCTTTAGCGCTGTCCCTTGCGAGCAGGAGAAGAGAATTCCGTAGGGATATTCTTGGGAAGCTGGAAATGAAGCCCAGCCTCAGATGAGACAGAGATGCCTCAGATCCAGATGTTTTTATCTCCAGAGGGAATTTCACACTTCCAGTATAGCAGCTGGAAAGCCAAATTCCAATGAGATGCAGAACTGGGGGTTCTCCCCTTTTTTTCCCTCTTTTTCCCTCCATTCCTTGATTTCTTGTGTCTCCAAGATGCCGAAATCAGAGCAGGTTTCCTATGGAAGGGGGAAAAAATATAAAAAATAGCATAAAATATTCTCCATAAAATCGATCTGAGAGCTGCAGGACCAATCCAAAGGCCGATATTCCAGGAATTTCAATCCATGATCCTGCTGAATTCCATGGATTTTGTCCCTGTGCCCCGTTTAAGGTGGGCAGTGCAACAGGAACCCTTCACAAAACATCGCTCTCCTGGCAACATTCCACAGGGAGTTGGGAAAGCCTCAATCCTCATTTAAAACATTCCCAAAATTTTCCTCAATGGCTTGGATCTGTTTTGATAAGGCCCCCCTGGGAGGAGATAAGAGCTGGTCCCTTATCAGTCCCGTTATCCACCTTATAATGGATGGAAGCGTTTCCTTCCTGGATTTCTTACGGATTTTAACTCAGGCACAGAATTTTATCCTGAACCTGGCTTTGGGTTTCTTTCCCCAGGACCAATCAATTTCAGGAATCCCTGGAGCTCCTGATCAGCTGAAATTTCGGGAGTCCCTGGAGTTCTTGACCAGCTGAAATTTTGGGAGTCCCTGGAGTTCCTGACCAGCTGAAATTTAGGGAATCACTGGAGTTCCTGACCAGCTGAAATTTCGGGAATCCCTGGAGCTCCTGATCCTCTGAAATTTTGGGAATCCCTGGAGCTCCTGATCCTCTGGAATTTTGGGAATGTCTGGAACTCCTGATCAGTTGAAAAACCCCATTTATTTCCAGCCTCCACAAGTTTTTAAAGCTCTTTTCTTCCCCCGGGAGCATTTTCAGGATGAGTTTTCCTCCTGGCAGCTGGAGCTGAGTTATCACTTCCAGCCAGGAATGCTGACAGTGCTCAGCTCCGTCCCTTGCCAGAATTTTGGGAGAAAATAAAACTTTTGTGTAACTCCTGGAGCAGCCGATTCCAAGTGACTCATCCTGAGGGAAGGACTGCACAAGATGATCTAAAAATAAGGACCAGGAGAGGCTCCAGCAGATCCGTCACGGCCGTCCTGGAGCCTGAAATCCTGGCTGGAGGTGAAAAACTGATCCCAGCTCATCCCAAGTCATTCCTAAGGCCAGAATTCCAATGGAAAAGGTCTTCTGTGCCACTGTCCCCTCTCAGATGGTTTTGAGGGCGGTTTGAGGGTTTGGACATTTTTTGGTTCATCTTCTGTCTCTCCACAGATGGATGGGAGGGAAGGGATCCCCTCTGGAATTCCTGATTCCCTTGGCTGGGAATTTTGGTACATGCTGGATTTTATCCAATCACCTGCTGGGAATCTGGGATTCCTTTCCCTCCATCTCAGGTGCATTTCCCTCATAATTTTTGGGAGATCTCCCTGCTGGGCCAGAATCTCCCTGATGTCTTCCTTGAATCCTTCGGGCTGGGTGAACACCATTCCACAATCCTATAGGATCCAAATTCCCTGTGTTCCTGGCTTTTCCTGGATCCTGCTGCAGTGGGAAGAGTGTGGAAGAGGGGAAAGGAGGCTCTGTCATTCTGGGGTCTCATCCCTGTGGTTTTGGTGGATACCATTCCATGATCCTACAGAATCAGAATTCCCTGTTCTCCTGGCTTTTCCCGGATAAAACTGCAGTGGGGAGAACGTGGAAGAGGGGAAAGGAGGCTCTGCCATTTGGGAGGTCCCATCCCTGTGGTTTTGTGGGATTAGGACTCAGCAGGTGACGGAATTGATGGAACAACTCCACACCCACTCACAGGGAGGGAAAATCCTTTGTGTCCATCCAAAGATGACTTCTAAACAACACCAGGAGCATCCCAAATTCCCCACCCTCCTGTTCCATCATTTCCCTCCAACAGGGGCTCGGAATTGTGTCCCAAAATCCGCCTCCATTTCCTACGGCCATTGTTTTAATGGGTTGCTGAATTTGGGATTTATTATCCCAGACATGGGGCCAATGTAAATGTTTCCTTTCCTTAAAGCCAGCAAGGATTTGTAATATTCCTACGGATAATCCTCCCCTCCAACCACATCAAGGAGAGGGCAGTGAATTCCAGGGAGGAACAGACAATTCCCACCCTGGGAGAAGCCCTTGTGAGTAATTCAGTTTTGCTCCTCTCAGTCAGATTCCAGCTTTTATCCCAGCCTCGAAGCGTCCGTGACATCCCAGAACTTGGAATGATAAATGTCAATCCTTATGAACCCTTATCCTGCAATCCCTGCAACTCCCAGGAATGATCTCATCTGGGAGCAAAAGGTTTTTGTCATCGGGAACAGGAAGTCTCCTTTCTGGGAATCACGGATTTGGCATCTCCAAAAGGTTAACTCTTCACTGCTCCCTTTTCAAGCTGGTTCATATCCCGGGAAAGAATTTTTTTAAATGGAATTTCTTGCTCCTTGATGGTTCTTTGATATTTTCTGGGATGGTGATCCCAGAAAAGGGGAAGGGAAGGGATCCTACAGCGTGCTGATCCTACCCCACAGAAATCCAGTTTAATTTTGAGAAGAAAAAGGCCAAACTCAACAGTGATTTCAGTGACTTTTATTCCAAGGCAGCAAATTATGGAAATTCCCAAAGACCGAATGGATGAATCCCATTTTTCTGGGCCCTGGAATTAAGTGAGTCCATCTCCACTTTATCCTTCCCTTTCTGTTTGTTTTTATTAAAAATCAGCCATTTTTAGCTAAAAAGATCTTTCACCTTAAAGGATTTAAGGGAAACACCTGGAATTGGGTTGTGGTGGCCTTGGAAAAACACCTGGAAAACCCCAAAACTATCTAAAATGATCCCACAAATACCAAATAAATCCATTTTTATGTCCAGTTCAAACTGGTTTCACACCTGGGTGATTTGGGTCACCAGTGGGAGCCTCCACCTTCTCCAGGTTCCTCTGGAGCTGGGAGTGGATTCTCCCAACAAATGAGGACGATTTAGTTGGAGCCTCCATAAATCTTCCTCCATGAGATCTCGCTCATCCTTATCAAGTTGGAATTCTCCTCCCGGTTTTTCTCAGGAGCAAGGGATGAGTGCCACAACCTCCTGCAGGGTGCTGGGAATCATGGATTTTGTGTCCATAACATTGGAATTCTATTACAGTCCCAAATTCAAATTAAATTCTGAGTGGTTTAGTGACCTCCAAGTAAAATGATCCATCCTTTTTAGACCTGGATTTATAATCCAGGCTGGAATCTCCGCGGAGAGCTCAGTCCTGCTCCTCTTCTTTTTTCCAGATGGGCCTTTGCTCTCTATGGAATTCCCTTTGATTTGGCATTCCCTTTAAATCAGCATCCCCAATTAATCAGTATTCCCGGACTCTCAGAGCAGGCAGAATTAAAATTCCTGGAATATCTTCTCCCAGCCTCTGGAATCCACCCTGTGCTGTGGGAAGAAGTTTAAGGACAGGACTGCTGGTTGAGTTTCCCGGGATTTAACCCACCTTCGGGATGAACCACAGCCCTCATTCCCTTTTTCCCTTTAGTCTGCATTTGCACAGCCCATAATTTCTGTAATTTCCATCATTTCCATAATTAGAAGGGAAAGGATCTGTGTGGGACATTGGGATTCGGGGTTTGGAGTTGGGAATTTGAGGAATCTCCTCCCCAGATGAGGGTTTTTCTGACATGGAATGAGTTTAAATGAGCAGTTCAGTTTAAATTAGCAGGTTAAGTTTAAATTAGAGAGCAGTTTAGTTTAAACTAACAGTTCAGTTTAAATTAGGCCAGCAGTTTAAATTAGCAGTTTAGTTTGAATTAGCAGTTCAGTTTAAACTAGACAGCAGTTTAGTGTTAAACTAACAGTTTAGCCTAAATTAGCAGTTTAGTTTAAATTAGCAGTTTACTTTAGTCTAAATTAGCAGTTTAGTTTAGGTTAGCTAAAAAAAGCCACCTCTATTTTAGGTACCTGTAATCGCAGTAATGCCAGAGGCACAATCCCAGCCCAGTTTGGGGGGAAATGTGCTGGAAAATCCAATCTCGTGTCCCAGACTGGAATCTGAGGCTCTCCCAAGGGATATTCAGAAGTTTGGAAGTGAAATCCAATAACTCTTTACCTCCTGTGAGTTTCTCTGTGTGAGAAACCTCGACCCTTCCCTTCCCTTCCCTTCCCTTCCCTTCCCTTCCCTTCCCTTCCCTTCCCTTCCCTTCCCTTCCCTTCCCTTCCCTTCCCTTCCCTTCCCTTCCCTTCCCTTCCCTTCCCTTCCCTTCCCTTCCCTTCCCTTCCCTTCCCTTCCCTTCCCTTCCCTTCCCTTCCCTTCCCTTCCCCTTCCCCTTCCCCTTCCCCTTCCCCTTCCCCTTCCCCTTCCCCTTCCCCTTCCCCTTCCCCTTCCCCTTCCCCTTCCCCTTCCCCTTCCCCTTCCCCTTCCCCTTCCCCTTCCCCTTCCCCTTCCCCTTCCCCTTCCCCTTCCCCTTCCCCTTCCCCTTCCCCTTCCCCTTCCCCTTCCCCTTCCCCTTCCCCTTCCCCTTCCCCTTCCCCTTCCCCTTCCCCTTCCCCTTCCCCTTCCCCTTCCCCTTCCCCTTCCCCTTCCCCTTCCCCTTCCCCTTCCCCTTCCCCTTCCCCTTCCCCTTCCCCTTCCCCTTCCCCTTCCCCTTCCCCTTCCCCTTCCCCTTCCCCTTCCCCTTCCCCTTCCCCTTCCCCTTCCCCTTCCCCTTCCCCTTCCCCTTCCCCTTCCCCTTCCCCTTCCCCTTCCCCTTCCCCTTCCCCTTCCCCTTCCCCTTCCCCTTCCCCTTCCCCTTCCCCTTCCCCTTCCCCTTCCCCTTCCCCTTCCCCTTCCCGAAACCTTCCCTAACCTTCCCTAACCTTCCCAAACCTTCCCTTCCCAAACCTTCCCAAACCTTCCCAAACCTTCCCAAACCTTCCCAAACCTTCCCTTCCTGAAACCTTCCCTTCCCTTCCCTTCCCGAACCTTCCCTTCCTGAACCTTCCCTTCCCGAACCTTCCCTTCCCACCTTCCCTTCCCTCTCCAAAGGGATTTTCTTCTCAGCATCATGGAAGGGGCCTTGGCAAATATTTGTATTGTTTACTTTGGGTATTTTTTAAAGAAAATTTGGGATTTCAGAGTCATCTTGCTCTGAGGAAGCCAGGACTGTAATCCCAGAGGAAATACAGAACTGTTGGGAAAGGAGACTCAGGAAATCCTGGAATGGTTTGGAAAGGACCTTAAGGATCATCCCATTCCACCCCTGGCATGGTCAGGGACCTCCCACTGTCCCAGACTGCTCCAAGCTGGTCTTAGACACTTCCAGGGATCCAGGGGCAGCCACAGCTGCTCTGGGAATTCCATCCCACCCTCCCAGCCAGGAATTCCTTGTCTGGATGTGACAAATTGGGAGAATCTTCCAGAAAAGCCCCAGCAGCTCCCCAGGCTTTGGTTCACCTTTGGTCTCACAGATATTCCCATGGAACTCTGGAATTTCAGAGCCTCTCCTTCCTGCTTTGGGAATGTGGCCACTGAGGCACTTTAAAGGATAGAATAGCCAAGGAATCCTGGAATGGTTTGGGCTGGAAAAGATCCTAAAGCCCATCCAGAGCCACCCCTGCCATGGCAGGGACACCTCCCACTGTCCCAGGGTGATCCAGCCTGGTCTTGGACACTTCCAGGGTGATCCAGCCTGGCCTTGGACACTTCCAGGGATCCACGGGCAGCCGCGGCTGCCCTGGGAATTCCATCCCAGCCCCTCCCCACCCTCCCAGACAGGAATTCCCAATTCCCAATCTCCCATCCATCCCTGCCCTCTGGCAGTGGGAGCCATTCCCTGTGTCCTGTCCCTCCATCCTTGTCCCCAGTCCCTCTCCAGCTCTCCTGGAGCCCCTTCAGGCCCTGGCAGGGGCTCTGAGCTCTCCCTGGAGCCTTCTCCTCTCCAGGGGAACATTCCCAGCTCTCCCATAGGGAAGTGCTCCAGCTCTCCCAGGGAAGGACCCAGGTTGAGCTCTGTGGGTGCTTTGGGTGCCATCCCAGCGTTTTTGGATGGAGCTGGACAGAGAAGGAAAAGAAGGATCCAGACCTGGCTAAAGCCAGGATTTGGATTCAGTGGCCTGCCCAGGCCAGGTCCAGGTGAGCTCTGCTGTGATCCTCTCTGAATCCTCCCCGAGCAGGGAGTGATGGGTTTGGCCATTCCCAAGCCATTCCCAAGACATTCCCAAGCCATTCCCAAGCCATTCCCAGCTTCCCTGCATCCCACAGGGATCCCAAGCTGCGTTTCTCTCCCAGCATTTCTCTCCCAGCAATTGTTTCTCCCTGGAGTCTGGGAATGTCCCCTGCCAGCCTTTCCCAGCCATTCCTGCAGGAACAGCACCAGGACAGGCTCCACACACCAAGATTTCTTTGCAGCTGGACCTCCATAAAATGATCATTAGAGAAATAATCGGAATATTTTCCCCCAAATCTGGAATTCCTTCTTTTCTCAGCGTTCCTCCCAATCCCCTTCCCATTTTAGGTGTTCCCCTCTTCCCTTGGCACCTGAGCTCGCTGCGGGCGCTGCCCACGCCGCGGGTTTGGAATCCTGACATCACCCAGACAATGAATTCTTCACTAAACTTGGCCCCGATCCCCACCAGCTCCCCGAATCCGAGGATAAAGTTGCCGGTGAACGTGGCCAGAAGAGGAGGGAAACCAGAAAAACAAAACAGAATCCGAGCCTGAGCCATTCCAGAGGAACTGCAGCCACCCAAAAATGCAGGAGCAGCACAAAAAGGAGCCACGCTGTGCCCTCACCAACTCCCACTCCGTAATTTAAGGAAAATGCTGAAGGTTTGGGATTTTTAAAGCCCTTCTCTGGTTTCCTCGGGGCCGGGATAAAAAAAGGAGGAGAGGAAAAAGATATTCCTTGTGTTCTTTCTCTGAGTAAACAGCGGAACTCAGGGATTAATTTGGGGCTGGAGGATCCTTTCCTTCGGCTGGTTTTTCTCCCTGATTTCTAATTTTGTTCCCTGGTTCTCTGGGAGAGCAGGAGCTCCTCGTGGCACAGGAAAGGGATATTTGAGCTGATCCAGGGGAAAATTCCTGGTGTTTTGGAGGAGAAATGGGTGAAATCGCAGTGCTGGGGAGGGAAGGGTTGTCCTTTAATCATTCCTTTAGTTATTCCAGGGAGACGATGCCTGTGCTGAGGAATTTTCCTCTTCCCTGGGGTAGGAATGAGGAAAAAAAAAAAGGGAATTTCTGTGCTGAGTTATGAGGGATGAACAACAAGCAATGAGCTTTTCCTCAGGGAAAATGGGATTGGGAATAATGTTTGGGTCCCATGGAGAATCCCAGTGTGGCTGTGCAGCCTGAGGGACTCCGAAGTTCAGATGTTCCCATTTTTCTCCATGGGACCGATGGAATTTCCCATCATTCCCCACAGCTTAAAGGGTAAACAAACCCCACAGCATCCTGGGAAATGTAGTTAACTTCGGGAATTTTCCAGTGCTGGAAGGAATTCCATCAATTTTTCACTAGAAATATATTTTGGTGCTTGTCCTGAACATTTTTAAAAATCAGTTTTTAGTCTGGGGAGGCAAAAATTCCTTTTTTTTTTTTTTTAGGCAGGAAAACTCTTTAAAACAGTATGCATAAATTAATTTTCCTTTGAAAAACATCGGGAAAGCCTGAGGAGCTGACCATGTCATTCCTAATTATTTTAAGGATGACCTTTTTCCTTCTTTTAGAGCTGCCTATTGTGATAATTCTTTAAAAATGAAATTGAAAATGGGAATTCAATTGAAATTAAAAATAATAATTCCTTTAAAAATGTAAAGAACTTTCCTGGATGCTCAGATTGAGAATGTGAAGGGAATTTTGGTTGCCTGTAGAAGATGGAAAAAAAGTTTTGGGATAAGAGAAGAGAATTTCCATCCCAAATCCATTGGGAGCTTCTGATGGGCGCTGATGATTTCCTTGGAAAAGCATAGGAAGGATTTAAGGGAGGAGATGCAAAATATCCAGGAAAAAATAAAACACAGGGAAGCCATGGGCTGATCCCAAGCTTTTTTTTTCCATGTTGGGATTTGATGTCCAGCAGTTCCTTCAGGGTAAAAGATAAATTCCACTTCCAGTTTGGCTTTGGGGTGATTTTCCCTGGATTTCGGGCACTCCAATTCTACCAAGAGCACCCTGAGGGGAGAAATTCCCAGCTGAGGGAGCTGGGAAAGGGGCTCCAGAGGGATCTTCTGGCTCTGCAGAATTCCCTGGCAGGAGGGGGCAGCCCAGGGCGTCCCTGGGGCTCCCAGGGATCAAGGGATGAGATGAGACTTGTTGTTGTTGTTGTTGTTGTTGTTGTTGTTGTTGTTGTTGCACAGGTAGTTCCAAGGAAGGGTTAAAATTGGGATATTTGGGATCATTCCTCCATGGAAAAGGTGCTCAGGCCTTGGAATTTCCCAGGAGGGTTTGGAGTTCCCACCCATGGAGATATCCAATGAATTCCTGGATGTGGCACTCGGGGCTGTGGTGGGAATCAGGCACAGCTTGGACTCCATGATCCCAGAGATCTTTCCCAGCCTTGATAATCCTGGGATTCTCTCTGCTGTGATTCCATAACCACAAATTTCCACACAAATACAAATATTTCCTTGCCCAATCTCAGCAGGATTTTATCCATCCTTTATCCTTAAATCCCTGCTGTGCATGGGAATCTTTATGGCCGTGTTGGCACTGGGATTTTTAGGGGTGTGGACATCCCTGTCTCTGTGGACCTGCAGGACTGCAATTCCCAGTCCCTTTTCCATCTTTTCCTTGCAGGTGAAGCTCCCAAGTGCAGCTGGATGAAACTCTGGGGTGGGACAGTGAGCCTGGAATGAAAGCTGGATGAGGAGACCCAAACATGGATTGGAGAGGGTGGAAGGAGCATCCCATGGAAGGTGGGAATTCTCCCCTCTCCTGAACAATTCCAGCTGTGCCATCCTGGTGTCACGGACATATTTTATGAAAAATCCTTTTGCTAGGATCTTTTGTCCTGAGAAGCTGAGAGGCCTCAGGAACGAAATGTGAACAAAGATTCTCTGCTGCTGTGGAATGCAGCAGGTGGATCTGGGATTGGTCTCATTGGTTGTTTTTAATTAACGGCCAATCCCAGTCCAGCTGTCTCAGACTCTCAGGTCAGTCACAAGATTTTATCATCATTCCTTCCTATTCCTTTCAAGCCTTCTGATGAAATCCTTTCTCTTTCTTTAGTGTGGTTTTAAAATATAATTTTGTTTTAAATAAAAGAATAATAAATCAGCCTTCTGAAACATGGAGTCAAGTGTCAGGACCCAGGACATCCCTCTGGCTGTCCTGGAGTGCCAGCACCCCTGCCAGGGGGCTCAGGGACCCTGGCACACAGCCCAGGCCCCCTGTGGGTTTGGTTGTGACCCGTGGAGCGAGTTACCAACCTCAGATGAGGATCTGCAAGCCACGACAGTTTGAGTAGAATGACAGTGAATTTATCATGGGGTGAAAAAATAGATTTTGGGGGTTTTTAGAATGGAGGTTCGGGGGGCAAGATGGAGGGATCTGGGTGTGTCCAGCCTTTCTCCTTCTTCTTCTTGTTCTCCACCTCCTGCTGTGATGGTGGCACTTTTGGGTTGGTTTAGGGCAGAAGCTCAGTGTCCAACACAGGTGATGGGGATTGGGAAGTTATGGTAAATATTGCCCAGGTGGTTTTTAGTATAGAAGATAACAGCACTGCCCCGGGGCTGTCAGAGTGCCTCTGTCTGTCCTGCTGAGCGACCTCGGCTGGGCAGGAGAGAGAATTTGATGGATAAGGAACAATGAACAACCTTGAGAGTGAGAAATGAGGAGCCCTGGCTCCTTCTTCAGCGCCGGGCTGGGAAAAGAGACTTGGTGACACATCGTGGGGTCACTGTGAGCAGCGAGAGACCCCGACAGTCAAGATTCTCATCTCTTCCCTCCTCCTGGGACCCCTGCGAACACCTCCCCAATCCCGGGTGGAGAAAAGGCTCCCAACACTCAGCTGAACTCTCCGGCCTTTTTAAGGAGAGGCCACTGCTTTATTTACTGCTCTTGGGAGGGCGGGAGAGCTCCGGCTCCCGGCCAAAATCCAGGCGGGAATAACGGCTCCAAAGAGCAACTTGAACTTGGAGGAGCCTCTTCCCTCCCATCTTTCTCCTTTCCTGGAGCTGAGCGCAGCCGGGATCCGTCAGAATCCCTGGCACGGGTCCTTATCTTTGCCATCGGCATCCCGGCCTTTTCTTGCTGACAAAAGAGGAATATTTGTGCTGGGAGGCTGTGGGAACACGGCATTCCCCCCTGGCACTGATAAATCATGGCACAAACATTATCTGGGATCTGCAGGGAATGGACAAATCCATAAAATTCCCTGGATGGAGAGGGTCAGACCCCAGGCTGCCAGTCTGGGCTGACACAGGGAACAGGAGGATTTATTCTGAGAACCTCCTGAAGCTCCCAGCTCCCAGTCCTGCTCCTGAGCAAATATTGGGATTATTGGCGTTAATTGATAGAGAATTAATTGCTGTCGTTATTGTGGACCAGCTGTGATTTCAGCATGGCTAACGCAGACTTGATTCCCTTCCCAAATGGAATTTTTAACCCCTAAACATCACATTAAATTATCTAATTCATAATTATTAATTAGACCGTTATTAAACTTATAGAAATATGATTAAAATATCATTTAAAGGTGTAGAACGCAATTTGCAGGGACAAAGATCTGAAAATCCAGCTGTTGAGAATTCCAAGCCTTTCAAGTGTTGCCAATCCCAGAAGTCAAAAAGAAGGAATAAAGGCTGGCTTTGGGAATGTGTGTGAAGCCATTGTTCTCTGGCTGTCAATCAGCAGCCTGTGGTTCCCGACAATGGAGTTGTTTTCCAAAGTTTCCCAAAGTTTACTCTGCAGAGTCATCGCAGCCTCGTGAAATCCGACTCCTGCTGTTGCTGTGGTTGGGAAATAAACCAGGGAGAATTCTCCTTGTTTTCCTCATGGCTGCAGCTTCAGGATTTGCCCTTGGTGAGCGCTTGGGGATGCAGCTTTAAGAACCCCAAATCCTGAATCTTATTAAAATTCACCTGAAGGCTCATCCTTTATCAATCCATGGAATCCATGGATGTTTGTTGGATATTGTTCTGTGAGAATCTAAAAAAAAAATTATTTAAACTTCTTGTGCCCAACTTTTCCATCAGAGGGGGTTTAGTTCAAGAGTATCCCACTACTGGAACACAAAGGAGAGCTTGGATTGGGAATAAAATGTAATTTGGGATCATCACAGTTCATCATTCCTGTCATAGAATCCCAGAATGGTTTGGGTGGGAAGGGATTTTAAGGATTATCCCAATCCCATCCCATTTCATGGGCAGAGACACTTCCCACTGTCCCAGGGTGATCCAGCCAGGCCTTGGGCACTCCCAGGGATCCAGGGAAAGCCACAGCTGCTCTGGGAATTCCATCCCAGACAGGAATTCCCAATTCCCAGTCTCCCATCCATCCCTGCCCTCTGGCAGTGGGAGCCATTCCCTGTGTCCTGTCCCTCCATCCCTTGTCCCCAGTCCCTCTCCAGCTCTCCTGGAGCCCCTTCAGGCCCTGGCAGGGCTCTGAGCTCTCCCTGGAGCCTTCTCCTCTCCAGGGGAACATTCCCAGCTCTCCCAGTCTGGCTCCAGACCTGGAGCAGCCCCGGGGCCTCCTCTGGATTCACTTCCAGCAGTTCCAGGTCTTTCCTGTGCTGGGAGCCCCAGAGGAAGCTGAGGTTCCCCCATAATTTTTTTTCTTTTTTTTTTGACTGACCCTGACTTATGGAAACCAAAGTTTTTTGTGACTCCACAGCACTTTTCCCAGACTTTCCATGGATGTAGTAGGAATAGTCTCAGTTTGGGCTGGAATTCTCTGATGGAAGCACAGTCGGATAGGATGAACATTTGGAGCCAGCAGCTGATTCCTGAGGAACCCACAGGGAGCTCGGAGCCACTGGATGAACTCTGCCCACTTTTTACATCCTTTGGGATTGTCCAGCCCAAATTCCAAACACTCCCAAACCTCCCCTGCTGTGGAGCTTCATCCATGGAGAAAATCCAGCATTTCAGAGGATCACAGAACCCATACTGCTGGAAAAGGCCTCTGAGATCCTGGAACCCAAGCTGTGGCTCCTTTTGTTGCACGTGGGAGTTGTGGAAATGCAGGGAATTTTCTGGGATCAAAGGAAGATTTGCCTGAACTCTGCTTCCAAGACAAACATCTCAGGAATAATTCCATTTTCTGAAGGGAATTCAGGATGGGAATGTGCCTGACAAGGAGGAGGTTTTGTTGTCCCAGCAGTGACAGGAATTCCAGGGAAAGCTGGCACTGCACTCCAACATTTAAATATTCATGGAGAGGTGACAGGAGGTCTCTGAAAACACCTTTGGCTTTCCCCTCGCCTCATTAAGCCCTTGGCATTCCCTGGATTCAGCCCAAGGAGCTGCCAAAAGCCTGGAATGGGGGGACAGTTGGGTGGCTGGGTGGGATCACAGCGACCTCATTGCCCTGAGGCTTCATCCTCATCCTCAGGAATGATTGGGGAATCTCCATGGATTCCTCTTGGCCAACGCTGGGAAAGTGGAGCAGAAGGAGACAGGAAAGGTCTGGCCAGTGTCACTTCCTTGGTTTAGTGTCCCCTCTCAGAATAAGGAATGCCAGGATCCCCTTTCCATCCCTTGCCACCTGTACCAGAGAATCTGGGATTAAAGAAACCCCTGAGGGGCACTGTAAGGAGAAAACCAGGAGGATTTTCCTCCAGTCTGACCTGGAATTGTCCAAGGCCAGCTTGGACAGGGCTTGGAGCACCCTGGGATAGTGGAAGGCGTCCGTGTCCATCCAGGGGGTGGAATGGGAGGATCCTTAAAGGCCCTTCCAAGCCAAGCCATCCTGGAATTCTGGGATCCTCATTGCCCTGCACCCACAGACCTGGCTTCCTCCCAGCACAGCAACCCCAAAATGCAAAGCTTAAAATGGTCAGAAGGGTTGGGATTAGGGGGTGTTAAACTGCCTCCCATCCCAAGCCAGTCTAGGACTACATGGATATCTTGGGAACAACCCAGGACACAGATTTGGTGTGGCAGGGCTTTTCTTATCGCTCAGACTTCAATAATGATTCCTTAGGGACAGGAAAATGCTCCCTAAAAATTCCACTGTGAACTCCAGCCGGGTCCTGGAGTTTAACATTGCCAGAGGTCGATGTTCTCTAACTCCAGAGGATCACAGCTTGGAATAAATGGAAAACCAGGAGGATCTTGGAGAGGAAGTCCAGTCCTGAATAAATGCCGAGGTTCTGGCTGTTCCATCCGTGCAATCCCCTTGGGGATGGTTAAACAATCCCTTTGTCCCGCACTTTTCTGCTTGGGGCAGGAATTTTTAATCAGGCATAGCTGGCACGGAGTTAATGAGTAAAGCAGGGAAAATTAACTTCCAGAGGCTGGGGTACAGCAGGGACAGGGTGCCCAGCCTGGCTTACCTGATCTCAGTCCCAGGGTCAGGATGTGATAAAACATGAAGGAATATTGAAGGAGAATTTAGGTTTATCAGGAATAAACCGTGCCTAAGACACCCTTGGTCGTTCTGTGCCTGGAAGTGGAACTCGGAGTTTGGAGAAGGAATTTTTCCATCTCTTGGTCTCCTCTGCCTGATACAGGCAGGGAAAAAGTTCAGACTTCTCAGGAGTCTGGTGTAAAGACAAAAACCAGGATGTGAAAGGAGTTGTTGATCCAAGTGGACCCCAGAATCATGGAATGGTTTGGGTTGGATGGGACCCTAAGGATGATCCAGTGCCAGCCCCTGGACGAGCAGGGACGCCTCCCACTGTCCCAGATTTCTCCAAGCCCCATCCAGCCTGGCCTTGGGCACTTCCAGGGATCCAGGGGCAGCCACAGCTTCTCTGGGCACCCTTTTAAAAATTGCATTTAAACCCTTTATAAAACAGGTTTCACATTTCCATTTTTAAATTTCATTTCTGCCCTCTTTTATTACAAGAGGGTAGAAAAAGGACAATAAATTTTAAAATACCCCCAAGTTCACACCAAAACAGCTTATTTGTTTTTTACTTCCGTGTATTTAAAAATCTGAAATAACTAAATGTCTTATTAATATAAATGATTTAATTTGTCCTAGCAAGACACTTTAGAGGATAGAATTACAAAAGAATCGTGGAATGGTTTGGGTTGGAAAAGATCTTAAAGCCCATCCAGTGCCACCCCTGCCATGGGCAGGGACACCTCCCACTGTCCCTGGGTGATCCAGCCTGGCCTTGGGCACTGCCAGAGTTCCAGGGGCAACCACAGCTGCTCTGGGAATTCCATCCCAGCCCCTCCCAGGGAGGAATTCCTCCCCAGTGTCCCATCTCTGTCAGCCTGAGCCCATCCCTCTGTCCTGTCCCTCCAGCTCCTGAGAAAAATTCCCTCTCTGGCTTCCCTGGAGCCCCTTCAAACACTGGAAGTTGCTCTGAGGTCTCCCCAGCTCTTTCTCCTGCCCAGGATGAGCATTCCCAGCTCTCCCAGCTCCACAGGGAAGATGCTCCAGTCCCTTTATCCGCTCCATGGCCTCCTCTGGACTGACTCCAACATTCCCAAGTCCTTCTTAAACTGGGATCCTTCCCTGGAGGCAGCTGCACACCAGCCCCTCCCAGCAGAGAGGGAACAGGGAGCAGCTGGGAATGGCACTGGATCCACGTGTTCCCGTTGGATCCAAACGCAGCTCTGCCTAAAATCCCACTGGGAAGCACTGCTGGGATCACCGGAACTCAGTTCTTATGGTGGGACTTCATTGTGCTCAACACGAGCGCTATGAGCCGGGTTTAGTTAGTCCCAGCTTAAATACAGCCTGCCTCAGAATCATTTCAATGCACAGTTCCATGAACATCCCAGAATTCCCATCCTGAGCAGCTCCATGGGGCAGGATGGATAAATTTGAAATCAAAGCTCACAGGGTTCCCGAGGGCAGATGTGCAAATGTGGGACACTGGGAAGATTTTTGGGATCTCTGGGGATGGCTTTGGGCTGCAACATGGAATTTAAAGTTGGATTTAGTCTGGGAAAAGCAGGAGAAAATGTGGATAGCAGGGGGACAAGAGGAAAGAGAAAGCCCAAGTGTCTCCTTTTCCTGTCAGGAATCCTCACCTGGATCCAGCTGCTGGATGTGGCAGGAGGTGTGGAAAGGGTCAAAAAAATCTGGGAACAATTGGGATACCTGGGAATAAATTTCCAACCTCACCATTTGCTCCTCAGGACATGCAAAATTCCCTGGTTTTTCTCCTTCCCCACTTAATGTTCGAGGACAAAACCAGTCCCAAATGTCACTGAAGGAAAATTCCAATAAAACCATGGATTTTTTCCTTGGAGGAGGGAGGAGAAACCAGGATTGGGTTTTCCACACCCAGGAGGGTGAGAGTCTAAAGCAGCAGGGATTTGAGGGAAAATCCTGCAGGATGGGATTTTTCTGGATGTTTCTGCATCCTGTAGGATCTGATCCTGTTCTTTACACACCATTCACGGATGAACTCCCTGGCCTGGATTTGGGAATGGAACAGGCACAGCCACAGCAAGTGGGAAAGGGAAGTTCAGGGATGAATCCGAAATTCCCAATCTTTTTCCTGCCAGGTCTGATCCTCCCCAGGTTCCTGAGCAAGAGTTCCTGAGCCAGGGGGAAGAGTGGGAAGAGAATGAGGAGCTGGAATACCAGTCCTGGAAAAATCCACGTTTGGGAATCTGAACCATCCACGCACTTCCAAGGGATTTTCCACCAGCAGGAGGAGGGATGAGATCAGAGCCTGGCCGGTGGCTGAGACAAGCGGGAATAGCAGGAGGTTTTTAGGGAATAATTTTAGGAAATCATTTTGGGATCAGGTGAAAATTCTGTGATTGGGAGGGAAGGAGGGAGGGGAATCCAGCAGAAATGGAGAGGGAAGATCCCGAAGGAAGCTGGAGTGGAATCTGGAATCACACAAGGTGGCAGTGCAGATTGTCAGCAGGGGCTTGGGGACATTGGGAAAAGGCTAAAAATATTCCATGGGATCAGATGCAACAGGAGACTCCAGGCATTGGCTGCTGGTGGAATTCCAGACAGGAATTCTGCTCGGGTGACTCTGCTGCGTTTGGAGTCCACAGGACAACACCTGGGTTAATTCCTAATTGTTCCCATGGATTAATGAACACCACTTCCTGATCCAGTTAGGTTCCACCCAGAATTTATCCGACTTTTCCATCGTCACTCTTTGGACGCCACCACTCAGATGGGGCTGAGGGCAACTGGGACCTCAAGGAACACAGAAAAAATCCAAAATCTCGGATCCATTGCTTGGATCTGATAGCCAGGGGCTCATGGAATGAGCTCCATGCAGGAGAGGAACATCCAGGTGATTCCGGGTAAATCTGAACACCATGGAATCCCAGAATCCCACCATGGTTTGGGTTGGAAGGCATCATCTCATTCCAGCTCCTGGGCATTCCAATTGTGTTAGGTCATGCGGAGTTTGGAGCTCAGCTGGGAATGTTCATCCTGGAGAAAAGGAGCTCCAGGGGGACCTTCTGGGACAGGAGGGGGCAGCCAGAGGGAACTGGGATCTGCTGCCAGGGAACAGGGACAGGAGGAGAGGGAACGGCCTGAAGTTGTTCCAGGGAAGGGTTAAATTGGATATTTGGGATCATTTCTCCATGGAAAGCCTGGTGAGACATTGAAACTGCCCAAGGAGGTTTGGAGTGCCCATCCCTGGAGGTGTCCCAGGAATTCCTGGATGGGGCACTCGGGGCTCTGCTGGGATCAGGCACAGCTTGGACTCGATGATCCCGGAGATCTTTCCCAGCCTCAGTGATTTTAGGATTCTCTGGATGCAAGAGCTGCTTTTCCCAGCTCCATTCCTCCTCCAGCCCCTCCCTCAGCCCTGCCAAAATTCTCCAGGTGAACTGAGGAACTCCAGGAGAGGATTTTCCTGGGCTTTAATCCCAAACTCCTCAGGATTTTTTGGGAAGCAATTCGCTCCCAGTTCCAGCACATCTGAGGGAGGTTCAGGTTGGGCACCAGGAGGAATTTCCCCATGGAAAGAGTGGTCAAGCCTCAGCAGGGGCTGCCCCATCTCTGGAAGTGTCCAAGGAATTCCTGGATGTGGCACTCGGGCCTCTGCTGGGATCAGACACAGCCTGGACTCGATGATCCCAGAGATCCTTCCCAGCCTCAGTGATTTTAGGATTCTCTGGATGCAAGAGCTGCTTTTCCCAGCTCCATTCCTCCTCCACACCCTCCAGCCCCTCCCTCAGCCCTGCCAAAACTCTCCAGGTGAGTTTAGAAACTCCAAGAGAGGATTTTCCTGGGCTATAATCCCAAACTCCTCAGGATTTTTGGGAAGTAATTAACTCCCAGTTCCAGCACATCTGAAGGTGGAGCAACTTCTGTGGGAAGAAGGAGGAAGGAATAGTGGGCAGCTGGGAAAGGATTGGTGGGAATGATCTTGCAGGGACACGAGGAGCTGCCCAAGCAGGAGATGTGTGAAAATCCACCGGAAAACTCTTGGAAAGCAAGACCCAGGACAAGTTTACGTGATCTTGGTAATTTTAATATTTATAATTTTAAGGCTCAGCTCCTACAGAGGGACCTAAAGGAAGATTTCCCTCTGAATGAAAGATCTTCCCAGGTAATTCTCCAAAATTTTGGAATGCTGAATGAGGGATAGGATGATGGTAAAATGATGGGAATGATCCCTGTCGGGGATGTGTCACTGATGCCATCACGGTGTCATCCCATGGGAATGGGATGCAGGAGAGCGGGGAAAAGTTTCTCCTCTTGGAATTAACAGCAGAACCCTCAGCTCTTCATTCACAGCTCCAGAAATCCAGGAAAGGCATCAAAGAGGGAATAAAAAAAGGGAAAAAAACACCTTTAATTCTTCCCAGCTTTTTATTTCTTCTCAGCTTTGTCCCAGCTTTGGAATTTAACCCCCAGGATTATTTCAGGGCTGTTTTCCTCCCATTCCCATTCCTGGCTCAGGATAAATCCCTAATTTGTTGAAATCTGGACGGACAAATTGGAGCAGCAGCAGCAGCAGCAGCAGCAGCGCAAGTCGAGAGTTTTTGGGAGGAGCTTGGGAAAGCTCCAGCAGCCCTGAGAGATTCCAAAATTTCTGCTCCCCTTCTGGAAGTGGAGCTTCACTTTTGGTCTCTCGCTCTGGATTTCGCTGCCAAAAAACCACAAGGAAAATAATAAAGAAGCAAAACAACTCCGAGGGCTCGAGTTTCTGGGTGGTGACGAGGCCAATTTGCGTAAAACGTTTTGATCCCGCGTCGTTCCTTGGGTTTGGGCCACGGTTTGTGCTCGGAGAGAGCTCCAAGCGCTGCTCCAGAAGCGTCCCCTCAAGGGCCGAGGTGGAGACAGCCCGGCACACAAAGGAAAGGGAATTTATAGGGAGAGCCGGCTGCTGGAAAGGAGGGAAAGAGCGTTTCAGGAGTTCTGAGGCGCTGCCAGCAAAAAGGGAGGTGAACAGCAGGAGAACCAGGCTGGGGAGCTTTTCTTCTGGCTGATACTGGACTAGAATAGGAAAAAAAATGGGATTAGTTGGAATGAAATCAGAATTAATGGGATCAATTGGAATGAAATCAGAATTAATGGGATTAATTGGAATGAAATCAGAATTAATGGGCTTTTATCAGGGAATCAGCTCCAAGGGCTAAAATAGGATTGGAGTTTGTGGAGGGAGCTGCTCCTTCCAGTCGGATTCAGCACTGGGAAGTTGGAGGGAGGGAGGGAGAGAGGGATGGATGGATGGATGGATGGATGGATGGATGGATGGATGGATGATGGATGGATGGAAGGATGGAAAGAGGGATGGATGGATGGATCCATTTATGGATGGATGGATGTATGGATGGATGGATGGATGGATGGTGGATGGATGGTGGATGGATGGAGGAATGGAGGGATCCATGGATGGGTGATTAGTGGATGGATGGATGGATCGATGGTAGATGGATGGATGGATGGATGGATGGATGGATGGATGGATGGATGGATGGATGGAGGAATGGAGGGATCCATGGATGGGTGGATAGTGGATGGATGGATGGATCAATGGTAGATGGATGGATGGATGGATGGATGGATGGATGGATGGATGGATGGATGGATGGATGGGGCAGGAGGGCTTTCTTTAAACCAGGAGTGGGAGATTTTCCCAGTGGTAGCTGAGCTGTCACATCCCAGGGCTGGGATTTGCCAGGATCTGCAGGACTCCCCCTGGATAAAACCTCCCACTATCCCAGGGTGATTCAGCCTGGCCTTGGGCACTTCCAGGGATCCAGAGGCAGCCCCAGCTGCTCTGGGAATTCCATCCCAGCCCCTCCCCACCCTCCCAGGGAAGGATTTTTCCTGGTACGAAATTTCCTTGGTTAAGTTTTATTTTGCTGCATTTTCCCTGTTTGTCCCCCTTTTTTTTTCCCTGTCACCTTTTTTTATTCCATGTCCATCCAAAAAGGAATCCTCCCACCTTGGGACTGGAGAGCTCCACAAACGGATTTATATCCAAAATGCCCAAACATCTGAGTTTTTCCATTTCCTTACATGAAAAAGAGTTGCAAACAGCTCAAAGGATGTTCTGGGAGTTTTATAGGATAACCCCGTTCTCTCCAGGCAGGAGGAACATTCCCTTCTGCTGGCTCCTTGTCCATTTTCCAATCCCGTATTTAATTGCTGGGGAGCCCAGATAAGATCAGGTGGAGCTGGGAGGGCTTGATTTTATGGGAATTTCCAAACCAGGACTGTTCTGCTTCCAGGTTTGGAAGATAAGGGATATTTCTGGACGTTTCATTCCAATCCCTGGCGTTCCGTGTGCCTGGACAGGAGCGCATGGACTGGGAGATGCTCTGCACACACTCAGAGGATTTATCTGAGCATGGGAAAATTGAGGAGTATTTTCCTCTGCCAGCACTTTGGAGGAGACATTCCCAAAGCTGGATCCCAGCTCCCCAGTGCCCCATCCAGTCTCTTTTTCCCTGGTTTAGTCCTTTTCCCATGGATCCCATCCGTGGGTGGGATTCTGGCAGCTCAGTTATGATACGGGAACAAAATGTTTTGGGACAAAGTTACCAAAAAGAAAAATTCCCTGTGCTCTTCATCATTCCCTGCTGCCATCCCAGGCTGAATTGCCCCATTCCTGAGTTTTGACAGGGACAAAGAACTTTCCAGGGATTTGGAGTTTGGGAAATTCGGACCACTATCCTCAAAGTTATTTATGGAAAGTTTATTTATTTATTCATTATTTATTCTTATATATCTATATCTATATCTAGATATAAATAAAGAAAATATTTTAAATACTATAATGTAATTATAATGATACAATTATATAACTATATTATTTTAATTATTAATTATATAATGTGATGTATAGTATATTTACATTATTTTATACTATTTCTATATATATAATTTATTTATTTGAACATTTATTTACTTATTTATTTATTAATTTATTAAATAAACACCTAATATTTCCAAGGAATGCTCCCTTCGGTTCATACCCATTCCCTACTTTTGACAAAAATAAAACCAGGGAAAATTAAGTGGAATCACTGAGGGGAATTGGGATGAGGGCAAAGGATTCAGGATCCAATCCCTCAATTCCTAAAACTGGCTAAAAGGTGCCTTTGAATTCTTCAATGTGGGAATGTCCCACAGGAATATGAGGTTTTTCACTGATTATTAACAGCTCAAACACTTGAGGATGTGAAAAATGAGGGTAGAAATCCATGGAAAACTCCCTGTTTCCAACTATCTGTGGAAAGCCACTCCAGCTTGAGCTTTTTGTTGTCCCAAAAAGGGAATATTGCACTTTTCCACCTCATTCTGAGCAGGATTTTGGGAATGCTCAGGGGAACCATGCAGACACCTTCAAATGTGATCCCAGAGCAACAATCAGCTCCTTCCTATGGGATCTGCTGGCAGATGGGAAGGAAAAACCAGGAAAGGGTCAAACTCAGCGGTTTTTCCTTTTTTTCTCCTCTTTTTCCTTTTCTCCCTGTTTTTCTTCCTCCTCAGCACTGACAGTTGGTGCTGCTGAAGGGAAAACGCTGAATTTGGGGGAATTTGATCCTGTTCTTCTCCAAGACCCAAAGCTCCACCCCCAATCCAAGGTTTCTCAAGGATTATTGGGAACAGGCCACCCTTTATGGACCAATCCCTAGAAATGTCCAAGGCCAGGCTGGACAGGGTTTGGAGCAACCTGGGATGGAGGGAGGTGTCCCTGCCCATGGCACTGGAATGAGAGAATCTTTCAAGTCCCTTCCAACCCAAAATATTCTGGAATTCTCTGCTTTTCCATGTGTTTTCTGTAAAGGCTTTGTTGGAGCGTTTTCCCGTGTTCTTTGTGCTGATGGATCTGTTGTTGCTTCCAAAGCCAAGGCAGAGTCCTGGGACTCCCGAGTTCCAAGGAATTTTCCTTTTGCCAGGAGCTGCAGTGGGAGGAAGCCAGTCAGGTTCTGACCCTCCCACTCCAATCCCCCCCGGATACCCTGGGAAAAATCCTTGGAAGTGTGACATGGAGTTTTGGAGGTCACCTCTAGATTTCTGCTCTTATGGAGTCACAAGAAGAAACAAACCCCCTGTGTTAGACACCACAAATCCATGGAAAAAGGAATTATCACCCTCAGGATCCTGCACATGCCATGGATAATTTCCCAGGTGAATTTCCACTGCTTCCCATTCACTGCTCCCTATTGGAATCTGGGCAGTTTCTTGCCTGCAAGGTCTTTAAGTGGTTTTCCTCAATAGGTTTAATGGCAAAATGTGCCAATAAAAAAGATAATTCCAAAAGATATTCCCTGTCTTTATTCCCTGTTTATTTCCACACGTTTTTTCTTTACCCTGCTCTGTAGCTCCATGGTGCCACTTGTCATCTGGGAGTCCTGCAGCCTCAGGATTTGCGGCTGGAAAAAACCAGGATCCAAACCAGGATTTAGGCAGGGAGGGAGAGAAAACAACTGTTTAATGAAATCTGGGATCTTGCAGAAGGAAAAGGAACTTCAGGATGTGTGGGCAGAGGAGGGGAGAAAAGAGAAGGAGGAAGGAAAACAGAAAGAAAACTTATTCCAGGCCCAGGTAAAATATTTTTCCTGCTGGAACTTCTTGGAAGGAACAATGCTAGGCCAGGTCCAGTTCCAAACCAGAAATTAAGGGATCAGTTAGGGATAAAACCAGAGGAATGTTGTCTGGAAAAGTCCCATGTGGCATTTCCCTGTGGATGCTCCAGGCTGACCAGGGCCAGGCCGGGTCCTGCAGGAGATGGAGGCAGGGTGACAGCCCCACGTCCCTGCCAGCCACTCACACAGGGACACTCTGTGAATTCCTGGCAGCCCTGGAATGCCCTTGGGAACTGCTCTGGCCACTCCACTCCATTTAAATCCAGGTGATGGCCTGGTTTTCCCTACCCTCATTGTTCCCGGTGTTTTCTTTCCGTGCCTGGGCTGTTTACCAGGCTTGAGGGCTTGACCAGCCCAGGGGGTGCTGGGCCAAGCAGGAGTTATTTTGGAGATCCACCCTGCTGGCTTCAGGAATCCAGAGGGAAATTCCATGCTCTGGTTTTAACTCGTCCCCGGGGATGGCTCCATTTGCACAGGTGGGACTCTGGGATTTTGGGGAGCTCAGGGGGAAAACAGGGATCACCCACCCAGGGAGCACTGAGAGGCATCAGTAGGGTCTGGGAATTCCTGGTTTTTATAAGGATTGGGATATTCTTTGGCCCTGTGCATCATGGAGGGATCTCCTCAGGATCAGTGGGATCTCTTCAGGGATTGGGAGAGCTGGAACATCTCCAAACCTTGGTGTGATCCAGGCAAGATGGCTTTGGAAATATCCATCCTTTTGTTCCTGGTTCCTCCACAACTTCTCACTCCTCTGGGGAGGAACAAGCCCTGCTCTCC
The DNA here is from genome assembly GCF_027477595.1 of Haemorhous mexicanus. NCBI lineage: Eukaryota > Metazoa > Chordata > Aves > Passeriformes > Fringillidae > Haemorhous > Haemorhous mexicanus. The sequence continues at coordinate 1,439,814 of NC_082341.1, forward strand.
TTGGAAAGAAATTCCTCTGGATTCTGCAGGACCCGGGGACAGCTAAACCCTTAAAGCCCCCGAACGCTGAGAGCTGGGAGATAAAAGATAAGAAACTGAGGACAGGAGTGATTTGTGTGGCTTAGGATGGGCACAGATTTATGGAGTGCCAGGAAAGATTCCTGAAATCCCCTCCCCAGTCTCCCCAAGCAGCGGGGATTTGGATGGGGACATTTTTATCTGGATTTGGATGGGGACGTTTCTATCTGGATTTGGATGAGGACATTTCCATTTGGATTTAGATGAGGACATTGTAGCTGGATTTGGATGAGGACACCTCTGTCTGGATTTGGACGAGGACATCTTTGTCTGGATTTGGATTGGAACATTTCCATTTGGATTTGGATAGGGACGTTTCCATTTGGATTTGGATGGGGACATCTTTATCTGGATTTGGATTGGGACATTTCCATCTGAATTTGGATGAGGACGTTTTTATCTGGATTTGGATAAGGACACTTGTACCTGGATTTGGATGAGGACACCTCTGTCTGGATTTGGATTGGAACATTTCCATTTGGATTTGGATTGGGACATTTCCATCTGAATTTGGATGAGGATATCTTTATCTGGATTTGGATTGGAACATTTCCATTTGGATTTGGATTGGGACATTTCCATCTGAATTTGGATGAGGACACCTCTGTCTGGATTTGGATGAGGACATTTTTATCTGGATTTGGATGCGGACATTTCCATTTGGATTTGGACTGGGACATTTCTATTTTGAGCTTGGCCCAGCCCAGGTAAAAACCCTTTGAATTCCCCTTTATGTGATGGAATTTTTGAGACTCCCTGGCTGGGAATAACCCTGAAGTGAGGAGAGAGTTTATCCAACCTGGAATGAGGAGGGAAGGCCCCAGGCTGGCTCCGAAGTCAGGTTCTGTTCCTTCCCACTGCTCTTTCTGGAATGCCTTGGAATAGTCCCAGCTTGGGCCAAAATAATGTGTGAGTCTCAACTCCCCTGAGGCTGGGAGAAGGATTCGGGGGAGCCTGGAGGAAGGCAGGAAAATCCAACACAATCCTCCTTGAAAAAAATAATCCTGAGTGGATTTGTGCATAATAAAGAAATCTAAATATAACAAATAAGAAATATCAGAAATGTAGCAGGAGAAGCGAATTAAAAAAAATAAACATAAATTAAAAATATAAATAATAAAAATGTAAGTAAAAATGTAAATAATAAAAATTTTAAAAATCACAAAATACAAATGCAAATACAAATAATTTTAAAAAATATAAATCATGTAAAGGGTTTTTAGATGTTGCACCAAAGAATGTCCCTGTTTTATTTATGGCTTTCCAGCTGCTGGGGCATGGAGCAGAGGATTTATCTGCTCTAAATTTAGCCCCCCAAATGTTGGCCAGCCGGAATCCCAGCTATTCCAGGGATTAGCCTGGATAAATTGTGTTTGATATGTGCTTGAGACAAGCAAAATATTCCCAGAGATAATTCCTAATCATAATGGAGGATCTGGAGGCTCAGACTTGACTTCAGAAGAGCAAAGGGAGAAATAAATCCCTGTGGCAGAACGTTCCTTGCCACCCAAGGGTCTGGGAAAGGAGCTTGTTCCATGCCTGGGTTCATTTCCCACCAACATTCCCAGAGAGGCAACCAAGAAATGTCCTGGTTTTTCACTCAAAGGGAGAAAACTTCATGCTCTTTCCACACGGCAGCAGAACAGGAAAGAAATCCTTGGATCAAAATTCAAAGCCTGAGGAACTGAGGTTATGCAAAAGCCTTTGGTTGACATCTGTTGGAAAGGGTCTGGAAAATCCAGATCCAACTGGGAATGGTGTCTGATCAAACTGGGATGTGGCCACTGGTGAGGGCAGGATATTAACAGGGATCTCTTTTCTTTTCCAAGGGCCTCCACCCACACTGGGACAATCCCTGGAATCAGCATGACCAGGGGGATGAAGGGATTGGGAAAAACCCCTGGAGAAGGGCTGGGACTGCTGGTGGGGGAGGGATGAACACGCCCTGACCTTGGGCTCCAGCAGTCCCAAAATCTGGAGGTGTCATGGGCTGATCCCACAGTTTGGGAAGCAGGAAAAGGGGAATTCTGTCCCTCTGCCCCTCAGGTGAGACCCCACCTGCAGAGCTGCCCCTGATCCAACAGCACAGGGACCTGGAGCTGCTGCAGGGCTGGAGCCAGGCTGGCAGAGCTGGGAATGTTCCCGTGGAGAGGAGAAGGCTCCAGGGAGAGCTCAGAGCCCTGGCAGGGCCTGAAGGGGCTCCAGGAGAGCTGGAGAGGGACTGGGGACAAGGCATGGAGGGACAGGACACAGGGAATGGCTCCCACTACCAGAGGGCAGGGATGGATGGGAGATTGGGAATTGGGAATTGTTCTCTGGCAGGGTGGGGAGGGGCTGGGATGGAATTCCCAGAGCAGCTGTGGCTGTTCCTGGATCCTGGGAGTGTCCAAGGCCAGGCTGGAGCAGCCTGGGACAGTGGGAAGTGTCCCTGCCATGGCAGGGGTGGCACTGGATGGGCTTTAGGATCTTTTCCAGCCCAAACCATTCCATGATTCCTTGTCATTTCTATCCCTTAAAGTGCCTCAGTGGCCACATTCCCAAAGCAGGAAGGAGAAGCTCTGAAATTCCAGAGTTCCATGGGAATATCTGTGAGACCAAAGGTGAACCAAAGCCTGGGGAGCTGCTGGGGCTTTTCTGGAAGATTCTCCTCATTTGTCATATCCAGACTTCGTATTCAGCCCAGGAGGGTGCTCTGGCATGCCCAATATTTGGGATTTAGGAATTATATCCATCTCACCATTCCTGGTGCCTCAGGGAGTGGAAGGATCTCAAGGGCAGCACAGGGATCTCATTCCTGCTTTATGGACAGCACCTGGAATTTCACTTTTCCCATCTGTTGTATCCATACCATGGAGGCCCCAGTCATGTTTTTCAATTTTCTTCCCTTTAGGAAAGCCCCAATTCCAAGAATTCCCTTTTCTCCTATGGAAGAATAGTCAATAAATAAAACTTGCCCACTTTCTCCTTGTTTTTGTGGAACTTGGATTCTTATTCCAGCATTATCCATGCTCTCTCATCCTGATAATGCAACTTTTAATTAAAATTGCTTAATTAAAGTCTCCTCCACAGATACGAAAATGGGGTGTTTGGCCTTTATTAATGTGTTCTATTCCCAGGAAATGCCGAGGGAGGGAATCCTTCACCTTCCCACAAGGAATCCTGGATAGACTTCATGAAAATATCTCCCATCCCATCATTCCCTTACGGACTGTGCAGGCAACTTGGAAATTAACGGGAATTCTCCGAGATTTTCTGGAAATCCAAACGGATTTCCCTTCATCCTGAGGTGTTTCCATCTTCATCCCTGTCCTCCACCCCCCTGATTCCTTTTAGAGTTTCCTGGTTTGTGTCCTAAAAAAGGATCCACCTCGGCTTTTCCCAACGTTTCAGTGGGGTTTGAGGCATCCCAAGGAAGGGAAGATGGGGGAAATTCAGGGAAGGGAAGATGGAACAATCCAGGGATGGGAAGATGGGGAATTCAGGGAAAGGAGGATGGGGAAATTCAGGGATGGGAAGATATAGGGGGAATCCAGGGATGGGAAGGTATAGGGGGGAATTCAGGGATGGTAAGATGGAACAGTCCAGGGATGGGAAGATGGGGAATTCAGGGATGGGAAAACAGAGGAATTTAGGGATGGGAAGATATAGGAGGTATCCAGGGAAGGCAAGATGGGGGAAATTCAGGGATGAGAAGATACAGGGGGGATCCAGGGATGGGAAGATATAGGGGGGAATTCAGGGATGGGAAGATGGGGGGAATTCAGGGATGGGAAGATATAGGAGGGATCCAGGGATGGGAAGATGGGGGGAATTCAGGGATGGGAAGATATAGGGGGGATTCAGGGATGGGAAGATATAGGAGGTATCCAGGGAAGGGAAGGGAATACGGGGGAAATTCAGGGATGGGAAGATGGGGGGATTCAGGGATAGGAAGATGGGGAATTTAGGGATGGGAAGATGGGGGAATTGAGGGAAGGGAAGATGGGGGAAATTCAGGAATGAGGAGGTGGGGGGATTCAGGGATGGGAAGATGGGATTCAGGCAAGGGAAGATGGGGGGAATTCAGGGAAGGGAAGACAGGGGGATCCAGGGATGGGAAGATACAGGGGGGATGCAGGGAAGGGAAAATGGGAAATTCAGGGAACCAATATGGGGGAAATTCAGGGCAGGGAATATGAGGGGAATTCCGGGAAGATCAGGGTCTGATCCCTCAGTTTCACCCTTCCATTTCCCATCCCCAGGGCTTTATCCCGAGTTCGTTGATTATCAGGAGCCAATCCCAGGGAACATCCATCGGCTTGTCCCCTTGAGACAGGCACGGCTGAGCTTTGTTCCTTGACAGCTCAGCCTGGATTAAGGAGCCGTTAATCCTGCGGGGGGGATTTGTGAGCAGAGCCCCAGGACGTGATCCCTTGTAAACAGCTCATTAAGGACTTTACATCTCCCAGGTTTTTTTCCCTCTGGCTTTTCCCTCCCACACTCCCAGCACGGGTAATTCCCTCCATCCCAGGCGTTGTAAGAGGATCCCGAGGGCATGCCCGGGATATTTTTAAGCCTCCACAGCTGCCAGCCCATTTTAAAGTCCTGTTTTAAGGCTGGTTCATCCTTGGCCTTCATAACTTTGCATAACCTGTGGCCGGAATTCTCTGCTGTTCCCTCTGGGATATGAGAGAGACACGGAACTGATCCAAGGGCTGGAGCCCCTCTGCTCTGGAGCCAGGCTGGCAGAGCTGGGAATGTTCCCCTGGAGAGGAGAAGGCTCCAGGGAGAGCTCAGAGCCCTGCCAGGGCCTGAAGGGGCTCCAGGAGAGCTGGAGAGGGACTGGGGACAAGGGATGGAGGGACAGGACACAGGGAATGGCTCCCACTGCCAGAGGGCAGGGATGGATGGGAGACTGGGAATTGGGAATTCCTGCCTGGCAGGGTGGGGAGGGGCTGGGATGGAATTCCCAGAGCAGCTGTGGCTGCCCCTGGATCCCTGGGAGTGCCCAAGGCCAGGCTGGATCACCCTGGGACAGTGGGAGTGTCCCTGTTGTTCTGATCCGTGGTTGGAACCAGCTGACTTTTGACCTTCCAAGCCAAACCATTCCCTGGTTCCACAATAAAATCCCACAATGAAATGGATAATCCAGCAATTCTCACTCATTCCTCTGGTGGTGTCACTCTGGGGTCACACCAGGGCTGGGAATTTTGTCCTTGCCCAGCTGGACTTTTCCATCCCTGGATTTTCCTCTCTTGGAAGGAGCTGCTGAGCTTTTCTAGGCACAACCAGGCTGCCTGCAGCGGGAATAACGTGTTTTATGGAAGTTAACTGCCTTAAATAAACACTCCCTGGGATCCAGGAGCTCCCAGCAGAGTCTCTTTCCCAAAAAACAACACTGAGGCAAAAAGAGAGCAGGAAACACTCTGGAAAAATGGGATAAACACTGTGAAAATTGATTTTCCTCCTGTTTGATTGAGGGAATGGGTGGGGATATTGCCCAGCTCAAACTGCTTCCCATCCCTCCCCTCCATTTTTCTGCAGCTGGGATTTCCTTCCACGGGATTCTGGGGAATTCCTGCTATGCTAAGTGCTCTCCTGGAGTAGAAAAGAGGAATCCCAGGGGGATTTTTGTTTGCAAACATTCCCAGGCTGTTGGAATAACGTTACAGTGATGGATTTCTGCCAGGTGTGAAAAAATGCCTGGCACAGCTGGAATTCCATGTGGAACTCCACGTGTTTCTCCCTGCCTTGGACTATTCCAGCACAAGCTGAAAGGATGATTTTTAAATATTTTTTTTTCAGGAATATCCTCTGGAATAACCCAGGCCTTCACCAGGAATTTTAATGGCTTTGCCTGGATAATGCCAACGTTATCCCAGCCGTGATGCAGGGAGGTGAACTTCAAAGTGGGGACAGAAACAGCTGGATGCACTTTTATCCCAAAGGAATTCCAGTCCCACCGACAGCCAAACTCTCCCAGGACGTGGTGACTCTCCAGGGCTTCCTCTTGTTGGAGCCCTGGTTACTGAGAATTTTAGTTTAAATACTAAAATTTCTGGAATTTTAAACTTTCGGTGCTCACAGATGCTGACCCTCAAGAAAACAGAAAATTTACCTTAAAGTTGTAAATAAACCTTCCAAAATTAAATAAAGAACTAAGATTGTAAGTGTGGAGTTTAAATTAAAGTATATCATATCACATAGCAGCAGAAAACTTAAAATTTGAAGTTTTAGGATATGGTAATATATATAAACCAAGAGAGAAGTTTAAAAACAGAATCTAGTACTTCTTCACAAGTTTAAATTGTATTATATAATTAAATAAAAAAGTCCACATTAAGAACCACAAGTAGTTAGTTATTAAGTTAAAAGTAAAAATAATTGAAGTATCAGTTCTTAATTAGATAATTTATCCTTAAAAAACTTTATAAAGAAAAAAGTACATCTCCATTCTTTAATTAGTTAAAGTACTATAAAACTCCCAATTTGTAAAACTGTAACATAAGTAAAAACTAATAAACATCCAAGTCCAAACCAAAAATACCAAAACCGCAACCAAAAAACCACACATACTCTAAAAAACTGACCCAAAGAGAGGCCACGCAAAATAATTCCTAAAATATGCAAACTGATTTCCAGAAAAATATGAATGTACTTAAAAGTCTATGAATATGCAGCAAGATAATGTCATAAAAGAAATATTTAAAGAATATCTCCAAAGATCCCAGCGTGCTCCTGGCTGAATGCCGAGCACCCGGCCCTCTTAACCCTTTGCTTTAGTTTTGTCTCCTGCTGCCTTTTCATTCAACTTTTTAAATCTTACCGAGGAAATAAATCTCGTTTTTCACACTTGCATAGTGTGAATGCAGCATCATGCAGATTGTTGGGAAAATTAATCCCCAAACACCAGAGGCTGATGTCCAAAAGGGAGACAGAAAAGTCCTGGAATTCTATTCCAATCAAGGCAGAGGCCATGGGGCATTCCCTGGGGTCTCTCACATTTTTGGAGGTTGCAGCCTCCTTTTTATCCCAATTTCCAGCCACATTTCCCTTCTCTCTTTCCCCATTCCTGAGGTACTGGACAGGTTCAGACTTCCCAGAACACCTGATCCCAAAGATTCCCCTCTAATGTACAACCCTCCCTTTTCATTTTTAATTCTTATGGAATTCAGGGGTTCTTCTTCCCCATTGTTTCTTTCATCCTTCAATGTCTAATTTCATTTATCAGCAAACCCAAAGTTTATTTGTAAAAGCAAATCTTTTTTTCCATCCATCACTCAGTGGAGTCCTTCCCATGGTTTCTTTTCTCTCCCAGAGCTGGTTTTATCCCCCAGCAGCCCCACAGCTGGTTTGGAAAGACAAATCCCCCGCTCCTCTCAAGGTCAATGCCACTCCAAAGGTACAAACGGGGAGCCCCTGCAGAGAAACTTCCAGAGAGGCACCAGCAGTGGCAGTGACTCAACCGCCCAAAATCTCTGCAAAGACAAAACACTCCAAGTGTCAGAGCCCAGGACATCCCTCTGGCTGCCCTGGGTGATTCCAGACCCTGGCAGGGGGCTCAGAGACCTTGGCACGGAGTCAGAAACACCTGAGCCTTGGATTTTAGCCATGGAAACAATTCCCAACTTTGTGTGAGGAGGTACAAGGCACAAGGGTTTGAGTAGAATGACAGTGAATTTGTCACAGGGTGAAAAAGTAGAATTTTGGGGATTTAGAATGGGGGTTCAAGAGGCGAGATGGAGCAATCTGGGCGTGTCCTGTCCTTCTCTTTCTTCTTCTTGTCCTCCATCTTCTGGTGATGGTGGCACTTCTGGATTGGTTTAGAGCAGAGACAGACTGTCTAACACAGGGGATGGGGATTGGGAAATCATTGTAAATAGAGCACAGGTGGTTTTTAGTATAAAAAGCCAACAGCACCCCAAGGGTGGTCAGTGTGCCACAACCCGACCTGCTGGGCAGACCTCAGCAGGGCAGAGACAGAATGTTATAAATAACACAGAATAAACAGCCTTGAAAAGCAGAACCAACCAATCTCGACTTCTTCTTCTTGGGAAAAAGAGACTTTCAAACACCTCGGGAGCCATTCCAGTCACAGAAACCCAAGGTCCAAGAGCTTCAATCGGATCCGCACACCCGAGCCCAGCTCGGTTTCAGGATCACCAGATCCTCGGGATCAGATGGCAAGAGCTGCCCCCACTGCATCCCAAACTCTGCCTCTCATCAGAGGGAAATGTCTGGAACGCTCCATCCTCGTGCTCCACAGGGATGGGATTGCACTGCAGGGATCCAATAAACCCGGATGTGTCACAGTCACATTTTCTGAACAATCCCTTTGTCCAGGATTTTTCTCCTGGGAAGCTGAGAAACCTCAGAGAAAAAGGAAAACAATTCTTATCTCATTGCTTCTCCTGTGTTTTGGTGCTTTGGAATGTGCTTGGAGATTGTTTATCCAACAGGTGATTGTTTAATTTGAGAGGAATGGGGAATTTGTCTTTCCAAACCAGCTCTGGGAGAGAAAAGAAACAATGGGAAGGATTCCACTGATTGATGAATGGAAAAAGAGATTTGCTTTTATTAATGAACTTTGGGTTTGCTGATAAATGAAATTAGACATTGAAGGATGAAAGAAACAATGGGGGAGAAAACCCGCTGAATTCCATAAGAATTAAAAATTAAAAAAGAGGGTTGTACATTGGAGGGGAATCTTTGGGATCAGGTGTTCTGGGAAGTCTGAACCTGTCCAGTACCTCAGGAATGGGGAAAGAGAGAAGGGAAATGTGGCTGGAAATTGGGATAAAAAGGAGGCTGCAACCTCCAAAAATGTGAGAGACCCCAGGGAATGCCCCATGGCCTCTGCCTTGGTTGGAATAGAGTTCCAGGACTTTTCTGTCTCCTTTTTGGACATCAGCCTCTGGTGTTTGGGGGTTAATTTCCCTAACACATTGGTTTTTGGTGTGAGTTGTTTTCACTCTTTGGCCAATCAGGGCCAGGCTGTGTTGGACTCTGGAGAGAGTCACAAGTTTCATTATTATCCTTTTAGCCCTCTGCCTGTATCCTGTCTGCATTCTTTAGTAGAGTTTAGTATTGTTTAATATAATATAGAATCATCAAACACTAAATGAGCCTTCTGAGCACACGGAGTCAGATCCATCATCCCCTCCTTCATCTGGGAACCCCACAAATACATTAGGGACGGATTTTGGCAGCTCCGTGGCCCCTGCCAGAAATCCCTGCTCCGATTCCTTTGGGATGGCTGCCTTGGGACAATGCTAATTAAACCCAGCTGGCCCTGACTATATTTAGGGATATTATTTTGGGGGGTTTTGTGCTTTTTGGGTTTTTTCCCTTCTGTTTCATCCATACGGCTGTAAGGAATTTCCAGCCAAGGAGCAACAGGTGTGTTTGGATCAGGTAATGGGAACAAGGGCTGGAAAATCAATGGAAGGGGCTGAAATCCCAAAAAACTGACCAGGGCAATGTGGGGATTTATCTGTTGTAGGGCTGTGACTGGAAAGGAAAGCCCCAAATTTTCACAGCTGTGGGAATGAGAGGTGGGATTAGTTCTGACTCCTAGTGGGAATTTTAACATCCTGAGTGTCCATCCAATCCCAAGGCGGGAATAACGACATCCCTGCTTCTCCTGACAGCAGTTTATGTAAACCCAGCTTAAAGCTTTCCAGCAGGCCCAAGTTTTCCATCAGACAGATTCCAGCAGCCGGGATTCATCCCAACACGGAGTTTTCCCAAACATTTCAGCAGGAAGATGAAGTGCAGGTTAAGCTCTTCTCACAACCACTGGGAACGGAGTTTTGTGCGCTTTGAGCCACAGAGAGGGAATTTTTATAGGGATAGGCAGTGATGGGATAGGAAGGGATGGCTTCAAACAGAAGGAGAGTGGGTTTGGATGGATATTGGGAAGGAATTCCTTACTCTGAGGGTGGTGAGGGTCTGGCACAGTTTTCCAGAGAAGATCTGATGCTCTTTCCCAGCCATCCAGCTGGGCCAAATGATGGCATTGCAGTTTCCTTGGCAAAGCCAGAGGGGCACGATTGGTGGATCCATTGGAAAAGAGCCCCTGGGATCGTTGATTCCAGGTAAATCAAAAAACTCCATCCATCTGGGAATAACAGTGAGGATTGTGGGGATGAGGGAAGAGTCCTGGAGATGTGTTCTCCGGGTGAGGGGTGTCCATGGTTATCCCTGCTGTCCTCGGGCCAAAGGAAAAGGTTTAAATGATCCCTGGAGAGGGCAGGGATCCTCCCTGGCTTCCCTGGGGAAAATGCACATCAAGAATGGAATCAGAGAATTCCAGGATGGTTTGGGTTGGAAAAGAACTTAAGGATCATCCAATTCCATCCCCTGCCATGGGTAGGGACAGCTTTCACCATCCCAGGTTGCTCCAAGCCCTGTCCAACCTCGCCTTGGGCACTTCCAGGGGGCATCCAGAGCTGCTCTGGGAATTCCATCCCAGCCAGAAACCCCTTCCCAACCTCCCATCCATCCCTGCCCTCTGGCAGTGGGAGCCATTCCCTGCGTCCTGTCCCTCCATGCCTTGTCCCCAGTCCCTCTCCAGCTCTCCTGGAGCCCCTTCGGGCCCTGGCAGGGCTCTGAGCTCTCCCTGGAGCTTTTCTCCAGGTGAACATTCCCAATTTTCCCAGCTTTTCCTTATGGGGAAGCTGCTCCCTCCCTGGGATCACCCAGAACTGGCTCACAACAAGCAGCTTTCCAGCTCCCATGAATCTCTGCCCTTCTCGTCCCAAATGAAATTCCATGGATGTTAAAGGTGGATCAGCTGAGCTGTCACAGACCTCATGCAGTCCTCAGTCCTTGGACATGTATCCAAATCTTGTTCCAGCTCCTGGAGTCTGGATGTGGGAAATCTCTCCTGGAAGAAAGGGGAAAGAGAGGGGGAAAATCTATTTAAAAAGGGGGAAAGGATGGGTTTGAAGGACAATGAAATTTTAATTGGATGTCAAGACTAAAATGCTGGGTTTGGCGAGAGCCTTGTTAAAAAAGATCCCAAAATCTTTCAGAAATGGAATAAGAGGATAAGGCGGGAACTGAGGCAGAGAAATAAAAAGTAACTTGAAGTCCAGCCTGGGGCAAATCCTGGGTGTGAATTCCCGACCGCAGGATCCCATTCCCTGCTCAGAGGCTGAGCCGTGTCTGTCCCAGACAGATCCAGGGTGCCTTTGGATGTTCCCTTTGACCCATAATCCTCTTCCAGAGCTCAGCTCTGCTCACACCTCCCAGGCTTCTCCAGCCAAGCCGGGCAGAGCATTCCCAGGATTTCAGGAGCTCAGCCCTCAGCCCTTGATCCCAGGACATTCCTGGCATTCCTACGTGTCCATTGTTCCCGAGCCGGTGGCTCGGGTTGGGTTACAGCCCCACAGGGAAGGGGGGGCAGTGTCACAACCAGAGCCCAAATTCCAGCCCGTGAAAAAGGCAGGAGAGTATTTTGGGAAGTGACATCGATGTTCCACCTGTGGCATCCCAAAAAAAGGCTCCGTGTTCCCTTTGGATCTCCTCTCTCATTGTTAAAACACGGAAGAGCATCAACACCAAGGAAAATAAGGAAATTCACTTTTAAAGCATTCCTGTGGAAGTTTTCCCCATCCTCCTTTCCTCCTCTTCCCGCTTATATTTAGGCTTCATTTTGATGTTTTATTCCTTGTTCCCTCCTAATTTGAAAATTCCTTCCCCCCCATGTCTAATTGTGATAAAAGCTGGAATTGTGGTTCCTGCTGCAACTTCAAGGGAATCCCAGGATTCAAATCCCAATAAAAAATGATGGCAAGGTGCAAATTCCTTGGATCACCACTGTGAAGGGATCCGTGTTTATGGATACAGCTGGAATTTTAAATATCTCTCAGAAAAAACAGGAGGAGGACTGGGATAATTTTCCAAAGGGAACAGAAGTCTGTCATTAACAGAAATAGATTATCATGAAGTCTGCAGAAATAATTTTTAATTATTCCTTTTAATGATTTAATTAATCCTTTTTTTTTATTTTCCAAAACCCCTGAAGGATCCTGCTGATTTTTTTTTTTTTCCCAGGCTTTTGGAATATTTTACTGGCTTTGCAGCAATGGAATGCCCAAAACCAGATCCCTTCTGCTCCTTGTCCCGTGGTGCCTCCACATCCAAGGATCCATCAGAAACTCGTTTTCCATTGAATCCCACACGGCTTCGTGAGGAAGAGCAGGTTCTCCCTTGGATTGTGCTGCTTGGGATCTTTAACGTTCCATTTTCTGTAGAAAAGATACTTTTGATTCTGATTTTTGATCCGTCTTTTCTTGTCCTAGGGAGGAGCCAACATGTGCTGTCCTGATCCCAGAAGTTGGGAGGAATGGATGGATCCTGCTCCCTATCCACAGCTGGGATAAATCAGCATTTTTCCCTTGAAGTTTTGGAAGTGGCTGACTTAGAGCAGCTGAAGAGTTGGGCCAAAAGTGGGAGTTTGCTTTTTTTGGGAGCTGGAATTCCTGTAGGAAACAGGGATAACGCTGGGCAAGGACCTCACGGGATTTGGGAGCGGGAATTTTCATCCAGGTGGAAATTCCCATTTTTCCCATATTTCTGTGCCCCCCAGCATCTTCTCAGCAGGCCAATCCCCTCTCATGGTCCCACCTCATCCCTTTTTCCGTGTGGATCCAACACCTTCCCGTCTCCCTTCCCTTCCAGCTTTATCCACTCTGGAGTTGATGGAAAACCTGGAAGATCTGGCAAAAAAATTGGGAGACAAATTGAGATTTCCTCTAAATAATTCCCCATCTGGCTTTTCTTTTTTTTTCTTTTATTTTTTTTTTTTTAATGAATAATTTTCCTTTTATTTTTAAACTGCTTTGTATTTTTCTTTCATAAATATCTTGGAAATGCCAAAGCCTTTTGGAAAGCTTGGAATTTCTGTTTTAAGCTGGGTTCGCTAAAGGGTGAGGAGCAGATGTGGTTTGGAGCTGGTTTTCCTCATCCAACATCTGTCAGGAACATCTGGGCCTGAGAAGCCCCAAAAAATTCCTCATTTTTGGGTCACAAATCTTCTAAAAACACTTTTTTAATGCTCTCCGGGGAAGGCCTCAAGCTGTGGCCATCTCCCAGTTCCAAGGGCAGAATTCCTTAGTGGGAAAAGTTGCACAACAATTTCTGGTTGGAATGGGAACATCTTTGACGCGTTTAAAGACATCTGGAGCCCTTCCAGGGATGTTTTGGAAGTGAAAATTGGAGTTTAAAATCCCAAATTTGTTTGATTTTTATTTTGAACAGAAATCCCAAAACGTTCCAGAGGGGGACAAATCACACATCTGGAAATGGATACATTTTTTCTCCCCCAAATAATTGAATTTTAACAGCCCACAACAATATTCCATGGGAATTGGTTCCTTCTCCCAGGTTTTTGTTTTCCTTGGAAAAGGGGGGTTCATGTTTCCTTTCCAGTCTCCTTTACCTGAGGGGGAATGTGGCAAAATGCAGGAAAAGGAGGGAAACTGGGAGATAACCTCGTCCAGGTCCCTTTTCCATGAAACGTGGCTCCAGATATTTTGTGTTCCCTTCCAAGCTGATTCCAGCAGACATTCCAGCATTCCATTCCATAGGACAGCCAGACTTATCAAGGATCATGAGGCACTGGGGCAGCATTCCCAAATTTCAGTCATCCAGATTTTGGCTGGAATGTTTTGTTTTCACTTCAATCCCGCTTTTCTGGTCCTTAAATCCAGTTGGTTTTGGGTTTTTGGGTTTATTTTTCGATTTTGTGGGAAATGTCTTGCTGAGTCCTGGAGAAACTTACCCTACCCTGAGAATCCAGGGAATTTTAGACAATTCCCAGCTATCCCATTTTCTCTTACGGGACTCTGGAATGACTGCTTGGCACAGAAAAGTTGAGGAGGAATCTCCACCCTCTGCCCCAAATCCATTCGTAGGAAAAGCAGTTTTTGGGCAGGTTTGGGGTTTTTGGGAGCTGCTGGGATTCCAGGGATCTTCTTGGAAGAGCTGGATGAAGGATTTAGGAAAAGATTTGGCTGTTGGCAGAAGGATTTGCAGGGCATTGGAATGTCTTGAATCCATGGAATTTTTCCAAGCAGGGGTTTGGTTCCTGCAGGGATTGAAAATCCATCAGGTGCTTCCCTGGTTTGGGTGGATTTTGGATATTTAAAATAAAGATGAACTCAAGAAATCTTGGGATCCTGGAATGGTTTGGCTTAGAAAGGACCATCAGATCATCCTCTTCCAATCTGTGGGCTCCAAGCTTTGTTCAACCTGGCTTTGGACACTTCCAGGGATCCAGGGGCAGCCTCAGCTCCTCTGGGAATTCCATCCCAGCCCCTCCCCACCCTCCCAGCCAGGAATTCCTTCCCAAAATCCCATCCATCCCTGCCCTCTGACTGTTTCCTGGAAAATCCACCTGATCTGCTCAGGGATTTTGGCCATCCACAGATCCTCACCAACGAACTCCCAAAAATCCGTGGATTTACCCTGGGTTTAGAGGAGGAGCAGGCAGGAGGAAACGGAATCAAATCCCAAAGGATTTAACTGGGATTTTAGTCCAGAATTTTCCAATCCAAGCAGAAGTGACTTCCCATAAAATGTCAGGAAACGAGAACTTTTTGATGTTCACAGAAGTGCAAAGGATCATTCCTGAATATTCCTTACCATAAATGTATAAAAATATTGTGGAGAAAATCTTGGATAATCCAGAACTTTGCCTGAAAATCCAACTGAGGTGATTTCCAGCCCTTTTTCCTGACCATTTTTTCCTGTTATTTTTTATTTTTAGTAGGAAAAAAGCTGAGGAGGAAAAGAAGAAAATCCCAAAAAACCAGCCAATTTCCCAAATGTGGCTGATTTGTGGGATTTGGGAGAGAAGGCAAATCCATCTTTCCTGGTTTTTCTGGGCTCTTCTTATCTGGCAGAGGTGGAGGCGATGATCCCAAGCTGCTGCTGAGATCCTGCTGGCATCTTAATGGCCTGATATTTTCCAGGGCTGTTTTCCATCCAGGAATGCAGCCTGGTGGCTTTGTAAATGTGTGAAACCTGCCCCTGTGGCTGCAGCTGATCCCAAATCCCAAATTAATTTTCACTGGAATTTTGCAGCTTGAAATGAGCAGAATTCAAAATTCCCTGGATCTGTGCTGATCCCAGAAATGTGGATTGAGGAATTTATAGTGAACGTGGTGAAATAAATTCCTGGGATTTCTCGGGATCTGTAAAAGCTCCCCCAGTTCTCCAGGCACGACTCATTCCAATGCAGGAATTAAAGAGGGAAAAGCTTTTCCAGAACATGAAAACAAGGAATGATTCCTGTTATTTCTGTTATTTTTCCCAGTTCCTGGGAGTTTTCCAGGCCAGGCTGGAATACCCTGATCTAATGGAAGGTGTCCATTATATAAATGGGATAAGTGGGATAAATGGGATGAATGGGATAAATGGGATGAATGGGATAAATGGGAAAAATGATCTTCCAGGTGCTTTCCAACCCAAACCATTCTATGGATTCAGTGATCCCATGGTTCTGTTTCTTCCTCGGGATATCTCCAGCGTGCAGAGTTTGTAGGGATTCCTTCTGATCCCAGAAACCTCCCTGTCCTAATTCCTGTTGGGACAGAAAATGGGGAAATGGGAAGGAGAAACCTGCAGGAAAACATTTCCAGTGGGGCTTTGCCACCTGAAGGAAATCCGGGAAGAGGGAGGATCCAGGAAAAGCATGGAAGGGGTTTGGATTGTGGATATCCAGGATGACACCAAAAGGAGCTCCAAGAGATTCATCAATCCACTGATATTTATTGGAATTCCAGCCTGGATCCCCTGACAAGTACACTGTGACTTAGTGGGTGGCTGCTTTGTTCCAGGTTTTTGGGAAAATACAAATAATCCAAGGAATGTGCAAGTGCCCCTGTGTCAAAGGGTTCTCCTGGTAAAGAAAAAATGACCTGGAAATGGAAAACATCCTGGAAAAACGACATGAATCTGGGAATTATTCCCTGCATTTTGCTTTGAGGGGAAGTGTTCTCCAAGCAAAGTGAGTCTGGGATTAGGAAAGCTCCAAAGGGACGGTCTTATCTCAGCCCTTGGGACAGGAATTTGGCACTCGAGTCCCTAAAAAGGGCTGGAAAATCCAGGGTGGGGATGCACTTCCAGCGCTGCCCCTTTCCCTGTGGGGCTGTGTTCTCCCTGCTCCTGGATGCATTTTCCTCAAAGCCATCCTGGTTTTTGGGCCCCTTCCCAGGAGAAGGGCAGTGTGTGATCCGAGACGGGAATTCTCTCTGTGCCAGCTGACACCCCGTGGATGCTTCAGCTTCCCTAAATCCCCATCCTCAGCTCTAAATATAAACCTGGGCTTATCTCTGCATGACAAAGGCCAGGGGGGCCATCCAGCCTGGAAAAGCGAGCTGGGAATGTCACTCAGGAGCTGGGAATGTCACTCGGGATGGGCCTGGCAAGCACCAAACCCATCGGAGCACCTGGATCGTAACCCAGCCTCCCCCTTGTCCCTGCCCAGGGAAAATGTTTGAGCCGGCGCCAGGCTCGGCCTAAACCCCCCAAAATCTCTTTTCCATGGAAGTGTTAATTGGGAACAATGCTGGATCCAAGGGCAGGATCCAAAATAGCCGGGGCCAGTCTTGTCCTTTTATAGCCGTGGCCCCATTGTGAGCGGTGGCATGTGACAGGTCTGGGAGGGACAATGTGGCACTTCCCGAGGGGATAAAGGCCCACTCCAGCCCGGAATTTTTCCTGCAGCAGCTCCTCTTTCCTGCCTTTCCCACCCTCTCCTTCTCTCCTTCCCAAATCAGCCATGGCTCCCAAGAAGCCCGAGCCTAAGAAGGCTGAGCCTAAGAAGGAGGAACCCAAACCAGCGCCTAAGCCAGCGGAACCAGAGCCCAAAAAAGAAGTGGAGTTTAACCCAGCTTCAGTCAAAGTAGGTGGATCGATCCTGGAGTGGCGTTGGAGCTGCTGGAGGAGTTGGATACTGGGAATTGATATCCTCAAAAATTAGCTGGGAATTGGGTTTGGGCCAAAATTTGAATGTTCCAGGAGGGATAAGCTCTGCAAGGCACAGGAGGATTTCTTCGTGGGGCTTTGTCCTTTGGGAATTGTCCTTTGGGGAAAAAGAATGTCCTTTGGGAATTGTCTTTTGGGGAAAAGGATTGTCCTTTGGGAATTGTCCTTTGGGGAAAAAGAATGTCCTTTGGGAATTGTCTTTTGGGGAAAAGGATTGTTCTTTGGGAATTGTCCTTTGGGGGAAAGGATTGTCCTTTGGATATTGTCCTTTGGGAATTGTCCTTTTGGGGAAAGGATTGTCCTTTGGGAATAGTCCTTTGGGAATTGTCCTCTGGGGGAAAGGGTTTGCCCTTTGGGAATTGTCCTTTGGGAATTATCCTTTGAGAGAGGGCATTGCCTTTGGAAAAAGAAGAGGAGCTTTGCAGGATCTCTTTTTAGTGGGAATTTGGAGCAGACAATCACAGGATCAGGGAATCCCAGAATCCTGGAATGGTTTGGATTAGGACAGACCTTCAATCCCATCCAGTCCCATTCCATAGGCAGGGACCTCCCACTGTCCCAGGTGCTCCAAGCCTCAGTGTCCAGCCTGGTCTGGGACACTGCCAGGGATCCAGGGGCAGCCACAGCTGCTCTGGGAATTCCATCCCAGCCCCTCCTCACCCTCCCAGACAGGAATCCCTTCCCAGTATCCCATCTCTCTCACTTTGAAGCCATTCCCTGTGTCCTGTCCCTCCATGCCTTGTCCCCAGTCCCTCTCCAGCTCTCCTGGAGCCCCTTCAGGCCCTGGCAGGGCTCTGAGCTCTCCCTGGAGCCTTCTCCTCTCCAGGGGAACATTCCCAACTAATAAATATCCCCGGAGGGATATTCCCTCAGGAAAACATGGGAATTATGTGAGAAAGGGAATAAGCTGCTTTGTCTCCTCATGGATCAAATCCTTCCCCTCTTCCACATGGCACCAAGTCCCACAGCTCAGGATTCGGGACAAATCCTGGAACGACGTTTTCCTGCCTTGAATCCCCAATTCCCTGTAAATCTTTATATACTGGTGAAAAGGAGCAATGATTTGTAACATACCAAGAAATCAAGTCCCAAGGAATTCGTTTTTGGGGAATTTTTGAAGGGAATAACTCCAGAACAATTCCATGACCTTGAAAGAGAGGTTTGTGATGGGATCCAGCTCCCTCCAACAGCTCCGTGCTCAACATTCCAGAGCTGGAAAAGGACAGGGACAAAGGGAATTGCTTCCCTTGGAGGCACAGGGAGCTCCAGCCAGGACACCGTGACTTTGTGGGAATATCCACTGGGATTCTGGGACATTGTGGGATCAGGGGCAGCAGGGATGAGTTGTCATTAAAAAAAACCCCAAACCCAAATTGGCATCACTCATAAAATCTTTATTGTTTAATCAAAACAATTCCACACTCCACATGTATTTTTTATCTTGGAAAAAAAAAAATTAATTCCTGCATTTTTTTTTAATTACTCTGCACAGTGGTTTGGGAAAATTCTTATTTTTCATGGAAATGTTTATTTTTCCTTTTGGCACAATTTGGAATTTTGAAGGTTACATATATGATAAATATTAAATAAATTACAGAGTTCTTATCCCATTTTGAAGGTGCTAAAAAATTGTCTGGAATTCCCAAATAATAAACAAATCCCAATTTCTGCAGGGAATATCCCATTCCCAAATACTGGATCAGGGAAATTGGGAAATACAGAGTTGGAGTCTGGGGCATTTTTTTCCCAACCTCATAGGAAGGGGAGGGGATATTTCCCAGAGAAGTTTTCCTGGGAATTCTTTAATTTGATCAGGAATACCCTTGTCTGTTGGTGCAAATTCCTGCTCCATAAATCCAGCTCTCCTGGAGCCCAGAATCCCTTCCCAATGTTTGGGAAAAATGCTTTAATAAGGGCTGGAATTCTCCAAATATCCCAATTTCTACACTGCAGGATGAAATCCATTCCATTTCCACAAACTGTGGATAAAAAAAAAAAAGTGGGAAAAACAACCTTGTATCCAAACAAAATGTTCAAAGTTCTTCCTTTTATGGGAATGTCTCAAATTATTTCTATTTATTCCCAGATTTTATTGGTTGTGTTTGGAATTTTGAGAGGTTTTTTTTTTTTAACCACTAAAAAGTCTCAAAACCAAAATATTCCTGTGGTAGGGCAAGGTGCTCCTTGTTGGAATTTTCCCACCTCTCCCAGTCCTGATAATGATCCCAGGATCTTATTTGGCACCTGGAATTATGCCAGATTTTCCCTTTTTTTTTTTCCTCTCACCTTTGGATGCTCCTGGTCTGGTTTTTGGTGTGTGTTGGGATGCCAGTTCCAGGGGCCTAAATGTGGGATCCATCCCTTACCTGTAACCATGATCCCAAATTTCTGGAGTTTCTCTCATGCACGTTCCCATTGGATTTGAGCCAACGCTCCGAAATTTTCGACGTTCCAAAGATTCCCCAAATTTCCAAGAGTGGGTGCAATTGGATGCTGTTTACAGCCCATCCAAAAGAGGTTCTGGGGGATTTATTTTCCAGAAGAGTTGGGCTCATTCCTTGGAAAATATATTTTTAAGGAAGTGTTTTTCTGTGATGATCCCTGAACTTTTTATTTTGAGGAATAAATTGTCCTACAAAGATTTGGTAGCAAAAAATTGTCATTTCCTTACATTTAATTAATTCCCACCCGGAAGCTTTTTAATAGGGAGGTGCATTTTCCCAGGAATATGTTTTGCTTCCATGAAAAATAATCAGAAAAATTGGATTAATTTATGATTTTTGAGGACATGGAAAGTGGAAATGGCTCCTAGAGCTTTAACCATGGGAAAATGGATCATTGGATTTAAATCCTCAATAATGGACAGGGAGAAAATCTCTGGAAGTCCATCCTTTGGGATGGTGCCAAATTCCTATATCTGGCTGGGCTGAGTCACCCTTGGGAGACGCTGAGCTGGGATAAAGGGAGATGAGAGGGGAATTTGGGAATCTGGGGGCCGGCATTCCAGTGGCTAAAGTTGGATGAGGTGACGTTGCTCCAGGTCTGGTGACTGGGATCAAAATCCACGTGGAGACAGCTGGGATACGTGAGGACCTGGAAGGGACACGGTTTTCCATAGAGAGTTTTCCATGTTTTCCATGTTTTCCATGCTTTCCCGGGGGAAAAGCAGCCAGGAATTATTTTTGGGGGAGCTCTGGGATCTCAAGGCCGTGTGGAATCCATTGTCCCTGCAAGGCCCTGCTGGGATACTGGAATGAAAAAAGTTTTTTCCCTTTTTCTGCATGGAAAAGCATCCAGGGTGGGAGCAGCCAGGGAAAACAGGGATAGTGCAGCGCCAGGAATGGGGAATCCTGCTGGATTTGCCTGTTCAGCTCCAGAGCTTGGAGTGTTCCATAGGCAGAGGGGCTGCACGTGAGGCTGGGAAAAGGGAAACTTCCCTTGGGATGAAGGGGCTGATTCTGGGAGAGATGGAATGAACTATTCAGTTTAATCCCACCCCAGGGATGGGACAATTCCAACTGCTCGGCCCCAGCAAGTCCTTCCATCCTTGGGCACTTCCAGCTCCTTAAATATCCAGCTCCGGGAGCTGGAGCTCTTTGAAATGTCCCGGCCTTTGCCCTGGAACTGTCCTGGAAAATGAACAGGAATGAGCTGCCCAGGAGGCACTGGGATACCAGGATAGTGGGATAACGGGATAATGTGGTGACAGGAGAGCTCTGCTTTTGTTTCCCATCTCTGGCAGGCTCAGCATTCCCAAAATAATCCCTCTCTAACCCAGGCCCACTTCCAAAGGGGCCAAAAACTTCCCTGTGGCAAGTGAGAGAATCCCAGAAGTTTTGGGTTGGAAGGGACCTTAGGGATCATCCCAATCCACCCCTGCCATGGGCAGGGACACCTCCCACTGTCCCAGGCTGCTCCAAACCCCAATATCCAGCCTGGCCTTGGACACTTCCAGGGATCCAGGGGCAGCCACAGCTTCCCTGGGAAATCCTTTCCAGTTCCTCCCCACCCCCCCCAGCCAGGAATTCTTTCCCAATCTCCCATCCATCCTTGCCCTCCGGAATTTTAAGAGCAAACAGGAAAAAAAAGGGAATAATTTTGTGGGGATTTCATGCAGCAGCAACCTCTGCATGACCTTGACAGAGATTCTGCTTCGTATTCCTGTTCCTGAAGTGGAATTTTGCTGTGGAATTAAAGCTGGAATTAAGGGTTGGTTCCTGTTTTTGCTTCCCTTTCCTTCGGAGGGCTGGAGCTGTTGGAGACCGGATCAATGTTGGTCCCAGGGCACTGGAGGAGTTTATATCCATCATAATTACTGTGGAAAGTGATGGGAGAGGGGATGATGGGAATGTTGTGCATTAACAGGATTAAAAAGGTTTTAGTGGAAGAAAAAGCCCCACATGATGGTGAAATCCAAATGTAACCTCAACCCCAGGATGCTGATCTTGATGGTTTTCCTGGCCTCTTTCCAGCTCCTGCATTTCTGTCTCCTGAAGCAGTGTCCCACAGGAACAGTAAAAAAACCCCAAAACAACAACAACCAAAAAACCCCAAACAAACAACTGCTCGTCAAAAACCCCCCAAAAAACCCCAAGCACCCCCAAAACCCCAGTGAAATAAATAAATTTTAAAAAACCTGAAATCCAACCTCCTCTTCCTCCCAAACTATCCTGCAAGTCCTGCTGTTCATCCCCGGATTCCTCGGTGTCCTATGAAAAACCAGGAATGTTGTTTCACTCTTGGAAGGGCTCCATTGTCTGAATGCTTCCCCCGGCTCAGCTCCTGACTGCTGGGTGACAGCAGATTTATTCATAGGACTGATGTCAGGCTTAGCTGTGCCTGGCTTAGTGCGGAGTGACGGGGTTTATTTGGATTGATAAAAATTCCAGGAGATTGGAAGCTGTGAATGGCGTCAGCAGGGCCAAGGGTGGAGTTAATCTCTCCTGGAGCCTCCAGGACAAAACCAGGGAAAGAATCCAGCAGGATCAGGATGCAGCTGATGCCATCAGGTGATGATTCCCTGAAGCCAGGAGTGCTGGAGATGAGGAAAGCTGGAATCACGCTGGTGGAAAGGTTTGGATTTGGAGGTTTGATATCCTCATGGAATGTGTAGCCTTGTCTACACGTCGGGGCAGGACAAAAATGGGAACTTCTCTGTCTCCCATATGGGTTTGGAGCAAACCTCAGCACTGGGAGCCTTGTGGAGAGGGAAGCCTGGATGGGAATGTCCCGGCTTTAAAACCTCCATTTCCAATGGAAAAAATGCCAGGGAAAACTCAGTTCTGAAGAAGAAGATTCCTTTTGCCAGGATATTTCCCACAAAAAATAAATCCCAAGGGAAACCATCCTGGTGTCCTTCCAAGGAAAAGAGGAATGAGTCATGGACTCATTTAGGATGGAGATCCTCAAAGACAGTCCGATCCGACAATTAATCCAGCGCTGCCAAGGCCATCACTGTCCCCAAGTGCCACATCCACATGGATCTCAAATCCCTCCAGGAATGGGGCCTCCAGCTCTGCCATGGGCAGCTGTGCCAGGCTTTTTCTGGGAAGTTTTTTTCCCAATATCCAATCTGAACATCTCCTGTGACCAAGTGTCCCAGGCCAGGTTGGGCAGGGCTTGGAGCAACCTGGGGTAACGGGAGGTGAATCCTCCCAAACCCCCAGGATCATAAAACTGAGACTAAACCAATTTATTCTTATCTGAGTCATTTCCCCCCTTCTTATCAGTTTTCTTATCTTGTTTTTGTCTCGTCCAGGTGGAATTCAGCCCCGACCAGATCGAAGGTGAGGAAGGTTCTTCTCTTCTGGGCTCAGTAAATCCATCCCTGGGAAGTGCCGAGATGAGCAGGGCTGGGATATTGGAACAACTTTGGAAAGGCTGAGCTTTAATTCCTGACTTTTCTTCCTCTCCTTCTCAAAATCCTCCCCTCCAAAAAAAATCAGGGAATTCGTGTCCCATTTCCAGGAGTTATCCCCCCTCAAAAAAGCCCAAATACAGGTTTTGCTTTAGGGAAAAACCACCAGTACCAATCTTTTCAAAGGAAAACCCTCAACCCTGCTTCAGATAATTTTTCCTGCCTTCCATCAGAACTTAATGTGTTCCAGCTCTCCCAAATCCAGCAAATAACACCAGGCATGGAATTTCTTTATCCTTTCAAAGCCAAACATCAGCATCAGTTTCCAAACCCTTTGTCCCAGCTCAAGAAACTGATCCCAAACCCTCCTGCCTGCAGTCCTGGGAACGCTGGGACTGCAGCTGTCTCCTTTCTCCTCAAAAACCAGCCTGGCTTTTATGGGATAACTGATGGATGGAATCAAACATCTGGCAGGATTTGCCTTTGGTCTTTAAATCCTCGGGAGAGCCCCTAAAAGTCGGGATTAGGGAAGGGGTTAATTAGAGCAGGGGAAAATCAATCAGAGAGATGTTTAATTATCACCTCCCTTGGTCACTCTCTGCTGACCCTGGAGGATCCAGGGGTCTCAGGAAGATTGGATGTTTCCCAACTTGTCAGCTGATCCCAAAGCTGACAAATTCCTTTGGAATTCCGAAATTCCATCCTCTGGGTTGGATATTCCTGGTCTATCACCACCGACTGGGGTTCTGGCAGCTGATTCCAAATGGAGGTGGTGGGGAGAAACAGAAGCTGCAGCACCTCGAGGGCTTTTGGAACTCCTCAAATTCCTTCTTTTTGCCGAGGAAAAGGCTGTGTGGAGCAAAGGATTCCCTGAAAGGATCCATGGGTGGTTTGGTCCCCAGAATGTGGCTCCAGGAGAAGAACTGATGGTCTGGGGCGAAGCTTTGTGGAAAACCCCCATTTTTAGGTGTTGTGCTCCTCAGTAATGAGTGAAACCCATCCCTGGTGGCAATGTCTGCTTCGAACCCTGGGTTTGGGCCTCCTCAGCTCCCAGAATTGCTGGAAAAGGGGGAAAAGGAGCTGTTCCAGATGGGCAGAGAGGAATTAGGAATCTGAAAATATCCAGGGGGGTCCTGGCCAGAGGGAGAGCAAAGGACACCGAGGTGGTTTTGGTGCATGGGTGGGAATTTCATGGAGTCAGCAAATGCAAATGAAAAGATTAAAATAGGAGGGGAAAAAAAAACCACAAAGAAACCAAAAAAACAACCCGAAGCCTTGGAAATCTGAGCTGTCAGGAATTTTGCTGGATTGGGAATCTTCAGGAGATGGTGCTCAGCACTTGGTCCCAGGGAGTCAGAGAGAGGTGATGGAGGAGGAGCTGAGGGAGGTGGGAATAATCTCCAGTTTTCCTCACCCTCCTTGCCTGTGAGAGCCCCGGGAAAGGAGCTGGGAAGGGGTCTCTGCCCCCATTCCACGGTCAGCAAGGAGCCCAGGAAAACCCACGATTGCCCTCTGCTGGAATGAGGGGCTGGAAAGGGATCGGGGCTCTGACAGGGACAGGGGGGAAAATCAGGAGAGAGAGGTCGGGAGAGGAGGGAAGAGAGGAGAGTGGAAAAAGGAAAACGAGGGGATATTAATTAGTCCCAAATGAGGAGGTTCAGTGTTGTTTGGAAGTGCTGGATGAAGAAGGAAATGAGGAAAATTGGAGTGGAATGATCAAAATGGAAAGGGAGGGAGAAAGGAGGAGAGGAAAATCCAGCAAAAGTCAAAGAAGGAAGGGCAGAGGGAAAGAGGCAAAGGAAAAGAAAGAAAAAAAGGGGGAGATGGAATGAAGAGAAGGAATTGGGGAAGATGGAGAAAATCTGGGGTGCAGAGTGTGTGGCTGAATGTTTGAATGCATCAGGATTTAGGGAAAAGAGGAGAAATTCCCAGAGTTTGGAAATGTGGGAGGGAAATAAAGGTGGAAAAGTAACAGCAGCACCAGGGCCAGATCCAGGGATTTAAAGCCAAAGGGAATTTTGGGATCAGTTGTGGATGGTGCACTGGGAAGTCAAGGATAACAGTGAAGTTAAAGGATCAAGGATAAAGTTAAAGGATAAAAGATGAAGTTAAAAGATAAAGGATAAAATCAAAGGACAAAGGATGAAGTTAAAGGATAACAGTAAAGGATAACAGCCTGTTACTGCTGCTCCCTGGGATCCTCCTCTGACCCTGCAATTCCAGCAGGGAAAGGAGAGCCTGAGGAACTGGAGTGTCTGGGGAAGTGTCTGCTGGATCCTGCATGAGAATCATGGAACCACTCCATTTGGAAAAGATCCTTAAGACCATTGATCCCCTGCCACTGCCAATTCCCTCGAGCACCACATCCACATTAAACCAGTGGTGGAAAGGAGAACCTCTCCCACGGGAATGCTCTTACCAGGATCCTGCTCCTCACAGTAGTGAGGGATTCCATTTAGGGAGATGGGAAACCTCTGAACCTCGCAGGACATCCGGCCAGTTCCCGGTTCCTGAGGGAACAGCAAACCCTAGATCCTCTCCTGGGGGCACCTCTGGGTGCTGTGTCCAGCTCTGGATCCTCAGCACAGCAGGGACAGGAGCTCCTGGAGCTGAGCAAGGGCCTGGAGCATCTCGGTGCCCGGGAAAGGCTGAGGGAGCTGGGGCTGCTCAGCCTGGAGAGGAGCCCCAGCTGAGAGGGGCCCTCAGCCGTGGGTGTCCCTGGGTGTCCCTGGGTGTCCCTGTGTGCAGGGAGGGTCAGAGCAGGGCCAGGCTCTGCTCCGGGGCCCAGTGTTGGCACCAGAGGAATGGGCAGGGACTGATCCCAGCAATTCCCCTGGCACAGGAGGCAGAAATTCTGCCCTGGGCAGTGCCCAGCCCTGAGCAGAGACCAGAGAGGCTGTGGGATCTCCCTCACCGGGGATATTCCAGACCTGTCAGGATGCAATCCTGTGCTCTGGGATGGCCCTGCTGGAGCAGGGAAGTGCCACCAGTGACCCACTGTGGTCCCTTCCAACCCATCCTGGGATTCTGGGATAAGGTTTTCCATACACCTTCACCCTCCCCCACCAATACACAGCTTGTTGGGTGACAATCCCAGTATTTTTTTCCTGGCTTAGCTCATTTCCAGCTCCTAGAGGTGCTCCTGGAGCTCCGGGCACGGGCTCAGGGCTCTCAAAGTATCCAACGTTTAATCCAAGATCCGGTTCTCCCATCAGCAGAGCTGCTGGTGAATCCTGGGCCTTCCTGAGTGCTCCTGAGCAGCTGGGAAGCTCCCAAGGCAATGATTTCTCCTGTTTTCCAAACTTTCTGATGTTAACTGAGACGGAAATACCACGGGAGAAGCGTTTGACCTCTCCCATTCCATCCCGCGGCGGAACCGGAAAGCGCAGGGAAGGAGGAACACAAACATTGGAGATAACAAAGCTCATCCACATTTTTCCCAAACCACAAAATGAAACGGTCAGGCAGAGTTAGCAAGGGAAAGGTTTCGGCTGGATTTATCTCTCATCCGAGGGAGCATGGAATGAATGTCTCCTGACCTTTTTCCCTTCCAGAATTTAAGGAAGCGTTTTCCCTTTTCGACCGGACCCCCAAGTCGGAGATGAAAATCACCTACGCCCAATGTGGAGACGTCCTGAGGGCTTTGGGGCAGAACCCAACCCAGGCCGAGGTCATGAAACTGCTTGGCAGGCCCAAACCTGAAGGTTGGTGGCCTGCTCTGTTTGTTTTCCCAGAATTATTCCTGGAGAGGGTGAGGTCTCCATTTTCGAAGTGCGGCAAAACTCAGGATATGGAGCAGGAAATTGCCAGCAGGGAGGGAGGAAAAATTGGTCTGGGAGTCGAGATAATTGTCCCAAATTGAGGGGAATTAATTAATTTAACAGCCCTGGCCATCAGTGGGTTTTAAAAGGACAAATTTTTTGCCATTTAGAATTGCATTTATGGAGGGATTCAAGTGTTTTTCCTAAAAACACATCCAGAGAAACAAAGGGATAACCTGGATGTAAGGACATGGATTATTCCACAAAAGATGGGTGGGAAGGCCTGTAATGATTGCAGTGACATCCTTCTGTATTCCACATTTCCATGTTCTCCTCTCCCTTTTATCCAGTGTTTATCCCCACATTGTGCTGGATATCCCATGGTTATTCCCAGCTCTCCCAGAATCCCCTCAAACTTCCATTTCCAGGCTCTTTTCTCCCTTTATCCAACATTTATCACCACAGATCTTCCCCTCATGGTGGGTATCCCATCATTATTCCCATCTCTCCCAGAATCCCCCCAAAATTCCATTTCCAGGCTCTTTTCTCCCTTTATCCAACATTTTTCACCACAGATCTTCCACCCCACCGTGGGTATCCCATTGTTATTCCCAGAATCCCTCTCAAACTTCCATTTCCCCTGGGTTTTCCAGAGATGAATTCCAAGATGATCGACTTTGAGACCTTCCTGCCCATGCTCCAGCACATTGCCAAGACCAAGGACACGGGAACCTACGAGGATTTCGTGGAAGGGCTCCGGGTGTTCGACAAGGAGGGGAACGGGACCGTCATGGGGGCCGAGCTCCGCCACGTCCTGGCCACGCTGGGTGAGGAAAACCTTCCCTTGGGAATTTCCATCCCTCTTTACCCTTCATGTTTTAGTTCTTCTATAAATATCTCCTTCCCATCACCAAAAAATTATCCCAGGATTTCCAACCCCACCTATTCCCTCGGTTTGTTCCCATTTTTCTGGGCTTCCAAGGGGTGCTTCCATCCCTCCCTTCTCCTCTCCCTCCCTCCTTCCCATTGTG
Organism: Haemorhous mexicanus; assembly: GCF_027477595.1. NCBI lineage: Eukaryota > Metazoa > Chordata > Aves > Passeriformes > Fringillidae > Haemorhous > Haemorhous mexicanus. The sequence goes on from NC_082341.1 coordinate 1,467,518, forward strand.
TTGGATTTCTCCAATGATTATTAAATTCCCATAAATCATCCCAAAATTGCCAATCCCAACAATTCCCTTGGTTTGTCTCCGTTCTGCTTCCCCAAAATGAAGACTTACAAACCAATAGGCACCAAATATTTAAATAAAAAAATTAAATTTCATTAACTCCATCACTGATCCATACCAAAGATCCCAAATTTGACCTTGGAATCTTCCGGAACCTCAAACTCAGATGGGAACTGAGTTTCCATTGAGAGTTTTTTTTTGTCAGGAAATGAGTTGTGCCCATAATATCCATAATATTTTCCCTGTCTTCCTGGATTCAGGATCAAATTTTCTCTCAAATTTGGATCCAGATTTGGGTCAAGTTTGGAATTTGGATCAAGTCCGCAACTCCAAAATGAGCTTTTCCAACAGTCAGCACCCCAAATTTCTCCCAGGAGAAATGTCCCCTTCTCCTCTCTCACTCCCATTTGTCTTCTTCAGGAGCTTCCTAAATTCCTAAACTGGGGATTTTGATCCAGGGATTTTGTTTTCCATGCAGGGGAGAGGCTGACTGAGGAGGAAGTGGATAAATTGATGGCTGGGCAGGAAGATGCCAATGGCTGCATCAACTACGAAGGTGGGTGGGACCCCTGAAAGCCTTCTTAAAATATTCCCAAGAAAGTTGGAATCCATGGAAAATCTGGAGCAAAATTTCCAAATTTTAGACAATTCTAAGTCCATAACTGATAAACCCCATCCATGAAAGGTTAATTATGTTTTCCACAGGATAACTGATCCTTCTTTCCCTCTTTTTTTCCAGCTTTTGTGAAACACATCATGGCTAACTGAGCCCAGGTGAGTCTCGTCTGCCTTTCTCCTGGATTTCCAAGTCCTCGTTCCTTTAGGATTGACTGGAAACTTCCAAGAAAAAAATATTTTCTGTGTGAATTTACAAATCCCTGCTCCCAAACTCCTAAAAAGCAAGGAAATAGAACTGAGCTAACAAGAGAGGGGGGAAAAAAATAAAAGGAAAAAAGATAAGAAGGAATCAGGAATGTTCACACCCCTGGCAGTATAATTAGTGGCTTTCCATAAATCTTGCTCCCACCATCTCCTGACAATGGATTGGGTTTCCAGGAAGAGGCTGGAGCTTTGTCCAACACATCCAAACCACGGCACCACCGAGGGCATCTCTGTCTCACCCTCACAAAGGAGCTGGGCTTTGTTTCCAGGATTTCCTGGGCAGGGTTTATCCCAGTTTTACTGGAAAAGGTGCCTGCTGCCTTTGTCTGGCATTCCCTGGGTTTTCTCCCTGCTCAGCTCTTGGAGTAGGGGTTGACCAATCCATCTAATCTGATATCCCGGGAAAAGCTGCACTCCAATTTGGTCTGGGTGTTTTGGGTTTCCTTTGTTTGTTTTTAGTCTTTTCCAGTGGCTCTGGTTTATTTTTAGGCCTGGTTTTGGTTTGGTTTTGAAGCTGACCTGGCTGTGCTGTGGTGACTTTTGTTTCTGGGTTAAGTAGGAGTCACATCCAGGTTATTCGGGAATTATGTTCCAAGATTTAATTTAACAAAATATAAACAAGCTTAAAATACCCAGATTTGGTTTGGGTTTTCTTTTTTTTTTCTCCTTTATTTCTATTTTAACCCTATTAGAATCCTTTTTTTTTTCTTTAAAGCATTTACCTTTGAACTTGGACTTTTCCAAGTGGTTCCAGGTTTTGATCCCAAAGATCAGGAGCCTTGGTGAAATCCCAATCCATGGTCCCTGCCTGCTGTTCAGGGATGTTTTCAATCCTTAATCCAAACCCACTGCCCTGGAAAATTCCCATTCCAATGGGAACCAAGGTCAGCCACCAGAAAAGACAAGTGAGCATGGAAAGCTTGGTTTGCCACAGGAAAAAAAGTTCCAGTTCCACAGGGAAGCTGGAAAACTGGAACAGGACTGGGAAGTAATTCCGAGGGTCTTTGATGGGTTTGGAAAGGGAACTGGGAGCTTGTGATTCCCAGGAAATCAACATTCCTGGGATTCGCCAGCGAGCTTTGGTGATGTCATCCAGTGGTGGCCCTCCCACCCCTGCTGTGGGGCTCTTGGAATGTTTGGGGAAAAACAAATGGAATTAATGAGTTGTTCAGGCTGAGCTAGAGCAGAGGCTGGACAGAGTCACAGAATAAAGCAGGGATTGATTCCAAGGATCTCCTCCATGGACCCACCTTGGGCAGCACCAGAGCCCAGCCAGGGCTGCACCCAAGATGACCCAAAATGGCCCCAAAATGCACGAGCGCTCCCGGGGTCTCTCCCTGGGATCAGCTCTGCTCCATTTGCACCTTGCAGTTCATTGTCCCAGCCCAGCTTTAGCCCAGGCACTCCCACCCTGCTTGTTTTTCTCTCTCCAGCCCACGGGGTTTGTGCTCCTGGGCTGAGATTGGGATCATTTGTCCTTGGTGCCCAGCTGGAGCAGGAATTGTTTTGTCTCCCTGCTCCGTGCACAGAGCTCACCATGCCCTGATGTGAAGCTCAGCCCCACACACTGAAGCAGCACAGAATCTGAAAATATAAAAGCTAAACCTGAGGCATCAGGATGTCCACCCTGGAAGGAGCAAAGATCCTTTGCCACAGGATCTGAACTCGATGGGAATCTGGAGCTGAGCCCAAAAATTCAGGAACGGCTCCGTCCCTTGGCCATTCCCGTGGGAGGGAGGGAAGATAAAGCTGCATCTCCGGATCAGGATGAAACTGGGCCTTTCCTTTTCTCCTATTTCCTGAGGGAGTTGGGACTGTTTTATATGGAATTTTCTTACCTGGATCAGCTCCAGGTGTTAGGGACTGCTTCCCGTGTTTTCTCCATCGCTGAGCATGGGATGGTGGGACTGGGATCATTCCTGGTGTTTTGGCAGCTCTTGTTGTTGATAAGATGAGAATGATTCCTGATGGAATTGTTTGTTCCTTCTTTTTTCCTCTAATTCTTAAAAAATATCTTTATCTTTCAGGACAAGATAAGCACTGAGAATTCTGGATGCAGGCCTTGGATTCCCATGTGCTGGAATTTCTCCTTGTTTTCAGCCCAGACTCCCATTCCAGAGCTCCAAAATGTGCCTAAATCACTAAAGATATTTGGATATTTTTGTTTAGTTTCCCTTCTTCCTCCGTGGGAAGAGGGTGGATCCTGTGGAAATCCAGCAGAAGAAACTGGAATGTGAATTATGAATCCCTGGGAATTTCTTTAGGAAGAAGGATATAAACAAAAATACAAAGCTGAGGAAAAGGGAGGAATTATTCCCATTAATAAATCGATCAAAAAATGATTGATCCTTTTTCCATCCCAAACTCCACATTTTCCCTGTGTTTATGGGACACCAGTATAAATCCCAAGAATGTCCTTCAGTCTATGGGAAAAACTGTGGGATTCCCAGAAATTAGCAACAAATAGAGCCTTGCTGATGTTTTTCCCTCTGCTTTGGATGATGGAAAATTAAGGATATAAAGCTAAAAATCCCAAATTAAAGCAAAATTTGCTAAAATCCATATTTTTTTTCCATGAAGATTCCTTCCCATTCCAATAATTTCCCTAGGAAACAAGGAAAAATCTTCCCCAAAGTAAAACTGGAAGTTGTTCTAATAAACACACCTTGGTCCTGGAGTTTTTGCAGTAAAAAATGGGATTTTCTGGGTCTTTGTTTCCTCGTTGTTTCTGTGTCTGTGTGAGGGAAGGGGAAAAGGGAAAGAAATCCTGAGAAAAACCTCAGCAGAGCCAAGGAAAGTTGAGAAGCATGGAAAATCCCATGGATTAGGAGGGCTCATTTTCTGGGGAATAATAATTGAAAAAGTAAGGGGAAAAAAAATCCTCTGGGGCTGGAAAAAGGAGAGGCCAGGAGCTGGAAGAGTTTTTTAGGGAATGCCAAAGAACCCGGATATGCAAAAGTCCAAGAGCAGAAGGGGTTGTTAAAACCTGGAAATTCCGATTTTGATGGAGGGAAGCTCAGTGGGGCATCAGAATTCTGGGACACAAATGGGTGGGAATGACTGAGCTGGTCAGGTCATTCCCACAGAGGATGGAAAAAAGAGCACAGACTGTCCCAGGATGTGCCAGGGAATAACCAGAAAGGAAAATCAGCAGGGAGAGCGGATTGCAATAAATAAGGAATGTCCCTTCCCTTCCCTTCCCTTCCCTTCCCTTCCCTTCCCTTCCCTTCCCTTCCCTTCCCTTCCCTTCCCTTCCCTTCCCTTCCCTTCCCTTCCCTTCCCTTCCCTTCCCTTCCCTTCCCTTCCCTTCCCTTCCCTTCCCTTCCCTTCCCTTCCCTTCCCTTCCCTTCCCTTCCCTTCCCTTCCCTTCCCTTCCCTTCCCTTCCCTTCCCTTCCCTTCCCTTCCCTTCCCTTCCCTTCCCTTCCCTTCCCTTCCCTTCCCTTCCCTTCCCTTCCCTTCCCTTCCCTTCCCTTCCCTTCCCTTCCCTTCCCTTCCCTTCCCTTCCCTTCCCTTCCCTTCCCTTCCCTTCCCTTCCCTTCCCTTCCCTTCCCTTCCCTTCCCTTCCCTTCCCTTCCCTTCCCTTCCCTTCCCTTCCCTTCCCTTCCCTTCCCTTCCCTTCCCTTCCCTTCCCTTCCCTTCCCTTCCCTTCCCTTCCCTTCCCTTCCCTTCCCTTCCCTTCCCTTCCCTTCCCTTCCCTTCCCTTCCCTTCCCTTCCCTTCCCTTCCCTTCCCTTCCCTTCCCTTCCCTTCCCTTCCCTTCCCTTCCCTTCCCTTCCCTTCCCTTCCCTTCCCTTCCCTTCCCTTCCCTTCCCTTCCCTTCCCTTCCCTTCCCTTCCCTTCCCTTCCCTTCCCTTCCCTTCCCTTCCCTTCCCTTCCCTTCCCTTCCCTTCCCTTCCCTTCCCTTCCCTTCCCTTCCCTTCCCTTCCCTTCCCTTCCCTTCCCTTCCCTTCCCTTCCCTTCCCTTCCCTTCCCTTCCCTTCCCTTCCCTTCCCTTCCCTTCCCTTCCCTTCCCTTCCCTTCCCTTCCCTTCCCTTCCCTTCCCTTCCCTTCCCTTCCCTTCCCTTCCCTTCCCTTCCCTTCCCTTCCCTTCCCTTCCCTTCCCTTCCCTTCCCTTCCCTTCCCTTCCCCTTCCCTTCCCTTCCCCTTCCCCTTCCCTTCCCTTCCCCTTCCCCTCCCCTTCCCCTTCCCCTTCCCCTTCCCCTTCCCCTTCCCCTTCCCCTTCCCCTTCCCCTTCCTTTTCCCCTTCCCCTTCCCCTTCCCCTTCCCCTTCCCCTTCCCCTTCCCCTTCCCCTTCCCCTTCCCCTTCCCCTTCCCCTTCCCCTTCCCCTTCCCCTTCCCCTTCCCCTTCCCAAACCTTCCCTTCCCAAACCTTCCCAAACCTTCCCGAACCTGAACCTTCCCAAACCTTCCCTTCCCCTCACATTCCAGCAGGAATTTCCATTCCCACCCCACTCCTGCATGGAGATGGAGCCAGGAATATTGGCTGGAATTTCATTGCCCTCTCCTTGATCCCATCCCAGCCTGGATTCCAGCAGGGAGTGAAGTTTGGGAATTTTTTTATCCAGGAGAAAGTGAATGTTTTAATATTTTTCCGGTGCTATACACAGGAAATAAATTAATTAATAAAAATCCTCAATTTAATTAATTCTTAATTAAAAATTCTTTGTCCCCAAGGTCAACATTTGTATTTATTCATCCCTTGGAAAGCTGTTTTTAATTAATTAATTAATCAACCTGCACCTCCTTGAAATTTAATATTTTAACTTTTCCAGCAGTTTCCTCTGACAGTGACATTTTTAGTAATTTTTTAAAAAAAATTATTGCCAAAATTGCCCCCGATTTTAAACCCAAATTTTCTCCAGAACTGATCTCAGGATTAATTCTTCTCAGCTGCCCTATTCCATTTTCCGTGTTTTTTTTACTCAGGGATTAATCATCCCTTAGAATCCCTCTTTTTCCCTCCACTGTGGATAAAACAACTTTAGGAATCAGCGATTTGAGCTCAATTCCCAGTTTTATTTAACACAGAAATTCCTGGAATTCCCTGAAGTTCCTTACGCAGCTCTGTCCACCTCTCCTGCTTTAAAGCAAAGTGGCAAAAAGAACTTGCCTGTATCCCATAAAATCCCATAAAACCCCATCTATCCCAGGAACTGCTGCAGGATAACAGGGTGCTGGAATTTCCCAAGGAGCTGCATAGTGGAGCAGGGACCTCCAGGCTGGATTTTCCTCCATTCCCTCCCCTTCTGCTGACTCCAGCAAGCCCCAATTCCCTGGGGGAACTTCAATTCTCACACAGATAATCCATAAATTACCCCAAAACCTCGTGAAGAGGGGAAGAGTCTGGAGCCAGGGCGGCACAGCCAAGGAAAACAGCTCCTGAAGATCCCAAAATGCTTCTCCAGCCCGTCCCCAGTGCCACCAGCAGGGCTGGGCTGGGAATTGTTGCCAGAGGGGAACGTTCTCAGCCCATCCCAACCTTCCCTGGATAATCACAGGACAGATCCCTTTCCCTGGGACTTCCCACAAATCCCTCCAGGAGCAAAAGGAACAGCAAACAATGGGGATAAACCAGGAAAAGCCCGTGGGGATGTGGTCAGAGGGACGAGCACAGAGTGTCCCCAAGGCTGGATAAACAGTCCAGACTTGGAGGGAATTTTTGCAATCCCATTTTACCTCTGGGCTTCCTTTAACGAAGAAATCCCAAAAAACCCCTCTGGAAGCCCCTCCTGGTCAGGGTTCCTGTGGGATAAACACAAACAGGAAATTCTGGTTTCATTTGTAGCTCCTACAGACAATTCCTTATTCCAGGTTTCCCCCCCAAAAAAAGTCCACGTGTGACAGTCCCAGCCAAAATATCCCAAAAAGCCCTGCCAGGTTCAGCTCCTGCCTTTCCCACCTTTAGAGCCTCATGGTCCTCTCTCTCCATGTCCATGGATTCCAAGGATCAGGTGCAGCTCCTGGGCTTCCAAGGATCCATTTCCATGTTACTGGCTCCATCTCCCAACCACTCTTGATGAGCCAGGGATTCCCAGAATTGTTTGGGTTGGAAGGGAGCCTAAAGATCCTGGAATTCAGTCACCAGGGGTGTCCCTCAGGGCTCTGTGCTGGGGCCAGCTCTGGTCGATGTCTTTATTGACCACATGGATGAGGGATTGAGGCTTTCATCAGTGAATCTGCAGATGACCGAGCTGGGAGCTGTGTCCATCTGTGGGAGGGCAGGATGGCTCTGCAGGGAGACCTGGAATGGTTTCAGGGATTGGCAGAGTCTAACAAGGTGAAGCTGAATAAGTCCAAGTGCCCAGTCCTGCATTTTGGCCTCAACAACCCCTGCAGTGCTCTAGGCTGGGGACAGTGTGGCTGGACAGTGGCACAAAGGGACCTGGGGGCACTGGTCAGCAGAGACTGACCATGAGCCAGCAGAGTGCCCTGGGCCAAGAAGGCCAATGGCTCCTGGCCTGGGTCAGCAATGGAGTGGCCAGCAGGAGCAGGGAGGTCATTCTGCCCTGCCCTGGGCACTGCTGGGGTCACACCTGGAGTGCTGTGCCCAGCTCTGGGCCCTCAGCTTGGGAAGGACCTTGGGACACTGAGCACATCCAGAGGGGACAGCGAGGCTGGAGAGGGGCTGGGAACACAAACCCTGAGAGGAACCCCTGAGGGAGCTGGGGGTGCTCAGCCTGGAGAAAAGGAGACTCAGGGGTGCCCTCATCACTCTCACAGCTCCTGAAAGGTGCCTGTGCTCAGCTGGGGCTGGGCTCTGTCTCCAGCAGCACTGACACACCCAGAGCTCACAGCCTCCAGCTGCACCAAGGGAAATACAGGCTGGATAGCAGGGAAAAGTTTTTCCCAGAAAGAGTGATAAAGTTCTGGAATGGCTGCCCAGGGAGGTGGTGGAGTCCCCATCCCTGGGTGTGTTTGACAAAGCCTGGATGTGGCACTGGGTGCCAGGGGTGAGTTGAGCTGTTGGGGCTGGGTTGGACTGGATGACCTTGAAGGTCTCTTCCAACCTGGTCATTCCGGGAATTCTGGGAATTCCAGCATCTGAGGGACACCTGCCACAATCCCAGGTTGCTCCAATCCTTGTCCAGGGATAAGGGCTGAGCTCCAGTCTGGAAATGACCCCAGGACAAAGAGGTTTGTGTATATTCCCATAAAACCCAGGCTGGAATCTGTGAATGGAGTCCTGCAGAATTCAGCCAATCCTTCCTGGATTAACAATTCCCAGAAATCCTGCAGCATCCCACAGGAGATACTTTCCCACTCTACCTCCCTGAATCTGGGACAATTCCCAGCACTGAATCCCACGGCACTGACAGAGCCCCCAGTGCAGTGGCTCAGGTGACATTTTTATGGGATCCCACATTTCCTTCCCACGGATCAGCTGCAGAATGGAATTGGATTCCAAACTTGGATATTTGCCACCCCATGGATGTGCTGAGGATTCTTTCCCTGCATCATTTGGATCCCCCCCAGCGTAAATTGAGAGCCTGAGCTGCATCCCTGAAATCCAGCTCCCATTTTTAGGGATTCAATGGAACCACCCGATTCCCCCTTCACAGCTGAGGGAGTTTTATGTCCTCTCCCAGCATTTTTTCCACATTTCCCTCCTCCTATTTTTTTTCCTAGTGGAAAATCGCTCTCAAAGTGCTCTGAGAGCAAAACCCATCAATTAAAACCCCCTCATAACCAAGGGTGGAACTCCACAGCCTCGAGTTTGCAGCTGGAGAGGAGAGGGAAAAAAAAAAGGGATTTTTGAATTCCTTGTTTTTGAAATTCCAGGGTGATCCAACTCCCAGGTTGCTCCATCCTTAACGGGCCATTAAAAGGAATGTTCAAAAAACAAAGGACATCATCCCCTCAGGAAAGTTAATGGAGCAGAACGTTCAGCTCCGAGTTTTCCTCGTGTCTGCCCCGGGAATGTTTGTTTGGAGAGGCTTTTAATGGAGAACAGGTGCTGGAGGCAGAAATTTGGGAATAAATGGAGTGGAAAAAAGGCCCAAAATGGAGCAGGCAGAGAGCAGGTTGCAAATTCCAGGGAATATTAATGCCGTTGCTTGGGTTTGAGGGAGAAATGGTGTTTTTGTGATTTCCTGAGGTTTTGAAGCTCCTGGGATTAGGCTGGGATTGGGCATGAGCATCATTCCCTGGAATCAGTGTGGGTTTTTTCCTTGCAAACGGTTCAAAAAATGAAAATGTTCTTTCCAAAGGGAGTATTTCAGTGTTCTGTGTTCACATCCTTATTTCTCTTTTTGGTCTCGAGAACAAATGGAATTTTCTTTCCCAGTTTTTTCTCCTTTCCCCACGTTTTTCTCCTCCAGTGCCAGCAAAAGAAATCGGTGGCAGGAAAGCTGGAAAAAGGCAAAAGGAGGAATATTTATTTTTTAATCTGTTATTAGATTAGTCAAAACTGATAGGGCAACATCAGGAATTGTTAAGGAATTATGAAAAACCTTCTTTATTCTGGGAAAATCCTCCATAGGATGAAATTCTGGGTAGAGCTGGAGGAATACCAAGGACAGCAAAGCAAAAAAGCTGCAGATTTTGGCCCAAAAATCCCCTCTTGTTACAAAAGCATCACCAAGGGATGGATCCTGCCTGGATCCAGAGGATCCAGACCTGTTTATTCCAGGAATTTGAGGAGCAAACCTCAGAGCACTTCTTGGAATATCTTTTTTTCCCCAACTCATTAACAGTTTGCAGACAAATTTGGGATGGTGAGAGGGCAGGGAAGAGAGACTTTGGCAAAGCAAAGCCTTGTGGATTATCTGGGATCTCTTTGCAACTTGGCTCTTTCCCGGAATATTATTAAGGACCAAATTGTTTGGAATTTAAACCAAAAAATTCAGACAGGAATTAGAAGTAATTTTCATTTTCCAGAATTTTTTGCCTTTTCTACTCCCAGGGAAGAATTAAGATAAGTTTGGGATGCACATTCTGCCTTCTCCCAGAAAACTTTGAATTTCTTGTAAATAAAAACCCCTCGGCTGTGGCGTTAATTCCCCACTCCAACCCTAAACCTTGGGAACAGCGCCAATTTTCCAAGGGTCTGGGAGGAGGAGTTTGGAGCAGAGGTTCTGGCACGGCCTCATAAATCTCCGCCTGGGAAAGAACCACAGCTCATTCCCTGAGCTCATCCCGGCCTCCCGAATTCCAAGTGTCCGTGGGTGACGTCAGCTCCGTGTGCTCGGATCCAGTTTGGCTCCCTGAGCTGCCCTGGCCCAGCAGCACCTTGGCTCCTTTGGGAATTTTCACACTTCCATGCACTTGACCTTTGCATTGCAACACTTGGCCCCAACTCTTTTATTTTTCCCTTTATTTTATTTTTTTTTTTTTTTAAGGATTTTGCTTGTTGAAGGAAAAAAAAAATCCCAATGCAAGAAAGCTGCCAGGGAAAGGATTGGGAAAAAACAAAATTATATTAAAAAAAAATATTTGTGATGAGTTGTTGACATTCCTGGGAACTCCAGAGGTTCCTCCTGTGTTGGGAAGCAGATTTTTCCCAACAGAAAACACAAGGATGTCCAAATCCCAGGAAAAGAAGGGGAGGAACAAGGGGAGAGGAGTAGGAAAAGCAATTCCTGATGGGAAGGTTTCCAGCTTGGCTGTGGAGTTGTGCTGAAGGTGGTGATGGCTCTCCTTGGATCCCCATCCCTGGAAGTGTCCAAGGCCAGGTCGGATGGGGCTTGGAGCAACCTGGGATAGTGGGAGGTGCCCCTGCCCATGGGGCTGGAATGGACGGATCCTGATTATTGGAGGATGGAGAACTGATGGAGATGGGAGCTGTGAACTGGAATAAAAGGGGATACTCATCATGAGGATTTACACAGGAGAGGTGGAATTAGGGAAGGGCAAATTCCAAATAATTCCAGCCTGGGATCGTGGAAGGTGTCCCTGCCAAGGCAGGAGTGGGAAGAATGGTCCTTAAAATCCCTTCAATCCAGCCCATTCCAGAGTTCCCTGCCCCAGGCTCAGGAGAGGTCATTTATCTCCAGGGATCACAAGGAGCCATCCCGTTTTCCAGCCACACCCTTCCCTCGCCTGCTGACGCCGAAATTCCAGGTGCAATTCCCTGCTCTCCCTACACCACAATTCCAGGTGCAATTCCCTGTTCTCCCCACAATTCCAGGCACAATTCCCTGCTCCCCCTGCAATTCCAGGTGCCATTCCAGGTGCAATTCCAGGTGCATTTCCCTCCCCACAATTCCAGGTGCAATTCCAGGTGTAATTCCAGGTGCAATTCCCTGTTCTCCCTGCAATTCCAGGTGCAATTCCAGGTGCAATTCCAGGTGCAATTCCAGGTGTAATTCCAGGTGCAATTCCCTCCTCTTCCCGCAATTCCAGGTGCAATTCCCTCCTCTTCCCACAATTCCAGGTGCAATTCCAGGTGTAATTCCAGGTACAATTCCCTCCTCTTCCCACAATTCCAGGTGTAATTCCAGATGCAATTCCCTGCTCTCCCAGCTGGCTGTTTCTTTCCTCAGACATCCACCTCAGCTAAAAATTCCTACAGGGATCAGCCAAGGGAAAATGGCCTCAAACCACGCCGGGATGCCAAAGGAGAAGTTTTGGTTTCCCCCCCTTTTTTGTATCTTTCTACCCCCGAACTGACAGCAATGGATTTTCCAACCATTCCCACTCCCTTCCATTTCCTGGATGATCCTAACACATTATTCCTGCTTCCGCAATAACCAGAGTGGGGATAATTGTCCCTCTCCATTCCCAAAAAACACACATGCAAAACTGGGGGTGTGCTTTGGGCTTGTTGTTTTTTCCGGATAAAAAAGTTTGGAATGTACTTTTCCATTATTCCCGGTGGCATCAACATCAGGATACCAGAGCAGAAATGAAGAATCCATATGGAGAAGCTTGGAATATGGAGAGGAAAACATTCCCAGCACATGCTTTGTGCAGCTCCAACAGCCGCACCAAAGGTGGAGGTGGTGACATCAAAACCCTTCGGAAGTGGGGCCTGGGATTTGAGCTTCCTGCAGGTAAAATTCCATCTAATCCTGGAATGGTTTGGGTGGAAAGGACAGTGGAAAATATCCAAGGGAGCAGGGACACCTCCCACTATCCCAGGTGGATCCAAGCCCCAATGTCCAGCCTGGCCTCGGGCACTTCCAAGGATCCAAGGGCAGCCACAGCTTCTCTTGGAATTCCATCCCAGCTTCTCCCCACCCTCCCAGGGAACAATTTCTTCCCAACATCCCATGGAAATTCCCCCTCTTTCAGTTGAAATCAGTTTCCCTTGTCCTCTCCTTCTCTTCCCACACAAAACCCACCCTCTCTCCTCAAACCCTGGAATTCGGAATGTTCTCCGCTTCCCAAACCCTCCCTTTCTGCAGTGACAGTTTGGGACCTGTGGCAAACACAGGAATTCCCGAGTGCCCCTGAATCGGGATTCTGGGACCAGCAGCTTCCGTTAAGAATGGAGAACATCAGTGGCTCCTTAAAAAATCCCTTTGGGAGGGCTGAGGAGGAGCAGGGATCAGCCTGAGCTCCTCCTTCCCGAGCTGGCCGGAGCAGCCAAGGCCTGGCTGCCCCCGGTGACTTTAATCTGTCCTATCTCGTGTTCTTGGCTGCAGCACAGGCCTAAAATAATCCAAAATTGACTCCCTGAGAGCCATAAAAACGTCGTTCCCAAAAGCACGATGGAAAAGGACCAAAGTTATTTATTCCTCACAAATATTCCTGCAATTCTTCCATTTCTGGGCTGAGGGAGAAGTTTCAGGCAGGAGAAAAATGATGGGGAATTCAAAATGTAAAGCCTGAAGGTTTAAACCCAGGTGGGATATTCCAAACGTTCCCTAAGGTGTTAAAAACACTTTGGGATGTGGGGTTTGTTTAAAAAAAAGGGTCATGAAATATTCCAGCCCCGGGACTCTCCCACTTAAAACCACTTTTCCTGTCTGATCCAAAATGTGCTGCCAAAAAAGAAAATTCTTGATTGATCCTAAATGGTCTCTGGGGTCAAATTTGAGTTTCTACAGAAAAATTGATTGAAATTAATTTATTTAAATCAGATAGGAATGGGATCCCACAATTTCTTGGGAATAAAGCTCCCATGCACAAGAGGAAAAATCTCATTTCTGTCCTGCCTAGGAAATATTTTAAAGAATATAATTAAAGAAATGAAATGGAATTAAATAAATAGTAAATATGTGAATGGGTAGAAATGATTAATTAAATAGTAAATACCTGAATGGATAGAAATAATAAATCTAAATAAAGAAACATTAAATACTTTAATGAATACAAATAATAAATTTAATGAAAGAAATATTAATTATTTTAATGAATATCATCTAATCAGACAAATTTCCAGCTTGGAGAGGTTCCCAGCAGCCTTGGCCCAGAGGGAAGGAAGAATTCCTTAGGCTGGTGAGAAATGAAAGAAAAGGAGAGGAAACTTCCAGGGGTGGAGATACTTTGGAGAACCTCCAAACACAGGGTCTGTGTTTGGGAGCTCCCAGGGAATTTTGTTTCCCTCTAAAAGTTGGGAAAGTTGAGTTTTCCAGGAAAGCCAGGCTAGTGCCACAGCTCCTGGCTGGTGGCTGGGATTCATCCAAAGTTCTGGAATGGAGAACTCTCCACAGGAGGGGAATTCTGGGAGCATCTTCTGGGGTAATTTGTTGGAGCCCTAGCTGCTGAGAGTTTCAGATTTCTGTGCTGCCAGGCACTGACCCCCAAGAGAACACTGCACTGACCTGAGGCCGTGGAGGAGCTTCCAGAATGGAATGACAGAACTGGGATTGTGGGTGTGGAGTTTGGATAGAAGTGTGTGATATCACAGGGTGGGAAACTCAGAGTTTGAGGGTTTGGAATACAGTGATGGATATAGAGCAAGGTGGGGGTTTTGGGGAGGGGGCTGGTCCTGCTTCTTCTTCTTCTTCTTCTTCTTCTTCTTCTTCTTCTTCTTCTTCTTCTTCTTCTTCTTCTTCTTCTTCTTCTTCTTCTTCTTCTTCTTCTTCTTCTCCTTCTTCTTCTTCTTCTTCTTCTTGTCCTCCTCCTCCTCCACCTCCTCCTTCTTCTCCTTCTTCTTCTCCTTCTTCTTCACCTTCTTACCTTTCTCCTTCTTCACCTCCCTCTCCACGGGTTTGGATGGTTTTGTGTCATTGGATAAAAAGTCCCCATTGCAGCCACGGGTGGTTGGTTATTGGGTTAAAAGTGAAAATAATTGAGGTGTCATTTCTTAATTGGGCAGTTGATCCTTCAAAGGCCCTTGTAGAGAGAGATGGGGCTCCATTTTTAGTTTGTGGGAGTGAAGTGCTGCAGAGCTCAGGGTCTGTGAGACTGTGACAGAGATAAGAACTGATAAACATCTGAGTCCAACAAGAAATTCCATCTCACACATTTAATCCCAACCCTGGTAAAAAAGAAGCAAAGACTTGGTAGAAATTTAGCCAGGAAGAGCGAGCAGGGCTGTGTTCCCACATCCCAATTTTCAGCTGGAACAACAGCCAATGGCCTGGTGGGCTGAGGATCCATGGACTGGGAAAAGCTTGACTTCAGTCTGTCCAAATAGCCTCAAATCCCAGGATGAGTTGGGTTGGAAGGGATCTTTAGGATCATCCCATTCCCATCCCTGCCATTCCCACCATCCCAGGCTGCTCCAAGCCCCATCCAACATTTGGACATTTCCAGGGACCCAGGGCCATTGGCACATTTTGGGGGAATAACCCCTGAAGTGGGATTGGTTGCAAACTTCCCGTTATTTCTGCCGGTCCTGTGGGTGAGGGAGGAGAACAAAACGGGAATCTCCATCCCAAACAAGCCTGGGCACCTCCTGCTCTGACAGACACTCAGCTGAGGGGACGTGGCACCAAATTCCCAAGTATTTGTGTGGATCCTGGTGTCCAGAAATGATATCCCATGGGATTGTGCCATGGCAGACAGCCTGGGGCTCCAGGACATCATTCCAGGTGTTGCTTCCAGCGGCCTCATGGAAACAAAACTGCTCTTGAGAGGAGCAGGTTTTCCTTGGCTCTGTCTGGCCTAAGGCATCCCAGGAGCCAGGCCTGGCTTAGCCATCCTTATGGGAATGCTGGGGCTGATCCAGAGCCTCCCAAGTCAAAGGGAATCTCTCCACTGACTCCAGCAAAGCTTGGATCTCAGCCCAAGTGCAGGAGCACCCTTGTCCATGTGGGAATACTGTTTTCCTTTAATTCCTTCGTGTAGAACAATTCCAAAGTTCCTGCTTTTTAATTTCTCCCTCCCCTCCACTTTTTAACTTTTCTTCCTTGTTTTTTCTCCCTCCTTTGGCAGCAGCTGCTCTGGAAAAGTCACAGAAGAAACATGATCAGGATGTTTTCCTCACTCGTGGCTGCCCTTGGCGTTATCCTGAGGAACTGGGCTGCTCCCTATTATCCATCATTCCCTATTTCATGTGGAATTGTTATCTGGAGCTCCAGGTTCATCGGGAAAGGCTTTTGATTGGATTGCTGGGATTTATTTCCCTTTTTAAAGCCGGCTGATATTGAAACCCGGGCCCAAATCACTGTAGTATTCCGCAGATTTCCATAGCTGGAAGCATCCAGGAGTTGTTATGGATAAACACGGGGTGGATTCCATCAGCATCCAGCAGGTGCTCAACGAACTCTCCTTGGTTCCACATTCCTCACCCTTCCAACAAGGAATGGGAAGCCAAGGAAGTGTTTCCTTCCCAGATCTCCTTGGGAATTAAGAGGGATTGGGAAGGGAGATCCGACCCCCTTTGGATGCTGAGCTCGGCCTCATTATTTGTGAAAAGGTGTTAAAGAAATTCCGGAGGGGAGTGGCCTCCTCTCCTCAGGTTTTTGGGAATTCTGTGGTATTCCAGGTGGGATTTAGGACCTGGGCTGGAAAACTGAGCTAAATAAAACTTCCAAGCTGCCTTGCACCTATTCAATCCAAAAATCCACTTATCCATCAGATTTCTTGGAAATCCTTGGCTTACAGCCCCTGATAATTAATGGGAATTAATTTATGGCAATTAAACAACACCCACAACCTTCTCTCCTGGAATTACCTTTCAGTATTTTATGGAAAATCAGAGATGGTTCCTTATCAAATTCTTATCCCCCGGGATGAACATCCCTGGATAAGTTCAGGCTCTGGAAATAAACCACAAATGGGTTCTTATTTATCTCAGGGAGCATCCCAAATTCTCAGCTCTGCATAGAGGAATCCTGACAAGTTTTAGGATTCACTTCTTCTTTGCTATCTTTTTCTCCCCGAAAATAATAATAATAATAATAATAATAATAATAATAATAATAATAATAATAATAATAATAATAATAGTAAAAACTGTGTTTTCTAGAATTCCAGGAGGGTTTTGGTGGGAAAGAATCTTAAAGATGATCCCATTTTACCCCTGGATGGTCAAGGACACCTTCCACTATCCCAGGTTGCTTCAAGCCCCATCCAACCTGGCCTTGGACACTTCCAGGGATCCAGGGGCACCCAAAACTTCACAGGGAAGAATTCCTTCCCTATTTCCCATCTAAACCCACTCTCCTTCAGCTTAAAGCCATTCCCTCTTTTAGTCCATGTTTACATTACAACTATTTATGGGGGAAAAGAATCCAGCCCAATTCCCATCTTTACCAAAAATTTCCTGAGATATTTGGGGGCATCAGACAGCTCCTTTCTGTTGGAAAAAGCAACAAAATAGTCCTTCCATTGTTCAGGGGGAATGGTGTGAATCCCTAGGGAAAAATCCATTCCAGCCCATGGATCACTTGGCATTATTGTCATTTAGTGACTTCTGCAGCAGAGATTTGGAAATTTCCGTCTTTTTGCTTGGAGCCACGGTCATCCCAAAACATCGAGTCTTTGCCATGTTTTTTTTTTTTTTTTGTGGGATAAAAACCATGAGGAATTCCATGAAAAATCTCCCACTGCTTTGTCTCCATAATTCACTGGAGGAGGAACATTTTAACCTCCCTGAAATTAAAATGTCCTACTTTGACTTGTTGAAATAGGGCTTTGTTCGGGGTTTTTTCCTCATCAGACTCTGGTTCTCTGATGTGGTGTGGGAGAGCCGGAGCCTCCGACGGCATTGGAATCTTGTCTCTTTTGTAGGATGAAAGTTTTATGGCCAAATTACACCTCTGGTCATGCCCCAAATCAATCCCTGTGAAAGAATCCGTGCCTTAGAATGAGCGCGTGGGGAGCAAAGGCTTCCAGGCCGCTCATCCCACAAGATTTCCACTACAATTCCCCAAAAGCTGTGAACTCATAGGACAATGCTATGGAACTGGCTGGGAATTAAATCTCTCACACCAGAGGAGCAAAGTGAAATCTTTAGGATGTGATTTAACAATTCGATATTGATAATTTCCCTCATTCCCCAAGGTAATTCAATTTTACAGAAATTTTCAGTGCAGAAATAACGTAGGTAGAAAATTCCTGAGCATTTCAATCCATTGATCCTTTGGAGCATTGAACTCCCAGGAAAACTGTCAGTGCAGGAATTACATCCAGAAGTTTAGAGAATCTATCTTGTACATATTAGACATTGGATTGTCATGGAATCATGGAATGGTTTGGGATGGATGGGACCTTAAAGCCCATCCAGGGCCACCCCTGCCATGGGCAGGGACACCTCCCACTATCCCAGGTTTCTCCAAGCCCCATCCAACCTGGCCTTGGACACTTCCAGGCATCCCAAATTTCTCTGGACAATTAAATCTGTAGGTTTGTGTTGCACCTGGCAGGAGGAGATCACAGTCCTGAGTGGAAGCCCCAAGAATCCCAGTGAAAAAATGACGGAATACTTGGAAAACCCAACTCCTTCCCCTTTCTGGCCAAGAAGTTGCTCCTTATCCAAGGAATTTGCCTTTGCACCAGGACTGGAGGTGCTTAGGCAGGAAAGATTTCCCTGGGCATGGTGGTGGGATTTGAAGGTTGGACTTTGGAGGTCTTTCCCAAGCATAAAGATCCCAGGATGGAGTCCCAGATCTCTGGGATCACCAGAGCACTGTGTGCCACGTCCAGGAATTCCTGGGACACCTCCAGGGATGGGAACTCCAAAGTTCCCTGGGCAGTTCCAAGGCCTGAGCACCCTTTCCATGCAGAAATTCCTCCTGGTGTCCAACTCTGGCACAGCCTGAGGCTGTTCCCTCTCCTCCTGTCCCTGTTCCCTGGGAGAAGAGGCCAATCCCTGCCTTGCTACAAACCTTCCTTCAGGGAGTTGTGGAGAGTGAAATTTCCATGGAACAGGATGGAAACTCTGTCCCATATTCTGGGTCTTGGATCCTTCAGTCTGTGCCTTGAAGCAGCTTTGAAAGATTTGGAAGCAGTTCTCTTTTAAAGGGAAAAGATTCCTGGTCTGAGGATGGCTACTGGAATTCAGCCTTCACTCTGGGCCGTGTGTGTGGGACAGCAGCACAGCTGGGAATTTTCTCCAGACTTTGTGTCCCAGGCTAACTCCAGCCCCTGCCAGCCTGCCAGGAGCTTGGGAAGCAGGAAAACAGCAGCTCCAGGGAAGTTCCTCTCAGGTCACTCCATGCGGAAAAAACGGGAGGCTGGGAAGGAGGACGGGGGATCCTGGTTCCAGCAGAGCCTGGAGGGTTTCTCCTCAAGCTGTGCCAGGAGCAGGAAAAGGAGCTGGGTCTTGTTCCTGTCACAGAAGTGAGAGCACAAGGCTTGGAATCCCCATGGAATTTCTTAAGGGAAAAAGTCCTGTGCACACAGAGCCGTCCGGGCCTTTTTTTAGGGACTGGAAGTGAGACTTTCATCTGGATCAGATTTCCTCTTGGCTGGAGCTCCCATCCCAACCTGCTGGCCAATGGCAACAAAACTCCAGCCTGACTCCACTCCTAATTGGGCTTCCTTGTTTTCCTGCTGCTGGCTGGGATTGGATTTGCAAACGACACCCGAAATATTCCAGGCCAGCAAATCCACACAAACAGGGCCACGCTTCCTTATGTTTGTCCAAGCCCAGGAATAATAATGATGATTACAATAATAATAAATCCTGGCTGATTTATAAATAGGAGCTGGAGAGCCCTTTGGAATTGACTCCATATCCGCTTCCAGAGGATGGATGCAGTTTATTCTTGCTGGAAGCTAAAAATTTAGGAATATTCCAGGAGCTGCAGCAAAGGAGAGGAAAATGGGAGGAAAGGGGGTCCTGGATGGGGGGAAATATTCTGGGGCTCTTCCAGCTGCTGCTGCCATAGGTGGGAACGCCTGGAAAGAGGGAATGGGGATTTACCAGGGAAGGAGAAGGAAGGAGAGGAGCAGTAGGAGAATGAGAACCCTGAGGAGGCTTCAAGGTGATGGAATCTGAAAGAAGGGGAGATATAATTCCATAATTCCCAAACATCTTGGTACAGGTCTATGCATTCATCCCATACTCAACAATTCCAGAATTCCTTCTCTTTTTAGGGGAGGGGATCTGACATGCAAATAAGGAGAAAGGAGGAGCTTTTCATGCAGAGCAAAGGGAAATGCACTTGGAGAAGAAATTTTTGGGATGTGTTGGGAGCAGGGTGATGTCTCCCAGCACGGAAGAGGGCTCAGGGCAATGGGAAAGAGGAGAAGGAGGATCCCAAAGGCTCAAGGAGGGAATGGGGTAACAACCTGCAGGGCCAGAGGGTCCAGAATTCCTCTGCACTTCCACAGGTGACCCTGGTGGAAAAGGGGAGTGGTGGGATGGCTGTGGAGCCAGGAGAATCTTGGATGCAGCAGCTGCTTCCAGGCAGGATGGACAGAGGGCTGGAAGAGAGGTCACAGGAAAGGTCAGACCTGGAGATCTGCGACCACACCAACACCAAATGCCAGGCCATGGGATTTTGTTCCCATGAAGGATCCCCTTTCCTTCCCTTTCCCAAGAAATTAGACAGCAAATCAAACACTCCAGGCCATGGATTTAGTTCCATACAAGATCCCGTCTCTTTCCCTTTCCCACCTAATTATGGAGCAAATAAAACACTCCAGGCCACGGATTTAGTTCCTACACGAGATTTCCCAATTAATCATGAAACAAATCAAACACTCCAGGCCATGAAATTAGTTCCTACACATGATCCCATCTCTTTCCCTTTTCCAATTAATCATGAAGCAAATCAAACACTCCAGGCCATGGATTTAGTTCCCATCCATGATCATTTCTCTTCCCTTATCCAATTAATTATGGAGCAAATCAAACATTCCAGGTCATGGATTTAGTTCCTACATGAGATTTCCCAATTAATTATGCAGCAAATTAAACGCTCCAGGCCATGGATTTAGTTCCCATCCATGATCCCTTCTCTTTCCCTTTCCCAATTAATCACGGAGCAAATAAAACGCTCCAGGCCATGGATTTAGTTCTCATCCATGATCCCTTCTCTTTCCCTTCCCAATTAATCACGGAGCAAATAAAACACTCCAGGCCATGGATTTAGTTCCCATCCATGATCCTTTTTCTTCCCTTCCTCAATTAATTATGGAGCAAATCAAACACTCCAGGCCATGAAATTAGTTCCCACACATGATCCCTTCTCTTCCCTTTTCCAATTAATTATGGAGCAAATCAAACACTCCAGGCCATGGATTTCCTTCCTACACATGATCCCTTCTCTTTCCCTTCCCAATTAATCATGGAGCAAATCAAACACTCTAGGCCATGGAATTAGTTCCCATCCATGATCCCTTCTCTTTCCCTTCCCAATTAATCATGGAGCAAATCAAACACTCTGGGTGCCGTGTCTGGCCCCAAGGCCCAGTCCCACGTCGTGACTCACATCCACACACAGGAACTCTTTCCCTCCCCACCCTCCTGAGGAGAAAATGTCCAAATCCCAACTTTCCTTTGGGAATTGTCCCTGGCTCCTGCTGCCTCACATTCCAGGGATCTTCCCAAGCTCCCAGGATCCTGGTTTATTTGTAATGGATCTGTGAGCATTTCTGGATTGGAAGGAGCTGGCTGAACCCTGAGACAATCTCCCAGTTATTCCAACTCAGAGGTGTTCCAGTGTTCCAAAAACAAGGAATGAAGGAATGGAATTGTCTTTATTCCATGGCTGGAATCCACCGAGGGCAGAGGGATTGAGAAACTTGAGCCAAATAAAAGGATAGTGATGGAGCAACGCTCGACTCCTGGATAAATCTTTATTTGGGAAGTGTGTAAGAACTTCTGTCAGCTCCGTGATTCCCTTCCAGCTTCAATAAATATCCAGGCTGAAATCCCAGACCTCCTCTTTTTTTTATTTTCCCTAAAAAAATGCTTCTCAGCCTACACCCCTCATATGAGTGAAGGTAAATATTCCCACATTTATATCTGGTGGAGAAAATTCCAGGCAGCAAATTCAGGATTAGCAATTTCTGACACTGCCCTAAATCTTTACTGTGTGCAGTCCGTGTAAATATTTTAAAAATCTTAA
Source organism: Haemorhous mexicanus (assembly GCF_027477595.1). Classification (NCBI taxonomy): domain Eukaryota; kingdom Metazoa; phylum Chordata; class Aves; order Passeriformes; family Fringillidae; genus Haemorhous; species Haemorhous mexicanus. The sequence continues at coordinate 1,488,811 of NC_082341.1, forward strand.
ATAAAGATGAATGAATTATAAATTCATATTTAATATCATGGTTTTCTGAGGATGACCAGCCCATTCCCTAGGGATCAGATAACACTGAAGAACCTGATAAGCAGCTGGGACAAAATGCTTGATGGCGGAAAAAACATCTCCAAAGCCAGCAAGGAGTAAAGAAATCCCAGTGACCCAAAGGATCTGCAGGAAGCCAATTCTTGGAATGTCTGCAACAGGGCAGAACCACAAAGCTGTATTTTTTTTTGGAATTATGAGAGATGAGAGCGGCTCAAGAAAAGCACTGAAAGATGGATTTCTTTTGGGAGAACATCCATTGATTTTTATCTCCCCCCAGCTTGAATTTCCCTGGATTTTCCGTGGGCTGGCTGACAGCTTTGTCTGAAGCTGTGTCAGACCAGCCCCGGAGCTGTTCCTGGGCATGGAACCACAGGAAATATCCCGGGAAGAGCGTGGCCCCCCTGACACCCCCTCCTGCTGTCATTTATCTGCTGATTAAAATCTTCATGTCCTTTCCGTCTCTCCCAAAAGCTCCATGGCTCGGAGCCCGCCCCTCGCCAGGGTTCCTGAATTTTCTGTCTTTTCCTCCACATTTTAGGAGGCTCCAAACCTTGAGGGTGGGAAGGTCCTGGAGCAGTTTTCCCACAAAAGCTGTGGCTTCCCCTGGATCCCTGGAAGTGTCCAAGGCCAGGTTGGATGGGGCTTGGAGCAGCCCGGGATAGTGGGATTTCCCCTTGCCCATGGAATGGGATGATCCTGAAGGTCCTCTCCAATCCATTAACCGAGACGGAATTTCATGTCACAAAACTTTTCCTCATTTTCCTGATTTTTCCCCCCACTGGAAGTGGTTCCATTTCTCCCAAGTGCTCCCAAAATTAGGGATTGATGCCCTGGACTGTCATCCTGACCGGAGCTGGACACATTTATCACATTCCACGTGTTTCTCATGGAAAGTTTTCTCTTTGCTTGAGACCAGCAGGAGATTAAGTTTTACAAAATGCTGGGAAAATTGGGGAAATTTTCTGTCTTTTTGCCTTCTCTGGAAAGGCAGAGGGATTGGGGACAAGGCCTGGAGTGCCAGGACAAGAGGGAATGGCTTTAAACTGAAACTGAGTAGGGATAGATGGGATTTTGGAAAGGAATTCCTGCTGGGAGGGTGGGGAGGGGCTGGGATGGAATTCCCAGAGCAGCTGGGGCTGCCCCTGGATCCCTGGCAGCGTCCAAGGCCAGGCTGGACAGGGCTTGGAGCAGCCTGGGACAGTGGGAGGTGTCCCTGCCATGCCAGGGGTGGCACTGGATGGGCTGTGAGGTCTTTTCCAATCCAAACCATTCCAGGATTCTCTGGAGATAAGGAAGGGCTCCAAACGGGACCCTCCGGCTCCAGAACTGACGTTTCATTCGTTGCCTGCACTTTGACCACGTCCACCGTTCCAGGACTGCTGAAGGTCCCACTCCTGCTGCAGCCGTTCCTCTGAAGCTCTCCAGAGGAGACAGGTGAAGCAAATCATGGACATCAGGACAGCAGAGGAAAATTATTTCCCCAAAACCGCAAAGCGGGAGAGGAAAATATCAAAATCAGAGAATCTCCTGGGTTCCAGGGAAGCACAAGGATCATCCAGCTCCTATGTATCAGTTCCTCCATGGCCCAAATTTCTTTGGGGAATGGCCTTGGGATCTTCCAATCCTTCATTTAGACCTGTGAGCATCGGCTCAGCTCCAAAACAAAGCTGCTGCTGTATTTTCTCCTTTAACCACACAATTCCAGTGCTCTGGAGAAGCTGAGCAGAGCAGGAAGGGAAGAGCAGCAGGAATATCCCGGGAAATCAAGTACATGGATCTTTTTTACAGCTCTGGAGAGAAGATGATTCAAAATCCTGATATTGTCCAAAAATAAAATCATTTAAAAGGCCACTACACCCAGAGCTCTCAGCGTCCTTGCTCCAAGTCTGGGTGTGTGTCATTCCCACCTCCCTGTTTGTCTGGAAACAACAAACTCTGGAATTGGAAAGGGATGACACGATGAGGTAGAAAACCTCAATCCATGGGGAAAAGTCAGGGATAACTTTTAGCTGCTGGGGTGACGTGAGAGAATTTTATTAAGGAATACAAAAAACTTGGAGCAACCAGGAAATGCATAAGACACCAACAACAGTCCTGCAATTCCCAAACAAGGCCTGGAAAGATCCCTGATGTTCCCAGCATGGATTAGTCACCCTGCTGGGAAGGCCTTGGCAGCTCCTCTTGGTGGGCAGTCCAACAGGTGGGGCTGAAATTCCAGGGACTTTAATTCATCTGCCGCTCTGCCAACGCTGGGAACATCCTTCCTGGGAAATGGGGGGGTAAGTCACACAAATATCCAATAAATATCCCAAAATTCTGTGTCCAGGGTGTGAAAAAACCCCTCTGACCCTCCTGCAGCCTGGCAAATATTCCTTCATTTCTCTGCTTATTGGGGATTTTGGCTCCCCAACTTCTGTATTATTTTGTCAAAGAATGGATGATAATTCCCATTCTTTTGGTTGAATTCCAAATTTTTCTTACTCCTCTTATTGCCATTTGCCAGAATCCTTTTTTTTTCCCCCCTTAAAATTACTTTTAAAGATTCCATTGGGCATTCCAGCAGGGAGCAACGAGGAGACAAATTCTAAACTCTAAAACTAGAAGGCGAACACAGGGAGCCAAATTTCGTTTTTTGGGAGCAGGTGTCCAATCCGTGACTTCGTTCCCATCTTTGTGCAAAGGAGACACCAAACTCCTGCAGACCAGGAAATCCTAGGAAAAAACTGTCCTAAGACAAAAAAAAAATCCTCAAAAATTGTTAGGATGGGAAATCCTTCAGGAAAACATCACTCACAGCCTGCCTGTCCCCTGCTAATGATGTCACGACCCCTCAATTGGGATTTTCCAGGTGTTTCGTGGCAAAGAGAGATTCCGGGAGCCAAACCTCCCGAAAATAGGAACAAGCAGCGGTGTCACATTCCCAATCCGTGTTTTGGAGGAGCATCAGGTCCCTCCTGTTCCAAAGAGGGAAATTCCAGACTCCATAGGCACGGAGTTGGAACAGACCTCAGAGCCCAACCTTCGGCTTCTTGATGCAATCTGTGGAGATTCTGGAAGGAGTCAAAGGTGGAAAATCTTCTCCTCTTGTGATGGGACAGTGGGAACACCTCGGATATCCCTGTCCTATTCCAGCCAGGAATTTTGGTTTAGGACTGAGGATACTGACATTTTTCCTTCCCTCTTTGTGGCCGTGTCCATGCAGAATCCTCTGTAGTGCTTCATTTATCCAGCCAAAATCCGGGATGAACATCACCTGTCCCACAGGTTTCAGCTTTTCCTGGATTCCTAAAAAACGCCTCTTTCCTGGCCCCCCGACTTCTGTCCATTCCTGTGTTCACATCCTCCATTTTCCCTCTCCATCCTTCCCCTCCCGACCTTTGTAAAGCACAGTAATTAATGACAATTGGATTTGAGGTGCTGCCTCAGATTCCCGGGAAATTTTGCAGCCAAAGCTCCCAAAACAAGGGACAGAAAATTATATATAACTCCCCAAAACAAGGAAAAAGAACTTTACATCCTGGAACCATCCAGCCCCTGCAAACCAGAATTCCTTCATTTTCCTGCTGCTCCAAGCTCGGCCTTTCCAAATTCCAGCAGGGCCCCGTTGTTAATCCCAATCCTGGAAGCCATCAACACGCTGGGATAATTTTTCACCACATTCCATCACCTCCTCATCCATAATTTTCCTCTTTGAGAGCTTTCAAGTGCAGCAATTTCAGATCCAACCTCCTCCCCCTCCTTCCCTGGTGAGGCTCTTTGGGGGAACCTTCCCCACTCTGACATTCCCAGAGCCACTGGGAAACCTGAACTCCTGGAAAGAGCTTTGGCACCTCATGAAAATTTCACTCCATCCCATGGAATTACATCCAAGAAAACCAGAACAATCCTATGGACCTTTTTCCTGCTGCTGTAGCCAATTAAATCAGAATATTTTGAGTTTTTTCAGCTTTCCAGCTTCTGAACGGTGCCGGTGTTGTTTTTTCTCCTTTTCCCCAGTATTTTCTTTGTAATTCCAGAGCTTTTAAAATCCATTCATGGGCTTGAGGAGTTATTTTTATTCTGGGGCTTCTTCAGGGCCAAACCCTGAGAAAACAATGCTGGGCTTTGAGAGGGAATAGAAAATTGCCAGGGAAATATTCGGGTTCATTTTTTATTAGTTTAAAAATTGTTATTCTCTCTAAATATTATAGCAAGAAATATTAACAACAATAATTTATGACATGAATGAGAATCTTTTATTGCAATTAGGTACTTTCTTGGTAACAAAAAAATGCAGTTTTTAGTTATTTTACTATTTCTGACTAAAATTAGAGGTGTATTTCCTGTCCTTTCTGAACTGCTGAAGCAAGAGGAGGAAAATGTCATCCAAATCCTTTTAAAAAAGGCTCCTTTTTTCCCTCCTTTTCTCTCTCACATTGGTTTAACTCTTCCCAAATAATTGCTGATGCCATTAGTTAATTAATCACCATCACCTTTAAGGCAAATTAATTCTCATTGTATGCAAATGAGTTTTTATTCCTGTGTGTTGGATTCTAAGGAATGGCATTCCCTCCTTTTCCTCTATTTTATTCATTAATTAATTACTTTTGAAATTATAATAATTATATTTACATTTCTTATACTATTATAATTTATATTTATATTTATAATTTAGTAAATTGTTATTGTAACTATTTTAATCATGCTTTTTAAATAGTTATTTTTGGCTTGAGATCTCCAGCCTGGGAAACAGCATAAAACTTTGGAACAATTAAAGATTAATTAAATTTTAAATAAAATTAATTTCAAAGGACATTCAGAATGGGAATGAGCATCCTGATATTTTAATTCCTCCTGGTTTTCATTTTTTTGTGATTTTTGGGATACAGAAACACCCAGAGAGGAATGGATGGGCTTCAAGCAGGACTAAAAAATGCCAAAATTTTCAAGGAAGAGCCTGAAATCCCGACAGAAACTTTCCATGCTGAGAGATCCAAAGCTCCTGGAAAAAAATCTGGATCCTTGGATTTTTCCATCTGAGTCAACGCCTCCGTCCGATCCTTTGGAGATTCTGGAGCAAGAGGAGGAAAATGTCACCCAAATCCTTTAAAAAAGGCTCCTTTTCCCCTCCTTTTCTCACTCACTTCTTTTTCCCCTTCAGCACTGATTTTACTCCTCCCAAATAATTGCTGATGCCATTAATTAATTAATTAATTAACTCATCTGATTCAACACCTCTGTCTAATCCTTTGGAGATTCTGGAGCAAGAGGAGGAAAACGTCACCCAAATCCTTTAAAAAAGGCTCCTTTTCCCCCTCCTTTTCTCTCTCATTTCCCTTTCCCCTTCAGCACTGATTTTACTTCTACCAAATAATTGCTGATGCCCTTAATTAATTAATTAATTAATTAATTAATTAATTAACTCATCTGAGTCAACACCTCTGTCCAATCCTTCGGAGATTCTCCCATGTTTTGTAACAAAGTCTGCTTCAAAGGGAGCTTCCTCTTCTGGATCAATCCAAGGAATCCTACGGATCCTGCACCTCTTTCCAGCCTGGGGAACTCATCCCAGCTGGAATTCGCCCAAGGAGCTCCTTGCTGGAGGACAAGTGGTTGGCAGCGATCCCGGGAATGGCTCTGCCTGGCAGCGTTCCTTGGATGGCGGGAGCAGCAGGATAATCAGAGCACGGGAAGGAGGAGGGAGCTCCCACTGGATTGTTATTCCCTTGGAGGAAAATTAATCCCAATCCCTAGATTTCATTCTCATGGATCTGTGTCCTGTGCAAATAAACCAATAGGGAAATAAAATCTGTCTTGGTTTGGGAAGACAGGTGCCTGCTAAGGAAGGCAGGTGCCTCCCCTGGAATGGAAAATGGAAAATGCAAACACCCCCCCGGAAATTGCTATAAATTTGAAATTAAGGGGCTCTGAGGTAAAAAATATGGGAGCAGGGAACAGCAGTTCTTTAATTGCAAAGGAAATAAAAGGATAAAATAAACACTGCAGTGAACCAAACCAACCCTGCCAGAGCCAGAGCACAGCCTGACACCTGTGGGTCAGGGGGCTGGCAGCAGTCCCATTGGAATTGTGGCTCAGCCCTCCTGCAGTGCCAGAGGTGGTTCTCCTGGAACAGGGATCCTGGAGAAGGATGGAGTCTTCCTCTGAAGATCCATGGGAAGAGGCAGCTGCTGCTCCTCTGGGAAATCCAGTGGAGAAGCTGTGCTGGTGTTCCAGAATCTCCAGATTCTACCCGGGTAGGAATGCCTGGCTCCTCCCCCTGGGCTCACATCTCCCAGTGGGATGCTGCAGTTCTTATCAGCCATGCAGGGACATTCCATGGCCTGTTATCAGCAGGTGTCCCCCTGAGGGAGGATTGGGTGTGGAAGAGATAAGGAAATCTGCCCCCTGAACAGAAGACAGCTGCCACACAGATGTGATGGAATACATCTTGCCCTGCAGTCTGGGACAATATGATAAATCAATCAATAAATATCTGCCTTGCTCCATCTTTACACCTCTGCAAGACAAGCACTTCTCAAAAAAAATTTGGAAGAGAGGCAGTGAGACTACAATTAACAGGAAAATAATAGAATTTTTTTTTAATTATCCTTTCTTTCTGTCCAGAAAAAACAGCAGGATGAGGGCAGATTCCAGGGCAGCCCTCAAAGGACAACATTAGATTTAACAAACTGGCCGACTAAACAACCATAATTGAGATTATTTGTTAAAATTTGCATCCCAACTCCCTTAACTAATTATTTAAATTTAATTAATTTACATCAATTAAAGTAAATGGAAATTAATTAAATTTTTGCAACGTTGAGCCTGCCTGTATTTGATATTTTTGTATCCAATTAAAACTGATCTCTCAGCTCTACCCTTCTTTACACAGGATTAGGGGAGTATTTGGATAATCGGGATCATGTCACGGATTAAATGGCATTTGGTGTTAATCACATCCAAATAATCATCCTGGAGCATTCCCAAAAACCCACAAACCAACAGGAAAAGCCAGGCATGGACTGACCATCCCTGACAAATTCCAGCTCTCCAGATGTTCTGTAATTGTTCAGCAAATCAACGGTGGCAGCAGGCCAGGGAGAGAAGTCTGGGAATGAGAATATTCCTGCTGAGTGTCTGAATTTTGTGGATATTTTCCTGCTTATCCTTCCTATTCTTCTGGAGCCAGGAAAGTGATGGGTGGGAATCTTCAGGGAGAGGAGACGATGGGGCCCTGGAGCTGTGAAACCCCTCAGGTAAAGGAGGGCACCTGGAACAGGTCAGGATAAGGTGCCATGTCCAGGTATCCCAGAATCACTTAATTCCTAAATTTCTGCATGGAAAGTGTGCTCAGGCCTTGGAACTGCCCAGGGAACTTTGGAGTTCCCATCCCTGGAGGTGTCCCAGGAATTCCTGGACGTGGCACTCAGTGCTCTGGTGATCCCAGAGATCTGGGATTCCATCCTGGAATCTTTATGCTTGGGAAAGACCTCCAAAGTCCAACCTTCAAATCCCACCACCATGCCCAAGGAAATCTTTCCTGCCTAAGCACCTCCAGTCCTGGTGCAAAGGCAAATTCCTTGGATAAGGAGCAACTTCTTGGCCAGAAAGGGGAAGGAGTTGGGTTTTCTAATTATTCCGTCATTTTTTTTCACTGGGATTCTTGGGGCTTCCACTCAGGACTGTGATCTCCTCCTGCCAGGTGCAACACAAACCTACAGATTTAATTGTCTAGAGAAATTTGGGATGCCTGGAAGTGTCCAAGGCCAGGTTGGATGGGGCTTGGAGAAACCTGGGATAGTGGGAGGTGTCCCTGCCCATGGCAGGGGTGGCCCTGGATGGGCTTTAAGGTCCCATCCATCCCAAACCATTCCAGGACTCCATGACAATCCAATGTCTAATATGTACAAGACAGGTTCTCTAAACTTCTGGATGTAATTCCTGCACTGACAATTTTCCTGGGAGTTCAATGCTCCAAAGGATCAATGGATTGAAATGCTCAGGATTTTCCTACTTTTAATTATTTGATGACCTCGGAAGTATTTCCAACCTTAATAATTCCTTCATTCCATGGCTAGAACCACATCCCAAAGCTACTCCTTCATTCCTAAACCTGCAGGGAAGGGCACTGTGGGAATCCGCTATGAGTATATTGGGATAATCCCACTGAACTCTGGCAATAAGGATATCCCTGGATAGAGGCACAGAAATTTGGGAAAATCTGAGCACTGCTGGCCAACTGGCAGCTCCTGAGCTTCACCAGTAGCACAAGGAGCTCCAATCGAGCATTGGATGAAGCTCAGCTGGCACAGGGAGCACAAATCACTGGATAAGGTGGAATTAAGCTGGGAAAGGTCTTACCATGGAGACACCCTGAAGTCACCTCCTCTTGTCCCACCACACCAGATCCTGGTGAACAATCCATGTCCCACATGGGAGCCCTTCCCTTCCCTTCCCTTCCCTTCCCTTCCCTTCCCTTCCCTTCCCTTCCCTTCCCTTCCCTTCCCTTCCCTTCCCTTCCCTTCCCTTCCCTTCCCTTCCCTTCCCTTCCCTTCCCTTCCCTTCCCTTCCCTTCCCTTCCCTTCCCTTCCCTTCCCTTCCCTTCCCTTCCCTTCCCTTCCCTTCCCTTCCCTTCCCTTCCCTTCCCTTCCCTTCCCTTCCCTTCCCTTCCCTTCCCTTCCCTTCCCTTCCCTTCCCTTCCCTTCCCTTCCCTTCCCTTCCCTTCCCTTCCCTTCCCTTCCCTTCCCTTCCCTTCCCTTCCCTTCCCTTCCCTTCCCTTCCCTTCCCTTCCCTTCCCTTCCCTTCCCTTCCCTTCCCTTCCCTTCCCTTCCCTTCCCTTCCCTTCCCTTCCCTTCCCTTCCCTTCCCTTCCCTTCCCTTCCCTTCCCTTCCCCTTCCCCTTCCCCTTCCCCTTCCCCTTCCCCTTCCCCTTCCCCTTCCCCTTCCCCTTCCCCTTCCCCTTCCCCTTCCCCTTCCCCTTCCCCTTCCCCTTCCCCTTCCCCTTCCCCTTCCCCTTCCCCTTCCCCTTCCCCTTCCCCTTCCCCTTCCCCTTCCCCTTCCCCTTCCCCTTCCCCTTCCCCTTCCCCTTCCCCCCTTCCCCTTACCCCCTTCCCCTTCCCCCCTTCCCCTTCCCCCCTTCCCCCCTTCCCCCCTTCCCCCCTTCCCCTTCCCCTTCCCCTTCCCCTTCCCCTTCCCCTTCCCCTTCCCCTTCCCCTTCCCTCTGGCACAGGTTGAGTCATTCTTGGCAAATCCAAATAACTTTTGGCAAATCCGGCTTTTAGGCTCAGCCTTAGGCTTGGCTTTGTCCCCAGCCCAACCAGGAGCAAGGGGAGGTCATGAAGGACAACCTCCAGCCCTTCCACCCTGATCCATCCGGAGCACTTCTGGAAAGCCCTGGAGAAAATCCAACACGTCCATTTTCGACTGGGAGCTGCCAAACCAAACAAAGCTCTCGTAGCCACATGAATGAACTCCACATGTTTTTATGGAGCGTTCCCTTTGGATGGATCCACACGCGGTGGAAAGCAGAGGAATTGTGCTGATTTTGAAGGAAAACCATCCGTGAAGGAGCTGCCAGATCTCCTTATTGCAAAACGCTTTTTGCACAAAAAAAATTTCCTTTTTTTCCCTTTTCCTCTTTTTTTTCTCCCTAAATGAGAAGAAGGGGAAAAAAGAAATCCCTATAAATAACTCCACTGTACTGCTCTGTCTGAAAACTCAGGGAATATTTTACAAGCTGGATTCAGAGCCAGAATTTGGGACCTGCAAATGGGAGCCCTTTCTGCCGTGGTTTGAAAATGTGGGGAAATAATAAAATGAGGAATGTCTCAGCTTTAAAAAAAAAAAAAACTGAAAAAGGGAATCCAAACCCTCTGGTCCGTATTCCTGTTTTTTAATGGATTAAGTACAGGGGAAGCATTCTTCAATTTGGGGGTGCTTGGAAGGGCCAGGGAAGGATTTGAGCATTAATTAAATGCAGCTGAAAAATAATCAAATTAAAAATGAGGGCTGGGGGGAATTGGAATGTCCAAATAATGTTATTACATTTTACTCCAATCTTTTTTTTGCTGAGGATGACCGAGGATGAAGGATAACCTTGAATCTCTTGTGGATGTGGACCAGTTCTTCAGAGACCTGAAAAACCATGGAATTCCAGAGTGGTTTGGGTTCCAATGGACCTTCAATCCCATCCCATTCCATAGGCAGGGACACCTCCCACTGTCCCAGGGTGCTCCAGCCTGGCCTTGGGCACTTCCAGGGATCCAGCGGCAGCCACAGCTGCTCTGGGAATTCCATCCCAGCCCCTCCCCACCCTCCCAGACAGGAATTCTCAATTCCCAATCTCCCATCCATCCCTGCCCTCTGGCAGTGGGAGCCATTCCCTGTGTCTTGTCCCTCCATGCCTTGTCCAAAGTCTCTCTCCATCTTTCCTGGAGCTCCTTCAGATCTGCAAGGTCACACTGAGCTCACCCTAAAGCTTCTCCTCTCCAGGTGAACATTCCCAGTTCTCCCAGCCTTTCCTCCAGCAGAGCTGCTCCATCCCTGGGATCATCCTGGTGCCTCCTCTGCAGCAGCTCCAGCTCCTTCCCGTGCTGGATCCAGGGCTGGGGCAGCTCTGCAGGTGGGGCCTCACCTGAGCACAAGGGCAGGATGGATTGACACCGTCATGGAGCTTTGTTATGTGCTTCCACAGAATTCCAAAATTCCACCCCTGCTGGAATTCCCCACTGCCCAATTCACCAGTCTGGAGACCATGGAATGACCTCATTCAACCTGAGGAGGGCAAAACAAATCCTGGAAGGGTTTGGGTGGGAAGGGACTTTAAAGCTCATCCCATTCCATGGGCAGGGACACTTCCCACTATCCCAGGTTGCTCCAAGCTGTGCCCAGCCAAATCCAACCACCAGAGCACTTTGGGGCAGATTTGTCCTCTCCTTGCGATATCAATAAAATTAACAAAATGAACAAAATCAACAAAATCCTGAAGTGATGCCGGTGGTTTTTTATGGATCTGCTGATCCTTGCCATGCTTTGCATTCCAATGCCCAGGAATTTGCCAGGTGTTTCTTGATGGATCTGCTGATCCTTACAGCACTTTGCATTTTTTTTGAGGCAGATTTGTCCTTCCCTTGCACTGTCAACAAAACGGACAAAATTAACAAAATCAACAAAATCCCAAAGTAATGCTGGTGGTTTTTGATGGATCCTCTGATCCTTGATGTGCTTTGCATGCCAATGACCAGGAATTGCAGCCCTGGGAGCGATTATCATGGATTGGCATGCCTGGAATCGCTTTCCTACTGAGGAATAACCAGGAAAAAAAAGATATTTTCATTTGTGTGAATGATTTGAGCCCCTAAAGCTCTGAGGGGAAGGAGCTGTTCCAGAGCATCTCTGGCAGCTCCGAGGCTGCTAATGAGGGAATCTTTATGGAGCTTCCCGCTGGGAGAAAGGGAAAATCTGGGATTTATTTCTTCGTGCAGTTTGTGCTTGGCAGCCGGAGGTGAAATTAAGACAGCAAAGCAAACAAAAATCAGGCACCGTCAGCAAATTGGAGGCTGTGGAGCAGAGAGGGATGGGAATTTAATGGGAAAAAGAGGGAAAATGAGGGGGAAAAGGGGTTCTGGGAGAGGGGATCCACAATTCTTTCCAAATATTGTCAGCAAATCCAGGTTTCCTTTTCCAGGCTGGAGATTAGAGCCTGAGGGTCCAAAAGCAGGAGGAAGTTACAATATCCCAAATAGCCTTGGGAAAAGTCAAGGAGATAGGCAGGTTGGGGTTACGTGCTCCTAAAGGTTCCTTCCAGTGCAACCCGTTCCAGGATTCTATGGATAGAAGGGATTTAAATCCAGCTGGAGCATTTCCATGGGCTGAGGGAAAGCAAAGGATTTGGGAGGTTTCCATGTCGGCATTTCTTAAGGCAATTCTCCATTTTGAAAGGGAATTCTCCATTTTTTGAAGGGAATTTCCATTCTGAAAGGGAATTCTCCATTTGTAAAGGGAATTCTCCATTTTTAAAGGCAATTCTCCATTTTTAGAAGGGAATTCTCCATTTGTAAAGGGAATTCTCCATTTTGAAAGGGAATTCTCCATTTTGAAAGAGAATTCTCCATTTTTTGAAGGGAATTTCCATTCTGAAAGGGAATTCTCCATTTGTAAAGGGAGTTCTCCATTTTTAGAAGGGAATTCTCCATTTGTAAAGGGAATTCTCCATTTTTCGAGGGAATTCTCCATTTATGAAGAGAATTTTCAATTTTGAAAGGGAATTTTCCATTTCGAAAGGGAATTCTCCATTTTTAAATTGGGAATGCTCCATTTTCAAAGAGAATTCCCCATTTGATAAGGGAATTCTCCATTTTCAAAGGGAGTTTTCCTGCTTTCAGCTGGGATTTAGGGAGTTGAAGGCAGCAAACAGATTTCCCTTTAGAATTCCCTATTCAAGACTGGAAACTTCTTGTTGCCACGGGATTTTTTGGGAATACAGGTCGGATGGTGGCAGAGGAGCCACCCTTTGGATTCCCCCCAAAAGGGTTGGGAAGTCCAAGCCATCCCATGGAAAGATCCAACGGCCAATAAATGAGGAATTCAACACCCTCCTGCTGCTGTAATTCCTAAAATCTCTTCCTTAATTTTGGAGACTGAAGGATGGATGAGATCAAGCTGTGAGTTTTGTCTGGATTAAACTCAGTTTTGGGCCTTCTGAGGGAAAAGCAGTTACTAAAGAGGCTCAAAAATCCCAGGATTTTCCAAAGTTTGAGTCCTCGGGGACGGGGATGTGGAATCACTTATGGTGAGCAGCTGGGGAAGGGACAGAGAATTTTTTACTTTGGGATTTTTTAGCAAATCTTCATTTTAAATTGGCCAAATCCAGCATTAATCCCTCTAATTAATGGGAAAGGCTGAAGGGCTTCCACCACACACAGGATTTGGGATGGGATACACTGGGATGATTCCCTGCTGGACACAGGAATGATTTTCAACACCTGGAGTGTCCTGAGCCACATTGCAGTGGATTTTTAGCTGAATTTCAGGCATCTTCAGAGAAGGAAAAAAGGCTCTCTCAGCATTGTCACAGAGATTTTATCAGCTCCCAGATTTTGGGGCCAAAAAGGAGTTTTTAGACCATTCCCTCAGAAAATTAAATTCCAAAAGGCTTCAAATTCCCTGATTGCCTCCTGAGGAGCCACAGCCTGGATTTGCAACCCACCAAAATCCAGAGCTCTCCACTCCCACCCATCCTGGTGCTCTCATGGGAGCAAAATTGGGAAGTCAGGAATGAAGATTTTTTACTGGATTTTTTTGGAACTCAGCATTTTGTGGTTGTAAAATGAAGCGTTTTCTCCCAAGCCACTTTTGAGGAGAAAAAGGTGTATTTGGAGAGCCAGACTTCTCCAGTGGTTTGCTGGTTTCAGTTTGGGTGGTTTTGTTCAAAGCCAGGGGTGATTTTGGATTTCAGTTCCCAAAATCCATTGGCTATGAACTGAAAATAGAAACCCTAGGCCACTCAGAGCCAGAGATTTTTTTTTTTAAACCTATTTTATTTTAAAACCTTTTTTTTTTAATGAAAGCCAGAAACTCATTTCAGGGGGGACAGCAGGGAGAACTTCTGGATCCATTCCAGTTTTTCTATCCTTAATTATTTAATAAAGATGAGATGATTTTTGTCTCTTCCAAAGCTTCTAACCCTCCTAAAAATGGTCTTTAATTAGTGCAGAAGGTTTTAATGAGGGTGGAGCACTCATTCATCTGGAGATGGAGATAGGGGGAGGACTGGGGATGTTTTCACACTGACAGAGAGGAAAAACGAATTTCCATCTTTTTTCATTCTTTATTTTAAGCATCCCCATCTGCCTTGTAAATCCCCCCCTTGGCTGCTGGGGAATGGAGCCTTCTTCCCTAAAATCCTGCTTTTTTGAGGAGAAATCCAGCTAAAAATGTCATTTGATTCCAAATCCAGATGTTTATTGAGTCTAAATCCACTCCCAGCCCTCCAAAGGAATTGTCTGGTGGTTTCGGACCTTTTGCTCTAAGGAAATTTGGGAATCATCCCTGCTGAGAGCCTGGATTAACTTCAGGATTAGGATAACAGGGATGGCCTGGATGCATCCAGGGTGACATCAGCAGTGACTCTGCCCTCACTGGTGTAAAGAAAGACACCGGGAACACGTTCCCTGGAAATGGCTTCCAGCAGGAACCTGATTCATCCCAAAATTCACAGATGTCTTTTCCACTGGCCTGGGATCACAAAACAAAGCTTTTTATTCCCAACTTCCTGGCTCCAACTTCAGCTCCGTGCTTGGAGTCTCTCCCCTTGAAGTCCAGCTGGCAAAGGAGGCGATGAAATGAAGGATGAGGGACAACTCCCAGCGGATCATCCCATCCCTGCTGGCTGTGGGAAGCAGCAGGGGCACCTTCCACCATCCCAGGCTGCTCCAAGCCCTGTCCAGCCTGGCCTTGGGCACTTCCAGGGGTCCAGGGGCAGCCACAGTTTTTCTGGGAAATCCAACCCAGCCCCTCACTGCTCCCTGTCTGGGTTTGAACAGACAGGTGTCTGCGAAGGAAGGCAGCAGCTTCTCCTGAAATGGAAAATGCAGACATGCTCCCCACAAATTATTGTAATTTGGAAATTAAAGGGCTCTCAGGCAAAGGTATGGGAGTAGGGATAACAGGGCTGGAGACAATTCCTGAGGGATTTAAAGTCCTGTGGATGCGGCACTTGGGGACAGGGTCAGTGGTGGCCTCGGCAGTGCTGGATTAATGCTTGGACTCAATGATCCTAAAGGTCTTTTCCAGCCTCAGCAATTCCACGATTCCGTGTTAATTTGAGCCTCGATCTGCTGCTCTTTGCAGCCAGAAGCGGGGCTGAGCTGCTGCTTTCAGTCAGTTTTGATGAACTTTAAATGAGCTTGAACACACTAAACTCAGATCCACATGGAGCCCATCCTGTTTTATGATGGAATAAGTGGATTAAAATGATTCCAGCAGATAGAAAATCTCTGATCTCCACCACGAACTTCTTCTTGCCACAGAAATTAAAA
The DNA here is from genome assembly GCF_027477595.1 of Haemorhous mexicanus. Taxonomy (NCBI): domain Eukaryota; kingdom Metazoa; phylum Chordata; class Aves; order Passeriformes; family Fringillidae; genus Haemorhous; species Haemorhous mexicanus. Next base: position 1,503,887 of record NC_082341.1, read on the forward strand.
TCAGCCTCTCCCCGAGCAGCGGCCCAGGCCAAAAATGCTGCAAATAAAGAGTGGGGGGTGGTGAATGATCCCTAATATTCCATGGCACGGCAGGGAAGCAGTGCAGTGGGATATCCCCATGGATCAGTGGGAGATAACATCCTCATTCCCGATCTGGCAGAGAACCGAGCACAGGCATGAATGAAATTCACGGATTTTACTCAAGTGGGAAGGGCCAAAAAAATCCCAGTGGATGGAGGATTTGTGGAATGGGGCCAGAAGAGGCAAAGGAGCAGGGAGAGGCAGGAGCAAGCCAAAGGGAAAATTGGGAATTGCCAAAGGAGGTGGAAAAGAGATCAAAGGAAACAAAGCTGCAAAATGTGAAAAAAATGGGGGAGAAGTGGAGTGCCCCGAGCAGCTGTGGCTGCCCCTGGATCCCTGGAAGTGTCCAAGGCCAGGCTGGAGCAGCCTGGGACAGTGGGAGCTGTCCCACCCCATGGTAGGGCTGGGAATGGGATCATCCTTCAGATCCCTCCCAACACAAATTCTGGAATTCCAGGACTGTGCAGCACTTATTTCACAGATAGTACAGGACAAATTCCAGCGGAGTCACAGGCTGCCAGCACATGGAGTATTCCCAAGAAACTCTGAGGAAAACCACTTGGGTTTTCCTCAAAATGGATCTTCAGCTCCTGCTGGATTAATCCCATTGTTGGGTTTATTTAAATGCCTTTTCCAGAGGTGCAGACATGGAATATCAGGGCAAGGAAAAGCAGAGGGATGCCAAGGAAACAGCTCTGGCTCCCAGTGAGGAGAGTGGGAAGGATCCAAGGATCATCCCTGATTGTTGGTTTTCCCAGATTTTACAGAGATGGAGCAACTGGGAGGCCTTTTAAAAGATTCTATTCCATCACCAGTCTCGATGAAGGGTGAGACACAAGAGGTGTAAAACTCAACACCAATCTATCAGGAGCCAACCTATTTCCTGGTTCCAGCACCTTAGAAATGTTTTTCTGCCTATCAGCTTTGCCAGGCAATGGTGCTGACACTTCTGACATCAACCACCTCTCATTCTACCCCACCTATCATTTTGTGGTCCTGCTACAATGCATCTTTCACTGTTCTAACTCGCCATAATATCTGGTCTTTTTGCAAGGCCATCTTTTGAAACTTGTTGGAGCTTATTTTCAGTTCAAGCTCTCTCTCAGCACCGTCATGTTGTGAGTAAAAAAAAAGAGTTACCTGTTTTTTTAAGAGAAGGAGCTGCAGAGTTTGGAGTTGGGCTGGGAGCTGATCGCTGGCCAGGAGTTCTCTTGTTAGTTAAATATTGTAATCACCTGTTGAGTATCGTTGGGTATCACTGTTTAACCCTCTGCTGTGGAGAATTCTTTATTTCAGTGCCACCCTTGCCTGCTGCCAGGAGGATGACAACCCCCCCCCCCAAGGGTGGGGAGAGAGGGAGAATTTGCATCTCAGGAGACATGCAAATTTATCTCAAAACCCAGACTGCACTGGGACAAGACCCCCACCAAATCCTGGAAAATACCCCAAAAGAGACGAGCCAGAGCAGAACTGAGAGGTCAGGGTGGTGTTTGGACAGCAGGGCCGAGGTCCGAAGCCGGCAGAGACACTGAGAACCTCGGTCACTCCTTGCTCTGATTAAAAACGATGCCAGTCGGACCCAGGACCCCCTGGACCAACAACCCAAACTGAACCCTGGGTATTCCCCCACTGCCCTTGGGAGGGCAGTACTCCTGGCTCTGTCCTAGGGGACAGAGCTGTACATTCCTCCTCTTCCTTTGGCAGGAACCTGCGGACCTGCCAAACCCCCCATTCGGAGCTGATGACTTTTAACAAAGGCATTAAAAAGGAGAAAGATCTCCTGCCCTGTTCATTTCATGTCATCTCTATCCCACGGCCTTCCTAAGCCAGCACACCCCACCCCAGAGTTTACATACAAATGTACCAGACTGTGTGAGCTCTCTATCGGGTTTTGAGAATTCTGTACAAATCCATTTCTCACATCCGACTATAAAGTTTAACCTCCCAACCTTCTGGGATGAGTCAGGAGCTGGGAAATGCAAGGCAAGGTCCGTTCTCCTGCCTCCGGGAGGCTTTAAAGCGCCTGGAGGACATTTTGCTCTTCCCAGTTCTCTGAGAAGCTGTGGCTGCCCTTGAATCCCTGGAAGTGCCCAAGTTTAGACAGCCTGGGACAGTGGATTGGGATGGAGTTTGAGGTCCCTTCCACGCCCTTCCGTGATATTCAAGCAGAGTGACCCCAAATCCCTGCCCCTGGTGCCAGCTCCCCACAGCCGGAAATCGGGAATCTGCAGCTCCATAGAACACAGATCCATCTCAGGGCCTGGAACAATGTCCTCAAGGAAAGAGGGGCATTGCAGCTGACTTGCATGGCATCAGGAAAGAGATTTATCGCCCCTAAATCCTGCTGAATGCACAAGAATTCCCTGTTCCTGGCTGGCAGGATCCTTTCTCTCAGGATAAGAGACCATTGTGTCCCATGTGTGTCCCACCTCCAGCTCAGCTCCCTGCTGGCCCCACGGCTTCTCCCACTCAGCACTCCCTCTTCTTCCTCCAGACTGGCAGCAGGGCAGATAAATCACTTCTAATCAACCAGAAAATTACCTCTTATCGATTCACAATCACCTCTTATCAACCACACAATCAGCTCTTATCAATTCCCAATCACCTCTTATCAACCACACAATCACCTCTCATCAATTCACAATTACCTCTTATCAATTCACAATCACCTCTTATCAACCGCACAATCAGCTCTCATCAATTCCCAATCACCTCTTATCAACCACACAATCACCTCTCATCAATTCACAATTACCTCTCATCAATTCACAATCACCTCTAATCAACCTCACAATCACCTCTTAGCGATTCCCAATTACCTCTTATCAATTCCCAATCACCTCTTATCAACCACACAATCACCTCTCATCAATTCACAATCACCTCTTATCGATTCACCTCTTATCAATTCACAATCACCTCTAATCAACCTCACAATCACCTCTTATCAATTCACAATTACCTCTTATCAATTCACAATCACCTCTTATCGATTCACCTCTTATCAATTCCCAATTACCTCTTATCAATCTCACAATCACCTCTTATCAATTCCCGATCACATCTTATCGACCTCACAATTACCTCTTATCGACCTCACAATCTCCTCTTAAAAACCTCACAAACACCTCTTATCAATTCACAATTAATAACCTCTTATTGATTCACAATCACCTCTTATCAACCTCACAATCACCTCTTATCAACCTCACGATTGCCTCTCATCAATTAACCTCTTATCAATTCCCAATCACATCTTATCAACAGCACAATCACCTCTTATCAATTCACACTTAATAACCTCCTATCAATTCACAATCACTTCTTATCAACCTCTCAATCAAAACCTCCTGGAAATTTGATTCTGGAAGGAAAAAATTCCCTCATCCACCTAAAATCTTATTAAAGCTTTTTTTGGCACAAATTTCCATTCATTTTGGGTGATTTTTTTTTTTGGTAGGAAAATTGTGTTTTCCCACTTTTTTTTGAGCCCGTGGATTTTAGCATTGATCCAAGAGTTTCTAGGAGGAAATAAAGAAGAGCTAATTAATGATAATTATAATAACAATTGTAAGTAATTAATTATTCTCTAATAAAGAAGATATTTATTAATGACGGAATTATTGCTGGGGTAAAGGAAGCAGAACAAGTTTTTTGGACAGCTGATTCTCACTTTTTTCCCAAATTTCCTTCCTGGAGAAAAGCTGGGTGAAAACGCTGAGCTGAGCTTAAGGCAGCTCTCCATCCCCTTGGGAACTGACCTCAAATCCCACGGCTCCTGCTCCAGCTTTTCTCATTTTGGAAAATTACAGGCTGCAGCTTGGCTCTCTTCTCCCCCACCTGGATGTTCCTCCCTTCCCAAACCCCAGCTCCGAAGGGCCCTGATCCCCTCCCAGGAGCAATCCCACAGAATATCCCACAGAACTCTATTTCCAGTCCTAATGAACGGCTCTGGCGGCTTTTGTTTGCTTTTCTGGCTAACCGTTTGTACCACCCCACCTCCTCCTCCTTTTTCCGGGAAGAATGTTCCGTGTGCACCCCACAATTAAATTCCAGACAGCGCTGGGGGAGATTTGGGCTATTCTGAAACACAAACCAAAATTAAAAAAAAAAAAATAACAACCCAAGGTGCTCAAACTATATTTGAACACCCAAAAATGAGGCGAGGAGAATTCCAGGCAGAGGGGGGAAAAAAATATTACAAAAATAAAAAACTCAACTCAGCCACTGTGGGAGCCTCTTTTTTTGGAAAGGCAAAACCAAACCCGGAGTTCAGCCCAAGTGATGAATGCAAGAAAAAACCCAAAATTTTGTGGTGTGCTGCCTTTAATCAGCTCCCACCTGATCCCTGGGGATTTGTTTCTATTTGAGCTCCACGCGGGATTTGGGATCGTTATCCCAGAGCGGCAATTTGCAAATTAGGGCCTGCACTTGGAGGGAATTAAAACTGGATTTAGCTGGGGCATAATCACACCACTGTCTTCTCTCAAGGTCTTCTTTATTCCCTGCTGGAGCTGCCTCCAAAAGCTGCGGCAAAGCCCAAGTGGAGCTTTGGAAACGCCAGGTGGGGGTGGGACAGCGAAGCTGAAATGATCTTCCACCTAAATATCCCCAAGCCAGAGCTGCTGATCCCAGAATTCCTCAAAATCCCAAATATCCTCCCAGTGAGAGCTGCTCATCCCAGAATTACCCCAAATCCCAAATATCTTCCCCATTACAGCAGCTGATCTCAGAATTAGCAAAATCCCAAATATCCTCAAACCAGAGCTGCTGATCCCAGAATTCCCCCAAATCCCAAATATCCCCAAGCCAGAGCTGCTGATCCCAGAATTCCCCAAAATCCCAAAAATTCCCCAAGCCAGAGCTGCTGATCCCAGAATTACCCAAAATCCCAAATATCCTCCCTGTACAAACTGCTGATCCCAGAATTCCCCAAAATTCCAAATATCCCCAAGCCAGAGCTGCTGATCCCAGAATACCCCCAAATCCCAAACATTCCCGACATGGTTGCGTCCATCGCGCCACTTCAGCGTCCCCCTGGAACCCAAGGAATTCTCTCACAAGGGACATCACAGCATTCCCAGATGGAACAGCACCTACTAAAGCCCGGCCTAAATATTTAGGCCATCTTAGATGGAGCTGGGAGTCCACCGGAAGGTGCCCATGGCAGGGGGGTGGAGTTGGATCTTTCCCAAAGTTCTTTCCAGCCCAAACCACTCCCAGATTTTATGGCAAACATCCAAAAAATTCCTCGGAGGACGGAGACATAAAAGGCCCCCCCAGGCCTTGGTTTTCAGCAGGAGGATTTAATCCCATAATGTTTTCCTGCTCTGGGCTGAGTGGGAAGAATCCATTCCATCCCCTAATCCCAAAAGTATTTTCTGGAGGTGCTGCCTCGTGCCTTTAGGACCTTGCACCTGATCCTGAATTAATTACAGGGATTAATCCAGCGGGAGTTCCTGCCCGGCACATCCCCGTGGACACGGGGACACCACAGCCTGGAATTCCAGCGGCTCAGCCACTGGGAAAACAGAAAGCCATCCCCAAGGGATCCTTCATCCCATGTCCTGTGGGGGCTGGAGAAGTGATTCCAGGAGGAGATCCCACAGCAAGGAAAGCCGGGAATGGGCAATGCCAGGGAAATTCCTGCCCGGCCGTGCCCGGCTCCGGAGCGATTTCCCTCCCTCCCAAAATCCCACTCCACCCACACCCACTGAGAGCCTTAATTCCAGCTCATCCCAGAAAATCGGATCCCGGCACATTCCCCAGGTGGACCCAATGGAATTACAAAATCTGGGAATGCTTTGGCTTGGAAAGACCTTAAAGATCCTCTCATCCCGTGGGCAGGGACACCTCCCACTGTCCCAGGCTGCTCCAAGTGTCCAGCCTGGCCCTGGACACATCCAGGGATCCAGGGGCAGCCACAGCTGCTCTGGGAATTCCATCCCAGCTCCTCCCCCACTCCCAGCAGGAATTCCTTCCCAAATTGAATTGAAATGGATCTGGAGCTTGGAATAAAAGCTGGGAATTAGGCTGAGGGAATATCAGGGATTTGAGGAATTCTGAGCTCTGTTTGGAGCTGCAGGCCAAGGCTTTGGAATCCCTCAGGGAATGTTGGAATATTTTCCCTCCATGCTGATGCTGAGTTCATCTGCTTTCCCTAAAAACCTCAACTGGAACAATTCAAAATCATGGAATCCTGGAATTTTTGGGGTTGGATGGGATCCTCAAGAACATCCAGTTCCAACCCTGTGCCAGGGACACTTCCCACAATCCCAGGCTGCTCCAAGTGTCCAACCTGGCCTTGGGAACTTTCAGGCATCCAGAGGCAGCCACAGCTTCTCTGGGAATTCCATCCCAGCCCCTCCCCACCCTCCCAGGGATGGATTTTTCTTGATCTCCACGCTAACCCTGCTCTGTTCCCGGTGACATCCCGAGTTCCTGGGGACAAATCCTGAAAGGAAAAGGGAGGAGCTCCAAGAGCAGCAGAGCCGGGGGAGCCTCTCCGGTGGGGATTTTGGAAAGGATTTTGGGAGGGTTGGAGACAGACCTCTGAGCTGGTTTGGATGATGGGGTTTATTGTCTTGTCCTGCACACAGGCAGGAAGGGTGAGCTGGGCTCACACCTGCACTGCACGGCTCAGAAGGTCCCAAAACCCCCAGTTCAGGACCTTTAAAGGATTTATTGACAATAAAACACTGCCAACAGGGATATTTATGTTTTGGACCCAATCCTTAAATATTTCATCTTATGGACCCATGCCACAGTGTGAGCTCTCTCAGCCAATCCTGTCATGGCACACAAACCCACAGTGCTGCATTCTGAACTCCTTGTTCACCTCCATAACTCCTTTTATTATTATTAATTATAATAATTGAATATAAACTATTATTTATTCATCTTAAACTCTAAAACTCTAAACTTTCCTTTCCTTAGCTTAACGTGTCTCTGCTTTAAATGACAAATCCACATTCTCCCTTCCAGCACCTCAGTTGGGAAACCTTTCCCAAGGTCTCAGATCAAATCCTGGGTTTAATTCTAAGCTGTGGTTTACAGGCCCAAAGTTCTGAGAATTCCCTGCATTTCAGATTCCAACATCTCTTTTCCTTGGCTTTCCTGAGGTGCCAGACTGGGACAGGGAAGGGCAAGAAGCTGGAAGAAAAAACCAGGAATGGAAACAGGAATGAATGGTTGCCACGGAAACCACTCCTCTTTCTTGCAGTGCTTCCCTGGTTTTGGATCGTTCCCACTTGGATAAGGCTCCCTGATCCTTTGATTCTGGTGGAAGGTGTCCCTGGCCATGGCAGGGGGTTGGAATGAGGTGATCCAACCCAAACCATTCCAGGACTTTGGGATTTCAATCCAAACACCTCATTCCTGGTGCTGACACTGAACTGAGTGCAAGGAAGGAGATTCTGGAGGAGTTTGGCTTCCTTATTCCCATAGAAAATGGGAGCACCATCCAGAAGTTTCCATAAACAGGAAGAGTGATTTACTTTGCCCAAACGTAAAACCAAAATAAATTGGGATTTGGATAAATCCTCCAATAAAATTCACATGTGGCTGGCAGAAAGAAAAGCTTTGAAAAATCCCCCCCAGCTTCAGAGATTTGGGATTCTTGTGTCATTCCTGGTTTTTCCTGAGCCCTCCCTTATCCTCCCCAGACACTTCTGGGATCCATGGGATCCATCTGCATGGAAATGTCTGGAGACCCTTTGGAAAACCTGGTGCATTCCATGGATGTTCAGGAAATTCTGGAATAGGTATTCCTTTACATCTTCCATTCCTGGAAGCCAGGTGGCTTCAGAGCTCTTCTCCTGCTTTTTTTAAGGAATCATGGATTGGTTTCAATCCTCTAAAATCATCAAGTCCACACTTTAAATCCCAAGTGCCACATGGATAATAAATCCCTCCAGGGATGGGGACTCCAAACCTCCCTGGGCAGCTCCAATCCTTGGCCTCCTTTTCCATGAGGAAATTCCTGCTGATGTCCAACCTGAACAGCTCCTGGCCATTCCCTCTCCTACTGTCCCCGTTCCCAAAGAGCAGATCCCAAACTTTCCCCCTGGCTGTCTCCTCCTGTCACAGCCAGAAGGTCCCCCCTGAGCCCCCTTTTCTCCAGGATCTTTGATGGGATCAAGGGAAGAATTCCTGAAGCGAGGGACAGATTCCTCTCTTCCCACAGCAAACACCGAAATTGGGCTGATACAAAATATTCCCAAAATGTTCATTTCTCCACATAGATCGTATGGAGAGGGATAACGTGGATTTCTCTGGAAACATCCATGATCCCAACACCAAAATTTGGATGAGGTGACAATTCCACAAGCTCTCGTGGAGTTTGTTTTCTTGCTCACCACCTCTTGTTCCTTTTCCTAGGAAAAACCTCAAACTGGGAGCTCCTCTGACTTTGCCCTTGGGAATTTCCCCAAGGTGACAGCAGGACCTTGCTGGGGTGTGTTTTCCATGGATTTGCTTCCCTGGCTTCAGTCCAAGAGGGAAGGACCCTTGATGGGATCAAGGGAAGAATTCCTGAAGCGAGGGACAGATTCCTCTCTTCCCACAGCAAACACTGAAATTGGGCTGATGGGAAATATTCCCAAAATGTTCATTTCTCCAACTGATTATATGGACAACGTGGATTTCTCTGGAGACATCCATGATCCTGACACCAAAATCCAGCTGAGGTGACAATTCCACAAGACCCCGTGGAGTTTGTAATTCCCTGCCCTCCCACACTCACCCCTCATTCCTTTTCCTTGGAAAAGGCACAAACCTGGCTGTGCCCTTGGGAAGTTCCCCGAGGTGGCAGCAGGACCTTGCTGGGGTGTGTTTTCCATGGATTTGCTTCCCTGGCTTCAGTCCAAGCAGGGTCAGGCAGTTCCTGGTATTCCCGAGGGGGATTTTCCAGGAGCTGCTTAACAGAGGAAGGGAATGTCCCAGGAATGTCCCGGGAATGTCCCACAAGAGCCCGGGACTCAGGTCACTGCTCCTGCTGCCGGAGGGCTGAGCCAGCACCATTCCTCCTTTCCAGGTGTTTCCATGGGCTCCACATTCCTGGGCACTGGGGCAGGACCGAGGGAACAGCACAATCCCTTCCCAGGAGGGCTGGGAGTGTGTCTGACAAATGCTGGAGCATTCAATTTTCCCTCCTATTTTCCATGGAAAAGCAATCCAGGGAGAAAATCGGGAGAAATCAATGCCAGGAGCAACTTGAGATGGAAGATTTCCCAAATCCAGGCTTAATTTCCCATCTCAAATAAGCCCAAATTTCTTAAAACTGGGTCTAACATCCCAGACAAGATCCCCTCTAGTGGGAATTTCTGGAATATGTGGAGATCCTGGAATTATTCCTGGTCCTGACTGGGTGATTTTTCCTACTCCAGGACCAGCATCACCTGAATCCAAGGAAATGAGGGATCCTCCCATTATTCCCTGGATTTCTGGGAATTAAATGCAACTTTTGGCCTCTGGAATTCCACTTCCACCCAAATTCTGGACAATAAATCTAATTTTCCACTAAAAATTCCTTCCTGTGGCTGTGGCTTTTCCAAGGCAATTTCTCCATCTGCTGGTGGAAAAGCAACTCCCAAAGTGCTGGAATTGCTCTGGGCTGGAAGTTTCCACCTTTTTTTTTCACTTCCTGACTTCCAGATCCCACTGGAACGGGGAAAACATTGGATCAGGGCTGGGAATTTCTTCCCTCTGTTTCCACTTCGGGAATTGGGATGAGTTTTATGGGCAGGATGATCCCTGGAAACTCTAGGAATGGATTCCCAAATCCCAGGAATGGATTCCCTGATCCCAGGAATGGATTCCCTGATCCCAGGAATGGATTCCCTGCATTTCACCCCCATCCTGATAATTCCAAACCCAATTATTCCCAAAGGATAAATTCATTTTTTTAATGGAAAATCCCTTTTTTAAAATCAATAAGTCATTCCCACAAATTTTTTGGATCTGATCCACAGGATTTGAAATATTTGCTTGGAAAAAAGGGATTGAGGTGGATTTTAAAGGGATTCCCCCATTCCAATGAATATTTTATTTTGGATTTTGATTATTTTTAACAAGATAGGGATGGAAGTTTGGATGAGGGAGAAGGAATTCCATGGAAAAGAAAAGGAGTGGATTTTCCTCCTGGAAGCCTTTGGATTGGAAATAAATCTGCTCCTCTCCCTCTCCAAATGGAGCCACATCCCAAATTTCCAGCGCAATTCCAACTGCAGGACAGGGAATCCGAGTTTTCCTGCCCCAATCCCAGCTGGATCCCATCCTGGAGTTTTTAAGGCATAAATATCCCTTGCCAAAATCCCCATGGATCCGGCAGATCCCAGGGAGCAAAGCCTGAATCCAATGGAAAAATCTTTTATATTGTCATGATTCCTGATTAAACAGGCCTTGAAAAATTTGGATTGGGATGGAAATTCCAAAGAAATCCAATCTTTGTATCCATATTCCCACTTTTCCATCGGTGCCATTCCAAGGATGGAGATTTAGGGCTCCTCTGCATCCAGGGGCAGAGTTCCCAACATTGGAATTCCAGGTTTCCCTGGATCATTCTCTTCCCAAACATTCCCGTGGTTCTGGGCATCACTCCCAACGTCTCTCCTTAAGTTTTCCACCTTTTCAGGTGCTCTGGAATTTTGGGAGTTCTTGGAGCTGAGCGATCTCACTCAGACAGAAAAGTCCCTTCATTTTTCCAGGCTCGTTTCCCACCAGGATGAGTTGGGTGGGAGAGAAGGGAAAGGAAAATTGGGATAAGGAAAAGGGGGGAAAATGGGAAATATCTTGGCACTGATAAATCCGGGTTGAAAAAACAGCAGGAAAATGAATAATTTCTATCAGTGAAATAGAAAATAAATCCCGTTCCTGGGGATAAAGGATTGGAGGGAATTCTCCCTGTGGAGCAGACAGTTCCAGGATATCCTGAGTTTTAATTATCCCAAGATTTTCCACACTATCGCCAAAAAAATCTGGAGCTAAATCCCCCCAGCTCGAAACTTTAAGGCAGAAATTGCTGGAATATTCCCAATGCAGCTGGAAAATGCTGCTCCTGATAAATCCACTCCTCAGGAATTCCCAGGAAGGGTGGGAATAGCAGCCACATGGAAGTGGAGCAGAATTCCTGGTCTCAGAACTGGCTTTCCTCAGCAAAAAAATGGGAAAATGTGGATAAATCTGCTGGAAAAGATGGAATTCCTGGTGTTTCCTGCAGCAATCCAGGAAAAGAGGCATCAGAGAAGGAAGGAAAAATTCCCATGTGTCCAAAAACCTCTTGGAATCCACAGGACCCACACCTTGGAGAACTCCATCCTTTGGGATTTTCCCGGAACTTACATAATCCCTAAAATTCCCCACAAGGAGGTGCTGAGTGCCAGGAAATCTTTCTCCAACTTCTCCAGGTCCTCCAGGAGAAGAAATTCAGGATGAATTCCATTCTCCTTTAGTTTGGATCCTCATCCCTGAGCATTCCCATGTTTATCCAAAGTCCTCAGTCCCACTCCAGCTTTCAGGTCAGTTCCATCCCTTTCCATTCCCACTGGATATTTTCCTTGATCACCCATCCAAATTCCCAGTTTCCCTTCGCAGAGCCGAATCCTGGCGGCTCCATCTCCAAATGGGAAGAAATCCACGCATCCAAAGGCATCCCACAGGAATATCTGGAAAAGCACATCCTGCTCCAAGTGCTCCTCCCCCAGCAATTTGCTGGAGCATTCCCAAAAATATTCCAGCACCGTCCTTCCAGGAGGTCACTTCTTCTTTGCCGGAGCTTTGGAATTCCCACCGGCTTTTCCATCGGTTTTGGCGCCTCCGGATTTTCCAGCTTCGCCTTCTTTTTCCCCCTTTTTCCCTTGTTTCTTGTCGTTTGTGTCCTTTCCCTTTTCCCCCTTTTCCTTTTCCCCCTTTTCGCCTTTCCCTCCTTTTTCCTCTTTTCCTCCTTTTTCCCCTTTCTCCCCCTTTTCTCCGTCTTTTTTTTTGGCTCCGTCCTTCCCTTCCTTCTTGGATTCTTCCTTCTGCTCCTTCTCCCCGTCCTTTTTCTTGGAGCCTTTGGATCCATCCTTCTTTCCCTGAGCCTTGTCCACTTTTCCGGACACAGTGGGAACTTCTTCCTCTTTTTTTTCTTCTGCAACCTGAGCTGTTTCCAAGGAAAGAAGAAAAAAATGGGAAAGGAATTGATGTGGCTTCAACAACCCAGGAATTGTCAAAATTCCAGCTCGCTGCTAGAAATCTGGGATAAAGGGAAAACATTCCTGCTGGGGTTTTTCCCATCGAGCTGATGGCTCCCAGGGAGGTTTTTTTTGGAATTGAGAAGCAGCAAATCCAAGGATTGATGGATCCTCTTGGAAAAGAGAAGCCACAGGCGGCCGGGAATCGAAATTCCCTAAATTCCTTGGAGAACCATCTCATCCCATAAGGATTAACCGGAAGGATTAACCTTGTCAGTGGAAGGACAAGGATTTATTCATGGAATTGGGTTCAGCTCCACAGGGAGGGCTGGGAATTCCCAGTTTCAGGCACCCCTGAAATCCTGGGATTTGTGCAAATTCCCGTAGTTCAACTCGTAATTCTGCATTTTGTAGGACTGAATTTCTCCAAGGAATTCCTGAATCCCTACAGTGTTGGGATCTGCCTCTTTTCCCACAGATTGAAGCAGCAAATCCCAAATTATGGAAATGCCATTTTAACGGAATTTTGTGGAATTACAGCTCCCAGAGAGAGACACAGGAAAGGAGGAAAAAAGGCATCAAGAGGTGTTGAGGAAACAGGAAAAATCCAGGAATGGAGAAGCAGCAAATCCGAGGATTGATGGATCCCCTTGGAAAAGAGAAGCCACAGGTGGCCGGGAATGGAAATTCCCTAAATTCCTTGGAGAACCACCTCATCCCATAAGGATCAACCAGAAGGACAAGGATTCAGTGGAAAGACAAGGATTTATTCATGGAATTGGGTTCAGCTCCACAGGGAGGGCTGGGAATTCCCAGTTTCAGGCACCCCTGAAATCCTGGGATTTGTGCAAATTCCCGTAGTTCAACTCGTAATTCTGCATTTTGCTGGCGTAGGACTGAATTTCTCCAAGGAATTCCTGAATCCCTACAGTGTTGGGATCGGCCTCTTTTCCCATGGATCGAAATTTTGGAAATGCTGGTTTTATCGAATTACAGCTCCTGAAGAGACACAGGAAAGAAGGAAAAAAGGCTTCAAGAGGTGTTAAGGAAACAGGAAAAATCCAGGATCGGAGAAGCAGCAAATCCGAGGATTGATGGATCCCCTTGGAAAAGAGAAGCCACAGGCGGCCGGGAATGGAAATTCCCTAAATTCCTTGGAAAACCATCTCATCCTCTTCCTTCAGCACAGGCAGGGAGTGGAGAGGTCTGGACTGGCCGTGGCCAGAGAGAGTGAGGAGATTTTCGGGAGAGCCTATGGAATCAGGAAAGGAGAGTGACAGCAGTGGAGAAGAAACATTCCAGCAGGAAAAACCAGGAATGCAGAATTCCAACCACTCCAATTTCGCTCCTGGTATTCCCCAACCCAAGGGCAGGCCCTGAAATTAAATTAATTCCTGCTGGGAATTTTCAGCATGGAATTTCCCTTCTAAGGGGGATGAGGAATGGAAATGGATGGGAAAATGGGATACGGCCATACAGTTGTCTCAGGAAAAATTTGGATTGAATATTAGGGAAAACAATTCCTGATTGGAAGAGTGACTAAGGATTGGGAAGTGCTGGAATCACCATCCCTGGAAGGGTTCCAAAAACTGGGAGATGTGGAATTTCACGGGGTTTTTTAGTGGGATTTGGTTCAAAATAGGATTTGATGGATTTGAGAAGCTTTTCCAGACTTAACTTGGGAATGAAGGAATGATTCCGACTCAAACCGATGGAAAAATTCCCTCTTATCTGAAGGATTGCATCCCAATACCCTGAGTCCACACTGGGAAGGCTGACCTTGGTGGTGGCACCAAGGGAGGGACTTTACACTCCCAGAATCCCAAAAAAAAAGTGGGAATTACCTCTGGGGGTGTCAGTGAGCTCATTGAGGGCCTCAGCACTGCCACAATCCCAAAAAAAAAGTGGGAATTACTTCTGGGAATGTCGGTCAGCTCATTGACAGGCTTTGCATACCCAGAATCCCAGAAAAAAAGTGGGAATTACCTCCAGGGATGTCAGTGAATTCGTTGAGAGACTTTGCAGTGCCAGAATCCCAAAATATAGTGGGAATTACCTCCAAGAATGCCGGTGAGCTCAGTGAGGAACTTTGCATTCCCAGAATCCCAAAAAAGTGGGAATTATATCTGGGAATGTCTCTGAGCTCATTGAGAGGATTTGCACTGCCCCAATCCCCCCAAAAAGTGGGAATTAGCTCCGGGAATGTTCCTGAGCTCATTGAGGGACTCTGCATTCCCAGAATCCCAAAAAAAGTGGGAATTACATCTGGGAATGTCTCTGAGCTCATTGATGGACTTTGCATGGCCCCAGTCCCAAAAAAAAAGTGGGCATTAACTCCAGGAATGTTGCTGAGCTCATTGAGGGACTTTGCACTCCCAGAATCCCAAAAAAAAGTGGGAATTACCTCTGGGAATATTTGTGAGCTCATTGAGGGAATTTGCACTGTCAGAATCCCCCCCAAAAAGTGGGAATTACCTGCAGGAATGTCGGTGACCTCAGTGAGGAGCTTTGCATTCCCAGAATCCCAGAAAAGGGGGGAATTACATCTGGGAATGTCTCTGAGCTCATTGAGGGAATCTGCACTCCCAGAATCCCAAAAAAAGCGGGAATTACCTCCGGGGATCTCGGTGAGCTCGCCCAGGGGCGGCACGGTGTCCAGCTTGTCGGCGTAGTTCTTGGCCGCCTGGCGCTGGGCGTAGCGCGCCTCGATCTCCTTCCGCGTGCGCGGGATCCGGCACTTGAAGATGCAGCACAGGGTGATAACTGGGAATGGGAAACAGGGAATTCTGGGGGATCGCTGGGAATGGGAAACAGGGAATTCTGGGGGATCGCTGGGAGTGGGAAAGAGGGAATTCTGGGGGATCGCTGGGAATGGGAAACAGGGAATTCTGGGGGGTCGCTGGGAATGGGAAACAGGGAATTCTGGGGGGTCGCTGGGAATGGGAAACAGGGAATTCTGGGTGAAGGACTGGGAATGGGAAACAGGGAATTCTGGGGGACCACTGGGAATGGGAAACGAGGAATTCTGGGGGATCATTGGGAATGGGAAACATGGAATTCTGTCTGAGTTATTGGGAATGGGAAACATGGAATTCTGGGTGATCACTGGGAATGGGAAATGTGGAATTCTGTGGGAGGGACTGGGAATGGATAGGGAGAAACAAGGAATTAACTGAGAATGGGAGTGGGAAATGTGGAATTCTGGGTGGGTTACTGGGAATGGCTTTAGGAACCAAGAATCTGAGGGAATTCCTGGGAATGGGAGATGGGAACCAGAATTTGCATTGGTCACTGGGAATGAGAGTGGGAAATATGGAATTCTGGGTGAACTCCTGGGAATGGAAAACATGGAATTCTGGAGGAGCTCCTGGGAATGGGAGACGGAAATGAGAGACTGGGTGAGTTACTGGGAATGGACAGGGAGATGCGAGGATTTAACTGGGAATGGGAGCGGGAAATGTGGGAGACATGGAATTCTGGGGGAGTTATTGAGAATGTGAGAGGGAGAAACCAGGATTTAAAAGGGAATGGGAGAGGGAAATGTGGAATTCTGGGTGAGCTCCTGGGAATGGGAACTGAGGATTTGGGTTGGTTATTGGAAATGGGAGGAGGAAACACGGGAATCCAGGTAGGTACTGGGAATGGGAGAGGGACATGTGGAATTCTTTGTGAGTTCCTGGAGAGGGAAGTGAGGAATTCTGGGGGAGTTCTTGGGAATGGGAGTGGGAAACATGGAATTCTGTGTGAGTTATTGGGAATGGGAAACGTGGAATTCTGGGGGAGTTATTGGGAATAGGAGAGGGAAACGAGGAATTCTGGGGGAGTTCCTGGGAATGGGAATGTGAAACATGGGAGTCTGAGGGAGTTCCTGGGAATGGAGAGGGAAATGAGGAATTCTGGGGAAAACTGGAACTGGAAATGGGAAAAAAGGAATTCCGGGTCAGTTTCTGGGAATGGAGAGGGAGAAATGAGGATTTAACTGGGAATGGGAGGGGGAAATGAGGAATTCTGGGGGAGTTTCTAGGAATGGAAAACATGGAATTCTGGGGGAGTTACTCAGAGAGGGAAGTGAGGAATTCTGGGAGAGTTCGTGGGAATGGGAATGTGAAACACAGGAGTCTGAGGGAGTTCCTGGGAATGGAAAGGGAAGTAAGGAATTCTGGGGATAACTGAGAATGGCGATGGGAAAAGAGGAATTCCAGTTGAGTTTCTGGGAATGGCAAATGAGAATTTGGGTTGGTTGTTGGGAATGGGAGCAGGAAACGGGAATCTGGGTGAGTTACTGGGAATGGAATTCTAGGGAGTTATTGGGAGTGGGAAATGTGGAATTTTGGGTGAGTTATTCAGAATGGGCGATGCGGAATTCTGAATCTGGGAATGGGAGACGGGATCAAGGATTTGTGGTGGTCGCTGGGAATGGGAGGGGGAAACAAGGAATTCGGGGATAACTGGGAATGGAAATGGGAAAAAAGGAATTCCGGGTGAGTTTCTGGGAATGGAGAGGGAGAAACGAGGAATTAACTGGGAATGGGAGGGGGAAATGTGGAATTCTGGGGGAGTTATTTGGATAGGAGAGGGAAAAATGGAGTTCTGGGGGAGTTTCTGGAAAGAGGAAATGAGGATTTGGGCTGGATGCTGGGAATGGGAGCAGGAATCTGGGGGAGTTCCTGGGAATGGGGAGCCTGGCTATTTGGGATTTGGACTTTCTCCCGTTTTTGACGGGATGGTGCCGCCTTGTGGAATGTGCTGGTAGCTGGAATCCACACGTGGATCAGATTTCTGCATTGATTGGATTTGTTTAGATTAATTTTATTATTATTTTATTAATATTCTTATATTAACACTACCATTATTCAAAAATCTTAATTAAATATAATATTATTACAACCATTAATTAGGACGATATTTGCAATCAGTTATATTGCTGTAGAAGAAGATAATTATTCATAACAGAAAGACAAATGAAATATTTAATACTTGTAGAATTATTACACTAATACAACTGTTAATTATAACTGTAATGGTAATTATTACATTATTATAGAAATATGTTAATTTTTGTAACATAGTTCTATATCTAGATTAAACATATCTTATAGATTTATTTAATAGTTATACCTAAATATTTACTATAGTTATATTATAACTATTAAGTATATCTATAATTATAATTAATCACAATATTCTATAAATATATAATTATTAACAATAAAATAAATTATTCCATCAATATAATTTATTAATTATATTTCCTTATTTATTAACATAATATCAAAAATGAATTTATTAATTATAACTATAATTACAAATAATTATATCATTATACAGACATATTAATATTTATAACATAGAAATGTTTTATTCAATAATACAATTTTAATTCTTGATTATAGTACTTTATAATAATATAAATTGTTATTTAAAAATTAAAGTGTCATTAATAAAGTAATACTCATGATAGTATTAATTAAAATTATATTTATAATCCAATTACCTTTAAAGAAGAATTGATTTATTTCTATTTTTTGGATCGTATTTATGGATTGATTTGATTGAAGTTTATTTAACTTTTATTTATTTTTATAATAATATAAAATTATTAAAATAATAAGTTATACTAATATATAACTATTAACAGAGAAATGCATTGCTCCATAAATTTAAATTTAATTAATCATTTTACTCTATGATTATACAAGTTGTTATTTTAAATTAATATGCAATTATAAACTAATACTCATTATAATATTAATTAAAATTGTATTTATAATCCAATTACCCTTAAAGCATAAATTTCCCATTTCTACTTTATTTAGATTTATATTTCGTTCTCTCTTTAATTTTGGTTTTACATTTATTCTATTTTTTGATTTTATATTTTAATGTTTAATTTTATTTTTCAGTTTTTCTACTTTTGTATTTATTTCTGTTCTTTAATTTTATGTCTGAATGTTCAGTTTATTTTTTTATTTTTCTATTTCTGTATTTAATTCCAGTTTTTAATTTTATATTTCTAGATGTCTATTAAAAATTTTATATTTTATATTGAATTATATTGAATTATTATAAAAATAATAAATACACTCTAATAATTTATATTTAATTATATCTTGCTTAATTTTATTTTTTATTTTTATTTTAAAATTTTGTATACCTCTATATTTACTGCTGTTTGTAATTCCCTCTTTTCAGATTTATTTCTGGTGTTCATTCCCTGTTTTTACGTTTCCCTCCATTCCCAATCCCCTGTTTTCCATGGATTTTTCCCATGGATTTTTTCCCTCCCAAATCCCATCCCAAGCAGGGATGGGGGCGGAGCTTGGGCCATTCCCAGTCGGGATTCCAGCAGGGAAATCCCTCTGGAATTCCCGAGGAATTCCCAAATTCCCAGAGAGCTGACAGGAATCCAGGATGCTCTGGGATCACTCCCAGGGATGGAATTTTCTTGGGAAGGGATTCCAGAAGGGAATTTCCAGTTTGGAGCTGGGAAATCCCTCAGGAATTCTCGATTTCAGGCCAGAGGAATTCCCGAATTCCCAGACAGCTGATGGGAATCCAGGATGCTCCGGGATCACTCCCAGAGAAGGAATTATCTTGGAAAGAGATTCCAGGTGGGAATATCCAGCTTGGATTCCCTCCGGAATTCTCAATTCCATCCCACTGAAAGTCTCCTTGAATTCCCAAACACCCGAAAGAAATCCTTAGGAATTCCCACACCCAGCTGGGAATTCCAGCCCCGAGGAATTCCTGAATTCCCGGACACCTGAAGGGAATCCACAATTCCCAACCTGAAGCATTCCATGAATCCCACCCCAAAGAATTCCATGATTCCCAACCTGAATCATTCCACAATTTCCATCTCAAAGAATTCCAGAATTCCCAACGCAAAGCATTCCAGGATTCCCAACTTGAATCATTCCATGGTTCCCAACTCAAAGAATTCCAGGATTCCCAAACCAATGCATTCCATAATTCCCAACCCAAATCATTCCGTAATTCTCAACCTGAAGCATTCCATAATTCCCAACCCAAATAATTCCATAATTCCCAAACTGAAGCATTCCACAAATCCCAACCCAACACATTCCGTGATTCCCAACCCAACACATTCCATGGTTCCCAACCCAACACATTCCGTGATTCCTAACCCAAAGCATTCCAGGATTCCCAACCTGAATCATTCCAGGATTCCCAACCCAAAGAATTCCATAATTCCCAACCCAACACATTCCATGATTCCTAACCCAAAGCATTCCAGGATTCCCAACTTGAATCATTCCATGATTCCCAACCTGAATCATTCCAGGATTCCCAACCCAAAGAATTCCATGATTCCCAACACAACACATTCCAGGATTCCCAACCCAAAGCATTCCAGGATTCCCAACCTGAATCATTCCATGATTCCCAACCCGAATCATTCCAGGATTCCCAACCCAAAGCATTCCATGATTCCCAACCTGAATCATTCCATGATTCCGATCCCAACACATTCCAGGATTCCCAGCCCCCATCATTCCACAGCCACGGCTCCACCCCGGATTTGGGCAGGAATGTGGTGCCGGAGCCGATTCCCATCCCTGGAACTTCTCCAGGTGCTCTCGGGACGAACCCCCGGCCATTCCCACCCGAGGTTCCCTCCTTGAGCATTCCCGGGATTCCAGAGGGGGAGTTTTCCAGAGGAGAATTCCCGGGAATTGCGGGACTCACTGATGGAGAGGACGAAGAGGGCGAAGATGCCGACCACCTGCCAGAGGCGCAGCCCCCAGATCACCACCGTCTCCGACGTCACCGGGTCCGGCTTCTTCTTGGGAGGCGCCGTGGTGGCCTGGGAAAAATGCAGGGAAAAACCAGCAGGAAAAGATGGATCAGGACGGCAAAATTCCCAAAAATACTCCGAGAGGTGAGGAGGGCACGGGAAATGGTGGAGAGGTTGGTGAGACCTGGAGGATTTGGGAATGCTGGAGGGATTTTTAAGGAATCTCCTTTTTCCAGCCGTTCCTTGGCTCGCTCTGGAATTCCTTTCCCCGCTTTTTCAATGGATTTTTTAGGATTGGGATTTCCTTCAGTCGGGGCCTGAATGAGAAATTTCCTGGAAAAACTCCTGGAAAATTTCATTTTTCCAATGAATTTTGATGGAGCCACGTCCTTGGGATGTGGGAGCGTTGTGGATCCAGGAGGAAGCAGAATGGAACCACAGGGAAATTCTGGGATAAAAAGTTGTGGAATTTTTTTACAGAAAGATAAACTCAGCCCAAAGCTAAAGGATGGAAATCCTGTGAAATATTCCAGGGGATTTTTAGGGAAGATCTCAGAGCAGCAGCTGGAAAACAGCTGGAATACACCCAGTACCCCAAAAAAATTCCTGATTTTTTGGGACGCGGAATTCCTGAGCAATCCCTGCAATGAGGTGATTCCTCCAGGAATTTTATCCCAAACAGAGAAGGAAGGATTATTCCCAATTTATCCTCCCAGGACTGGCTCAGATTCAATTCCCAGAGAAATCCCTTGATATCCCGTTGTTTGCTGATCTCTGGGATCAGGAGCAAGGAAGGGTTTTTGGGATCATGGGCTCATCCTGGAATTTTAGGATTTTGAAACCATCCCAGAATTTTCTAAATCTCTTCCCAAATTTTGGGCGAACTTCCAGCTCTGGGAATTTTTCCAAAGGCCTGGGAGTGAGCCAAGATTTTCCTCAGTCAAATCCAAGATTTAAAGGAATTTTTGCCTCATCCCCAAATATTTCCCTACTTTTTTCCCTTTGTTTTTTCCTTATTTTGGGGGGTTTTGTGGGAATTTTTTCAGCTGCCAGAATTATTTTCCTCTCCAGCTTTTCCTTCTCCTCTGTTTGCTCCAGCCTGGCTGAGCTGGAATCAAATTCTTCAGCATAATTCCATTATCCAATTATTTCCAGGAATAAACTCCTCGCAGAGCTTTTGCTTTTCCAGGAAAAAAAAACTGGAATAAACAAAGCACACCCAGGAATTCTGGCTGTTTATCCTGATTTTTGAGGCTTGGATGTTTTATTTTTGTTTTCTGGGAATTGTCTGGAATAAAATGGGAAGTTTTCCAGCTGGCTGGGTCGTCCTTGGGATTCAGGGAAGGATAATTTGGGAATTCTGCACTGTCAGGGGAAGTTCTGCCTCATTTCTCCCCTTGGGAATGGTTGGACTGCTCAGAAAACCTGGAATTCTTCCTGGAGCAGCAGCCTGGCCTTGGAGAGGATTCCTGGATTTATGGAATGCTCAGGTAGGATGGGATGGGGGGAAAAAGCAGGGAATTGGGTTGGGAATGAGAGGCTGGAAATCCTGGGAAAAATCAGGAAAAGGGAAAGGATGAGAGGTTGGAAATTCTGGAAAAAATGGGGAAAGGATGGGGGAAGAGGCTGGAAATCCTGGAAAAAAAATATTGAAAGGGAAATCCTGGAAAAAATCAGGGTAAGGGCAGAGGTGAGAGGTTTGAAATCCTGGGAAAAATGGAAAAGGAGGGATGAGAGGCTGGAAGTCCTGGAAAAAAATGGAAAGGGAAAACCTGGAAAAAAATATGGAAAAGGGAAAGGGATGAGGGGTTTGAAATCCTGGAAATAAATGGGAAAGGGAGGGAGGAGAGGCCAAAAATCCTGGGGGGAAAAATATGGAAAGGGAAATTGTGGGAAAAACAATCAGGATAAGGGCAGGAGTGAGAGGTTTGAAATCCTGGGAAAAATGGGAAAGGGAAATCCTGGGGAAAAAAAAAACAGGAAAAGAGCAGGGAAGAAAGGCCAGAAATCCTGGAAAAAAATTTGGGAAAGGGAGGGATGAGCGGCTTCAAATCCTGGGAAAAATCAGGAAAGGGAAATCCTGGAAAAAAAATGGGAAAGGAGGGAGAAGAGGCTGGAAATCCTGGGAAAAAAATATGGAAAAGGACAGGGATGGGAAGTTTGAAATCCTGAAAAAATTATGGAAAGGAAATCCTGGGATAAAATCAGGACAAGTGCAGGGGTGAGAGGCTGGAAATTGTGGGAAAAAATGGGAAAGGGAGGGAGAAGAGGCTGGAAATTCTGGGGGAAGTATGGAAGGGAAATCCTGGAAAAAATGGGTGAGGGACTGGAAATGCTGGGAAAAATCTGGGAAAGGGATGAGAGGTTGAAATTCTGGGGGAAAAAAAAAATATGGAAAGGGAAATCCTGGAAAAAAGAGAAGAGCAGGGAGGAGAGGCCAGAAATCCTGGAAAAAAAATATGGAAAAGGGAGGGATGAGAGGCTGGAAATCCTGGGAAAAAATATGGAAAATGGATGAGAGGCTGGAAATCTTTGGGAAAAAAAAAAAAAATCTGGATAAGGGCAG
The DNA here is from genome assembly GCF_027477595.1 of Haemorhous mexicanus. NCBI lineage: Eukaryota > Metazoa > Chordata > Aves > Passeriformes > Fringillidae > Haemorhous > Haemorhous mexicanus. Next base: position 1,526,463 of record NC_082341.1, read on the forward strand.
GGATGAGAGGCCAGAAATGCTGGGAAAAAATATGGAGAAGGGAAAGGATGAGAAGTGTGAAATGCTGGGAATTCCTGGAATTTTCTAATCCCAGGAATCGCAGCCAAATTCTGCTCCAGGAATTCCCAGGTGGAGCAGGGAAAAGGATCCAGAGGGAAAAGTGAAAGTTTTTGGGAGCTGGGGTTTGTGTTCCAGGCAGGAATTTCCCTCTGGAATTGCAGCCAGGGCTCGGGAGCTGCTCTTCCCTCCCGGATCATTCCCTGATTCTCCACAAATTTGGGAATGCAGAGTCATCCTCGGGGAAAAGCTCCTACAGAGGGGCAGGAATTCCATGGAATTCCACAATTCCATCAAATCCAGAATTACTGGGAATGAAGGAAGAGAGGAGAAGGAAAACCCATCCCAAATATTTCCAAAATTTTCCAAATCTTTCATGGGAATATCCGTCAGGCACAGGATTTTTGGGATCATTTTTGCCCCGCTCCTCACCTCATTGGAAAACCGGGAAAACCCCGCGATTTCAACCCGAAATTCCCAACCCAGCCTTTCAGGAAGCGCCAAAAATTCCCAAAAAAACCTCCTTGGATCCACCTTAAATTCCCGGCCGTTCGTACCCCAGGGAAATCCCCCTCTCCCGGCCCTCATTCCCACTTTTCCAAGGCTTTTTTTCCAGCGGGATTTTTTTCCTCACCTCGATCAGCTGCGCCAGGGAAAGTCGGGATCGGAGCAGGACGAGGCAGGAAAATCCCAAAAATTCCCAGCTGGGATCCCACGCCATCTTCTCCTCCCTCCCGGGATCTTCCCTCCTGCCGAGCCCGGAATTTTTGGGGATTTCGGGAAAAGTCCCGGCCTGGCTTTTCCAGCGGCGCTCTCCAGCGCTGGAGGCCGCTCATTAATTAATTAAATTAATGAGGCGGTGTCGATGGCGGAGCCCCGGGAGGGGGGATCGGGAGCACCGGGAGCGCTGCCTGCCGCTCCAGGGCAGAATTCCTGCTGCTCCCGGCACTTTCCTGGCGCTTTTCTGGGATTTTTTTCCCCCACTTTTCTTTTTCCCCAGCTTTTTTTTTTCCCCTCCTATTTTTTCCTTTTTTTTTTTTTTTTTTTTTTTTTTTTTTTGGTCACAGTATTTTTTCCCAGTTTTTTCCCCCTAGATTTTTTCCCCCAGTTATTTTTCCTGACTTTTTTCTTTCCGGGCTTTTTTTCCAATTTTTTTTCAGGATTTTTCCAGCTATTTTTTTTGTTTGTTTGTTTGTTTGTTTTTCCCCCAGTGGTTTGGTTTGGGTTTTATTTTGGGTATTTTTGTTTGTTTTTTTTCCCCAGTTTTTTTTTAATAAGTTTTTTCTCCCAGCTTTTTTTCATGTTTTCCTCCCGGGTTTTTTTCCCCCCGTTTCTTTTCCCCCCGTTTTTTCTCCCTCATTTTTCCTCCCCATTTTTTTCCTCGTTTTTTTTTTTTTTTTTTTTTTTTTTTTTTTTTTTTTTTTTTTTCTTTCCCCGGGCTTTTTTTCCAGGTTTTTCCCCCCGTTTTTCCCCTCCTTTTTTTTACCCCTTCCCCCCCTTTTTTCCCCTTCGCCCCCCTTTTTCTTCCCCTTTTCCCCCCTTTTTTCCTCTTTTTTCCCCCTTCCCCCATTTTTTCTCCCCCTTTTCTCCCCCTTTTCCCCCTTTTTTCCTTTTTTCCCCTTTTTCCCTCTTTTCCCCCCTTTCCTCCCTTTTCCCCCCCTTTCCTACCCCCTTTTTTCCCCCCTTCCCCCGTTCTTTTCCCCTTTTTCCCCCTTTTTTCCCCGTTTTCCCCCCCTTTTTTCTCCCCCCTTTTCCCCCCATTTTTTTTCCCTTTTTTTCCCTTTTCCCTCCATTTTTTTCCCCTTTTCCCCCCTTTTTCCCCCCTTTTTCCCCCCCTTTCCCTCCCCCCCTTTTTTTCCCTAGGTTTTTTTCCCCATTTTTTCCCCATTTTTCCCCAAACCCTGTTGCTTTAAGGAGTGAAATTCCTGATTTTTTTTTTTTTTCCCTTAAACAGCCCCGAACCCCTGGGATTCAGCCAAGCTGGACCTTTGGAATTCTGGGATTTCAGGGATGTGTCCCTGCACCTGGATTTTGTGGAATTCCCGAATTTTCTGGGGTTTAAAGCTCATCCCCTTCCATGGGCAGCAGCAGCTCCCAAGATCCCACTGGATATTCCAGGGATGTTCCCGCTTTTCTGGGAATTCCATCCCAAAATCCCACAAAACCTTCCCTGATTTTGGAATTTCCGGGATTTTGGGATTTCAGGCAGCACGAAAAGGGATCCAGGAATATCCCAACGTTTTTAGGGGATCCGAGAGAATTCCAGGCTCAAACCATTCCAATGGGAAGGGAAATTCCAGCGGCTCCAAGGTTTAATCCTGGATCGGCCTGGGAATATTCCAGAATTCGGAAATTTGGATTTGGGGGAATTTTCCCGGGGAAATCCTTGGGAATTCGGGAATTCGGGATGCGGGAAGAGCCACGCGGTGGCAGCAGCGAGACAGGCAATTCCCGCTCCCCGAATTTCCTCTGCAATTCCAAGCTGGAGCTCCAAGATTTTAAGGAATTCTTCCCCGAGCTGCTTTTCCAGCGAATTTTTATTTTTTGGGAATGAGGCTCCGGCATCCAAGATTTTCCTTGTTCCTCCCCGCTCTCTCCTCCTGTATATTCCCACATTTCCCGAATTTCTTGGTTTCCAAAAAAATCAGGATCAAACTCGGGGAGATCTCGAGGAATTCCTGGGATTTTTGGGTTTGGTTAAAAAATTCCCTCTGGAAGCAAAAGGGTTCAAATGTGGGGAAATCCCGAATTCCAGAGGCTTGGGAATGGAAATTCTGGGATCTGGTTCAGGGAATTTTCTGGGAATGCATCCCATGAGCTCAGAGAACTGGGAATTCTGGGATGGGAATTCTGGGATGGGAATTCTGGGTCATTCCCGGTGTCTCAGCCATGAGCTGGGAATTGCAACTTCCATCCTTTTATTCCCAGAGCTTTGGGAATGGAATTCTTTCCTTTTGGAAAATGCCATGGAAATCTGGGATCTGGTTCCAAGGATTTTCTGGGAATTCATTCCAGGTGCTGGAATATTAAATCTGGGAATTCTGGATGGGAATTCCAGGTCATTCCCAGTGGCTCAGCCATGAGTTGAGCTCCATCCTTTTATTCCCAGTGCTTTGGGAATGGAAATCTGGGATCTGGTTCAGGGAATTTTCTGGGAATGCATCCCATGGCCTTGGAATATCAACTGGGAATTCTGGGATGGGAATTCCAGCTCCTTCATTTTGTTCCCAGAGGTGTGGGAATGGAAATCCCAGGATGTGGATAAGAGGATTTTCTGGGAATCCATTCCAGGTGCTGGAATATCAAATCTGGGAATTCTGGGATGGGAATTCCTGCTCATTCCTGTCCATCAGTTGGGAATTCCTTTTATTCCCAGAGCTTTGGGGATCTGGAATTCTGGGAAACGCTGTGGAAATCTGGGATCTGGAGAAGAGGATTTGCTGGGAATCCATTCCAGGAGCTGGAAAAACATTGGGAATGCCAGGCCTGGCCAGTCTGTGGGGAGCTTGAATTCCCAAATCCACAACAAAGTGGAATCCTGGAATTTTTTCTTTTGGAAAACACCATGGAAATTTGGGATGTGGATAAAAGGATTTTCTGGGAATGCATTCCAGGTGCTGGAATATCAAATCTGGGAGTTCCAGGTTTTTTCTTTTATTCCCAGAGCTTTGGGAATGGAAACTCCAGGATCTGGTTCAGAGGAATTTCTGGGAATGCATCCCAGGGGCTCAGAGGATAAACTCTGGGAATTCCAGCTCATTCCTGTCCATCAGCTGGGAATTCCAACTTCCTTCCTCTTATTCCCAGAGCTTTGGGAATGGAAATTCTGGGAAATGCTGTGGAAATCTGGGATTTGGATGAGAGAATTTTCTGGGAATGCATCCCATGGGCTCGGAGTATAAACTCCAGGAATTCTGGGATGGGAATTCCGGGTCAATCCTGGTGTCTCATCCATCAGCTGGGAATTCCAGCTCCTTCCTTTTATTCCCAGAGCTTTGGGGATGGAATTCTGGGCAATGCTGTGGAAATCTGGGATCTGGATAGGAGAATTTTCTGGGAATCCATTCCAGGTGCTGGGAGTTTAAACTCTGGAAATTCTGGGATGGCAATTCCAGGTCATTCCTGTCCATCAGATGGGAATTCCAGCTCCTTCCTCTTACTCCCAGAGCTTTGGGGATGGAATTTGATTCTTTTGGAAGAGGTTCTGGAAATCCTGGCATGTGGTTTATGGGATTTTCTGGGAATGCATCCCATGGGCTTGGAATATCAACTGGGAATTCTGGGATGGCAATTCCAGGTCATTCCCATCCATCAGGCAGGAATTCCAACTTCCTTCCCTTTATTCCCAGAGGTTTTATTTTTAATTTTCTCACATTTTTATTTTCTATATTTATATTTCTTTTATTTGTTAAAACTAAGGAGTTTTTTTTCCTTGGATTTTAAATTTTTTTTAAAATTTATTTTACACTTTTTCTTACTTTTAATGATTCAATTTTAATTTTAATTTTTCCTCTATTTTTATTTTAATTTATCCTAAACTTTATTTTAATTTTTTATTTGTAATTTTTAAAATTTCAAATGTATTTTGTATTATTGTTATTTAATTTTCTTTTATTTATTCAATTTCTATTTTATGTTTTATTTATTTTTATTTAATCTTTCTATATTTTTGTCTTTATTTTCTATCAAACTTTATTTTTAAAATTTTTAATTCTTTAAATTAAATTTTATTTCTTTATTTAATTCTTGCTTTATTTTTAATTTAATTTCCCCTAATTTTATTTTAGCTCGTCGTTGACTTTCTTTCTACCAAATTATTTTAACTTTTATTTATTTTTATTCTAATTTTAACTTTTATTTCACTTTTCATTTGTTTTTAATTGATTTGATTCAATTTTTTATTTCAACAACGAGGCAAAGCACAAATTATTTTTATTCTTTTAATTAGATTTCATTTTATTTTTAATTTTAAACTTTCATTTTATTTTTATTAAATTTTATGTATTTTAGTTTATTTTTATTTCATTTATTTTATTATTTAAATTTAATAAATCCGGGAATTTGGGAATTATTCTGGAATCCGGTGCCGTTTCCCTTTAAATCCTCCCGAGCCCTTCCCGGCTCGGATTGCAGCCGATGGAATTTTCCAGCGCGAGGTTTCCATGGAGACCAGGAATGCTGTGGTGCACCTTGGGAGAAAAGAATTCCAAGGATTTCGCCTCCTTCCCTTTGGAATTGGGGCTGGAGAGGAGCCGGAGCCGGGAATTTTCCCCTTCCTGTTCCCATGGATCCGGATCCCGGCTGAGGTAAAAGGGAATTCTTGGCTCCCAGAGATGCCTCTGGAATCGTTCCCGTGGGATTCTGCGGGGTTCCAGTTGGGAATTGTGGGATTTGGGAATGGCTGTGCCCATGGGCTGGAGCGCTGGGAAGGGATCCGAAGGAGGATGGGGAGCTGGGAATTCTGGAAAATTCTGTTCCGTGGGAATTGGGCCTCGTTTCCTACAAATATTCCCAAATCCTGGACATGGGTGGAACATCAGAAATGGGATAAATATTCCCAAATCCCTGACAGGGATGGAACATTGGGAATGTGATAAGTATTCCTAAATCCTGAAGTTAAATGGAACATCAGGAATGGGTTGTTTATTCCCAAATCCCTCCTGGTCCTGATGGATCATGGGGATATAATGGTGAGATAAATATTCCCAAATCCCTGACAGGGATGGAACATTGGGAATGGGATAAATATTCCCAAATCCCTCCTGGTCCTGCTGGATCGTTGGGATATAATGGTGGGATAAATATTCCCCAAATCCCTAAACTGGATGGAACATCAGGAATGAGATATGATGGGGGGATAAATATTCCCAAATCCCTGCTGGTTCCTATGGAATGTTGGGAATGGGATGGGATGGTGGGATAGATATTCCCCAAATCCCTAAGTTCGAAGGAATGTTGGGAATGGGATAAATATTCCCAAATCCCTGCCAGTCCTGATGGAACATTGGAAATGGGATGGAACAGTGGGATAAATGTTCCCCAAATCCCTAAATTGGAAGGAATGTTGGGAACAGGATAAATATTTCAAAATCCCTGCAGTTTTAATGGAATGTTGGGAATGGGATGGAACAGTGGGATAAATGTTCCTGAATCCCTGCAATTCCTGATGGAACATCAGGATTGGGACACAATGGTGGGATAAATGTTCCCAAATTCCCTAAATGGGATGGAACATCAGGAATGGGATATGATGGTGGGATAAATATTCCCAAATTCCTGCCAGTCCCGATGGAATGTCGGGAATGGGATACAACGGGGGAATTCCCTGGGTTGAGGGGACCTGGTGTCTCCAGATCCTGCTGGAGCCCAAGGAATGTTCGGATGATGATCCCAGAAATGTTTTGGGATGTCCTGGGATGATCCTGGAGGATCCTGTTTTTTGTGGATCGTTACGGATGTCCCTCTCCTTTGGAGGTGGGGACAAGGCCAGGTTGTCCCCATGGAGCTGGGAAATGTTGGATACAGATGGAAGGGTTGGATAGGGATGGGAAAGTTTGGATGGGGATGGAAAGGTCACTCCAAGGCCACCAACGCGTGTGGCCACAGGGAAAAAGTCCTGGAATGTTTGGCATGGAAGGAACCTCCAAAAGTTCTCCAGAGAAAACAATTCCAAACCTTTGTCTCTCCTGCCTGACTCCGGGTGCTGATGAAGCCCAAGGAATGTTTGGATAACAATCCCAGAAACATTTTGGGATGTCCTGAGCAGGAGCTGGATGATCCCAGAGAATCCTGTTTTTTGTGGATCATCACGGATGTCCCTCACCTTTGGAGGTGGCTTCCAGCCCAGTGGGACAGGGTCTGGCTGTCCCCATGGAGCTGGGAAAGGTTGGAGACGGATGGGAAAGGTTGGGAAGGTTTGGATAGGTTGAAGGTAGAGGGGAAAAGTGGGAGATGGATGGGAAGGTTTGGAAGGGATGGATATGGGTGGAAAGGTTGGATATGGGTGGAAGGGTCACTCCAAGGCCACCAACTCGTGTGGCCACAGGAAAAAAGTCCTGGAATGTTTGGCATGGAAGGAAACGCTGAAGGTTCTCCACAGCAAACAATTCCAAGACTTCCTCTCTCCTGTCTCTCCTCCGTATCCAAAGGTTGGAGATGGATGGGAAGGGTTGGAGATGGATGGGAAGGGTTGGGAAAGGGTTGGAGGTGGATGGGAACATTGGAGGTGGATGGGAAGGCTGGAGATGGATGGGAAGGTTGGATGTGGATGGAAAGGTCATTCCAAGGCCACCAGCCCCTGAGGCCACAGGAAAAACCATCCCGGTGGTGACGGAGCTCAAGGAATGTTTGGACAACGCCCTTGGAGAAGCTGGAACGGGACGGATCCAGCCTGGAACTCTCCAGAGGAAGGGACAAACTCTTGATCCTGATCCAAGGGCTGAGAATTCCCTGGGAATAAAATATTCCTGGGACCTGTCAGTCGAGCCAGACCGGTTCTGGAACTCCTGGAGAAATTCCAGCGGCAGCAGGGTGGGGGAACTGCCCCGGGAATTCCCATGGAATTCTGGCCTCTCCCATCCCATCCCATCCCATCCCATCCCATCCCATCCCATCCCATCCCATCCCATCCCATCCCATCCCATCCCATCCCATCCCATCCCATCCCATCCCATCCCATCCCATTTTTTCCCCTAAATCCTCCTGCTTATCCCAACGGGATTTTCCTAAAAGGGAATTTTCTGGGATTAACCCTGGAATTCCATCCTGGTTTCCAACAGCTCTTCAAAGCAAACTCCCACTGCTGATCCCGGTTTTTTCTCGGGATTTGTTTTCCATTCCCTCCCTCATCCTTTAGGGAAAGGTTTGTGTTGTCGTGGTGAAAAAAGCGGGATTGGGTTTTGGGATCACATCTCCACATCCACACCCCGTTTCCCAGGAACATGAAAATCCTGGGATTCTGGACTTGCAAAGCAAAAATTTGGGAATTTTGGGGTTGGATTTAGGATTTTTAGGAGGAGGGGAAATGATTCCTGGGGCTGAGGTGTCTGGGATCTTCTTAAAAGGTTTTGGGAATTTTGGGGTTGGATTTGGGATTTTTATGAGGAGAAGAAAGAGTTAAAAGTGGCTGAGGTGCAGCAGAGAACTCTGGGATCTCCTGAGGGATGGATTTGGGAGTTTGGGGTTGGATTTGGGGTTTTTAGGAGGAGGGGAAAGAGTTAAAGGTGGCTGAGGTGTCTGGGATCTCCTGAGAGACGAATTTGGGAATTTTGGAGTCGGATTTAGGATTTTATGAGGAGGGGAAGGAATTAAAGATGGCTGAGGAGTATGGGATCTCCTGAAAAGGTTTTAGGAATTTTAGGGTTGGATTTAGGATTTTTTAGGAGGAAGGGAAAGTGTTAAAGGCGGCTGAGGTGCGCAGAGAACTTTGGGATCTCCTGAGGGATGGATTTGGGAATTTTGGAGTCGGATTTAGGATATTTTAGGAGGAAGGGAAATGGTTAAAGGTGGCTGAGCTGCACAGAGAACTCCGGGACTGCCTGACCCAGGGAATTGTGGGTTTGGGGTCGGTTTTAGGATTTTTTTAGGAGGAGAGGAAAGAGTTCCTGGGGTGGAAGGGTGTGGAATCTCCCGAGGGACGGATTTGGGAATTTTGGGGTTGGATTTAGGAGGACGGGGAAGAGTTAAAGGCTGAGGTGCAGCAGAGAACTCTGGGACCGCCTGACCGAGGGATTTGTGGGTTTGGGGTCGGTTTTGGGGTTTTCAGGAGGGGGGAAATGGTTAAAGGCAGCTGAGTTGTCAGATCTCCTGAGAGGATTTGGGAATTCTGGGGTTGGATTAAGGATTTTTAGGAGAAAGGGAAAGACTTAAAGGTTGAAGTGCAGCAGAGATCCCTGGGAGCTGAGAGAAGGATTTGAGTTTGGGGTTGGTTTTAAGGTTTTTTAGGAGGAGGGGAAATGGTCCCTGGGGCTGAACTGTCTGGGATCTCCCGAAAAGTTTTTAGGACTTTTGGGGCGGGATTTAGGATTTTAAGGAGGAGGGGAAATGGTTAAAGGTGGTTGAGGTGTCTGGGATCTCCCGACGGATGGATTTGGGAATTTTGGGGTTGGATTTAGGGTTTTTAGGAGGAGGAGAAAGAATTAAAGGTGGCTGAGATGTCTGGGGTCTCCTTAAAATGTTTTAGAACTTTTGGAGTCGGATTTAGGATTTTTAGGAGGAGGGGAAAGGGTTAAAGGTGGCTGATGTGCACAGAGAATTCCGGAACTCCCTGAGGGATGGATTTGGGATTTTTAGGGTTGGATTTAGGGCTTTTTAGGAGGAAGGGAAAGAGTTAAAGGTGGCTGAGCTGGAGCAGAGAACTCTGGGATGTCCTGAGGGATGGAATTGTGGGTTTGGGGTCGGATTTAGGGTTTTTAGGAGGAGGGGAGAGAGTTAAAGTTGGCTGAGGTGCCTGGGATGGATTTGGGATTTTTAGGGTTAGATTTAGAATTTTTAAGGAGGAAGGGAAAGAGTTAAAGGCTGAGCGGGAGCAGAGAACTCCGGAATCTCCTGACGATGGATTTGGGAATTTTAGGGCTGGATTTAGGATTTTTAGGAGGAGGGGAGAGAGTTAAAAGTGGCTGAGCTGCACAGAGAACTCTGGGAGCTCCTGACCGATGGATTTGGGAATTTTGGGGGTTTTGGGGGGGGGGTTTAAGGAGGAAGGGAAATGGTTAAAGGTGGCTGAGATACCTGGGGTCTCCTCATCGATGGATTTGGGAATTTTAGGGTTGGATTTAGGATTTTTAGGAGGAAGGGAAAGAGTTAAAGGTTGGGGTGCAGCAGCAGAGATCTCTGGGAGCTCCTGACCGAGAGATTCGGGAAGTTTGGGATTTTTTTGGGTTTTAATGCGGAAGGGAAGCGGCTCGCGGCGCATCCCGCGCCGCCTGTGAATGGCAGGGAAAATCTCCTTTCCCAAGGAATTCCTGGAATTCCTAGCAAATGGGAGCGAGCCTGGAAGGAGGAGGAAAAAAATCCCAATTTTTTTTTTTTTTTTTTTTTTTTTTTTTTTTTTTTTTTTTGGGGGCGAACAGAGCGAGGCTGAGAAACGAAACTTGCCCCAAACCCCTCCTGACCTTTTTCCCTTTCGCTTCTCGAAATTTCAACTTCCCGAAAGTTCAACTTCCCCGAAATCCGGGATGACAAAATCCGGGATGACAAAATCCGGCTTGACAAAATCCGGGATTATTTAAATAATAATTAAAAAAAAAAAAAAAACCAAAGCGGGGAGGAAAAGGAGGAGCAGGAACTTTGGGGAGTCAAGATTTGGGGTTTTGTAATCCCGGCTGCCGTGGGTGGTGGGGATTTGGGGCTCTGCCTCCAAATGTGGGAGGGAAAGATGGGAGGGAAAAATTCCAGCCTCGGGAACACCGAGAATTCCCGGATTTCTGCGCCTCCCGGAGATTTCTCCAGCCGGGAATTCTCCTGCGCTGCCTCATTCCAGGTGGGTCGCTCCAGGATCCAGCACATTTTGGGATTGCCTGCCCGGTTTTCGGATCGGTTCGCTTTAGTCCGGAGGAAATTTGGGAATGTTTTTCCCAGGTAGAACCGCGATCAAATTCCAAATTCCGGAGCGGATTTTCCCCCCAAACCCCGCTTTTCCCTAAGGAATTTCAGTTATTTTTTAAGGAATTTCACTCCCTGCGAAAATGAGACCCCGGTCTAAACCCGGTCCTAAACTCCCACCGCGGCTTTTCTAGGCGGGACTCCCCGATCCTGCTCCTGCAGGGAGGGATTTTCCAGCCTCGCCTGGAATTCCAGGGCGGATGAAACAAAGCTGCAGAAGCCGCGGCGGTGCCAAGAGATCAAGAGTTAAAGCCGGGTTGATAAGCTCGGTTTAGCAGGTTTCTGTCCGGGAGGAGGTGATCCCAAAAAAACCCTTCCAAGAGCTCCGCAATTCCATGGAAAGTCGGGATCCAAGGCTCGGTTTTTAGGGAAAAGCGGCGCTTTGGAAGCTTTTAAGAAATAATAAAGAATTAAAGGCAGAGGAGGGGCTGGGTTTAAACTTTGGTTTGTTTTGGGGCTGGGTTTAGTCTGTGGTTTAAACTTTGGTTTCATTTGGGGCTGGGTTTAAACGGTGGTTTCATTTGGGGCTGGGTTTAGTCTGTGGTTTAAACTTGGGCTTAATTTGGAGCATGTTTTAAACTTGGGTTTAATTTGGAGCTGGGTTTAAACTGGGTTTAAATTGGGTTTATGTAGGCCTGGCCTAAAGCTGAGGCTGTTTAGGGAAAACCCCTTTGGAATGTGCAGCTGCTCCCTGGAGTGGCTTCAATCCCTAAGAGCAGGAAAATGGGAATTTTTGGGAATGTGGGTGGGATTATCCCAAAAATCCAGCCTTGAGTGTGTTTGGGAGGTCAAAAAATCCGGGAATTCCAAAGAAATTCGGGAATAACAGGGAGGACCAGGGACTAAAGTTGGGAATGTGCAGATTCCTTATTCCAGAGCTGGGTTTTTGGGAATAGGAGCAAAATAAACCTCGGGAAGCCTCATGGGTTGAGGTTTGGTTGCTAAAACCAGCTCTAGTTAATCCCAGCCTAGCTGAGCCACAGGCCTGACCTGTTTGGGAATGTTGACATTCCAAAGGTGCTGGAAAAGGCCTCATGCAAAGCACCTGGAATTCCCTTGGGAAAGGCTTTGGGCAGGAAAGCGCCCGGGGAATTTCTCAGGGAATTGTGGGAAATTCCTCCAGGAATTCAAGGAATTCCTTCTGGGAACTGGGGGAATTTTCTGCAGGAATTGGGAAAATTTTCTGTGGGAATTGGGGGAATTTCCTCTGGGAATTGTAGGAACTTTCTCCCGGAACTGGGGGACTTTTCCTTGGGAAAAGAAAAATAATCCTGGCGGATTCCATTAACTCCTGAAGGAATTAATTCCAAATATTTTGTGGCCCTGGGATCATTGGGAATTTGGGAAAAGAGGGACAAGAATGGGAATGAGATGGGTGGGAAGGGATTTCTCCTTCATCCCGTGGATTTCTGGGATTTTCCCCTCTGGAATGCATCAGGATAACCCCAAGGAATTCATTCCAGGCTTTCCAGCCCTGAGATCATTGGGAATTTGGGAATGGGTGGGATGGGAATGAGATTTCTCCTTCATCCCTTGGATTTCCAGGATTTACTCCTGGGAAAAGCCCTCTGGAATTCATCGGGATGAACACAAGGAATTCCAGGCTTTTCCTGATCATCAGGAATTTCAGAAAAGAGGGCCGGGAATGAGCAGGACAGGAATGAGAGTGGTGGGAAGAGAGTTCTCTTTCATCCTTGGGATTTCTGGGATTTTCTCCTGGAAGAACCCCTCTGGAATGGGAAAATCCCCATCAGGATTAACACAAGGAATTAATTCCAGGCTTTTCCAGCTCTGAGTTCACCAGGAATTTGGGAAAATTCAGGAAAACTGGGCTGGGTTGTCTCCACTTGAGCCGTTCCTCTTCCAACTTTTCTTGAGGATTTTTGGGATCGACCCCACCCAGGAATGGGGCCAAGGGCAGGGAAGCTTTGCTGGAAATCCAAGGAAAAACCTTGGAGATGGGATCTGATGGATTATCCAGGGATTTGATTCATTCCCTCTGTTTTCCAGGCCATGTCCACAGCTGGAATTTCGGGAATTTTGGGATCATTGCTCCAGCTGGAGGAAACCTTCTCCTCCTGCCTGGCCCGGATCGACGCCCTCATCCTCAAACCTCTGCTCCAGGCAGGTAAATTCTGGGAATTTTTCTCTGGAATTCCCACATGGAATCGATCTGGGAAGGGATTTTGGGCTGGAATTCCTGCTGGGAAGAGGAAATGTTTTGTGGGAATGTTTTAATTAAAATTGGGAATGGGGAACGAGGCCAGGGTAGTTTGTTGGGATCAATCCGTGTTTTCACTGGGATCAGGATTCCTGATCCAGGGAAATTCCAAATCCAGGGAAATTCCTGGACCTGATTTTCCTGGCTGGGGTTTTTCCAGCAGTTCTTTTTGGGATGACTCCAAGGAAACTGGGAATGGTTCCTTGGGAAAAGGGTGGGAATTTTTCCTCCAGGGCAGCGGGATGAGGGTCCAGAGAGTTTGGGATACAGTTTGTCCCATTCCAGCAAAAAACACCTGCATGGCCTCCAAAAATTCCTGGAATTTCCCCTTTTTTCCCCCATTCTTCCAATTTTTTTCCACCTCTATATTCCCAAATTATTTAATCCATTCCTTCCAGCCAGAACAGCTCTGAAAATTCCTGGAATTTCCCCTGTTTTTTCCATTTTTCCCATTGTTTTCCTCTCTATTTTCCCAAATTATTCAATTCATTCCTCACAACCAAAACAACTCTGAAAATTCCTGGGATTTCCCATTTCCCAGAATTTCTCGACTACAAAATCCCTTTGGAATTCCACCTTTCCCACAGGATTTTCCCAATTTTTCCCTCCCAGAGCCGCAGGATCCGAAGGAAAAGGAGAACTTCCAGCTCTTGGTGCTCCTCAATGGTCGCTTCCAAACCCTCTGGAATTTCACGGAGGAGAATTCCCGGACCCTGAGGGGGAAATCCCAGTTGGAAAATTCCGGTTGTATCCAGGATTTTTACATCCTCTGGAAAGGAGAAGTTTTCCTCAGCCTCTACATCCAGTGAGCGCCGGAATATTTGGGAAAACTATTTGGGAAAATATTGGGATCGGGTTGATCCCATTGGGAATATTGGGAAAAATCGGGATGGGAGCTCACAGAGGGAAAACATCCTTGGAAAATGGGTTGGGTGTGATTTTTCCAGGATTTTGTGGTTTTGGGTTGAGATTCGAGATCCCAGCGGGAATGAAATTTTATGGAGAACTGAAATTCCAGAAAAATCTTAAATTCTGGATTTTTGCTTCTCCATGGAATCGGCCAAAGCTTTCCTGGTTTGGGATTTCCCAGTTGGGATTTCCCAGTTGGGATTTCCCACTTTGGGATTTCCCAGTTGGGATTTTCCAGGTGGATGAGGTTTTGGATGATCCAAAAGAATTTTCCTGAGATTTTATTCCTGTTTTTTTTTTTTTTTTGGAATTAAACCCAGGTTAAATGCCGGGGAAATGTGGGATTTACAGGGAAAATGTGGGATTTGCTGGGAATTTTTGGGACAGAAAATGCAGATCTTGGAAGAAAATCTTGGGAAATATGAGATGGAAAAAGAAAATTCCAAGTTTTACTTGGAAAAATAAAGCTCCAAGCTGGAGTGTGACAACTCCATTATTTCCATCCCAGAATTCCCAAATTTTCCCAGTTCCGATGGGAATCCTGTGGTGAAGAGTCTGTGAATGAACAGCTCGGAGCAGAAAATTCCTTTATGGAATTTCATTCCATAAAATCTGATGGAAACAGATTCCAGGATTATCAGCACTTTTGCCTTATCCAAGTCTGCCAAAAAATCCTGGAATTAAGATTGGGAAAAAAATTCCATGATCCGATCCAACCTTTGATCTCCATCAATCCATCAAACATCTGTGCCTGCAGTTTTCCAGAGGTGCATTTATGGGATTAAGGGAACTTCCCAAAAATTTGGGATCCATAAATTCATCCCGAGTTTCCCTCTCAAACTCCTCCTTGGAATTTTTTCCAGGTATTTCGTCACCTTCGCCAACTTTGTCGTGGTCCAGGGCTTTGAGCAGGCTGCCAGGAGCAAGAGGTCAGTGGGTGGAAAATCCTTGGGAATTTTGGGAATCCTTGGGATCCGGGGACACCAAAGAATCCCAGAATTCCAGAATGGTTTGGAAAATTCCCAAAAAAATCCTCTCATCCCATCCTGGGCCAACTCCCTCTATCCCAGGTCGCCCCAAGCCCTTTCCAACCTTGGACAATTCCAGGATTGGATTTTCCTCTTCCCAACCACCCCCAGCTCCTTCTGGAGTTGGAAACTTGGGATTTGGGGATTTAGGGAAAAGATGGAATTGGAGAGAGGAATCTGGCTGGGATATTCCCACTAATCCCAGATTTTCCTGGAAGCAGGGAGTGAAAACATGGATTGCTAAGGAGCACATTCCCAAATTTTCCATGGCTCCTGCTATCCCAGGTTGCTCCAAACCCTGTCCTATTCCAGGACTGGATTTTCCTCTTCCTAACCACTCCCAGCTCCTTCTGGAATTGGAAACTTGGAATATGGGGATTTAGGGAAGGGGTGGGAATCTAGCAGGAAATTCCCACTAATCCCAGATTTTTCTGGAAGCAGGGAGTGAAAACATGGATTTCTAAGGAGCACATTCCCAATTTTTCCACGGCTCCTGTTATCCGTGGGTGGATTCCCTCTTTCCCAATTCCCTCTTTCCAACCACCCCCAGCTCCTTTCAGAGTTGGAAATTTAGGATTTGAGGATTTAGGGAAGGGGTGGGAATCTGGCTAGGAATTCCCACTAATCCCAGCTTTTTATGGAAGCAGCAACTGCAAACAGGAATTTCTAAGGAGCACATCCCTGGATTTTTCACGGCTCTCTTCATCCTCACCATGCAGAAAGTTTGGAGGACAGAAGAGCGGGAATTCTGGGATAATTAACAACCCTTTCTCATCATTCCCAATTTTCCAGTGAGGCCTGGAAGCTGCACAAGGTGGTGCTGAAGGAATTCCTGCGGGATTTCACCTCGGAGAGCTCCCTGGGCCTGGCCCTGCACTTGGCACTCCACAAACCCTTCCGGGAGCACATCCAGAGCTACCTGCAGCTCCTCTCGCAGCTCCAGGAGCAGCTCCAGGAGGTGGGAATTCCCTGGAATGCTCGGTGGATCTTCTTGATGGGTTTTGTGGGAAGAAATATTCCCTAAAATTCAATCTGGATCTTCTCTGCTAAATATTCCTCAAATTCTAACCTGGAACTTGTTTAGTCCAGGATGGACACATTGCTGAATATTCCCAAAAATCCAACCTGGAACTCCTTTCCTAAATATTCCCTAAAATCCAGCCTGGACCTTTTTTGATCCAGGATGGAGACGTTGCTTAATATTCCCTAAAATCCAGCCTGGACATTGATAAATATTCCCTAAATTCCAATCTGGAACTTCTTTGCCAAATATTCCCTAAAATCCAGCCTGGACCTCCCTCATTCCAGGAGGGACAGGATGCTGAATATTCCTGAATATCCTACCTGGACATTGCTAAATATAAAATACACAAATATTTAAATGTAATGTTTAAATGGACAAATGTTCCCTCAAATCCAGCCTGGACCTCCCTTGACCCAAATTTGCAGCATTCCTGGAGTTTTCCTGTCCTTTCCCAGGGGTCAGAGCGGGATGTGGTGGCCACTGTGGTGCAGGAATTTGGGAAGCTGGAATCCTTCATTGGCCAGGTCCTGGATGAAGCTGGCTTCACCAAGGAGCTCTGGAAATCCCTGGGCTACAAATTCACCGTGAGTCCCGAGGGAATGGAACAGGGATTGGGAATTCGGTGTGCATTGGGAATTCGATAAGGGTGAGGAGTTTGGTATGGATCGGGAATTTGAAGTAGACTGGAAATTTCATAAGGATGAGGAATTCGGTATGAACTGGGAATTTGATAAGGATCAGGAATTTGAAGTGGATTCAGAATTTGTTAAGGATGAGAAATTTCATGTTTGGGAATTTGGTATGGATCAGGAAGTGGATGGGGAATTTGATAAGGATGAGGAGTTGGAAGTGGATGAGGAATTTGATGAGGATGAGGAGTTGGAAGTGGATGAGGAATTTGATAAGGATGAGGAGTTGGAAGTGGATGAGGAATTTGATAAGGATGAGGAGTTGGAAGTGGATGGGAAAACTGATAAGGATGAGGAGTTGGAAGTGGATGAGGAATTTGATAAGGATGAAGAATTTGATATGGATTGGGAATTTGATAAGGATGAAGAATTCAGAGTGGATTGGGAATTTAATATGGATCAGCAATTCGGTATGGATCTCAAAATTGATAAGGATGAGGAATTTGGTATGGATCGGGAATTTAATATGGATTGGGAATTTGAGGCTGGAATTCAACAGAGCAGAGTGGGGTGGAAGAGCTGGAGGAACTCCCTGCGGGTTTCCAAGCCAAGTTTGTGTCCCAAGCGTGTCACTGTCACTGGAACCCCGAGCCAGAGGGAATTTGATGTGGATTGGGAATTTGATATGTATCGGGAATTTGATATGGATCAGGAGTTTGATTTTGATTGGGAATTTGACATTGATGTGATGTGGATTTGATATGGATCAAGGAATTGAGGATTGAAGTTGACAGAGCAGAGCTGGGTGGAAGAGTTGGGGAAACTCCCGGGGGGTTTTAATGTTGAGTTTTTTGTCCAGTGCTGTCACTGTCCCTGGAACCCTGAGTCAGAGGGAATTTGGTATGGATTGGGAATTTGATATGGATTGGGAATTTGAGGCTAGAATTCAATAGAGCAGAGCTGGGTGGAAGAATTGGGGAAACTCCTGGGGGCTTTTAATGTTGAGTTTTGTGTTCCAAGTGTGTCACTGTCACTGGAACCCTGAGTCAGAGGGAATTTGATGTGGATCAGGAATTTGATATGGATTGGGAGTTTGATTTTGATTGGGAATTTTATATGGATGTGATATGGATTTGATATGGATCAAGGAACTGAGGATTGAAGTTGACAGAGCAGAGCTGGGTGGAAGAGCTGGAGAAACTCCCAGGGGGTTTTAATGTTGAGTCTTGTGTCCAGTGGTGTCACTGTCCCTGGAACCCTGAGTCAGAGGGAATTTGGTACGGATTGGGAATTTGATATGGATCGGCAGTTTGATTTTGATTGGGAATTTGATATGGATTAAGGATTTGAGGATTGAAGTTGATGTAGCAGAGCTGGATGGAAGAATTGGAGAAACTCCTTGGGGATTTTAATGTTGAGTTTTGTGTCCAGTGGTGTCCCTGAAACCCTGAGTCAGAGGGAATTTGATATGGATCAGGAATTTCATATGGATCAGGAATTTGAGGCTGGAATTCAACAGAGCAGAGTTGGGTGGAAGAGCTGGAGAAACTCCCTGGGGTTTCAAAGCTGAGTTTGTGTCCCGTGTGGGTCGCTGTCACTGGAACCCTGCGCCAGCTGATCCTTGCAGGAATTCCTGCCTGGAATTCCATGTCCTCTCCCAATCCTGGTTTTCCCTGCTGCTCCAGGACGTGCTGTGTGTCCCGGAGAGGAGGCTCCTGGAGGACAGCAGGAACCTTCCCATTGCGTCCGGCACCGCCCGCTCCGAGCGGCTCCTGCTCTTCGACGACGTCCTGGTGCTCATCCAGGTGAGTCTGGGATCCTCCGGAGGGACTGGGAAGGGAGCACGGATAAATGGACCTAAAATTCCAGTGGAATGGCAGAAATGACAGGAATAGGAATGGTGGTAAAATTCCATAGGAATGGTGGTAAAATTCCAGTTTTTTGATGTTGAACTCACAGCAGAGTTTGGCTGTCAGGAAAAGTTGGGAAAACATTGCCTCAGATCCATCTGCGTGTGGTTGGCTCTGGAAAATAAAGGAAATCTGGGAAGGAGTAGAGGAGATCCATAGAGCATTTTCCCAGGAAATGTGGATTATCCACCATCACAGGCACCTTTTGAGTGGTCCACACCCTTTTCCACAGGGAATTTTGGCCCTTGGTTATCCTGAGGGATTTGATGGATGTAGGATGACATTCCATGAGCTCCCACACATTGGGATAAACAGGATTTTCCATGTTGGTGCCACGGCTGCAGATGTTAGAAGTGGTTTTGGGGCTATTTTGGGAATTTTAGGGTGTGGGGATGTGTTCCCATGAGGGGATTCCAGCTTGGATCGTGCCTGTGGCTGGGATGGGAACATGGGATCAGCAAATCCATGGAATTATCTCCATGTTCAATCCATGATTTCCATCTGTGTCTCACCTTCTGCCGCCGAGCTTTGTGGAGGTTTGGGAATTCCAACTGAGTTGGGATTGACCTGGTTGGGAGTTTTGATGTCCCTTCCTTTTCTGTTCTCCCAAATCTGGGAAAACACTGTGGAATTCCTTGGAAAATTCCATCCCGCCAGGCAGCAGCTCTGTGTGAACACCTGGATGTGAGGCAGGGAAAGGAGATGAGAAATTAAAATTTTCCTTTTCTTCCAATCGTCAGAGTTGGTTTTGTTTGGGTGCTGCTGATCCCAAAAGTGGCTCCTTAAATTTGGGATTTCTGGGATATTTTTGGCGGTGCCACCTGGAGTCCAAATCCTAAATAAATCCCAGAATGGATTGGATGGAGAGGGAGCTTAAAGATGATCCATTCCCACCCCATTACTTGGTTCCCACCATCCCAGGTTGCTTCAAGCCCTGTCCAGCCTTTCCCTGGATACTTCCAGGGATGGGCAACCACGAATCTCTGGGAATATTGGCTGGGAAGGTTGCCATGTGATAGGGGAGTAATTCCTGTGGAGATCAGGGTCGTGTGGGAATGTTTTACTCCTGGATGTGGCCATGGACTTTTGGAAGAGCTTTAGGAGTGTTCAAACGAGAATTTCCCTCCTTTTCTGGGGGCTTTTCCATCTCCAGGGTCTCTCCTCCCAGTGTGGGATGGATGGACCAAAAAAGGTGGGAATTTGTGCTGCCACTCCAGCTCTGCCATTCCATGGATGTTTCCAGCAATATCAGGACAATCTTTTCCAATTTTTTTTCCAGGGAAACAGCTTCCAAAGTTTTGATCTGAAGCTGGTATGGGTGGATGAAAACTGCGGAGAGAAATCGGCTCCAGGACTGTGAGTGAGAAATTCCCACTGGGAGTTAAAAAAAGGAATAAAACTGTTCAGGTCGATGGGAAAATGATCCAAAGCTTCGTCCCATCTCCTTTCTGAGCCGTGGGATTGGGATATGGACAATGGGATCTCACCAGCTTGGAATTTGCTGCCTGATTGAAATCCCAGAATTTTTGAGGTTGGAAAAGGCCTCTGGGATCATTGAATCCAACCTGTGTCCCATCCCCATCTTGTTCCCAGCCCAGAATGCCTTGGACACCTCCAGGGATGGGCACTCCAAACCTCCCTGGGCAATTCCAATGCCTGATCGCATTTTCCATGAAAAAATTCCTGCTGATGTCCGACCTGACCTTCCCCCGGCACAACCTGAGGCCATTCCCTCTCATCCCATTCGTTGCCAATGAATCCCAAAATTATTTAATCCAGCCCTGGAGAACTTGAGATCTCTCCAGAAAAACCACCTGGGAAAGCGCCAGGATCTCCAGGAGGGGAATGGGAAGAGCTGATGGATTGGGAATTGTGTTTTCCATCCTTTTTTTCCCCCTCCCAGGCACAGCCTACGCATCACAACCCCGGAAGAGACGTTCGTCCTCTCCACCAAGGACCCTCAGACCAAGGTCAGGCTTTGGGATATTCCCATCTCTTTATTCCCATCCCATTATTTAAAACGGGATAATCATTCTGGTGAGGGTGGGTTGGGATTTTTGGCTCCTTTTCCAAAAAAATCCTGGATTAGATGGCCAAAGGTGGCTCAGAGTTGATGGCTGGTGAGGAATGCTGTTGGGACCCCATGGGTTTCTTGCTGCTTTTCCTGAAGAACAGGCCTATCCCACAGGAAAATCAACTTGAAATTTGTATTTCTTTTGTTTTTCATATCCAAGTGGAAGTTTTCCCTGTTTTTTAACATCCAAGTGGAAATTCCTCCCTCACAGCTCTTGTGCCTTGCTGCAGTATCCACCTTCCACGAACCCCTGTGGAAGCTGCAGAAGGGCTTTGATGGGAACCCACAAGTTCCTCGCCGCTTTCCCGGAGTTGTCTCCGGTTGCTTTTCCCGGGATCCGTGCTCACTCCGTGTTTTCCGTGCCCGCAGGCCGTGTGGCGGTGGAAGCTGGAGCAGGCCGTGCGCCAGGCGCTGAACGGGAAGCGGGATTTCCCTCTCTGGGGCAGCAGCGGGGAAGGCAGCCAGGCCCCGTCCCGCCGCTTCTTCACCTACGTCTTCCGCATGGAGGGACGGCTCCGCGGGGCCACCTACGAGGGAGAGTGGCTCTGGGGGAAGCCCCATGGCAAGTAAGGAACCCTCTGGACCCCTTTTCCAAGGGGGAATAGGGTTGGGAGTGGTGGTTTGGCATTTCCATGGAGGTTGGGAAAGATGTCCAAGGTCAACCCAAACATCTCCAGGTCACTCATGAAGGGGCTGCTCCGTTCCTGGGCAGGCTCAGGGTGGCCACCCACGAGGGAGAGTGGCTCTGGGGGAAGCCCCATGGCAAGTAAGGAACCCTCTGGGCCCCTCTTCCAAGCGGGAATAGGGTTGGGAGTGGTGGTTTGGCATTTCTGTGAAGGTTGGGAAAGATCTCCAAGGTCAACCCAAATTTCTCCAGGTCACTCATGGAGGGGCTGCTCCTTTCCTGGGCAGGCTCAGAGTGGCCGCCTATGAGGGACAGTGGCTCTGGGGGAAGCCCCATGGCAAGTAAGGAACCTTTTAGGCCTCTTTTCCAAGTGGGAATAAGGTTGGAAGTGCTGGTGTGGAGTTTCCACGAAGGTTGGGAAAGATCTCCAAGGTCAACCCAAATTTCTCCAGGTCAATCATGGAGGGGCTGCTCCTTTTTGAGCAGGCTCAGGGGCCCCACCTATGAGGGCGAGTGGCACTAGGAAGGAACCTTTCAGGACTCTTTTTCAAGTGGGAATAAGGTTGGAAGTGCTTGGAGTTTCCATGAGGGTTGGGAAAGATCTCCAAGGTCAACCAAACATCTCCAGGTCACTTGTGAAGGGGCTGCTCCTTTTTGGGCAGGCTCAGAGCAACCACCTGTGAGAGCGAGTGGCTCTGGGGGAAGCCCCATGGCAAGTAAGGAACCCTCTGGGCCCCTTTTCCAAATGGGAATAGGGTTGGGAGTGGTGGTTTGGCATTTCCATGGAGGTTGGGAAAGATCTCCAAGGTCAACCCAAACTTCTGCAGGTCACTCATGAAGGGGCTGCTCCTTTCCTGGGCAGGCTCAGAGTGGCCACCTGTGAGGGCGAGGGGCTCTAGGAAGGTTTTAGGCCTCTCTTTCAAGTGGGAACAAGATGGGAAACACCTTTTGGGCCGCTTTTCCTAGTAGGAATAAGGATGGAAGTGCTGGCTTAAAGTTTCTGTGAAGGTTGGGAGAGATCTCCAGGTCACTCATGGAGGGGCTGCTCCTTTTTGAGCAGGCTCAGGGGGGCCACCCACGAGGGCGAGTGGCACTAGGAAGGAACCTTTTAGGCCTCTTTTCCAAGTGGGAATAAGGTTGGAAGTGCTTGGAGTTTCCATGAAGGTTGGGAAAGATCTCCAAGGTCAACCAAACATCTCCAGGTCACTTGTGAAGGGGTTGCTCCTTTTTGGGCAGGCTCTGGGGGTCCACCTCTGAGGGCAAGTGGCTCTGGGGGAAGCCCCATGGCAAGTAAGGAACCCTCTGGGCCCCTTTTCCAAGTGGGAATAGGGTTGGGAGTGGTAGTTTGGCATTTCCATGGAGGTTGGGAAAGATGTCCAAGGTCAACCCAAATTTCTCCAGGTCACTCATGAAGGGGCTGCTCCTTTTTGAGCAGGCTCAGGGGCCCCACCTATGAGGGCGAGTGGCACTAGGAAGGAACCTTTCAGGCCTCTTTTCCAAGTGGGAATAAGGTTGGAAGTGCTTGGAGTTTCCATGAAGGTTGGGAAAGATCTCCAAGGTCAACCCAAACTTCTCCTGGTCACTCAACCACATCATGAAGGGGCTGCTCCTTTCCTGGGCAGGCTCTGGGGGTCCACCTGTGAGGGCAAGTGGCTCTGGGGAAAACCCCATGGCAAGTGAGGAACGTTCTGGGCCTCTTTTCCAAGCGGGAATAGGGTTGGAAGTGCTGATTTGGCATTTCTGTGAAGCTTGGGAAAAATCTCCAAGGTCACTCAACCACCTCACCAAGGGTCTGCTCCTTTTTTTGGCACTTCCAGGGTGGGGATAAGATTAGAATTTGATTCTTAATGAAGTTGTGGATGTGAATCCAGGCCCGGCTCTCTGATTCCTGCCTCACTCATTCCCAGAGGGAATTCTGGCCTTGAGGGCAGGCTTAGCAAAGCCTGAATCCTAAAACTTGGGACTTATTGTGGATGTCTCATCCGTGGTTTATGGATTAAATCCTAAAGGCTGCCCCAGAAATGTGGTGTTGGTCACCCTGAGGGTGCTGCATGAGCTGGTGTCTCTACTTAGGATTTGGGCTTGGCCTAAAATCAAGATCTCAACCTGGGGTATGAAAATCTCACCCTCATGAGAGGAAAATCCCCAATAAAACCATTTTGGGGAGAACAATTTTATTCTCTGCTAGCAAAACCTCTTTGAACTTTATCCAAACTTGAAACATCCAGACTTTTATCCCAGGAATTTAAAAAAGCTTGAATCCAAAAGGAGCTCAAATGGGAACATTGGGAAATGTTCAATAAATCCAAGTTTAGGTGAGGGAATGTCTGTAAATCAAAGATCCCAAAACCAAAACTTTTTCGACATAGGGTAGACAACACTGGATTTTTTGGGGAAGAAACCTGGAATATGACCAAGCTCCTCAGCCACCAAAACATTGGGAAATTTTATTTCCCATGGGTTTTACACAGTTTGCAAGCAAAAAGGATGGAGAGAAACTCACTTTGAGAGAGCCTTGAAATAATGAAAGAATCCAGACTATAAATGGCTTGGAAGGGATTTGAATCCAGTTCCAGCCCCAAATCCAACAGTGAATCCTGAATATTCCGTGGAAGAGACTGAGCCATGCCCTGGGACAGCACTAAAGGAGCATCTAGGGCAGGAGACCTCGGGGTCATCCCCACCTTCACTCCCTCAAAACCATCTCCTGGATTTGTCCTCTCCTGCCTTAGGGCTGGAAAACTGGGATCAATCCAAACCTCTCCTGCCCATGGAGTGATGTGAGTGAGGCATCCCAGGAAATTTCTGGCAGAATTCAGGGACTTCAGGTGTTCAGTTCCTTGGATTTGGGTTCCCTTCCCACTCCTGGAATTCCTCTGCTGTGATTTTGTTGCTGGAAGGTTCCAGAGCAGCATCCTGGCCTTGGTGGCTGCTCTGGGATTTCTGAGGGAGGAGCACGTGAGCAGAGCTGTGGGAGTGGGAATTTGGTCTCTTTGGCAAAAACACTGCTGCTCTGCAGTGGCTGTCCTGGAATTCCAGAGTTCTGCAGTGGCTGTCCTGGAATTTCAGGTGACCTGGGCTGGGAGAAGGCCAGACTCCCACTCACATGTGGCTGAAACATCCTTGTGCCTGGAGCAGGCATGAAATTATGGAATATCCTGGGTGGGAAGAGCTCACATGAATCAAGTCCCACACTGATCCCAAACAATCCCACCCTGTCCAAAGTCCTGGAGCAGCCTTGGGAATGTGCCCATTCCTTGGGGAATGTTCCATGCCCAACAGCCTCTGGGGGAAGAACTTTTCCTAAAATCCAGCCTAAACCTGGCTCAGCTCCAGCTGTTCCCTCATCCCCTTTGGCTGCTCCCCTTTTCCATTCAAACCCACAAAGCCAAAGGAGATTTAATTTTAAATTAAAATTAAAATATTGAAATTTCAAACACATCCAACCAATCCTCTGGAAAACTTGGAAAAGAGCCACTCTCGTGGAGGTGTTTGGAACAACAACTGGGGTGAAAGTCAAACAACCTCCTCACGGTTTTGGTGTTGCACCATCTCCTGGAAACCGACCCAGAGGATGTTTGGATTAAAGGTTGGGAAAGAATTCCTGGCTGGGAGGGTGGGGAGGGGCTGGGATGGAATTCCCAGAGAAGCTGTGGCTGCCCCTGGATCCATGGAAGTGCCCAAGGCCAGGTTGGACACTTGGAGCAGCCTGGGACAGTGGGAAGTGTCTGTGGCATTGGGTTGGAACTGGATGTTCTTGAGGATCCCATCCAACCCCAAAAATTCCAGGATTCCATGATTTTCAATTGTTCCAGTTGGGGTTTTGAGGCAAAGCAGATGAGCTCAGCATCAGCACGGAGGGAAAATATTCCAACATTCCCTGAGGGATTCCAAAGCCTTGGCCTGCAGCTCCAAACAGAGCTCAGAATTCCTCAAATCCCTGATATTCCCTCAGCCTAATTCCCAGCTTTTATTCCAAGCTCCAAATCCGTTTCAACTCAATTTGGGAAGGAATTCCTGGCTGGGAGTGGGGGAGGAGCTGGGATGGAATTCCCAGAGCAGCTGCGGCTGCCCCTGGATCCCTGGAGGTGTCCAAGGCCAGGCTGGACACTTGGAGCAGCCTGGGACAGTGGGAGATGTCCCTGCCCACGGGATGAGAGGATCTTTAAGGTCTTTCCAAGCCAAAGCATTCCCAGATTTTGTAATTCCATTGTGTCCGGCTGGGGAATGTGCCGGGATCCGATTTTCTGGGATGAGCCGGAATTAAAGCTCTCAGTGGGTGTGGGTGGAGTGGGATTTTGGGAGGGAGGGAAATCGCTCCGGAGCCGGGCACGGCCAGGCAGGAATTTCCCTGGCATTGCCCATTCCCGGCTCTCCTTGCTGTGGGATCTCCTCCTGGAATCACTTCTCCAGCCCCCACAGGACATGGGATGAAGGATCCCTTGGGGATGGTTTTCCTCTCTGCTTTCCCAGTGGCTGAGCCGCTGGAATTCCAGGCTGTGGTGTCCCCGTGTCCACGGGGATGTGCCAGGCAGGAACTCCCGCTGGATTAATCCCTGTAATTAATTCAGGATCAGGTGCAAGGTCCTAAAGGCACGAGGCAGCACCTCCAGAAAATACTTTTGGGATTAGGGAATGGAATGGATTCTTCCCACTCAGCCCAGAGCAGGAAAACATTATGGGATTAAATCCTCCTGCTGAAAACCAAGGCCTGGGGGGGCCTTTTGCGTCTCCGTCCTCCGAGGAATTTTTTGGATGTTTGCCATAAAATCTGGGAATGGTTTGGGCTGGAAAGAACTTTGGGAAAGATCCAACTCCACCCCCCCTGCCATGGGCACCTTCCGGTGGACTCCCAGCTCCATCTAAGATGGCCTAAATATTTAGGCTGGGCTTTAGTAGGTGCTGTTCCATCTGGGAATGCTGTGATGTCCCTTGTGAGAGAATTCCTTGGGTTCCAGGGGGACACTGAAGTGGCGTGATGGACGCAACCACGTCGGGGATTTCCAGGAGGGCCTGGAGCACGGGTGAGTCCTGGAAACCCGGATATTCCCTGCTTTGAAAATAAACTGGAATGGTTCCGGCCAGAGGTTGGAACCTGGAGAGAGGGGACTGACAGTGACTGACCCCAGGGGCTGGAATCTGATCCCAGATCCCAAAATCTGTGGGAATTAATTCCTAGGGAGTGTCTTAAAGTTATTTTTAGATCCCTTTAAAACCTCACTTAAATGAGTTTTTTCCTCAAGATTTAAGAAACCAATCCATGAAATTCAAGTATTATTTATCTCAATTTTATTGGAAGTAGGACTTTAGGATTCCTCATTTTTCCAAGGGCGAGGGGGTAATATCCCAAACACTTTTGCTGGGAATCCCAGAACATTTAACCCTGCCCCTAACATGGGGAAGGAAGAAAAAGGGGGAAAACCAGCACTGAAAGAAACTCTGGAGAAGGAACAATAAGGATCTGGGAGTGCAGCTCCCAAGGGGATGAGTTTTCCTTTGGAAAAAGTCCAGTGGCACCTGGGAAAAGTGTCCCAGATCAGGCTGATCCAAGCACATAAAGATTGGGAATTTGGACAATCCTTGGTTTTCGAACTTGATCCTCTACAATGGAGTTGCTGCTTTCAATGCAGACATTTTCACCCAGCTGGAACCTGATCCCAGATCCCAAAATCCATGGGAATTTTTTCCTAGGAAGAGTCTTAAAGTTATTTTTAGATCCTTTTATAAACCTCATGTGAGGAGTTTTTACAGAAAAAAAAAATCCCATTAAATTCCAGTTGGATTTTAAACTTCATCCACTACAATGGAGTTGCCCTTTTCTCATGTTGACTTTTTTCCCATGTTGACTTTTTCCCATGTTGATTTTTTTTTTCCATGCTGACCTTTTCCATGTGCCCCCGGCAGGTTCGGGATCTGCCTGGTGCCGCGGCGCTCCGAGGACCGCTACGACTGCTACAAGTGCCACTGGTGCCAGGGCAAGATGAGGGGCTATGGAATCTGTGAGTAAGTAAAATCCAGGATGGGTTCCAGGGATTTAAAGGGAGTTCCAGGGGTTTACAGGGGGAAAACGTTCCCTGAAATCTTTGGAGCCTCATCTGGAAATGCTTTGTGGGCATTCAGAATTCCAGAATTGTTTGGGGGCTTAAGAAGGATGCCATTCCAGGGGCATCATCCCACTGTCCCAGGGCGCTCCAACCATTCCTTGGACATTCCAGGGATCCAGGGGCAGCCACAGCTGCTCTGGGAATTCCATCCCAGACCCTCCCCACCCTCCCAGCCAGGAATTCCCAGTTCCCAATCTCCCACCCATCCCTGCCCTCTGGCAGTGGGAGCCATTCCCTGTGTCCTGTCCCTCCATCCCTTGTTCCCAGTCCCTCTCCAGCTCTCCTGGAGCCCCTTCAGGCCCCAGCAGGGGCGCTGAGGTTTCCCTGGATTTTTCTCTTCCGAGGTCCCCCCAAATGCTTTGGCTGCTGGGAACACTGGGCTGCCCCTGGTTCCTGCTCATCCCTATCCCTGATTTCTGCACACCAAGTGGGACAGACCCAGCATTCCAACTGGGATAGGCCTGTCCTCCAACCTGGATGTTCTGCTCCTTCATTGAACTCGGAGCTGCTCTTCCCAGAGGGACCAATCCAGGGAAGGGCTTTGTGGTGGCCACCACAAAGAGCTGGATCCAAGCTCGGCCTCCTTCCTATGGATCCGATTTTCCAGCCTGGATTGACCAGAGCTTCCTGTGCCCAGGCTGGTGAGAGGTCGAGGCCTGAGTGGCCTCTCCCAGGTCAACTCCAAGCCCGTGTGTTGAGTGCTTAGATAATTTGGGAAGTTCTGGAATGTCTGGTTTGGGTGATGCACATTCCCAACAGCCAACAAGGATCCAATTCAATGCTGTGGGGAAAATCTTTGGAATATTTCAAGATGGATGAGCCTGATCTCCTCGCTTCCCTGGTTTTCTGCTCCAGGAGTAGCTGTCAGATATTCCCAGGCTGGAATTCCATCCCTCTTCCTGCAGGTATGGGAATGACCTGGTCTACAAGGGCTACTTCAAGGACAACGTGCGCCAAGGCTTTGGGATCCTGGAGAACTTCTCGGCTGAGCATCCCTTCAAATACACGGGACACTGGGAAAACGACAAAAAGAACGGATACGGAGTCTGGGAAAACAAGGAGAGGTAAAGGTGGGATGTATCTGAGGTGTGGGACAGCTTAGTGGGATAAATCCTGGAGATTTGGGATGGATGGAGGGGGGATGTAAGGCTCGAATTCCTTGGAAAACATTCTCGGAGCTCAGTCTGTGTGGGATATCCAGCCTGGAGCGTTGTGTCAGGAAAAACCACGCTGAGCAGGAGAAATCCGATGGATTGAGAGTTGGGAAAACAGGGAAAATCCATCAGTTTTCCTTGCATTCCAGAGGGGAGAGGTACATCGGGATGTGGTTGGATGACCAGAGACACGGAGAAGGCATCGTGGTGACCCAGTCAGGGCTCTGCTACCAGAGGACATTCCATGCGGATAAAATGGTGGTGAGTCCAAGACTTCCGTGGAATCTGGAAACCCTTGGGATGGGGAATTCACCACCAAGGGCGAGACTGAGGTTTCATTCCCGAATTCATCCCGGAGAACAAAGAGGGTTGGAGGTCAGGGAAAGGTTCTGCCCCCAGAAGGTGCTCAGGATGGACACTCCCAAGGGAATGTGCACATTCCAAAGGCTGCCAGAGCTCCAGAAATGTTTGGAAAACTCCAGAAAGGGTGGGATTGTTGGGATGTCTGTGCAAGGCCAGGGGCTGGATTTGGATCCTTGTGGGCCCTTCCTGCTCAGGATATTCCACACTTTTCCCATAATCATGGTTTGGAAGAGCAAGGTCTGGTGTCTTCTCCCCTTCCAGAGGGCAGATGTTGATGGGATTTTGGGAAGGAATTCCTGGATTGGACGGGTTGGGATGGAATTCCCAGGGATTTGTGGCAGCCCCTGGGTCCCTGGAATGTCCAAGGCCAGGTTGGAGCACCCCGGGACAGTGGGAGATCCCTGCCCGTGGATCCTGAAGGTCCCTTCCAGACCAAAGCTTTCCAAGAATTCCATAACATTCCATCTTTCCTGGAAATCATGAAATCCTTAATTTTATAGTGGGAATTTGCCTATCCAGTTCATGAAATGTTGGGAATTTGGTGGGGAAAGCAAAGGGAATTGGCATTGGAATAAAAATATCCTTAAAAAAAAACAACCCTAAAAAAACCCCAAACAACCTATCCTTAAAAAAACCCAACAACCCCATTCCCACTTCCCGAATTAGGGAAAAATGGTTTTTATTGGGTTTTATGAGACATTTTTGATTGAGGTTTTGGGATATTTTTTTCTTTTTTTGGCTTTTTTATTGGGTTTTATGGGACATTTTAATGGAATTTTTGGGATTTTTTCTCCTTTTTTTTTGTTTCTTTATTGGGCTTTATGGGACATTTTTGGTTGAGTTTTTTGGGGTATTTTCACTCCAGAGGAAAACATTCCAGCTCTGGAAGTGATCCCAGCTGGTCTGGGGATGAAGAAACCTTGGGGGTAAAACTATGGAAACAAATCCCAGTGGGCAGAAAATTCCCTATGGACAGGAATTATTCCCAGGAATAATTTACCTTGGAATGGGCACACTCCCAACACTACCAGAGCTCTGGGATTTTCCAGGGATTCTTGGGATGCCTCCTGTGCCTGGAGTTGGATTTGGATCCTTCTGGATCCTTTTCCCACAGGAAATTCCACACAGTTGCTGTTGACTTGGAATCATTTCCCAAAGAATTCCCTAAAATATCCCAGGATTGGGAGCACCACGAGTTTAACCCCGTGACAATCCTTGGTGGCTTTTCCTGGTTTTTTGTTCCTTTTCCTTGGAAAATCCATGGAATAATTTTATTGTTCCAAGTTTCCTGACCTCCTTCTCCATGGGTTTTCTTGGAGCTTCTCCCAAACATTGAAAGGAGATGTTTGGCTTTAAAAAAAAAAAATTCTTGGAATCTGCATCCCATAAATTTTTATGGGATGAATTGGACCAGGTGGGAAGTTCATGCCACAAATTCCCAACTTTTCCTTTCATCCCAAGGGCTCGGGAATTCTGCTCCTGGAAGACGACTCCGTCTACGAAGGGAACTTCACGGAAGAGCTGACATTTGTTGGAAAGGTTGGAATTTCCTCCCTCTTCTCCTGGAATTCCTCATGGATTCATCTCCCAACTTCATTCCCTCCTGCTCTTCTTCCCCCAGCTTCCTACAAAAGCCCATTTTCCAAATTTCTGGAATATTTGGCACAGAAGGAAAGCTGCAGCTGGAGATTTTGGGAATTTTGAGAATAATTTGGGATTTTCGTGTTTTGTTGACTTCAGGTTTGGTTGGTTTGGGTTTTTTGGGTCGAGTTCTTGGGGTTTATTTTCTTGGGTTCTTCAGGACATTTCTGGTCGAGGTTTTGGGACATTTTTTACTCTTTTTTGAGTTTTCTTATTTGGTTTATGGGACATTTTTAGTTGAGTTTTCTGGGTTTTTTTGGTTGGATTTTTGTTGGGTTCTATGGGACATTTTCAGTTGAGTTTTTGAGGTTTTCATTGGGTCTTACGGGACATTTTTGGTTGGGGTTTTGGGATTTTTTTTCTCTTTTTTTGTTTTTTTTTTAAATTGGGTTTTATGGGACTTTTTTGATGGATTTTTTGGGATTTTTTTCTCCTTTTTTTGCGTTTTTAATTGGGTTTTATGGGACATTCTTGGTTAAGTTTTTTTTCTTTTCTTGGGTTTTAATAGTGTTTTACAAAACATATTTGGTTGAGGTTTTATGATTTTTTTCCTTTTTGTGGGGTTTTTTGTTGGGTTTTATAAGATATTTTTGCTTGAATCTTTACAGTTTTATTGGGTTTTATGGGACATTTTTGATTGAGTTACTGGAGTTTTTTTAGTTGGGGTTTTAGGGACATTTTTGCTTGAGTTTTTGGGGTGTTTTTGGGATTGCTTTGGGGTTTTTAGTTGGGTTTTATGGGATAATTTTCCTTGAATTTTTTACAGTTTTATGGGACATTTTTGATTGAGTTATTGGAGTTTTTTTAGTTGGGTTTTTAGGGACATTTTTGCTTGAGTTTTTTGGGTGTTTTTGGGTTTTTAGTTGGGTTTTATGGGATATTTTTCCTTGAATTTTTACAGTTTTATTGGGTTTTATGGGACATTTTTGATTGAGCTATTGGAGTTTTTTTGATTGGGTTTTTAGGGACATTTTTGCTTGAGTTTTTGCGGTGGTTTTGGGATTGTTTTGGGGTTTTTGGTTGGGTTTTATGGGATATTTTTCCTTGAATTTTTACAGTTTTATTGGGTTTTATGGGACTCAATTTTTGATTGAGTTTTTGAGGTTTGTTTCTTTTTTTGAGTGTTTTTTGAGTGTTTTTTGAGTGAGTTTTTGAGGGGTTTTTTGTGTTTTTGGCTGTGCTTTGCAGCTGCACCCAAGTTCCTTTTTCATTTCCAAAAGGAGAACATTCCAGGCGTTGGGGCCACAGGAAATGAGGCAGAACCCGGAGCTGCCGTGAGCGAGGCAGCGGAAATTTGGGATTTCGCAATCCCGGCCCTGCCCTGACACGTCCCAGCTTTTGTGGTTGGATTCCAACAGAAATTCCTGCTCCAAAAGCGTTGAGAGAATCCCCAGGGCAGGGAAAACGAGTTTTCAAAAAGTCTGGGATGAACCTGGCAGGAATTCTGGGACATGGCACAATTAATGCTCCTTAATTAACGCTAACGAGGAGAAAGAATTTGTCATCACCTTCCTCCTCCGAGGACATTCCACGCTGAGAAAATGGTGGGGAATCCAAGATTTCCTTGGAATCTGGGAATCCCCGGGGCGGGGAAAATCTGGGAATCCCTGGGAGATCTCCGGGCTGGATTTTGAGGGATTGATTCCAGTGCTGGGATATTTTCCCACCAAAATTCCCATTTGGATTTGGTGGCAAATCCAGAGAAATCCAGGATTTAGGTGCAGCTGGAATGGGCTGCCTGCTTTTCTGGCTGGAATTCCAAGCCAGATTTGGGATGTTGAGTTGGATTTAATTTTTGGGATTTTGATAATTAATAGAGAATTGAATAATGGAGAGTGGAATAAGTGAGAATTTAATATAAATAAAGAATTTATTAGTAAAGAATTAAAAATTAAGAATCAATAATAAATAATTAATAGAGAATGCAACAATAAAGAATTTAATAATAAATAGAAAATTAAATAATAAAGAATTTATATAATAAATAAAGAATTTAAGGATAGAAAATCTAATAACAAAGAATTTAAAAATAAGTAGACAATTTAACAATAAAGAATTTATGTAATAAATAGAGAATTTAATGATAGAGAATTTATAATAAAGAATTTAATAAGAGGAAAATTTAAGAATAAATAGAGAATTTAATAATAAAAAAATTTCTATAATTGTGAATTTATAGGATAAGTAGAGAATTTAATGATCAACAGAGAATTTATATAATCAACAGAGGATTTAATGATAGAAAATTGATATTATAAAGAGAGATATTGATAATAGAGAATTTAATAACAAACAGAGAATTTAATAATAAAGAATTAAATAATAACAGAGAATTGAATTGAGAATTGATGTCGAGAAATTGAAATAAGTATTGTTTTTAACTTAAAAATTTTAATTTAATTTATAATTCCAGATTTTTTCACAGGGAAAGCTCCCCAGAATTTATATAATAAAAGGGAATTTAATAATAGAAAATTTAACAAAAAATATAGAATTTAACAGCAAAGAATTTAATAATGATTGAGACTTGAATGGAGAATTGATGCGGAGAAATTGAACTAAGTAATTTTTTTAAATTAAAAATTATTAAAATTCATAGTTTTAAATTTAATTTATAATTTCAGATCTTTCTGCAGAGAAAGCTCTCTGGAATTTAATAATAAAAAGGGAATTTCATAATAAATAGAGAATTTAATAATAAAAAGTGATTTTAATAATTGAGAATTCAAAAATAAATTGAGAACTTAATAATAAAAGGGAATTTAATAATGATTGAGGAGTGGAAATGAAGAATTTAGTTTTTAATTAAAACAGCACAGAGTGTACATTGTTAACGAAACGGAGAGCTCTGTCTGCAGGGGAGGCTCTCCATGGCCAACGGCTTCGTGCTGCAGGGGACGTTCAGCTCGCGCGGGGGCCGCGGGCTCAGCACCCGCGGCGTGCTCAGCACCGGCCCCGAGCCCCAGCGGCCGCCGGCCACCGAGTGAGAGCCGGGACGGGTCCTGGGGAATGGGGACTTGGGGGTCCTGGGGAACGGGGTCCTTGGGAATGGGGACTTGGGATCCTGGGGAACGGGGACGTGGGGAATGGGGACTTGGGATCCTGGGGAACGGGGTCCTCAGGAATGGGATCCTGGGGAACGGGGTCCTTGGGAAAGGGATCCTGGGGAATGGGGTCTTGGGGGTCCTGGGGAACAGGGTCCGGGGGAACGGGGTCCTAGGGAATGGGGTCCTGGGGGTCCTGGGGGTCCTGGGGAATGGGGTCCGGGGGAACAGGGTCCTGGGGGTCCTGGGGAACGGGGTCCTGGAGAATGGGGTCCTGGGGATCCTTGGGAATGGGATCCTGGGGAACGGGGTCTTGGGATCCTGGGGAACGGGGACTTGGGGAATGGGGACTTGGGATCCTGGGGAACGGGGTCCTTGGGAATGGGATCCTGGGGAATGGGGTCTTGGGGGTCCTGGAGAACAGGGTCCGGGGGAACGGGGTCCTAGGGAATGGGGTCCTGGGGGTCCTGGGGAATGGGGTCCGGGGGAACAGGGTCCTGGGGGTCCTGGGGAATGGGGTCCTGGAGAATGGGGTCCTGGGGATCCTTGGGAATGGGGTCCTGGGGGTCCTGGGGGTCCTGGGGAATGGCGTCCGGGGGAACAGGGTCCTGGGGGTCCTGGGGAACGGGGTCCTGGAGAATGGGGTCCTGGAGATCCTTGGGAATGGGATCCTGGGGAACGGGGTCCTGGAGAATGGGGTCCTGGGGATCCTTGGGAATGGGGTCCTGGGGGTCCTGGGGAATGCGGTCCTGGGGGTCCTGGGGAATGGGGTCCTGGGGAATGGGATCCTGGGGAACGGGGTCTTGGGGGTCCTGGGGAAGGGGGTCCTTGGGAATGGGATCCTGGGGAACGGGGTCATGGGGAATGAGGTCCTGGGGAACGGGGTCCTTGGGGGTCCTAGGGGTCCTGGGGAATGAGGACTTGGGATCCTGGGGAACGGGGTCCTTGGGAATGGGATCCTGGGGAACGGGGTCCTTGGGAATGGGATCCTGGGGAACGGGGACTTGGGATCCTGGGGAACGGGGTCCTGGGGGTCCTGGGGAACGGGGTCCTTGGGAATGGGATCCTGGGGGTCCTGGGGAACAGGGTCTGGGGTAACAGGGTCCTGGGCGTCCTTGGGAACAGGGACCTGGGGAATGGGGACCTGGGGATCCTGGGAAAGGGGGTCCTGGGGGTCCTGGGGAATGGGGTCCTGGGGAATGGGGTCCTGGGGAATGGGGACCTGGGAAAAGGGGTCCTTGGGATGGAATCCTCAGGAATGCTCCGGATCCAGCCCCTCAGGCATTCCTGGGAATTGATCCCAATGTGGATTTATGGGCAATGGGACAGGGAGGGATGGAGCCTGGGGGGTTCAGTGTGGTGGGAGGCAGAGATGGATGTTGGACTGAAAATCCTGGAATTGGGGTTAATTCCATAGGGAAGCAGGGAATTGATGTTGGACTGCAATCCTGGGATTTTCATGGAGTTAATTCCACAGGGAAGCAGGGATGGAAGCTTTAGTGCCATCCTGGGATTTTCATGGAATTAATTCCCGTTGGGCAGCAGGAATAGATGTTTTGATATCATCCAGCCCAAATTCCTCCCAAATTCCAGCTCCCCTCCCAAATCCCAGTACAGTTCCATCTTTTTTCCCCTCTAAAACATTCCCAGTCCCTCAGAGCATCCATGGGACAGAAATTCCTGTTCCCTGAGCTATCCAGGCAGGAACCACTCCTGGCGATCATTTAACTCTTTTCCAGCTTTCCTGCAGGAATTCTGAGGTGATAAAGAATTCTTAATTAGGAATATTTAGGAATATCAAGCAAAAATTCCAGATTATTTCTGTCCCATGCATCTGGAATATTTTTTGTCCCCCAAAGGATTTTTGTTGTCAGGACGAAAGACTTGAAGGGTTTTTAGGGAATTCCCATTTAGGAATTCCCATTTATGGAATCCATTTCGGATTATCTGGGAGCGTTTTTGGTGGGAATGGAACTTAAAGATCCCATTCCATGGATTCTCCCACTATCCCAGGTGGATCCAAGCTGAGCTTGGACACTTCCAGGGATCCAGGGGCAGCCACAGATTCTTTGGGAATTCCATCCCAGCCAGGAATTCCTTCCCAAAATCCCATCCAAATCCCCATTTTTCCAATGGAAAGCCATTCCCTGTGTCCTGTACATCCATCCCTTGTCCCAAGTCCCTCTCCAGCTCTCCTGGAGCCTCTGGAATTTTCCCTTCTCCAAGAAAACATTCCCAGCTCTCCCAGCTCTGTGTTTCCATCAAATCCCAGAGAACATTCCCATATTTGAGGTGGAAATCCAGAAGAATTTGGGAAGACCAGGAAAATCCCAGTCCTGTGTTGTTTTCCAGCCAGCTGGGCCTCAAGGAATTCCCCGTGGAGAAGAGATGGACGGGAATCTTCGAGCAGTTCCTGGAATTCCTCCATTCCGGCTGCAAGGAGGAAATGGAGGAATCCTTCACGGGATTCCACATCCAAACCAGCAAGGAGCTGAGGAAATCCCAGGAATATCTGTTCTGCCAGAGGTACTGAGGGAATCTTGGGAATTCCTGAGGAAATCCAGGGAATTCCTGTTCTGCCAGAGGCACTGAGGGAATCCTGAGAACTCCTGTTCTGCCAAAGAGAGAATCCCAGGAATTCCTGAGGAAATCCTGGGAATATTCTGTTCTTCCAATGAGGAAATCCTGAGAATCCCTGAGGAAATCCCAGGAATTCCTAAGGAAATCCCAGGAATATCTGTTCTGCCAGAGGTACTGAGGGAATCTTGGGAATTCCTGAGGGAATCATGGGAATATCTCTTCTGCCAATGAGGAAATCCTGGGAATTCCTGAGGAAATCCTGGGAATATTTGTTCTGCCAATGAGGGAATCCTGAGAATCCCTGAGGAAATCCAGGGAATTCCTGTTCTGCCAAAGAGAGAATTCCAGGAATTCCTGTTTTGCCAAAGGAACGGGAACTTTTACTGAGGGAATTCTGGGAATTCCTGTTCTGATGAAGAAGAAATCCCAGGAATTCCTGGCCTGCCAAATGTACTGAGGAAATCCCAGGAATCCCTGAGGAAATCCCAGGAGTTCCTGTCCTGCCAATGAGGGAATCCCAGGAATTCCTTTTATGCCAAAGAGGAAATCCCGGGAATTCCTGTTCTGCCAAAGAGGAGATCTTGGGAATTCTTGTTCTGCCAATGGAACAGGAACTTTTCCTGAGGAAATCCTGGGAATTCCTGTTCTGTCCAAGAGGAAATCCCAGGAATTCCAGCTGGGAATGCAGCCCTCATTCCCACCCAGGAGTGTTGTGTAATTCCAAGAATTTTCCCGTTGTTCCCTCTCAGGATAAAGGAGCAGGAATTTCCCACTTCAGTTGGAATTTTTGCTGCTGAGATGAATCCACATCCATGAAAATTCCATTTATTGGAATTCTTTTTGTGCCCCTTTGGAATTTGCCAGTTGGGATTTATCCATGGGTGGTTTTCCCTCCTCAATTCCCGTTTTTCCAGAGGCTCTGAGGAGATTTCTTGGAAAATTGAGGAGATCCTGGAAGAGCTTGTCCAGCACCAGGAGCCGGAGTCGCTCCAGAGTTATTTGGAGAAGGTGAGGAGGGAAATGATTGAATAAAATTATCAAAAATTATCAAAATTTTCATCATTAAAATGATCAAAATCCCGGATTTGATGATAAATAATTGAATGACAGAGATTTATAGAAGAAATAATTTCATTGTACAGAATTTATTAATAAATAGAGAATTAAATAATAAAGAACTTATATTATAGATAAGGAATTTACTAATAAAAGAATTTCTATTAAAAAAGGGAATTTAATAATGGAGAATTTAATAATAAATAAGGAATTTATATAAGAAACAGAATTTAATAATGGAGAATTTAATAATAAATAGAGAATTTATATAATCAGTAAATTGAATAATAAAGAATTTAATAATAGAGAATTTAATAATAAATAAAGAACCTATATAAGATCTTATAGATAATAAAGAACCTATAAGATCTTAATAATAAATAGTAAATAATAAATAATAATAAATAGTAAATAGTAAATAGTAAATAAATAATAATAAATAAAGAACCTACAAGATCTTAATAATAAATAGTTTAATAGTAAATAGACAATTTAATTATGGAGATTTAAATAATAAATCAGGAATTTAATAACAGAGAATTTACTATAAGAACTAATTTAATAATAGAAAATTAATAGGCAATTTAATAATGGAGAATTTAATAATAAACAGACAATTTAATTGTAGAAAATTTATATAATAGAGACTTTAAGAATAAATGATTTCTATAATAGAGACTAAGAATAGAGATTTTAATAATTAATAGAGATTTTAAGAATAAAGAATTTATATAATGAATAGATATTTTAATAATAGAGAATTTATTAGCAAATAGAGAATTTAATAATAAAGTAATTCATAATAAATAGAGAATTTGTTTAAAAACCAGAGAATTTATAGAATAGAAAAATTAATAATAAAGAATTGATCTAATAAATAGCGAGGTTATTTTTCCCTGGAGCACCTTTTGTTCCCTCTGGAATATCCCAGCAAATCCCAGCTGGAAAAGGGAGCAGGCAGCATTTACGGCATCCAAAAGATCCCAAATTCCAGCTGGGAATTCCGGGACAAATCCAGACACCCTTTGGGGCTTTTCCTCTCCTCCTGATCCATGAAATTGGAATTTCCAGGCGTTGGAATCTTCCCTGCATCCCTTGGGAAAGCTGCTCAGGGCTCTGACCGTGGCATTCCAGGCAACGTATTCCGGGATCGGGGCCAACCGGCACCTGCTGGCCATGGCGCAGGAGGAGGTCAAGTTCTACTCCAAGAAAATTTGGGAATTCTACCAGTGAGTCCAGCCTATAGCTTTCCCACGGGGTGGGAGCATGGGATGGACCTTTGGGATCATGGGATTAGGAGCCGGGCCTTATTTATGTTCCTGTTTTCTTGGGAGTTCTTGGGAGTTCTTTGAAATTCTTGGGAATTCTTGGGAGTTCTTTGAAATTCTTTGAAGTTCTTGGGAGTTCTTTAAAATTCTTGGAAGTTCTTTGAAATTCTTGGGAGTACTTTGGAATTCTTGGGAATTCTTTGAAATTCTTGGGAATTCTTGGGAGTTCTTGGGAGTTTTTTGAAATTTTTTAAAATTCTTGAGAGTTCTTTGGAATTCTTTGAAATTCTTCATAATTAGTGGGAGTACTTTGGAATTCTTGGGAATTCTTCTTAAATTCTTGGGAGTTCTTTGGAATTCTTTGGAATTCTTGGGAGTTTTTGGGAGTTCTTGGCAGAGCCGCTTCCTCGAGGTGACAGTGTCAATCAGAGCACAAATCCCTGTGGTTGGAAATCCGTGACTGAAGGAAAAATGGGATCATGGAATGCTTTGGGTTGGAAATCTCATCCAGCTCCAGTCCTTTCCTACTATCCCAGGCTGCTCCAAGCCCTGTCCAACCTCTCCTTGGACTTCCAGGGATCCAGGGGCAGCCACAGATTTTCTGGGAATTCCATCCCAGCCTCTCCCCACCCTCCCAGCCAGGAATTCCTTCCTAAAATCCAACCCAAACTATCCCAGGATTCTCTGGGAGACCAAGACAAAGCCCAGCTGCTTTTCCAGAGTGGGATCAGGAATTGTGACCACTGTGCTCCTTAGAATCCATGGAAATGCTGGAATTCTCAGCCATTCCTGGTGCTTCTGCTGCTCCAGCAGGAACCCCTCAAACACCGCAACAATTCTGTCGCAATTCCAGGGATTTTCACCGATTTCCCACTGGGTGCTGGGACAGCTCCTCCTTTGGGAACAAATTATCCTTAAAAAAAAACAGGGAAGGAACTAATCCTTGTTTTTGTCCCCAGGGGTTTGCTCGGGCTGGCCCTGGAGCGGAAGGGCCGCGCGCCCTCGCAGGATGCGGATCCCAGGTTGGTGGCACCTCCGGAGGTTCCGTGTTCGGATCCTGCTGGGATTTACCGGGGTCCTGAAATTCAGGAAGTGCTGAGCTCATGTTTGTCTGCTTGAGCCAGGCTTAGTGCCCAGCCTTTGTCTGCTTGAGCCAGGCTTAGTGCCCAGGGCTTGAGCCAGGCTTAGTGCCCAGCCTGTGTCTGTTTGAGCCCGGTTTAGTGCCAGGTTTTTTCCAGTGGCTTCAAAGATCTCCTGGAGCTCCAAGTTTCTCCCAGTGAATTTCCTGGAGATCTCCGGCTGCTTCAGGTTTTCCCAGGGACTCCAAAGGTCTCCTGGAGCTCCAGATTTTTCCTGATGACTCCAAAGATCTGGTGCTCCAGGTTTTCCCAGTGACTCTGGAGATCTCCTTGAGCTCCAGGTTTTTCCAGGGACTCCAAAGATCTCCTGGTGCTCCAGGTTTTTCCTGGTAACTCTGGAGATCTGGAGCTCCAGGTTTCTCCCAGTGAATTTCCTGGAGAACTCCTGCTGCTCCAGGTTTTTCCTGGTAACTCCGGAGATCTGGAGCTCCAGGTTTCTCCCAGTGAATTTCCTGGAGAACTCCTTGAGCTCCAGGTTTTCCCAGGGACTCTGGAGATCTCCTTGAGCTCCAGGTTTTCCCAGTGACTCCAAAAATCTCCTGGAGCTCCAGGTTTTCCCAGTGACTCTGGAGATCTCCTTGAGCTCCAGGTTTTTCCAGGGACCCCAAAGATCTCCTGGAGCTCCAGGTTTTTTCCAGTAACTCCAGATATCTGGAGCTCCAGGTTTCTCCCAGTGAATTTCCTGGAGAACTCCTGCTGCTCCAGGTTTTTCCAGGGACTCTGGAGATCTCCTTGAGCTCTAGGTTTTTCCCAGTGAATTCCCTGAGATCTCCTGGAGCACCAGATCCTCTTGGATCAACTTGTGGCCACCACAACCCAACCGCGCCAAGCTCGGAAGAGCGGAAAACAAGGAGAACCCCTCGGAAAGGCCTCTTCCATGAGTTTGGGAATATCCATGTGGATTTCCCTGGAAAATCCCAGGTTTTTTTCCTTGTTTTGCAGTCTCGGGAAGGGCTCCAGCCTGGTGCTGCCGCTGATCCTGCCTGGATTCTATCCTGAGCTCTCCATGCTCTACATGCTCCAGCACCAGCGGGAGGACGAGCTCTACTGCCAGGGAATCGTGGAGCTCAGCCTCTTCCCGGATATCCAGCTCCTGGAATTCCTGGATGTGCAGAAGTAAGAGGGATTTTCCCATTCCCAGGGAAAGTCTCAGAAAGGTTGAGTTGTTGCTGGATTCATCGTTGGTTTTTCCCAGTTTTTCACTGGAGTTTCTCCCAGAATTCCTACTTGGGAATGTTTGGCTGGAAGGAGAATTGGTAATGGAAAACTGCTGCTATCCCTGCTAATCCTCATTTTTGTGTGGAAAATTCCCAAATTTTTTGCTCCGAATCATCTGGAATGGATATATGTGTTGGAAAAGGAATGTTCATTCCAGGGTATTCCCTGTTTAAATGTGGAAATGTGAAAAGATGGAAAAAGTGGAGGCAGATGTTTCCCTCATCCATTCCTGCTCCTGGATCCACCTCTGGAAGTGACGGGAAGCATCTTGGGAATTTTCCTCTGGGATTTCAGGAATGCAGCAGATCCAGGGTCTCAATTTGATTCCGTCCAGAAGAAATGAGAGGAATTGGATCCAAAAGTGCCAAAATTTCTCATGGATTATCCCAGGATCATCCCTGAGGAACGCAAACTCCAATGGGAACTCCCAGGGAAGTGGATCCATGGGATGGAGGGCAGTGGATCCATGGGATGGAGGGAAGTGGATCCATGGGATGGGAGCTCCCAGGGCAGTGGATCCATGGGATGGAGGGCAGTGGATCCATGGGATGGGAACTCCCAGGGCAGTGGATCCATGGGATGGAGTGCAGTGGATCCATGGGATGGGAGCTCCCAGGGCAGTGGATCCATGGGATGGGAGCTCCCAGGGAAATGGATCCATGGGATGGGAGCTCCCAGGTTCCTGAGGCAAATCCCACCTGGAGCAGGGCCAGAAGAGGAGCAAACGGAGCCTCCGAGGTTTTGGCAGCACCTTGGAGGAGGAGATGGAAGAACCGATGGGATTCAGGATGGAATCCATCCTAAATCCTGCTTTTCCCTTTCCAGGCACCTGTGGCCTCTCAAAGATCTCACCCTGACCTCCAACCAGGTAGGGAAAACTCTTGGAGCCAGCTGGGAATGGGAATGGGACATGGAATTGGGGTTGAATGAGGACAGAACTTCTCCAAATGAATCCCAGATATCCGAGCTCCACGATCAGTTCCCATCCAGAGGCTCTGCCCGTGGATTTCCATGGAGGTTTTGTGGGATGGCTCCAGAATCTCTGCCCCTGGTATTCCAAAGGTCTCCCTGTCTCTTTTCCAGAGGCGCTCCCTGATCAAGGATAAATGTTTCCTGTCTGCCACCGAGTGTCTGCAGAAGCTCATGTGAGTCCCTGTCCAGCTCTTCCCACCGAAATCCAGGGATTTTTCTGGGAAATGCCAGGAATTTGTACCTGTTTCAAAAGCATTCCCGGGCCATTCCATTCATTATTTAAGGAAAAGTTGTTTGGGATGTTCTTTCTGGTTCAAAGCGGCTTCCATGGAATTTTTTCCTCCAAAACTCTGTGAAGACATCGATGAAGAAATCCAGCAGTTCCCTGCTGAGCATCTTCCACTGCCCACAGACATTCCCTGGGAAGGAATTCCAGGCTGGGAGGGTGGGGAGGGGCTGGGATGGAATTCCCAGAGCAGCTGTGGCTGCCCCTGGATCCCGGGAGGTGTCCAAGGCCTGGTTGGAGCAGCCTGGGACAGTGGGAATTGTTCTTGGCCATGGAATGGGATGATCCTTAAGGTCCCTTCCCACCCAAACCATTCCACATTTTCTCCCTATGGAAAACGGCCCTGGAGCAGCTCCTACAGTCAGACCTGGATTGGGATTTGAGTTGGGATTATTCCATGGCCACGTTGGATTTGGGATCCTTTAGTATCCAGCGGCTTTTCTGGGAATGTTCCCGCTCCTTCAGGTTGCCTTCCCCCAGCTCTGCCTTTCCTTCTCCAGCTGGAAAAGAACCTTGGGAAGGAGTTTTCCCTGTGGGAATGGGGAGGGGCTGGGATGGAATTCCCAGAGAAGCCGTGACTGCCCCAAATCCCTGGAAGTGCCCAAGGAAAGGTTTGACAGGACTTGGAGAATCCTGGGATAGTGGGAGGTGTCCCTGCCCATGGAATGGGATGAGATGTTCCTTAAGTTCTCTTCCAACCCTAAACAATTCCAGAATGATGATTCCACACAAAATCTTGGATCAAAGGGAATTCACTGCTTTCACCTGGAGAGCAAATTTGGCTTGGCTAGGATTTCCTGGGATTCCAGAGCCTGTTCCTCTGGATATGGGCTCCAGGAGGTTCATCCTTCCAGTGGAGCATCCCAAGAGCTTGAGTGGATTCATGGGATGGAATTCCCAGGGAACTGGATCCATGGGATGGGATCCACCTTGGAGACAGCAGGAATTCCATCCTGGGGGAAATGGACAGGAATGTCCCATTCCACATTTGAGACACCAGAAATGTCCCATTCCACTTGAGAGATCCCCGGAATGTCCCATTCCATATGGGAGACACCAGAAATGTCCCATTCCATGGGGAGACACCAGAAATGTCCCATTCCACATCGGAATATCTCCTGGCCCAACCTTCTGGTTTCTCCTCTTTCCTCCACCCTTTGGAGCCAATCCATGAACTCCAAATCTCCTGAAATCCTTTCATCCCTAATTTATTTTTTGTTATCCCTGCTTTTCCGGAGGCAGCTTTTCCATGGCTCTTTTATCCCGACAGCACCATGGCGGATCCCAGGGAGAAACTGGAAATCCTCCAGAAGAGGATCTCCAGGAATGTCTCATTCCACCTTGGAGATCCCAGGAATGTCCCATTCCACCCTGGAATATCTCCTGGCCCAACCTTCTGGTTTCTCCACTTTTCTCCACCCTTTGGAGCCAATCCATCAATCCTTTCATCCCTAATTTATTTTGTTTTAAATCCAGTTTTTCCGGAGGCAGCTTTTCCATGGCTCTTTTATCCCGACAGCACCATGGCGAATTCCAGGGAGAAACTGGAAATCCTGCGGAAGAGGATCTCCAGGAATGTTCCATTCCACCTTGGAGATCCCAGGAATGTCCCATTCCGTATGGGAAACACCAGGAGTGTCCCATCCAATACTGGAGATCCCAGGAATGTCCCATTCCATCCTGGAATATCTCCTGGCCCAACCCTCTGGTTTCTCCTCTTTCCTCCACCCTTTGGAGCCAACCCATGAACTCCAAATCTCCTGAAATCCTTTCATCCCTAAATTTAATTTGTTTTAAATCCCGTTTTTCCGGAGGCAGCTTTTCCACGTCTCTCTTATCCCGACAGCACCACGGTGGATCCCAGGGAGAAGCTGGAGATCCTGCGGCAGACCTACGAGGAGCTGGAGCTGACGGTGTCGCGGCTGCTGGGCGCCGAGTACCGGCTGCCCATGGACGACCTCCTGCCGCTCCTCGTCTTCGTCGTGTCCCGGGCCAAGTCAGTGCCATCCGCTCCCTCTGGAATGCTTCCAGGCGGAAGAATTACAGTGGAAACTTTTGGGATTTGGGGGTTGGATGTGTCGGGTTTTTGGTTTTGTTTCCCAGAGTTCCGCTTGGGTTTTTGGGATGTAAAGTGCCGA
Organism: Haemorhous mexicanus; assembly: GCF_027477595.1. Taxonomy (NCBI): domain Eukaryota; kingdom Metazoa; phylum Chordata; class Aves; order Passeriformes; family Fringillidae; genus Haemorhous; species Haemorhous mexicanus. Next base: position 1,570,505 of record NC_082341.1, read on the forward strand.
TGGAATTCTGGAGTGGCTGTGTTTTATCCTAAAGGATATTTCATGGAAAAGGAGATTCCTTTATCCCAGAATTCCAGACTGTCTGTGTTTTATCCCAAAGGATATTTCATGGAAAATGAGATTCCTTTATCCCAGAATTCCAGACTGTCTGTGTTTTATCCCAAGGGATATTTCATGGAAAATGGGATTCCTTTATCCCAGAATTCCAGAGTGTCTGTTTTCTCCCAGACAATATTTCATGGAAAATCAGATTCCTTTTATCCCAGAAGACCAGCGTATCCATGTCTTATCCCAGAGGAATTCCCGGGTTTTAATGGAAAAAGTGATTCCTTTTATCCTGGAATTCCAGCGTGTCTGTGCCTTATCCCAAAGGATATTCCAGGGTTTTCATGGAAAATCAGATTCCTTTTATCCCAGAATTCTGAAGTGCCCGTGTCTTATCCCAAAGATATTTCATGGAAACGAGATTCCTTTTATTCCAGAATTTCTGAGTCTTTGTGTCCTATCTCAGACACTATTCCAGGGTTTTTATGGAAAATCAGATTCCCTTTATCCCAGAATTCCAGAATGTCCATGTCTTATCCCAAAGGATATTTCATGGAAATGGGGGTCCTTTTATCCTGGAATTCCAGAGTGTCCGTGTTTGATCCTAGACAATATTCCAGGGTTTTAATGGAAAAAGTGATTCCTTTTATCCTGGAATTTCAGAGTGTCCATCTCTTATCCCAGATGATATTCCACGGTTTTCATGGAAAACCAGATTCCTTTTATCTCAGAATTCCAGACTGTCCATGTCCTATCCCAAAGGATATTTCATGGAAAATCAGATTCCTTTTATCCTGGAATTCCAGATTGTGGGAAGTCCCTTCTCATGGATCATCTTTAAGGACCTTTCCAACCCCAAACACTCTGGAATTCTGGGATTCTGGAATTCCTTTTCCATCCTCAACAGGGACTGGGATTCCTTTGGGAGATGAGGAATTCAAAATTCCATCCAGCAATTGGAATTTCTTCTGGATGGATCTGGAATTTTCTTGGGATGGAGCATCCCAAGTTGTGGCTGCTCCATCCCTGGAAGTGTTCCCAGTGGGAAGCGCTTGGAAAAAATTGGGATAATGGGAAGTCCCTGCTCATGGATCATCCTGAAGGAGCATTCCAGCCCCAGACACTCCAGAGTTCTGGGATTCTGGGATTCTGGAGTTGTGGGATTCTGGAAGTCTGGAGTTCTGGGATTCCGCATATCTGGAGTTCCGGGACTCCTGGATTCTGGAATTTTGGGATTTGGGGGTTCTGGGATTCCGGAATTCTGAGACCCCAGATCCCTCCAGCAGATCCAGATGCACCAGCACAGGAATTCCAGAGTTTTCCTCCTCCTCTCCAAAATCCCACCCCCTCCACATGCCCTGAGATTTTCCCTGGATTTTGGGATTTTTTTTTTTCCCTAGGATCCAACACCTGGGAGCTGAAATCCACCTGATCCGGGATTTGATGGATCCGACCAACCAGGGAGGAATGTTGGACTTCCTGCTGACGGCACTGGAGGTAAGGGGAATTTTTTCCAGGAATTCCAGCAAAATTCCAGCTTTTCTGGAATGGAATTTTCCGGAATTTATCCCCTTGCTGGGCTGGAAGAAAATCCTAATCCTTAATTCCGGACAGACTGAATTCTGTTGGAATTCTCCTTGGGATCAGCAGGGATTCCCTGCCTGCAGGAGCTTGGATTTAATCCCAGAATTCCCGAATTTTCCCCTGATTTTTGCTCTGTTCCCTCCCCAGTCGTGCTATGAACACATCCAGAGGATCCGGCTCCATCCAAAGGAAAACTCCCTCAGCTCCTGATCCGTGGGGAAAATCCAAATTTTCCCGAGTTTTCTGGACAAAGCGGGAATTTTACCCCTGGCTGCCTTTAAAGGGAAGAATTCCTCCCCAGCCGAGGTTTTCCTGATCCCAAAAACACTGGAAGGGCTGGAATTTCCATCTCTTAAGGTTTTTTTTTTTTTTTGAGTTTTATCCCCTTTTCCTGCAAATAATTCCCAGGAAAAATCTCCTTTTCCTGCTCAGGTTGGGGTTTTTCTTTTTTGCACTGGAGAATTCCCAGAAAAAGAAGGAATTTCTTTGGGAAAACCCAATTTTTAATGGGATTTCTTGGACTGGGAAAGAAAGCTCATGCGAAAACTCCGAAAAATTCCTGGAATGAGAGGAGATTTTTCCCACCACTCCTTTTCCTACTTTTCCCAACTCAGGATTTTTCCAATTCCATTTGGAAGCTGCTATTCCCAAATTTCCTGATTTTCCCATGCTCCAAGATTTTGCTTTATCCTTGGGAGACCTCAGGGGTGATCCCACACCTTGGAATTCTGGGGGGGGGCTTGGAAAAAACACGGATTTCTCCCGGATTTTGGGAAATTCCGGGAAAACAACCAGAAATGATGGAATAAAAACTCCAATCCCAGCTGGATTCGTGCCCTGCCAACCCCAGAGGTGCTTCGTGCTCCGAGCTGGAATTTCCCTTTGGAAAAGGAATATTTGGGATATTCCCAATGGATATTTGGGATGCTGTTCCCAGTATCCCAAAACAATTTAAAAAGAGCCTTAAAAAATCTTATTTTTGACAGTTTTTATCCCTTTTTTCATTTTTTTCATTTTTCCTGGGATTTTTTTTTTTCTAATCCAGGACACTAAAACTCCCCAAGCTTTTCCCAGCTGTTTTCCCCAAGTTTTCCTGATTTTCTAAATGAAGGAAAAGTGGATCCTGGATATTTTTGGAAATGGAAGAATTGGAAATCCAAAGCTTTCAAAAAATGGGATTTTCGTCATTTTTCCCTTGGGATTTCTTCATTTTTCCCAGGAATTTCTTCATTTTTCCAAGGAATGTTTTACCTTATCCAGGTGACTCTGGGAAAACAAAATCCCCCAGATTTTTTCCTCCCATTTTTCCCAAATTTTATCCTTTAAAAAAGAACACATTAATTACAAGAATTAATATATTAATGAGAGAATCCCATGGGAAGATTGCCAGGAATTTTTATTTAGATAAATTTATGGGAATTTTGAAGAAATTCCAGGATCCGATTTTTCTTGTTTTCAGGAATTTGGGGGTTTTCTAAACGAAGGGAAAGTGGATCCTTGATATTTTTGGGAACAAAAACCTGGAAGTCCAAAGCTTTAAATAAATGGGATTTTTTGTCACTTTTCCCTTGGGATTTCTTCATTTTTCCAAGGAATTTTTTACCTTATCCAGGTGACTCTGGGAAAACAAAACCCCCCAAGATTTTTCCTCCCATTTTCCCCAAATTTTATCCTTTAATAAAGACCAGATTAATTACTGTATTAACTAATTAAGAATTAATATATTAACGAGAGGATCTCACTGGAAGTTTGCCAGGAATTTTTATTTAAATAAAACTCTTGGAATTTTGAAGATTCCAGGCTCTGCGTGCTCCTTATTCCCATCTTTGTCATCTTCAAGAATCCGGGAATTTCCTAAAGGAAGGAAAAACGGCTCCTTGAGGTTATTGGGAAGGAAGAAAAAATGCAAAATTCCTGTTGGAAAAGGACATGCAAAGTGCAGGGGGGGGTAAAATTCCAAGGAATTCAAGGAAAACGAGGTGGATTTTCAGTTTGACTTCCTAAAACTTCCCAAAATTCCAAGTTTTTCTTGGCTTTGGATTCGGGAAGAATTCAAGCGAGGCCTGAAGATAACAGTGTGCAGCCATTTGTGCTTCCAGGGTTTGGATTTTTCCAAGGAAAAGCAGGAGGGGGGAGGTTCCACTGGGAATATTCTGGGTGGGAATTGTGCTGTGGAAGAGTGCAGGAGGTGCTGGATCCACAAAAAAATTCCACAAGGAATTTTTTCCCTGAGTGCCTGCTCAGAATCCTAAAAAATCTGGATTTTCCTTCAGCTGGGATGGGTTTTTTTTCCCCAAATTCCTCCAAACCACTCAGAACTTTCCTGATCTTTCCTGGAAGGAATTCTGGGCCTTGGGATGGAACATGGAATTCCTGGAGCACATTCCCATTCCTGTTTTTTATTGGGATGAGTCGAGGCAGGTTTTGCTTGGAGTTGAGTTACATTTAATCCTGAGCGTCTCGGCTTTGGAAATCCCACTTTGGAAGACACAGAATCAGCATTCCCAAATCCAGGCTCCAGCTCAGGCTTCCATGGAATTCAGCTGGAATCCCCTAAAAAAGGATGGAAAAGCTGAGCTGCACCTGGAAGTAGGAGAGGTTTTAACAAAGCTGAGCTTAAGCACAGGGAATTCGCATCATTCCGACAGCAGGTGATCCATAGGGAATTTTTTCCCCTGAGTGATGCTCAGAATCCTAAGGAAGTTTGGGATTTTCCTTTGGCTGGGATGGTTTCTTCCCTAATTCCTCCAGACCACTCAGAATTTTGGGAATGTTCTCCCTCCATCCCAAATGTTCTCCTTCCATTGTTCTTCTTCCCACTGGAGTAAAGCTCCTGTCCAAGTCCATTTCCTCCAAACCTTTGGAAAAAAGCTGGAGAAGTGGGAATTCAGAGCAGGGCCGTGTCTATGGCTGACTCCAGGTGCTGGCTCCAGCTCAGGCTTCCATGGAATCCACCAGCTGGAATCCCCTAAAAAAGGATGGAAAAGCTGAGCTACACCTGGAAGTAGGAGAGGTTTTAACAAAGCTGAGCTTAAGCACAGGGAATTCGCATCATTCCGACAGCAGGTGATCCACAGGGAATTTTTTCCCTGAGTGAGGCTCAGAATCCTAAGGAAGTTTGGGATTTTCCTTTGGCTGGGATGGTTTTTCCCTTAATTCCTCCAAACCACTCAGAACTTTGGGAACGTTCTCCCTCCTTCCATTCTCCCTCCTCCTGCTGGGAGTAAAGCTCTTGTCCAAGAGCCTCCTCCCACCCTTTGGAGAGAAGCTGGAGAAGCGGGAATTCAGAGCAGGGCGGTGTCGATGGCCGACTCCAGGTGCTGGAGCAGCGCCTCCGGAGCGGGGGACAGGGAGGTCAGGTCCAGCCTCCGGAAATCCTCGTTGGCGCTCAGCGAGCTCAGCACCTTCACCGTCCTCTTCAGGTCGAAGACGGCGTGCAGCATTCCCAGGGTGGAAATGGCGGCTCTGGAATTGTTCTGGGACGAGGATTCCTCATCCAGGCCCTTCTCCAGCACGGAAATCCGGTTCTCCGCGATGACCTTGAGGAAGTTGTAGAATTCCTTGTAGTCGATGCCCGTGCAGGATTTCATGATCAGCTAAAGGGGGAAATGGAGTGAAAGTGGGAATGACAGCAGGAAAAATCCTGGAAAAATCCCTAAAATTGGATTTAGGAGTTCTCTGCCATCATAAATAATTATGTTTAATAATATTTTCATTGGAATTGTGTCTGGATCCAAAGAGACCCGGGGTTGTTTTTCCCAAGTATTAATTGTGGGAATTTTCCCAAATATTCATTTTTGGAAGGAAATCAACCCAAGGAGAGGGAACAGCTTCCAGAAATAAATTGGAATTTAGAAAATCTTCTGGTTCATCCAGAAGATTTTGGAAGGAATTCCACCCATCCTCTTCCTCATGGAATTTTGGCTGGATTGTGGAGTTTGGTCTTCTGGGTTCTCTCCCAGTTCCAGGGATCCAGGGGCAGCCACAGCTTCTCTGGGAATTCTCTCCCAGACAAGAATTCCTTCCCTAAATCCCCATTTTTCCAATGGGAAGCCATTCCCTGTGTCCTGTCATTCCATGTTTATCCCAAATCCCACTCCAGCTTTTCCAGAGCTTCTTTAGGCTCTGGAAGGGGCTCTGAGATCTCTCCCTGGAATTTTCCCTTCTCCAGGTGAACATTCCCAGCTCTCCTGATCCTGAAGTTTTCCACCTTTCCAACCAACATTCCAACCTGACCACAGCCAACAACCAGAAGCAATTCCCAAACTTTTACAGGGAACATTCCCACACTTTTATGGGGAGCATTTCCCAACAAAACCAATCCATCCCCGAACTCCTCCTTCCTTAAAAACCATGGAAATTCCGCGGTGAGAACTCCAAGAATCCCGGAATTCTGGGATAATCCAGGACTGGGGAGTACCTGGCACTGGAGGTGCCAATCATCCATGGGATCTTTCCATTGGCTGATCTCCCTCTGGACGGCCGCCAGCTCATCCTGCAGGAAGCACCACATGACGGCCACGTTGCAGCCGTTGACCCAGTTGTGGTTGATGGAGATGGTGTCTTCCTGAGGGAAAAAGTTTGGGATAATCCATGGATAATTAGTAATTAGCCACTAATTGAGTTATTAGGGTTGATAATATGGAATGTGCCGCTCCAAAAACCTGATTCCTTCTCTAGAGACCCAAAACATCCCCAATTCCCAAAATGCTGCCGCTGACCCAGTTGTGGTTGATGGAGATGGTGTCTTCCCGAGGGAAAAGTTTGGGATGATCCATGGATAATCAGTCACTAATTGAGTTATTAGGGTTGAGAATATGGAATGTACTGCTCCAAAAACCCAATTCCTGAGCAAACCCAAAATGTCCCTAATTCCCAAAATGCAGCTGCTGAGCCAGCTGTGGCTGATGGAGATCCTTTCTTCCTGAGGGAAAAGTTTGGGATAATCCATGGATAATTAGTAATTAGCAACTAATTGAGTTATTAGGGTTGATAATATGGAATGTGCCGCTACAAAAAATCCCATCTTAAAGGATCTTAAGGATCATCCCATTCCAAGGGCAGGGACACTTCCCACTATCCAGGGTGCATGGTGCTCCAAGCTGGAATTCCTCCTTCCTGGAAAGGATTTCCATCCTGTCCTCTTCCTTTTTCCCGGGATCTTTCTCCTCCTCCTCACCCCAATTCTATGCCATGGAATTCCTGGAATGCTTTGGGTGGGAAAGAACTTTAGGGATCATCCCATTCCCACCATCCCTAGCTTCTCCAAGATGGAACTCCTCCTTCTTGGAAAGGATTTCCATTGTTTCCTATTCCTTTTTCCCAGGATCTTCCTCCTTCTCCTCACCCCAGTTCCATGCCATGGAATTCCTGGAATGGTTTGGGTGGGAAAGGACCTTAGGGCTCATCCCATTCCCACTCCCCTAGAGGGCTCCAAGCCTCATCCAAGCCATCCTTGGACACTTCCAGGGATGGAGCTTCTCCGGCAAAACCATTCCAAACCTCCCACCATCACCCAGGAGAACAGATCAACCTTTTCCCTGGAAATCCCAATTTCCATCCATCCCAACAAAACCTGTGGGATCCCCCTTCCCGATCCCAGAGCAGTTCCCAGCGGGATCCATGCCCTCACCAGGTTATGAACCTGGTGGTGCCACCCGCTGGGAATGAAGACGATCTCTCCGGCTTCCTGGAGGATTTCCAGAGGGGGCTGGCTCTGGCTGTAGCGCGGATAAATCCTCTTATCCCGAAGATCCGGAGCTGTCACGTCAAAGGGGAGGTTCCCGTGGCGATCCTTCAGGAATTCCTCCTGCCCCGCAGGATACAGGAGCCATCTCTTCCTGCCACAGACGTTGGCCGACCAGCTGTAGGAGCGGAAGACGTCGGCGTGGAACGGCGTCCTGGGAAAAATCAGGGATGGGCGGGAATCGATCCCGAAAAATTCCAACAGGGATTCGAGTCGTTGAGAGGCTGAGGGGCTGATCCCAAAATTCCTCATGGAATTTCAGCTGGATGATGGGAGTTTGGGTTATTGAAAGGCCATTACGTGGATACTGATCCTGAAATTCCTCATGGAATTTTGGTTGGATTATGGACTTTGGCTAATAGGAAGTCCATACATGGATATTGATCCCAGAATTCCTCATGGAATTTCAGTTGGATGATGGAGTTTTGGCTATTAAAAAGCCACTGTATCCATACCAATCCCAAAATTCCTTATGGAAATTTGGATGGCTTATGGAGTTTTGGCTATTAGAAGGCCATTATTTGGATACTGATCCCAAAATTCCATGAGGAATTTCAGCTGGATGATGAGGTTTTGGCTATTAAAAGGCCACTGTATCCATACTGACCCAAAAATTCCTCATGGAAATTTGGCTGGATGATGGGAGTTTTGGCTATTAATAGGGCATTGTGTGGATACTCATCCTGAAATTCCTCATGGAATTTTGGATGGATTGTGGAGTTTTGTCTATTAGAAGGCTATTACATGGATGCTGATCCCAAAATTCTGCGCGGAATTTTGGTTGGATGTGGAGTTTTGGCTATTGAAAAAATCACTGTATCTATCCTGATCCTAAAATTCCTCTTGGAAATTCAGTTGGATGATGGGGCTTTGGCTATTAAAAGGCCATTATATCCATCCTGATCCCAAAATTCCATAAGGAATTTCAGTTGGATTATGGAGTTCTGGCTATTAAAAAATCACTGTATTCATACCGATCCCAAAATTCCTCATGGAATTTTGGTGGGATTATTGGGTTTTGGTTATTAAAAGGACATTATATGGATACTGATCCCAAAATTCCCCATGGAATTTCAGTTGGATTATGGAGTTTTGGCTATTAAAAAATCACTGTATCCATACCAATCACAAAATTCCTCATGGAATTTTGGTGGGATTATGAACTTTGGCTAATAAAAGGCCACTATTTGGATACTGATCCCAAAATTCCTCATGGAATTTTGGCGGGATTATGGGGTTTTGGTTATTAAAAGCCACTGTATCTATACCAATCCCAAACTTCCTCATGGAATTTCCGTTGGATTGTGGGATTTTGGCTATTAAAAAGCCCCTGTATCCATACCAATCCTGAAATTCAGATGGATTCTGGAGTTTTGGCAATTTAAAGGCCATTAGATGGATACTGATCCCATAATTCCTGATGGAATTCCGGCTGGATAATGGAGTGTTTCATATCCTCTGTGCTTCTCCTCTTTAATTTATCCCAAAAATCCCTTAAGGGCAGGGAATTCTGATAAAACCACCCCAAATGCAACTTCAGAACCAATACTGGGCTGGAATTCTCACTTGGAATTTTCCCCTGGAAAACACCGGAGTTATCCCTGCACATTCCAAGTGGCTGATCCCAAGGGAATTTCTCCTCTAATCTCCCAGATCCTTTTTTTTTTTGTGGGTACAATTTGGGTTTTCCCTTTCCCCTCCCATCCAGAGCCAGCTGGGACACCAGGAAACCTGCCTGGTTATCCTGAGGGATGATGGGATAATTTCCTGGGATATTCAGCTGGAAAAGGGATTTTTTGGGATGAGAGCCTTACCAGGATCCCTTGGGTCCCATGTAGACGAACCGAAAATCGTCCACGGCCACGGCATCCCAATATTCGTTGAGCCAATCCGAGGAAAAATAGACGGGAGTGGTGTAAACATCCTGCTCTGGAAAAGCTCTGGAAAACACAAACGCTTGGAAAAGCAGCTTGGGAAAACGGGATCCCCCAAAGGCAGCGGGAAGAGCAAGGTGGATCCTTTAGGATGGAATTCCAGGGGTTTGGGGTGGAAGGGAGTTGAAGGAGAAGCTTATCCCAAATTTTCACTATTCCAGATTGTTTCAGGTTGGTTTTGGGCACTTCCAGGGATTTGGGGCAGCCACGGCTTCTCTGGGAATTCCATCCCAGCCCCTCCACATTCCCACAGGGAAAACTCCTTCCCAAGGTTCTTTTCCAGCTGGAGAAGGAAAGGCAGAGCTGGGGGAAGGCAACCTGAAGGAGCGGGAACATTCCCAGAAAAGCCGCTGGATACTAAAGGATCCCAAATCCAACGTGGCCATGGAATAATCCCAACTCAAATCCCAATCCAGGTCTGACTGTAGGAGCTGCTCCAGGGCCATTTTCCATAGGGAGAAAACGTGGAATGGTTTGGGTGGGAAGGGACCTTAAGGATCATCCCATTCCATGGCCAAGGACAATTCCCACTGTCCCAGGCTGCTCCAGCCTGGCCTTGGACACCTCCAGGGATCCAGGGGCAGCCACAGCTGCTCTGGGAATTCCATCCCAGCCCCTCCCCACTCTCCCAGCCTGGAATTCCTTCCCAAACTGAGTTGAAATGGATCTGGAGCTTGGAATAAAAGCTGGGAATTAGGCTGAGGGAATGACATCAGCCTGGAATATCAGGGATTTTAGGAATTCAGGGCTCTTTTTGGAGCTGGAGGCCAAGGCTTTGGAATCCCTCAGGGAATGTTGGAATTTTTTCCCTCCATGCTGATGCTGAGCTCGTCTGCTTTGCCTCAAGACTCCAACTGGAACAACTGAAAATCATGGAATCCTGGAATTTTTGGTGTTGGATGGGATCCTAAAGAACCTCCAGTTCCAACCCCGTGCCAGGGACACTTCCCACAATCCCAGGCTGCTCCAAGCCGGCTTTGGGCACTTCCAGAGATGGAGCAGCTTCTCTGGGAATTCCATCCCAACCAGGAATTCCTTCAAAAATTAAGTGGGAAACCATTCCCTGTGTCCTGTCATTCCATGCTTATCCCAAATCCCTCTCCAGCTTTTCTGGAGCCCCTTTAGGCTCTGAGGATTCCGTGGGTCCTTCCCTTCTCCCGAGGAACATTCCCAGAGCCGGAGTGTTGGGAATGAGCCCTGACCTGCTCAGGTGCCAGTCCTTGAGGTAGAGGCAGCCCCGGGAGGAGCGGTGGCCGTTCCGGATGTATTCCTGCCAATATTCCACGTATTCCTTGAAGGGCAGCTGCTCCTTGGGGTTGGAATTGTATTCCTTGACATCGCAGTTGGCAACGGGCACCACGGCTTCTCCTGGAATTACAAATCCCTCGGGAATTCTCCACGGGAATGAGGAGGATTCATCAAATCACCTCCACCTCAATCTCATCCCAGCGGAATTCCGGGTTCCAAATATTCCAAAGGAACCATCCCAATGTCCCAGAACCATCATTCCAGGGAAACAAAATCCAGGAATTACAAATCCCTTGGGAATGAGGAGGACCCATCAAATCACCTTCCTCAAACTCATCCCCACAGAATTCCAGGCTTCAGATATTCCATAGGAACCATCCCAATATTCCAGAACCAACATTCCAGGGAAACAAAATCCCGGAATTACAAATCCCTCAGGAATTTTCCCCGGGAATGAGGAGGACCCATCAAATCACCTCCCTCAAACTCATTCCTGCAGAATTCCAGGCTTCACATATTCCAAAGGAACCATCCTAATATGCCAGAACCAACATTCCAAGGGAACATCATCCAGGAATTACAAATCCCTCAAGAATTTTCCTCAGGAATGAGGAGGATTCATCAAATCCTCTTGCTCAAGCTCATCCCCATGGAATTCAGGGCTTCGAATATTCCAAAGGAATATTCTATATTCCACAACCATCTTTCCAGGGAAATACAATCTTGGAATTACAAATCTCTCAGGAATTTTCCTCAGGAATGAGAAGGACCCATCAAATCATCTCCACCTCAATCTCATCCCCGCGGAATTCCGGGTTCCAAATATTCCAAAGGAACCATCCCAATGTCCCAGAACCATCATTCCAGGGAAACAAAATCCAGGAATTAAAAAACCCTTGGGAATGAGGAGGACCCATCAAATCACCCTGTGGAATTCTGGGCTTGAAATATTACAAAGGAACCACTCCAGGGAAACACCACCCAAATCCAGAGTTGGTTATTTTAGGTGGCCTGGATTTTCCTGCTCTTTATTCCATGTGCCCCAAATTTTCCCGGTTTTCCTCTGCTGTGACCTGGATTTTCCAGTTTTCCCTTTAAAGGGAATTCTCCCCTTAGAAGCATTAGGAGGGAAGCGTTGATTAGGCCTGGAATGATTTTGGATTTGGAATGATTAAATTATCCAAGATTTTAAATGGATTTAAATAATAAATGATAAAGAAAATGGGGGAATAAATTTCACCGTGGAATGTGTAAACCAGAGCGTGAAGAAATGGGAAAAATCCATGGATTAATTTTGGACAAAAGCTTGGAATTTGGGGTTTTTTTATTGCTTTTATCCCTAAAATTCAATCCTAAAATACCGAATCCTTCAGGATTTGGAAAAAATCCCAGGATTTACCAAACTTCTGCAGGAGATGCTCAAAGCTGGGTTTCCCATGGAAAAAAAAAAATCCATGGATTAATTTAGGATAAAAGCTTGGAATTTTGGATTTTTTAAAGTGCTTTTATCCCTAAAATTCAATCCTAGAAAGCTGAATCCTTTAGGATTTGGAACAATTAAATTTTCCAAGATTTTAAGTTTAATTAAATGTCAATTTAAAAAAATTTGTGAATGAATAAATGGGAAAAAAAAAATCCATGTATTATTTTAGGAAAATCATGGCATTTGGGGTTTTTTGAGTGCTTTTATCCCTAAAATTCAGTCCTAAAATACCGAATCCTTCAGGATTTGGAAAAAATCCCAGGATTTACCAAACTTCTGCAGGAGATGCTCAAAGCTGGGTTTCCCATGGAAAAAAAAAAATCCATGGATTAATTTAGGATAAAAGCTTGGAATTTTGGATTTTTTAAAGTGCTTTTATCCCTAAAATTCAATCCTAGAAAGCTGAATCCTTTAGGATTTGGAACAATTAAATTTTCCAAGATTTTAAGTTTAATTAAATGTCAATTTAAAAAAATTTGTGAATGAATAAATGGGAAAAAAAAAATCCATGTATTATTTTAGGAAAATCTTGGCATTTGGGGTTTTTTGAGTGCTTTTATCCCTAAAATTCAGTCCTAAAATACCGAATCCTTCAGGATTTGGAAAAAATCCCAGGATTTACCAAACTTCTGCAGGAGATGCTCAAAGCTGGGTTTCCCATGGAAAAAAAAAAATCCATGGATTAATTTAGGATAAAAGCTTGGAATTTTGGATTTTTTAAAGTGCTTTTATCCCTAAAATTCAATCCTAGAAAGCTGAATCCTTTAGGATTTGGAACAATTAAATTTTCCAAGATTTTAAGTTTAATTAAATGTCAATTTAAAAAAATTTGTGAATGAATAAATGGGAAAAAAAAAATCCATGTATTATTTTAGGAAAATCTTGGCATTTGGGGTTTTTTGAGTGCTTTTATCCCTAAAATTCAGTCCTAAAATACCGAATCCTTCAGGATTTGGAAAAAATCCCAGGATTTACCAAACTTCTGCAGGAGATGCTCAAAGCTGGGTTTCCCATGGAAAAAAAAAATCCATGGATTAATTTAGGATAAAAGCTTGGAATTTTGGATTTTTTTAAGTGCTTTTATCCCTAAAATTCAATCCAAGAAAGCTGAATCCTTTAGGATTTGGAACAATTAAATTTTCCAAGATTTTAAGTGTAATTAAATGTCAATTTTAAAACATTTGTGAATGAATAAATGGGAAAAAAAAAATCCATGCATTATTTTAGGAAAATCTTGGAATTTGGGGTTTTTTGAGTGCTTTTATCCCTAAAATTCAGTCCTAAAATACCAAATCCTTCAGGATTTGGGAAAAAATCCCAGGACTTACCAAACTTCTGCAGGAGATGCTCAAAGCTGGGTTTCCCATGAAAAAAAAAAAAATCCATGGATTAATTTAGGATAAAAGCTTGGAATTTGGGTTTTTTTAGTGCTTTTATCCCTAAAATTCAATCCTAGAAAGCTGAATCCTTTAGGATTTGGAACAATTAAAATTTCCAAGATTTTAAGTTTAATTAAATGTCAATTTAAAAAAAAATTGTGAATGAATAAATGGGAAAAAAAAAAATCCATGTATTATTTTAGGAAAATCTTGGAATTTGGGGTTTTTTGGGTGCTTTTATCCCTAAAATTCAGTCCTAAAATACCAAATCCTTCAGGATTTGGGAAAAAATCCCAGGACTTACCAAAGTTCTGCAGGAGATGCTCAAAGTTGGGTTTCCCATCCCACGTCACCCAGTTTTTCCTGCTGCCCCAATCCTCGGTGAATTTGGCCGAGAAAACGCAGGGATGGTTGGGAATGAGATAATCCCGGAAAAAATCTGAATAAGAGAAGGAATCGGCTTTGTCAATGAAATCCACGTGGCCCCCGGGGAGGGCACCCGGAGAAGAATTCCCAAAATCCCGGAAAAAAGCAGTGGAACAGGCAAAGGTTGCTCTGTCCATGCAGGCTGGAAAAAATTCCTGGCTGAGCCAAGGAATTTGGAAAAATTCACCCCCAAAAAATCCCTGCTAAAAACAGGATTTGAGGCTTTAAAAGTGTGGGAAATCATGGGGAGATTGAGGGGGAAAAAGTGCTGGGATAATTTGGATTTTCCATGGATTTTGGGATAGCTGGATGTTTTTAATGGATGGTTCTTCCTCTTGTCAGAGCTGGTTCCGTCCTAAAAAAAGCAGGAAAAGAAAATTTCAGTGGGATATTCCCAAGGAATGAATGAATTGAAGGGGTGGAGGGAAAGAAATTCCTAAAATATTTGGGAATGCTCTGGGATCATCCCTTTGTTCCCAGGTCTGGCACCTCCCCCTTCCCACAGAGGTTTTCCCAAGGATTTGGAGCAACTGCAGAATAAAAATAGGGAAAAAAAGGGAAAGAAACCAAAAAAAGAGGGAAGGGGAAGGCTGAGCACAGAGGGAATAAAGCAAAGAGGATACAGGGATGGGATCTGGGAAACACTGAGGGAAAAGGGGATTTAGGGATCTCCAGGAGGGAATTCCTCCCACACAGAGCACCAAGGGAATATCGGGATCAAGGAACCTCCATGAAGGAATTTTCCCTCATGGAGCTCCAAGGGAGTATTGGAATTATGGGAATTCCATGAGGGAATTCCTCCCACAGAGGTCTCCAAGGGAACAGCAGGATTAAGGGGTAGCCATGAGGGAATTTTCCCTCACAGAGCTCCAAGAGAATATAAAAATTAAGGAACATCCATGAAGGAATTCTTCCCTCAGAGACGTCCAAGGGAACACCAGGATTAAAGAACATCCATAAGGGAATTCCGTTCACACAGATCTCCAAGGGAATGTCAGAATTATGGGACATCCATGAGGGAATTCGTCCCTCAGGGAGCTCCAAAGAAACACTGGGATTAAAGGATTTCCATAAGGGAATTCCCCCCTCACAGAGCTCCAAGGGAACACTGGGATTAGGGAACCTCCATGAGGGAATTCCTCCCTCACACATCCCCAAGGGAACACCAGGATTAAGGGAGATCCATGAGGGAATTTCTCCCTCAGAGATCTCCAAGGGAACACCAAGATTAAGGAACATCCATGGGGGAATTCCTCCCTCCCAGAGCTCCAAGGAAACACTGCAATATTGCAGTGGGAATAAAGGATTTCCATGAGGGAATTCCTCCCTCAGAAATCTCCAAGGGAAAACCGGGATTAAGGGAAATCTATGAGGGAATTTTCCTTCACAGAGCTCCAAGAGAATATTGGAATTATAAGGAAAATCATGAGGGAATTCCTTCCTCACAGAGCTTCAAGGGATATGGCAGCAGGATTAAAGGATTTCCATGAGGGAATTCCTCCCTGAGAGATCCCCAAGGGAACAACACCGGGATTAAGGAACCACCAAGTGGAAATTCCTCCCTCACATATCCCCAAGGGAATATCAGAATTATGGGATATCCATGAGGGAATTCCCCACTCAGAGATCTCCATGGGAACAACGGGATTAGGGAATCTCCATGAGGGAATTCCCCCCTCAGAGATCTCATGGAAAGACCAGGATTAGGGATTCTCCATGAGGGAATTCCCCCCTCAGAGATCTCCATGGGAACACCGGGATTAGGGAATCTCCATGAGGGAATTCCCCCCACAGCTCTTCCCGGTGTGGGGGGAGGACCCGGACACCACAGGGCGTCGCACACTTCATCCCCGCCTCGCTCTCCCGTCCCACCCGCATCGTAGCTGCCCGCAGGAACCGGGAGCACCCCGAGGGAGCCACACTCACCCCCGCTCCCCTCGGGGCAGCCCCGCGGCGCGAATGGCGGCGTCGGCGGCGACAATGAAAGGCTATGGCGGGCGCCGCCGGAACCTCTGCGTCGGGCGGGTGGGGGCCGGGGGGGAGGTGAAAAGCGGAGCGCAGCGGCGCGGAGCTCAGCCAATAGAAACGCTCAGATGCGCGTGGTTCAGCCAATGAGAGCGCGCGGAAGGCGCAGGCGCGGAGCGGGGCCGGTGCCGCACTGAGGGAGGTGCGTGGGGAGCCGGGGGGGCTCGGACGGGCCCGGGGGGCTCCAAATGGGGCTGGGGGGGCTCCCAGTGGGGCGGGAGGGGCTGAACGTGGAGTTTGGTGTTGGAAATGGGGCTGGGGGGTCACAAATTGGGGCTTGGGGGGACTCCGGACAGGGAGTGGGGGGCTCCGATCCACGGCCACGGTGGTCTCGGACGGGAGCAGGGGGGTTCGCACGGGGCTGAAGGGACTGGAAATGGCGCCGGAGGGGCCCCAAATGGGGCAGGAGGGTCTCGGGGTGGAGCTTGGGTTTGAAAATGGGCCCGGGGAGACTCGAAGCGGGGTGGGAGGAGCTCGAGGTAGAGCTTGGGGATGGAAATGGGGCTTGGGGGTCCCAAATTGGGGCTTGGGGGGCTCCGTTGCATGGCCGCGGTGGTGTCGGACTGGGAGCCGGGGGGGTCCAGATGGGGCTGGGGGGACTCGAAATGGGGCGGGAGGGGCTGGACGTGGAGCTTGGAGGTGGAAATGGGGCTGGGGGGGTCCCAAATTGGGGCTTGGGGGGGGTTCAGATTCACGGTCGCTGTGGTCTTGGACCGGGACCGAGAGCTTGGATGGGCCTGGGGAGACTCAAAATGCAGCGGGAGAAGCTGGAGGTGGAGAGGGGTTGGAAATGGGTTTGGGGGGGGTCACAAATTGGGGCCTGGGCAGGCTCCACTCCATGGTCGAATGGTCTTGGATCGGGAGTGTCCGGATGGGGCTGGAGGGACTCCAAATGGGGCGGGAGGAGCTGGAGGTGGAGAGGGGTTGGAAATGGGGTTGGGGGAGTCACAAATTGGGGCTTGGGGGCGCTCCACTCCATGGTCGGGTGGTCTTGGACTGGGACCGAGAGCCTGGATGGGGCTGGGGAGACTCGAAATGGGGTGGGAGAAGCTCGGGGTTGAAATTGGGGCTGGGGGGTCACAAACTGTCATTCGAGGGCTCCGGGCCGTGGCCGCGGTGGTGCCGGACCGGGAGCGCTCCAGATGGGGCGGGAGGGGCTGGAGGTGGAGCTGGGGCCGGGCAGGAGGACGGGAAATAAACGATACAAAGTACAGGAATGTTCTGGCCATCATTCCCAAAAATCCCTGGGAATGAAATGGTGATGGGAGCATCACCCAGGGATGGTGCCAGCTCTTCCCCTTAATTAACTAATTAGTAACGCTCCTGGTTAATTGGGTGATCTCACCAGAGGTGAATCAGCTCCTTTTCGTGGGAGCACCCAGTGGGTGATGTTCAAGGAAATAATTCCTGCAAAATCCCTGTGACACTGTTGGGCGCCAAATCCTCATCTCCCTGCTGCTGAGCCAGCCTTGCTGGGCATGGAATTCCAGGATTTTGGGCCAGATGTGGCCAAAAATCCAATAATTCCCTAAAAAAAGAGTGTGGATAATGCAGGAGTCTCCATAGGGAAAGACTGATCTGGGAACAAATTGTGAGGGAACATTTGGGAAGAAGCTGAAGGAATTTCTTGTGGAATCCCTCAGGTGTCTCCTGGATGAAGGATTGGGGCATTCCCAAGTTCCCAAACCTGTTCCTGAATTTCCAAAGGATTCAGAAGCAATTTGATTTTTTTTGTTGTTTTATTTTCCCACCCATCCCAGTTTTTCCATGGATGTCAAATCCACATCTCCCTGTTATGAATCCAGGGGTTGCTGTGGTTGGAATTCCAGGATTTTGGGGCAGATGTGGCCAAAAATCCAATTATTCCCTAAAAAAAGTGTGGGTAATGGGAGAGTCCAGATCTGATCTGGGAACCAATGGTGGGGAATGTTTTGGGAAGCAATGGAATTTCTTGTGGAATATTTGGGATGGTGCAAGCTGTTCCCATGGCAGCTGGAGCTGGATGATCCTTGAGATCCCTCCCCAAACCATTCCCTGATTCTCCTCCTGAAATCCAGGAGAATTCTTGGTTTTCCAAGAATTCCGACCATTTCCTTGCTTTAATGTTGGGGAAAAAAATCCTTTGGTCTTAAATTGGAAATTTAAATTTCTTCTCCGAGAGAGAGAGAAGAATTTTCCTCATCTGTGGCTAATGAAAATATCCTTTAATTGGCAAAAAAAAAAAGGGGCTTCATTCCCAACTGGATTTTTCCCTGGGGAAAAAAAACGTTTTAATTCCCAGCTGGATCTTTCATTGGAAAAAAGAAAAAATAAAAGGATTTAATTCTCATTTGGATTTTTTTGGGGGGAAAAAAAAAAAGGGTTTTGATCCCAGCTGGAGTTTTTTTCCTTGGGAAAAAAAAAGAAAGGATTTAAATCTTAGCTGGAGTTTCCCTTGGAATGAAAAACAGGATTTAATTCTCAGCTGGATTTTTCCTTGGGAAAAAAGGATTTCATTCCCAACTGGATTTTTCCTTGGGAAAAAGAAAAAAAATAGGATTTAATTCTCAATTGGATTTTTTCTTGGGAAAAAAAAAAGGGATTTTAATCCCAGCTGGATTTTCCTTGGGATAAAGCAGGGTTTCATTCCCAGCTGGATTTCCCTTGGAATGAAGCAGGGTTTCATTCCCAGCTGGATTTCCCTGTGACTCAGGAGCAGGGACAGAGCCCGGGACAAACCCCGGAGTGCCAGCGCTGCCAGGCCTGGATCCCTTCCTCCCTCTGGAGCAATCCTGGATTTCAGCAGGAATTCTCCTTTTGGGAACAGCCTCTCCTCTGTTCTCCTTCAGTTCCAAGTTTGTTTTCAAAACTTGGAAGAGAAAAAAAAATCTGAAGGGAAAAATTCCTCCCTGAGGGGGAAAATGCTCCTGGAGAATTCCACGGATCCAAATCCAGGTAAGAAACTTGGGATGAGGCTCAGGAAAAGCCTCTTTTAATTTCTAATTAGATATAAATCCTGGGTTTTTTCAAGGAATTTTCATTTTGGGAACGGCCTCAGTTGAATTTTTTTCTGTGGTGAAAACTTGGGGAAAAATTCCTGAGTATTCCATGGATCCAAATCCAGGTAGGAAACTTGGGATAAAACTCAGGAAGAGCTTATTTTAATTTATAATTAGATATAAATCCTTGATTTTTTTAAAGGAAATTTCATTTTGGGAATGGCCTGAGTTGAATTTTCCTTTGGAATTTTTTCCTTGGTGAAAACTTGGGAAAAAATTCCTCCCTGAGATTTCCATGAATCCAAATCCAGGTAAAAAAACTTGAGATAAGGCTCAGGAAGAGCTCATTTTAATTTATTAAATAGAAATCTTTGATTTTTTTTTTTAAGAGATTTTCCTGTTGGAACAGCTGCAGTTGAATTTTCCTTTGGGATTTTTTCCATGCTGAAAACTTGGCTGTAACCACTCCATGAAATCAGGTTTTCCTGGGATTTTGCTCCCTCTTTTCCCACAGTTTTCTCCAGGGTTGTGGATTTATTGGATCAATAGAGGGGGAGAATTTTCCCAATATATTCCAATTTTTTTGTCAGTTTTTGGCTGATTTTTTTTTCCCCATTTCATCTCTAAAATAAATAATGGAAAAAAAGTTCTCAAAAATCCATGGAAATAAGGGATGGAAACCAAATAAAGGATTTTTTGGGATATAGCACGGAATAATCTTAATCTTAATTACACTGGAGTTTTGAGTGCATCTAATTAAGAAACTAATTAAAATTATTGAACTTAAAATTATTTATTAAAAATAATAATTCAAAATCTCTGGACTGGACTTTTTAAGGAATTAATGATGGAGCAGCCTGGAATCCCTGGCGGGTCTCAGGGTGGGATCAGGAATTCAGCATTCCTGAAGGAATTCTTTTGTTTTCCTGAGAATTCCTCACCTTTCCTTGGAGGGAGAGGATTGGGCTGGAATTAAGGGGGGGTCATTAGTGGGAATCTCATGAATGGCACAGCAGAATTCCAGAGCTCCTGGAAGGAATCCATGATCCCATGGACTACCAAAGCCCTGGAGAAGATGATGGATCATGGAGCTGTGCAATCCCAGTGATGTCATCAGCATTCCCAAGTTTATTATGGGATGGGAGCAGGCCTTGGTGCTGGAAACCACAGCCATGAGGAAGATATTCCAGGAAAATTCCAACCCTTGGCTCCAAGAAACTTCTGGAAGGGGGGAGAGGAGCTATTCCAGGGGTGGAATTGCCCATTCCAAAGTTGGGATTGTTTGGACAGAAGGAATTCCTGGGGAATTTTGGGAATTCCCAAAAAATACTGGGAATTGCCAGAGAATATTGGGATTTCCTGGAGGATATTGACATATACCAGAAAATACTGGGAATTGCTTGGGAATACTGGGATTTCCTGGAGAACACTGGGAATTCACGGACAATACTGGGAATTCGTGAGGAATACTGGGAATTCCTGGAGAATGCTGGGATTTCCTGGGGAATGCTGGGAATTTGCAGAGAATAGTGGGAATTGCTGGGGAATATTGGGATTTCCTGGAGAACCCTGGGAATTCCTGGAGAGCAGTGGGAATTTGTGGAGAATACTGGGATTCCTAGAGAATACTGGGATTTCCTGGGAAATACTGACAAATCATGGGGAATACTGGGAATTGCTGGGGAATACTGGGAATTGCTGGGGAATACTGGGAATTGCTGGGGAATACTGGGAATTTGTGAGGAATACTGGGATTTCCTGGGGAATGGTGGGAACTCCTGGAGAATACTGCGATTTCGTGGAGAAGACTGGGAATTTGTGAGGAATACTGGGAATTCATGAGGAGTACTGGGATTTCCTGGAGAATATTGGGATTTCCTGGAGAATACTGGGAATTGCTAGGAAATACTGGGATTTCTTGGGGAATACTGGGAATTTGTGGAGAATACTGGGATTTCCTGGGGAATATTGACAAATCATGGGAATTTATGAGGAATATTGACAATTCCTGGAGAATTCCTGCATTGTGTGTAACGTGCCTGGATGTTGAGATGCCAGAGTGGAAGGGGGAGGGAGCAGGAAATTATAAAGAGGGATGAGCTGATGAGCTGGAATTCTGGGATAGCCGGGATTTTCTTCAGTACCTGTTGGTCTGTGGGAAGCTGGGATGAGCTGGGAATGGGAATATTCCAGAATATGGATGGAATTATTGGGAAATGCATGGCCAGTGATGTTGGCAGCCCTTTCCAGGGAAAATCTGGAATTCTGGGATATCCTGGATTTCCCTTAGTACTTGTTCTGTGGGAAGCTGAGATGAGCTGGGGATGGGAATATCCCAGGATACGAGTGGAATTTGTGGGAAAGTGCGTGGCTGGTGATGCTGATGGGCTTTTCCAGAAGAAATCTGGAATTTTGGGATACCTGGGATTTTCCTCAGTACCTGTTGGTCTGTGGGAAGCTGAGGATGAGCTGGGAATGGGAATATCCCAGGATATGAGTGAAAATACTGGGAAAATGGGGTGGCTGGTGATGTTGATGGGCTTTTCCAGAGGATATCTGGAATTTTGGGATATCTGGGATTTTTGGGATATCTGGGATTTTCCTCAGTGCCTGTTGATCTATGGGAATCTGAGGATGAGCAGGGGAGGGAATATTCCAGAATATGAATGGAATTCTTGGGAAAATGCATGGCCAGTGATGCTGATGGGCTTTTCCAGAGGAAATCTGGAATTTTGGGATACCTGGGATTTTCCAGTACTTGTTGGTCTGTGGGAAGCTGAGGATGAGCAGGGGAGGGAGTATTCCAAGATATGGATGGAATTCTTGGGAAAGTGCATGATGGACTTTTCCAGAGCGAATATTCCTGTGGTTAGAAACGCTTCCCGAATTCCTTGGCTATCCGGCAGAAAAGAGCCAGGGTTAGTTCATGTGGTGTTATTCAGGATTCCTGCTTTTCCCCCTTGGATTGTAGGGTCTCCTGCTGGATTGGAGAGCGTTTCCCTGGGAGAGGAGGCTGGGAAGGGCGAGCTGATGAACGAGGACATCCGGATCCATTCCTGGCCTTGCTCCTACTACCTGGACACCAGCAAGCAATGGATCCCTGGGAAGCTCTCCCTGACTCCCACCTCCATCAGATTCACGGCTGACAAAACGGGAGAGCTCCTGGTGGATTTCCATCTGTCCGGGATCAGCGAGATCAAGAAGGAATCTTCCCACTTGATCTTCAGCTCCCTCACCGTCCTGGAGAAGGGCACCAAGCACTGGTTCAGCTCCCTGCATCCCAACAGGAATGTGGTGTTCAACATCCTGGAGCATTTCTGGAGGGAGCAGCTGGTGTCCAGCCAGGAGGGCGGAGCGGGAGCGGCCTTGGAGTCCAGCAAGGGCAAGGAATTGACGGGAATGTTGGAGGGATCCCAGAAACGCCTGGAGGACACGGCCAAGGTGCTGCATTCCCAGGGGGAACAGTTCGACAACATCATGAGGGGACTCCACAAGATCGAGGGGGACATGGATGTGGCCGACAGGTTCGGAATGGGAACCTTCCCGGAGCTGGGAATGGTTTGGTGGGCCTGGAGTTTCTGGGGGAGGGCTTCGGGAAATGAAACTGGATTTTTCATTGGAAGGATGGAGCAGCTCCATGAGGAAGGACTGTGGGAGTTGGGAATGCTCACCTGGAAGAGGGAAAAATCCAGGAAAAGCTCAGAGCCCTGCCAGGGCCTGAAGGGGCTCCAGGAGAGCTGGAGAGGGACTGGGGACAAGGGATGGAGGGACAGGACCCAGGGAATGGCTCCCACTGCCAGAGGGCAGGGATGGATGGGAGATTGGGAATTGGGAATTCCTGGCTGGGATGGAATTCCCAGAGCAGCTGTGGCTGTTCCTGGATCTCTGGCAGTGCCCAAGGCCAAGCTGGATCACCCTGGGACAGTGGGAATTCCCTGCCCATGGAATGGGATCATCCTTAGGATCCCTTCCAGTCCAAGCCTTTTGTGCCCGTGGGCTCAGGGAGTGTTGGGAATTCAGCTCTGCTCTGCTCCATAGGGATAAAATTGGGATCAGTGGAGCTGAGCAGTGTTGGCAGTGCCAATCCCTGCTGCCATTCCTGGGGAATCTGGAGCTGTGCCGGCTTCTTTCCCGCCTCTTCCCCTTCCCACCTTTTCCCCTTCCCACTCTTTTTCCCGCCATTTTCCCCTCATGACTTTTTCCCTCACCATTTTTGTTTCCCTCTGTTTTTTTCCCTTCCTGCCATTTTTATTTCCCACTCTCTTTTCTTCCCTCCCTTTTCCCTCCCACAGCTTCCCTGGCAATCCTTTCCTTTGATTTTCCAGGAATGTCCCCAAGCCTTTAAAACCCTTTGGATTGAATGGGAAAGAAGGCAAGAAGGCAGAATTGGGAATTTTGGGGGAGCTCGTGGCAGGATTGGAATATCCAATATTCCAGCACCCAGGGAACAGCCAGGGCTCCAGGGAATGTTTGTGCCGAGTGTTTCCTTATCTTGGAAGCCTCTGGATAAAATTCCAGCAGGAGTGAGGGGAAGGCAGCTGTGGAGCACAAGGAGAGGAAAGGAATGGGAAAGGACTCGGAGTATGGGAAGGTACTTGGAATTCCACGGGTTCAGGGGTGGCTAAACATTACCCAGCTTGGAGCTGCAGGAGGGAATTCCAGAGGGTTCTTCCCTGTTTTTTTTGAATTTATGGAGCAGGGAATTCCTGGGAGTATCCCAAGGTTTTAATGGATTTAAAACAGGGAATGAAAACGGAATTAAATTGGGATTTTAGGGATGGTTATTGTTGGTTTTCATTTGAGAAAACCTGGAATATTTTCTTTGTCCTGGGAGCGGGAGCTGAACCTGAACAATTCCAGCCCTGGCTCTCTTCCCTGTTTGCTGGGAATGTTTTCCTTGGGGAGCTGCACCAGCACTGATGGAAAGGTGGGGTCTGGACACTTCTGGGAAGTTCCTGCTGGATTTTGGAGCCTCAAGTTGGAATTTTTAGTGTTTTATCTGGGAAATTGGGTGTGGAGCAAAGGAAAATGTGGCATCAGGCTGAGGGGTGAAGGAAAATGAGCAGGAAAAGGCCTTGGAAGTGCTGATGGATGGGCAGGAGTGGGAATACTGGGGAGCAGACACGTGGAAATGGGCCTGGAAAAATCTACTTGCATTCCTTCCCTCCCAGCTGGGATTCTGGGAGTTTTTCCAGTGGATTTTGAGGAGAAAGGTGGGGTTTGAACCGCCCGCATCCTGGGAAGTTGTGGATGCGTTTGAGGCGGGATTAAGGAATTCCCGTGTCTGTAGGGATTTTCTTGGAGCTGCTGGAATATCCAGAGCTTTTCCCTCTCCCAGCTCTCCCTTCCTTCTTCCAGGCTGTTGACCGAGCTGGAATCTCCCTCCTGGTGGCCCTTCAGCACCAAACTCTGGAAAACCCCCATGGAAGCGAAGCCCAAGGAAAGCCCTGCGGCTCCGGATGCCAGAAGCCAGGAGGGAATTCTGCTGCGGATCCCGGTGATCATCACCCACAGGACAGATTCCAGCGCCAAACCCGGCAAGCTCACGGTGCTTCCCTCGGGCCTGGAGATCAAGGATTGCAATTCCCAGCTCCTGCACCGCTTCGAGGCCCGGGACGTGGATGACATCTGGGTGCACACTCCCTACGAGATCAGCGTCCGGCAGAGGTTCATCGGCAAGCCCGACACCTCCTTCCGGCTCCTGGCCGCGCGCATGCCCGAGGCCATCCCCATCCTGGAGATGCAGTTCAGCAAGAAAATCCAGTTCCTGGAGGATGCCCTCGGATTTGCTGGAGCCAGGAAGTCCCCTCAGGCGGATTTGGGGACGTCCATCTGGCAGGCAGGTGGGTGCCAGGGGGTTCCAGGCTCCAAAGGTTGTTCCAAGGAATATTCCAGAGGCCAGGTGAGTGAGTCCATGATAAATTCCAGGAATAAACTCCAGGTGGCTTCAGAGCCTTTGGCACTGCTGCTGCTTTTCCTGGAGTTAATTCCCAGCTGGAAGGGAACATTCAATAGCCAATAATTAACACCCAGTAATTGCTATCCAATGCCCAATAATTAATATCCAGTATCCCTTATCTAATATCCAATATCCAGTGTTTAATATCCAGTATCCCTTATCTAATATCCAATATCCAGTGTTTAATATCCAGTATCCCTTATCTAATATCCAATATCCAGTGTTTAATATCCAGGATCCCATGTTTAGTATCAGATGGATTTGGGAACATCCATCTGGCAGGCAGGTGGGTGCCAGGGGGTTCCAGACTCCAAAGGTTTTCCAAGGAATATTCCAGAGGCGAATTGGCCCTGCAGTAAGTCCATGGTGAGGAGAAATTCCAGGAATAAACTCCAGGGGTCTTCAGAGCCTTTGGCACTGCTGCTGCTGCTTTTCCTGGAGTTAATTCCCAGCTGGAAGGGAATATCCAAAATTCAGTAGC
The DNA here is from genome assembly GCF_027477595.1 of Haemorhous mexicanus. NCBI lineage: Eukaryota > Metazoa > Chordata > Aves > Passeriformes > Fringillidae > Haemorhous > Haemorhous mexicanus. Next base: position 1,595,793 of record NC_082341.1, read on the forward strand.
CAATAATTAACACCCAGTAATTGCTATCCAATATCCAATAATTAATATCCTATAATTAATACCCAATATTTAATATCCAATATCCCATATCCAGTTGTCAGCATTCAGTATCCTATATCCAGTATCCCATATCCAATATTTCATATCTGCTTATCCACTATTTAATAACGGATATTCCATATTCTCTATCCAGTGTTTAATACCCAGTATTCCATATCCAATAGCCAGTGTTTAATATCCAATACCCAATCATTAATATCCAATAATCAATATCCAGTATTTAATATCCAATAGCCCATACTCAGTAGTCAATATTCAATCTCTAATAGCCAGTATCACATTTCCCACATCCAATATTTAACATCCAGTATTCCATATCCAACATTTACTATTCAGTATCCCATATTTAATATCCCATATCCAGTATTCCATATCCAATATCCAGTATTTAATATCCCATACCAATTAATGAATATCCAATAATTAATACCCAGTGTTTAATATCCAGTATCCCATATCCAATAGCCAGTATTCCATATCCAATAGCCAGTATTCCATATCCCATATCCAATATAAGATATTCAGTATCCCATATTTAATATCCAATATTTAACATCCAATATTTCATATCCATCTTTCAATACTCAGTATCGCATATTTATTATCTCATATCCAGTATTCCATATCCAATATCCAGTATTTAAAATCCAATACCAATTAATGAATATCCAATAATTTATATCCAGTGTTTAATATCCAATATCCCATATCCAGTAGTCAGTATTCAATATCCAATAGCCAGTATCCCATATCCAACATGAGATATTCAATATCCCATATTTAATATCCCATATCCAATGTTTCATATCTGGTATCCACTATTTAATAATGGATATTCCATGTTCTATAGCCAATATTCCATATCTAATATTCCATATCCAGTATTCTGTATTTAATATCCCATATCCAGTAGTCAGTATTCAATATCCAGTTTCCCATATCCAGTGTTTAATATCCAATATCCCATATCCAACATTCAATATTCAGTATCCCATGTTTAATATCCCATATCCAATGTTTCATATCTGGTATCCAGCATTTAATAATGGATATTCCATGTTCTATATCCAATAGCCAGTATCTAATATCCCATATCCAGTATTTAATATCCAATACCCAAAGATTAATATGCAATAATTAATACCCAGTATTTATTAGCCAGTATCCCATATCCAATAATTAATATCCCATATCCAATATCCCACATCACATATCCCATGTCCAGTGTCCCATATCCCATTTCCCATATCCCATTTCCAATATCCCATATCCAATATTTATATTAAACATTTAATTCCTTTAAATCCTGAGCACTTTCCCCAAATACCCAGGAATCCTGAATTAGAACTTGGGGTAAACCTGATTTTCCCCTATTCAAATCCCAGGATTTTGATATTAGACAGGTTTGGGAATTCCAGAGATTCTGGAATCATTTTAAGAACTTTGGAGACTGAAAATTCCCAATGAGAAAATTGACATTCCCTACTATTAATCCTAAAATTCCAGGATGGGGTTTTTTAGCCCAACCGTGGGAATTTTCAACAGCTTGAAATTTATTCCTCCCAACATCCCTGAATCCTTTTCCTAATTTTTAATCCCAAAGGAGCAAAGAAAAGATGGATCCAGTGCCAAAAACAACTGGAAAATTGGGATAAATTCATAGATCCACCAATTTCTGGTTGGAATTCCAGCAGGGAAGGGATGTCCTGGTTTTGAGGAATATCCCAGCTCAGAAAAGCTGCTGGATTTTTAAGGAAGTAAATTTTGGCCTCTGGAATTTCCTGTTATCCCAAAGAATTCCCAGTTCCTGATGCAATTCCAGGAAATTGGATTTCCAGCCCTTTTCCAGAGGTTTTCCCGCTGGATTTGGTTCTCCTTCCCTGGCTAATTTAGAAAAGCTTGGGAAGCAGAGGGGAGCTGATGGAAATCCTGATTTTCCATCAGGTTTTTCTGTGTTTTCCTGGGATTTGTCGCCGTTCCCATTCCGTCACAAGGTGGCACTCATGGACTGTGTCTGATCCTTTGGGATTTTTCCATGGAAAACTGATTTTTTTTCCTTTTTTTTTTCTAATTTTTTCCCTTTTTCTCAAATCGCGATGGGAAAAAATAGTTTTTTCTGTTCCCCTCCCTGTGTTTTCCAATAGGAAATTAATCCAAGGATTTTTGGGATAAAAATCCCTGCAGGGCATGGAAATCTCTGGGAAAATTCTGGATTTTCCCTCAAAACTGCCACAATCCCACCTGGATCTTTTGTTTACACCAATCCTGCCTTCAGTTAATGCCTAAATTTATAGAAATTCCCAAAAAAGTCCATTTTGGCTTGATTCCATGTGGAAAAGGAATTTAGGGAATTATTTTTATCAAATACTTACTGGCTATTTTCATTTGAAAAATATTATTAATTATGTATGAATTTATTATTATTGTCATTGGCACAACAACAGCAGCACTGCTATTATTATTATTATTGTTATTATTATTATTATTATGGAATTTTTTTAGCTGTTTTACACTTCTCCTAGTGGTTTTTTTTTGGGGATAAACATTGAAATTTTGGAACAGCTCTGATCCAATTTTATCCCAAAAAACAACTGAGAATTCCCATGAATCCCCTCATTCCAAATGATCCTGTTTTCCAAAGATTCCCTAAATAAGAAATGAAATTTTAAAGAATCATGATTTAGAAAAGAAAATAACATAATAGAACATAAGTGACATAAAAATAAAACAAAAATGAAGATAACAAAACATAAATGAAATAAGATGAAGACAAAATAAAATAAAAGAGAAAAAATGAAGAGAAAATTAAAAAGAGAAAAATAAAGAGAAATTGTAAGGAATTCAGTTTGAATATTCCCAGAAAAGCAGAATTTAATGGGAAGAATTGGATCCTGATTCCTCCCAAATTCCCATGGAGCAAAGCACAGCCCAACCCCTTTGATCCCAGAATTCCAGAATGATCCTGAAGCGTTCCATGAGCAGCAATTCCGTTATCTTGAGCTACCCTTGGACACTCCCAGGGATTCCCCAGCTTCTCTGGGAATTCCTGAAGCTTCCCCTCCTTTCCAGGCAGGAACTTTTCCTTAATGTGGAATTTCTCTGGCAGCCACGGGGTTCCTGGGAGGCGCGGTGAATCCGGGATCGCCGACGGGAAGCGCCGAGGGGACGGACAGGGAGCAGGTGCAGCTGCAGAAAATATCCCAGGAGGAAGCCAAGGAGCTCCGACAGGTAAAAATGGGGATGGAATTCCCCAGAATTCCCAGAATGACCAGGTTGGAAGAGACCTTCAAGGTCATTGAGTCCAACCCAGCTCCAACAGCTCAACTCAACCCTGGCACCCAGTGCCACATCCAGGCTTTGTCAAACACACCCAGGGATGGGGACTGCACCACCTCCCCGGGCAGCCATTCCAGAACTTTATCACTCTTTCCATGGAAAACTTTCTCCTGACATTCAACCTGTGGTGGTTCCAGCTGTGGGTTTCTCTGGGTCAGGACTGAAGGCACTGAGACAGCAGTTCATGTTCACACTCAGGTGTTTATTATTTCTTATCAGTAACACAGTCTCACTGCTGGGAGTTCAGCAGCTTTTCATCAGAAGGCACAAAATGGCCACAATCTCTTGTTCCAAGGGCTTTTCAGACTGAACTATCCAATGAAGAGCTGACACCTGGATTATTTTCCCTTTTAACCCCATAACTGATCCCACAGAGCCCCCAGTGCAGACTTGTCTGCCCAATTACAAAATGCCACCCAAACCCATGGAGAAGGAGGAAGAAGGAGGCTGAAGAAGAAATCCAGGATGACACCCTGTGCCCTCCATCTTGCTTCCATCCACAACATCCTAAAAACCCCAAACCCTCAATTTCTCACCCAGTGACACACCTGCACTGCTCTCTATCATCTATTTCACACTTGTGTGGGTTCCAGTCTGTCTTGGAGTCTGGGAAACTTTCTCCATGAGTGAGGGTCAGAGTCAGTGCTGCCCTGGGGGTCAGGGCACCCCAGAGCAGGCACAGAAATATTCCCAGTGCCCTGGGTTTGCACACCAACCTGTATTTCCCTGGGTGCAGCTGGAGGCTGTGAGCTCTGGCTGTGTCAGTGCTGCTGCAGACAGAGCCCAGCCCCAGCTGAGCACAGGCACCTCTCAGGAGCTGTGAGAGTGATGGGGGCACCCCTGAGTCTCCTTTTCTCCAGGCTGAGCACCCCCAGCTCCCTCAGGGGCTCCTCTCAGGGTTTGTGTTCCCAGCCCCTCTCCAGCCTCGCTGTCCCTCTGGATGTGCTCAGTGTCCCAAGGTCCTTCCCAAGCCGAGGGGCCTCTTTATTTTTTTCCCCTCTGAGTTCTTATTTTTTCTGAATTCTTTGCTAATTCATTTGCCTGAAGTTTTCCAGCTATTTTATTGGATGATATTTTATGGTATTTTACAGGAATTTATTTTGGTTTTATTTAATTTAATTTTTTAAATTTTTAAAAATTATTAAAAACTTATTTAATGTTATTTCATTTAATATATTTATATTTTAATTTTTGTTTTATTATATTTTCATTTTTGTTTTCAATTTATGTTTTTTATGTTGTTTTATGTTATTTTATTTTTTAAAATATAATTGTTTTTAATTTTTTAATTGATTCCTTTTAAATTAATTAATTTTTATTTTATTAGTGTAATATTATTTTTTAATTTAATATTTTATTTTATTCCTTCTTTTAAACTTTATTTCTTTGATTTTATTTGATTTTAATTTATTTCATTTTCTAGTGGGAAAATGAAATAAATTATTTTTTTCTAATGGGAAAAATATCCTGCCAGAGGGCAGGGATGGATGGGATGTTGGGAATTCCTGGCTGGGAGGGTGGGGAGGGGCTGGGATGGAATTCCCTGAGCAGCTGTGGCTGCCCCTGGATCCCTGGAATGTCCAAGGATCCACGTGGGATGGTGGGAGGTGTCCATGCTTGGAAGTGGATGATTCTTAAGGTCCCTTCCCACCCAAATTCTGGAATTCTGGGATGTCAGTCCATGAATTTTCCCATTGCTCCCAAGCCCCCGGATTCTGGGATGTCAGTCCATGAATTATCCCATTGCTCCCAAGCCCCCGGATTCTGGGATGTCAGTCCATGAATTATCCCATTGCTCCCAAGCCCCCGGATTCTGGGATGTCAGTCCATGAATTTTCCCATTGCTCCCAAGCCCTCACCGCGAGCTCTCCGTGTTTCCCTGGAGCAGATCCTGAGGAAGCTGAAGGGCCTGGCCCTGGAGACGGAGGCGGAGCTGGAGCGGCAGGACGAGGCCCTGGACTCCATCGGCAGCTCCGTGGATCGCGCCACGCTCACCATCGACCGGCACACCCGCAGGATGAGGAAGCTGACGTAGCTTCCCGCCGGGAACGGCGACGCCGCGGAGAGCAGGAGCGGGGGGGGCCGGGATGGTCAGGACTGATTTTTCCAGAGACACTTTGGGAGGGGTTTGGGATGAGGTTTGGAAAATGGCGCTGCTGGGAGTGAGTTCCTGAGAGGATTGGAGCGGTTCCTGGACTTGGATGAGGGTTGGATCTTGGATGAGGGTTGGATCTTGGATGAGGGTTGGATCTTGGATGATGGTTGGATCTTGGATGATGGTTGGATCTTGGATGAGGGCTGGATCTTGGATGAGGGCTGGATCTTGGACAGTATTTGGATCTTGGGTGAGGGTTGGGTCTTGGATGAGGGCTGGATCTTGGATGAGGGCTGGATCCTGGATGAGGGCTGGATCCTGGATGAGGGCTGGATCCTGGATGAGGGCTGGATCCTGGATGAGGGCTGGATCCTGGATGAGGGCTGGATCCTGGATGATGGTTGGATCTTGGACAGTGTTTGGATCTTGGATGAGGGCTGGATCTTGGATGATGGTTGGATCTTGGACAGTGTTTGGATTTTGGATGATTGGATCTTAAATTAGGGCATTGGATCACGTTTGGATTTTGGATGATGGTTGGATCTTGGAGGAGGTTTGGGTCTTGGACAGTGTTTATATCTTGGATGATGGTTGGATCTTGGATAATGATTGGATTTTGGATGGTTGGATCTTAGATGAAGGTTGGACCTTGGATAATGTTTGGATGTTGGATGAGGTTTGCATGTTGGATGGTGGTTGGATCTTGGATGAGGTTTGGACCTTTGACAGCATTTGGATCTTGGATGAGGTTTGGATTTTGGATGAGGTTTGGATTTTGGATGAGGTTTGGATTTTGGATGAGGTTTGGATCTTGGATGAGGTTTGGATCTTGGATGAGGTTTGGATGTTGAATGACAGTTGGATCTTGGATGAGGGTTGGACCTTGGATCACGTTTGGATTTTGGATGATGATTGGATCTTGGATCACAGATGATTGGAGCTTGGATGAGGTTTGGAAGCTATTTTTGGGTGGAAAGATCCAAATTTCCAATTGGGATGAAGCAGAACTCATGGATTCTCCACTGCCAAACCCCGTAAATAGGAAGGGATGTGACAAAACCTGACTTAATTAATTCATTAATTAATTCATTCATTAATGTGCTTCTTCATTTTGCTGCTTTCCAGCCCATGAATTCCCTCTCCAGCTCTTTCCCTAAAATCCTTTGGAGCTGATCCTGATTATTTATTTATTTGCACTCAGTGGTGATGAAACATTTCAAGGCTTTTCCAGAATTCCTAAAAAAAGGGAATATTTTCAATTAACGTCTGAAGTTTACACTTGGCTCTGTTGAGAGCAGGGATTCCCCTCCTCAATTTTTGATATTCCATGGGGAAAATTCCCATTTCATCAATCCCTGCCTTTTCCAGCTCTTTTAGCTCCAAGGAGCTGTTGGTCAATATTTTTTTTTTTTAGTTATTTTTTAGATTTTAATTTAAGTGGTTTTGGTGTCGCTTTCAAATCCGACGCTTCCAGTGCAATATTTTTAAACAGTGAAGCTTCAAATCCTCGGATTCCGTGGGAATTTTTCCCATTTTTTTGGAATCCAGCCTCATTTTGGGAGAAAAAGGCCCCGAGCCACGTCGAGGGTGTTGTTTGCAAGGTTTGTATTCCTTCAGCTTAGTTAGGACTGGAGTGAAATTTATTCCAAGTTTTTCCTGGCATGCACTTTATTGGAAAATCCAGTGATAATTCCATATCCATCAGTTCTTTCCTGGGAATAAAATCCTCTTGGAGTTTCTCCCGTTGTTTCCCGCCCCACATCGCTGCTGGTTTACTGTGAGAGGAGAAGGAACTTCCTGCACCTCATTTTTCCATGGATTTCCAAGTGGATTTTGCAGCAAACCCGTGTTTGTTGAGGCTGGGGTGGGATCTGGGGGTGGATTGAGTCCAGCCCAGAATTCCCAAAAGGAAATCTTTAGGATTCGAGCGGTTTTTGGGTGTTCCTTGTGCCATATTTTTTATCGCCGCGTGGTTTTAGCACCGACTCCGTATTTTGTGGGTTGTGTTGAGTCCAACATCTCCCAAAAAACTTGGAATATTCCTTGGGAAACCCATCCTGGAGCTGTACATTGGCTGAATTCCATGTGCCAGAAGGATTTTCCACCTGTAATTCCTTCTTATTAAATCTCTTGGAATTGGGATTTTCTCTCCTGTCTTCACTTGGCTGGGAATTGGCGGGAAAAATCCATCCCTGTTTTCCCGTGGAATGGGATTTCGTGGATGCTGTGGGGCTGGGCTTTAGGATGGCTTTATTTGGGATTAAAAACATGGAAAATATTCCCTGCTGGAAGGTGGCCCTGGGTGAGCTTTAAGCTTCCAACCCAAGCCATTCCAGAATTCCATGATCTTCAGCGAGCCTGGGAGGAGTGGCTGATATTCCAGAGGGGCCTGAAAATCATGGAAAAACGAACTGGTGGGATTCTCATGGATTTATTTACCAAGAAGAAATCCTGCCCTGGGGAGGAGCAATCCAGGGAATTGGGATGTGCTGGGAACACCCAGCTGGAAAACAGGAGCTGGAGGTGCTGCTGGATGGAATTCCCAGGTGGATTGGGTTGGAAGGGATTTTTTAGGATCATCCAGCCCTGTCCCCCGGGACACTTCCCACTATCCCAGGTTGCTCCAGGCCCTTTTTTCCATGAGAGGTGGATTGGAATGGGATGATCCTCAAGACCCCTTCCATCTCAAACCATTCCAGGATTCTGGGATTTTCTGGGATTCCCGACTCCTTTTGTGGCCCATAGATCCCAAACTCATTGGAATCCTGCACCAGCTTGAAATTCCATAGGGGAATCCCAAAATTTGAGGGATTTGACGGATTCCAGACGGGAATTCCATGTCCCAGGTGCCAAAAGTGGGAGCAGGACACAAAATGGAGGTTCCGGAGACAACCTGTCCTTCCCCATGGATCATCAGAGGAGATTCCTGGATTTGGGAATTCTTCCTTACCCACATCCTCTCCAGAGCCTTCCCAGCTCCCGGAGGTGAGTCAAGCTTGGAAAACGCATCCCAAAAAGAGAGGAAACCTCTTGGGAGCCGCCCCTGTTGTATCCTCAGAGTGACATCCTCGATCCCGGTGCCAGCCGCTCTCCGTGTCCTTGGGGCTGCCTGCTTTTCCACACTTTTTTTTTACGGATTGCTGCTTCCAAGCACAGCAAATTCCCAGAGTGAGAAAAATCCCGTTCCGGCTCGGGTTTGGCTCCTCTCGGGCGGCTTGGCCTCGTTTTTGTGCTTTATGGCAGCAAATGCCCACGGGATGTTTTTTGGGAGAGCCATTAGGGATGGAGGGATGGGGGGGCCAGGAAATAAAAAAAAGGAAAAACTGAAATGCATCTTTTTCTACATTTCCATAAAAATAAAAAGTTGGGAAGACCTGAGCTCATAAACACCCCTGGAGAACGGGTGAGGATTTTTTCCCCCCTCTCTCCGTGGCTGTAACCACGGTTGGGGTTTGTTTTTTTTTTTTAAATCCGTGGAAATCATGGAAAAACAAAAAAAAAAAATCGTGTTCCAATTTTTACAAGGAAATACCTTGGGCCAAATTCCTTAAAAAAAAAAAAAAAACTAAAGCAGAAAAGAAAAGGAAGGCTGGTGGGAATTGTGGATGGATAAAGCTGGATCAGCTGGATGGGGGAAGTGGGGGTGGGAGCATGGATTTGGAATTCAAGTGTTCTCCTGTTTGTGGGGATAAGCGAATTCCAGGATGGATTGGGTGGGAAGGGGCCTTAAGGATGATCCCATCCCATTCCATGGGCAGGGACACCTCCCGCTATCCCAGGGTGATCCAGCCTGGCCTTGGACACTGCCAGGGATCCAGGGGCAGCCACAGCTGCTCTGGGAATTTTCCATCCCAGCATGGAATTCCCAATTCCCAATCTCCCACCCAGCCCTGCCCTCTGGCACTGGGAGCCATTCCCTGTGTCCTGTCCCTCCAGGCCTTGTCCCCAGTCCCTCTCCAGCTCTCCTGGAGCCCCTTCAGGCCCTGGCAGGGGCTCTGAGCTCTCCCTGGAGCCTTCTCCTCTCCAGGTGAACATTCCCAGCTCTCCCAGCCTGGCTCCAGCCCTGGAGCATCCCTGTGGGATTTGATGGCTGAAGCTCTGTGAGATGAATCCCACCAGGGACGTCCCTCCTGTGATCCCAAGGCCAGCTTGGAGAGGGCTTGGAGCACCCTGGGATAGTTGGAATTGTCCCTTCCAACCCAAACCATCCTGGGGTTCCATCATTCCATGATCAGGAGCTTTTTTTCCTGCTCCACAGAATCTCCAATAATCCCATTTTATAAACTGGGAAGGCTTTTTGGGAAGTACCACGTCCCTGAACTCTGTCCTGAGGAGAAACATTTTGTTGGAAGGTGGCAGCTCTGGATTGGGTTCATTTCCGTCTTTTTTGGTGGTTTTGGTGATTTGTGTTCACTGTGTTAATGTGAGGGGTCGGTTTCAGGCTTCATCCAAACTCTGGGCAAACAGCTCCACTTCCGGGGAGTCACAATTCCAAATTCCCTCTTTTCTGGAACCACCTGGATGTACCAGTTTTGCTGTTTTGGGGTTTTGTGGTCCCAAGAGCTGGGAATTTCAAAGGAAGTGGGAGATTTGGATGGTGGAGGAACCATTTCCCCTCATGGCTCTGGCTTGGAATTTGAATGGAACATTCCTGGAGCTATGGAAGTGCTGGGATCACCTCCCTGACAATCCCAAGCCACCCCTGAGACTCCTGAAGGAATTCAGGAGTCCAGAATTCAGTTCCACTCCTTGGAATTCCTGTGGCATTTCCTGGGACAAATCTAGGACTGTCCAGCTTCAGCACTGGGTAAGAATGTGGGAATTTTGGTTTTCAGGGCTGGTGCCTATGGAAAACATGGAAAATCTCAGACATTTGGATTTTTGTGGCCTTGTCATCTGGATCAGGAACCAACCTGTTCCTGATGTTCAGAATTCCGGTGGCCTCTCCTGACACAACTGGAACCCTTCAGTACTGGATAAGAACATGAGAATTTAGATTTTCAGATGCCTGTGGAAAACCTGGAAAACCTCACTTCTGGCATGATTAAGTTTGGAATTTTTGGTGGTGTTTCAGCAGGATCAGGGACCAACCTGTTCCTGAGGCTTGGAATTCCCATGGCATCTCCTGGGACAAATCTGGGACTCTCCAGCTTCAGCACGGTGTAAGAACATGGGAATTTTGGTGTTCAGGGCTGGTGCCTCTGGAAAACACGGGAAAACCTCACTTCTGGCATGATTAAATTTGGATTTTTTGGTGGCCTTGTCAGGAGGATCAGGGACCAGCATGTTCCCGAGGCTTGGAATTCCTGTGGCATCTCCTGGGACAAATCTGGGACTCTCCAGCTCCAGCACTGTCTAAGAATGTGGGAATTTTGGTTTTCAGGGCTGATGCCTTTGGGAAAACATGGAAAATCTCAGACATTTGGATTTTTGGTGGCCTTGTCAGCTGGATCAGGAACCAACCTGTTCCTGATGTTCAGAATTCCGGTGGCCTCTCCTGACACAACTGGAACCCTTCAGTACTGGATAAGAACATGAGAATTTAGGTTTTCAGATGCCTGTGTAAAACCTGGAAAACCTCCCTTCTGGCATGATTAAGTTTGGAATTTTTGGTGGCCTTGTCATCTGGATCAGGGACCAACCGGTTCCTGAAGCTTGGAATTCCCGTGGCATCTCTTGGGACAAATCTGGGATTCTCCAGCTTCAGCACTGTGTAAGAACATGGGAATTTTGGTGTTCAGGGGTGGTGCCTGTGGAAAACATGGGAAAACCTCACTTCTGGCATGATTAAATTTGGATTTTTTGGTGGCTTTGTCAGGAGGATCAGGGACCAACATGTTCCCGAGGCTTGGAATTCCCGTGGCATTTCTGGCACGGGAATTCCAGCACTGGCATTTTCCAGTGCTGAAGCTGGACAAATCTGGGACTGTCCAGCTTCAGCACTGGGTAAGAATGTGGGAATTTTGGTTTTCAGGGCTGGTGCCTATGGAAAACATGGAAAATCTCAAACATTTGGATTTTTTGTGGCCTTGTCATCTGGATCAGGGACCAACTTGTTCCCGAAGCTTGGAATTCCTGTGGCATCTCTTGGGACAGATCTGGGATTCTCCAGCTTCAGCACTGTGTAAGAACATGTGAATTTAGGATTTCAGGGCTGGTGCCTCTGGAAAACATGGGAAGCCTCTGGAATAACTTGACCCTGGCACGAATCCCAGCTCTGTTGTCACCTGAAGTTCAGGTGGGAGGGCAGAGCTGCTCCTGGCGGAAGCGGAGAGGAAGAAAGGAGCAGGGAAGAGCGTTTGATCCTTTCCCTTATCTCCTGTTCTCCCACCTGCTCTTGTCTCCAGGCCCTGTTTGTTGTTCCTGGGAGGATCCTTCCCTTTGCGGTTTTTCCTGATGGGAAGCGGGTGCGCTGGGATGAGCTCTGGGCAGAGGGGAAGCGGCCAGGGGAGATTATCGGGATTTTGGAAAAGTTTCTCAACGCTCCTCGTTATCCATGTGGGATGTGATTGATTGAGGGCCCCATCCCACCCTTGGGGATGCTTTTCCTTTGGATTGAGAGGATCAGGAGGAGGTGGCAGCTCCCTGGATCAGGGCCAGGAGTGGCCAGGGCAAGGTGAGGGCAAGTTTGGACTTTGGGCACAGATTTGGAAGGTTGGAGGTGAAGAAAATCCTGGATCAGAGGGAAATTATCAGTTAGCCACTGCTGGAGCTGTTGGGAAGGGGGAGATCCACACTGGGACACTTCCCACTATCCCAGGTGATCCAAGTGTCCAGCCTGGCCTAGGACACTGCCAGGGATCCAGGGGCAGCCACAGCTGCTCTGGGAATTCCATCCCAGCCCCTCCCCACCCTCCCAGCCAGGAATTCCTTCCCAATCTCCCATCCATCCCTGCCCTCTGGCAGTGGGAGCCATTCCCTGTGTCCTGTCCCTCCATCTCTTGGAAATTTTCTCTCTCCATCTTTTCTGCAGCTTCATCAGATCCTGGAAGGTCACACTGAGCTCACCCCAAAGCTTCTCCTCTCCAGGTGAACATTCCCAGCTCTCCCAGCCTTCCCTCCCAGCAGAGCTGCTCCATCCCTGGGATCCCCCTGGAGCCTCCTCTGGGCTCTCTCAGCAGCTCCAGCTCCTTCCTGTGCTGGATCCAGGGCTGGGGCAGCTCTGCAGGTGGGGCCTCACCTCAGCACAGGGCCACAGGGGCAGGATTCCCCCTTCCCGGGATCTCCTGGCCACATTTCTTTTGGATCCTCATTTTTCCAACAAAACTGTTGCCTTAAACCCTCCTAGGATCATGTTTAACGTCAAGTTGGATGTTTTTTAATTTCTCTCTGGTTTAGGATTTGTAGACTTTGTGCTTTCCTGTGTTTCTCCATGGAGAGCAGCGTGGGCACCTTTAATTTTCCCACCGGGATCTGGGATCCACATCTCTGTGGCATTTCAAGAATTCCATCCCTGTGGCACTGACACCCTCCAATTCCTTCTGGCTCATCCCATCTCGGAATCAACCAGAGCAGATTTTATCCTGGTCACTCCTTGAGCCCAGGGACAACGTCCCAGGTGCTGCCTGAACTCCCCCTCCTTTTGGGCTCCCAGGAAAGCGCAGATTCCGACAGAAAACAGCAGGAAAACTCTGCCAATTCCCAGCTCCTCCAGTGCCAAGGAGTTTGGCACTAAGCAGATTTTGCTGCCCGGTGTCTGGCAGTGCTGGGTCTTATTTTCAACAAACCCCGTTAAAGGATTACGAGGGCCTTGTTAAAATAATGCCCTTGGAGCTTATTCCTTATTGGAAGGAAAACAAGGATAAACAGAAAGGGTTCTCTCCTCCCCGGGGTTATTGCTTGGAGTGCTTTGAAAGGAGAAAAAAGGAGGAAAACTGGCAGGAATTAGGGAATATATAAACACACACACACACTTGTCTGGGAATATAAAGTGAGTTTTGTTTCATTTCTGCTTTACAGCCCTCGAAAAAAAATAAATTAACAGCTCCCCCCGCTAATTAATCTAATTAATACTGATGTTTGGCCATTGCATGAAAAGTTTTACCTCGGAGAAATAATCAATTAAAAGGGAAAAGGGAAAGGAAGCCATTCCAAGGGGGAGTTGCTATATTTACCTTTTTAATGGAGTTTAATAAATGGGAATTAGAAATCCAGGGAGTTTTTGCATCGGCCGGAACGACGACAGCAAAATGGGAAATGTTAAATGGTGTTTGCCACAAAGTGCTCACGTTTTCCACATAAAACCTGGAAAGGCTGGGTGGCTCCACGGAGAGCTCTGGGAGCAGGGGGCCTTTCCCTCGAGGCTTCAGCTTCATCCAGAGGGGGAAAACCGCAAACAGGGAAGATCCCAACCGTGCTGAGGTCTCCTGTGCTTCCAGGAGATCAGATCCACCCTGTCCTTCTGCAGCGGGAGGAATGGAGGATCTGGAGCCAACGGGAACGGAGCAGGAATCTCCGGGATGTCACCCCAAGACAGCAGCTCAGGAGATTGGATGGTGAGTGGGAAATGGCATTCCTGGTGGGATGGGGAATGTCACAGAACCCCAAAATTCCAGGTTGGTGTTGGAATATCACAGAACCCCAGAATTCCGGGTTGGTGCTGGAATATCACAGAACCCCAAAATTCCAGGTTGGTGTTGGAATATCACAGAACCCCAAAATTCCAGGTTGGTGCTGGAATATCACAGAACCCCAGAATTCCTGGTTGGTGCTGGAATATCACAGAACCCCAAAATTCCAGGTTGGTGTTGGAACATCACAGAACCCCAAAATTCCAGGTTGGTGCTGGAATACCACAGAACCCCAAAATTCCAGGTTGGTGCTGGAATATCACAGAACCCCAAAATTCCATGTTGGTGCTGGAATACCACAGAACCCCAGAATTCTGGGCTGGTGCTGGAAGGGCCCTTAGGGATCATCCTGCTCCAGCCAGGGACACCTTCCCCTGTCCCAGGGTGCTCCAAGCCTTGTCCAACCTGGCCTTGGGCAGGTGACAGCTGCTTAAAACTCATCCATTAGGAAAGAATTCCTGCTGCCAGAGGAATCAAACCAAGCTGATCTCTGTTTCTTGTGATGCTCAGGATGACAGGGACTCGTGAGCTTCAAACGATTTTTTTCTGATTCTGGCCCAACTTTTGGGTCATTTTTCTTGGGTTTCATTGGTGGATGCTCAGCTGCAGGAAATCCGAGGTCTTGGGTGGGATGGGTGCATTTATAGATGGAATGGTTTGGGGTGGAAGGGAACTTAAGGATCATCCCAGTGCCACCCCTGCCATGGCAGGGACCCCTCACTGCCCCAGGCTGCTCCAACCTGGGCTTGGGCACTGCCAGGGATCCAGGGGCAGCCACAGCTGCTCTGGGAATTCCATCCCAGCCCCTCCCCACCCTCCCAGCCAGGAATTCCCAGTCTCCCATCCATCCCTGCCCTCTGGCAGTGGGAGCCATTCCCTGTGTCCTGTCCCTCCATCCCTTGTCCCCAGTCCCTCTCCAGCCTTGGAGAAGGAGTGGGGAGCACCCAGGATGAGTGACTGGAATTTCATGTCCCTGGCATGGATTTCTCTCTCCAGATCCATGCCTGACCATGGAATGGCCACGCTGGCCCAGCCCAAAGTCCCTCCTTGCCTCCCTGCTGGTTCCTGGAAGCGGGAATGGGACAGGGCCGGTGTCCACTGCTCTTCTCCCAAATAACCCATGTCCAGAGGTGGTGGAGCTGGAGATCGATCTGCTTTTGGAATCCTGCTGGTTTCAGGCATCCATGGATTCTCTGGCAAGGAATTTGTGCTGGATACTCCAGTTGCTGATTTAATTTGAGCCTCTCTGGTTCTTCCACTGAAACTAGGAATGACCAGTCCCTTTTCCCTTTGTCTTTTCCCCTGGATTTGATAACCATCCATCATCTCCCATCAATCCATCCTCAACACTTCCATTGTTAATGATTCCTCATATCCTTTTTTTTTTTTTTAATCTTTACATTTATCCCTAAGGATTTTTCCAACTTTATTGTGGTTTTCAGGCCTTGTTTGGATTTTGGAGCTGCCGTGGCCAGAAATGTTTGGCAGCAGTATCCTGACAGGAAAGGGGATGTTTTCCTCATCCCATTCCAATGTCGGCATCACACGCTCACACCTGCACTGGCCCCTATTCCCAAAATTCCAGCCTGCTTTAATCAGATTAATGGAGCAAGCAGAAATCCCCACCCTTTAATTAAATTTAATTAAATGAAAATGTTACATCCCAATCAAGTCCATTGTTTTCTTTGCTCGTACACAAGCCCGAATCCCCTGGAGGCAGGAGCAACAAATTCCCAAAGGTTTTCCAGGAATGCTTTGTGGAGGTGATTGTTGACCAGGGGGAAAGCGGTGCCATGGATTGTTCTCACCGTTTACTGGGAGTTGGAGCTGAGTGTCCGGAACATTCCTTGGCACAAACAATTTGCTAAAATTGGTGCAGCCATCCAGACTTTTGGCTGAGGGTGGAAAAGATCCGGCGTCTCCTCGGATCCGTCGTTTGGTGAGTACGAGCAGCACAACTGTTTTTTCCTAAAAATTCCTTGTGGATGCCTCAGGGAGCTTTTGGTGAGGGGGGGGGAAGGCTGGGTATGTCCCAGATCAGCAATAGTTGAGATTTCATCAGGGGCAGCCAGAGGAGCCTTCAATCTGCTCAGGGAATCCTGGAATGGTTTGGGTTGGAGGAGACCTGAAATCCCATCCATTCCCACCTCCTGCCTTGGGCTAGGACACCTTCCGCTGTCCCAGGGGGATCCAGCCTGGCCTTGGACACTTCCAGGGATCCAGGGGCAGCCACAGCTTCTCTGGGCACCCCTGCCAGGACCTCACCTCCCTCCCAGCCAGGAATTGCTTCCCAATATCCCATCTACATCGACTTCTTCCAGCTCAAAGCCATTCCCTGTGTCCTGTCCGTCCATCCCTTGTCCCCAGTCCCCCTCCAGCTCTCCTGGAGCCCCTTCAGGCCTTGGAAGGGGCTCTGAGCTCTCCTGGAGCCTTCTCTCCTTCAGGATGAACATTCCCTGCCTTCTCAGGAATTCTCCAGGCCCTTCCCAGCTCCTTTCTTATCCCTGGACACGCTGGTGGAAACTGGAGTTCCTGCTCCTTCCCATCTCTCCCATTCCTTCATTCCCTCAAGGAGAAGAACCATGCTGGGTTTGCTGGAATCTCCAATTCCACTTCTCCATGTCCTGGAATTCCATTGGTTTATCCCTCTTTTCAGAACTCTTAAGATTGTCTTTAAAACCATCTGAATTTTTAGCAAGAAAATTCCAGGATTTTGGACTTTGGTGGCAGCATTCCCAAAACTTCCTCAGTGGTTACACCAGCTGGGAATGCAGTTCTGACTCCCAAAGAAATCGGAGTTTTTCCTCGGATTCTGAGAGTTGGAATTTTCCCAGAAAAAGAACAAAGCCAAACATAAATATTCCAAACCTTTTTTTTTTTTTTTTTTAAGGAGGGGGAAATTCTGTTTATTTTGTGTTTGCTTTGTTGTCCCTGCTCTGTTTGGAGCCCCGAGTGTTTGAAGTGCTCCAGCCCTCGCTTATCCGGGAACGCGTGGTCCCAGGGATTTCTGTGGGAATGCTGTGCTTGGAAAGGCTTTGTGGAACAAAGGAAAAGGGAAAATCAAATAACCTGAGGATAAATCCTGCTGTCTGAAAAGGATTTCAGAACCTTCCACCCCGCGCCCCCCATGTGTCCACTGAAACGAAAACTTTTAGTCTCATTTTCCACTTTTTTGTCTCCTTTTCATCTGCCAAAATTGAAGGAAATTTTCTTTCTGCTTTTGTCCTATTTTTTTTAATTTTTTTTTTTTTGTTTATTTCTTTAAATCAACTTAAACTTCAGGAGTTTTTATGGATGAAGGCCCAACTTCAGGAGCATCCTTCCCAATTTTTTGTTCTAAGGAAGCTGAAGCAGTATGTGCTGGAGAAGGGTTTGGATTGGATTTAGTCCCTGATGGCTGGGAAGGGATTCCCCAGGGAATGGGCACATTCCCAAGGCTGCCAGAGCTACAGGAATATTTGGACAACGCTCTCAGGGTGGGATTGTTGGGGTGTCTGTGCAGGGCCAGGACTGGGAGTGGATGATCCCTGTGGGTCCCTCCAGCTCAGGAAATCCCATGGTTCCATGATTCCATGACAATCGTGTTCCCATTCCGTTTCTAAATCCCAATTCCTGGGCACAGCCGCCCTGAGCCTCCCCTGGGGGCAGCCGGGAGGTCGGGCTCTCCTCCCAGGGAAATGCCTCAAGGGGACGTTCGGATTCTGGGAATATTCTCATGGAAAGGGTTGTCCAGCGCTGGCAGCAGTGGAATCCCCATTCCTGGAAGGATTGAAAATCCACGTGGATGTGACACTTTGTGGGGACTTTGTGGTGGCCTGGGCACCGTTGAATGATTAGACCCACAAAAGGCTTTTCCAACCTCAACAATTCCATGATTTTTTCCAAGTTTAGGCCTGACACCTTAGTTCCATCAGCCATTCTCATAGCGTTAGAATATTTTTAGGGAAACTCACCAATCCTTTGGGGTGAATGCCAGGAATATCCAGGAAATTTCTTTCCAGGAGAAAGGATGGAATGCCCAAGCCCTCCCTGTTAAGGCAGAAGTTTAACGAGGTTTGAGCAGGGTTGGCTTGCGTGGAATTAGGATTGAAGGGGTGGATTCAGGAATGCCAAGGAAACGGGGAGAAAAATAAACCCTGAAGGAGAGAAGAGATTTTGAACTTGGAAAAGGATTTTTTTTTGCTGCCACATCGGAATTTTAGTGGAATTTATCCACTCACAAATCTCATCCTCGCAGTCCCTGATGCTCCTTTCTCCAAATCCCAAATCCTGGCTGCTTCCTTGGTGTGAAGGATTCCAATGTTGGCACTGGTGGGGTCCAGGAAGGGAAAGTGTGACTTGCTCTCCAAGGAGGAAATAATGGTGCAACTCCTGGAATGTGAAAACATCCAAAACTTTATAAAAGAGGATTAAAACTCTGAGGGAAAGAGCCTTGAGCTTTGCAGGAAGCAAAACAATTCCAATGGGAGCCAGCAAGGGAGAACCATGGAAAAAAAAAAAAAATCTATTTGTCCTGCAAACTGAGGGAGCTTGGAAATAATAAAAACTTCACAAAAGCATTCCTGATCATGGGAATATTCTGGGAATACTCAAAAGAAACAGAGAGGAAAAAAAATAGGGATTTTTTTGCTCCTTGAAAAAACTGAAGAAATTTAAAATTTATCAAGACTGACCCTCCGTGTCTGAGATTTTTATGGAAAATAATTCACCCTGCTTGGTAAGGAATATGGATGAAGTGGAAAAGTTGCCTGGAAAAATTTGGAGGAACTAAGATTAAGTGGAATTTTTTGTTTGGACTTGAGTGTAGAAGGGAATTTTGGGAGATTAAAGTTTTGGGAGATCAATATTTAATAAAGGGTGGATAAAAATGGCTGTTGGCCTCAATCAGGAAAATCTGGGACACAGAAAACAAATGGAGGCACAAAACTGATTTATGGCTCATGGAAGTGGCTGCTGGGGAATGTGGGTAATTCCAGAAGTGGGAGGAAGTCTGGGAATTAGCTGGAGATCGCTTGGAGAGGGGGTGAGCTCATACCCAGCCTGGATTTACTGATGGCTCCGGATCTCCTGCTCCATGCCCAGAAAAGCTGGAAATTCCTTCCAGGGATGTTCTGTGTTTGAAGCCAATGATTTGGAGGGAATCTCAGGAATTCTCCTCTTGCCAGAGGCAGGAGCTGTTACACCAGGAATGGTTAGGGATGCTTGTCCAGGAAAATGGGAAATTCCAGGTGGTCTCAATTTCGGGGGTTTTAAACAATTCCAGAGCTCCAGGCAAATGGAAATCCTGGTGTCCAGCCCAGTGAATGGCATTGCAAAACTCATCTTTAAGCTGCTCCTAAGTGAGCCAAGCTTAGCTGCATAAATTAAACAAATTAATTTGGGCTGAAATTAATGAGCTTTTAAACAATTGCAGAAACACCTAAAGCTGGATTTTCAACAATTAAAATGGATTTTAGCCAAAATAACTCGGAGAGAGTGGGAAGTGTCTGCGAACAATTCCTGACTCCTGGTTGCTTCCTACTTTTCATCCCTGAGCAGTTTAACTTTATATTAGGGAAACATTAATTAATATTAGGGAAAACAAACCGTATTTTAATTAATATTCATGACCCACCCCCTCCCAGAGAAGGGGGATCATCCCTAATTAATCCTCCCTAATTAGGGAGCAGCCCTAATTTAAAGTTAGGGAGGTTGAGGCTGGATCCCCACAGACCTGGAATGGGAATCATTGAACATGGAGGTCATTCCAGACATGGATTTCACACCTGGATCCCTACAGACCTGGAATGGGAATCATTGAACATGGAGCTCATTCCAGACATGGATTTCCTGCCTGGATCACCACAGACCTGGAATGGGAATCATTGAACATGGATGTCATTCCAGACCTGGATTTCACACTTGGATCACCACAGACCTGGAAGGAGATCACTGCATGGAGAAGTCATTCCAGCCTTGGGTTTCCTGCCTGGATCCCCACAAACCTGGAAGGGAATCGTTGCTCATGGAGGTCATCCCAGACATGGACTTGACACCTGGATCTTCACACACCTGGAAAGGAATCCCTGCATGGAGAGGTCGTTCCAGACATGGATTTGACACCTGGATCACCTCAGGCCAGCCCAGTGCTGTGGTTCCTTATGAACATCCCATCTCCTCTCTGGAGCACTTGGAATATCCAGAAAGGAAAGGAAAGGAAAGGAAAGAGTTGTGGACAAGTTCAGAGACTGGAGATACGAAATTCCAGGTTCTGCTCTGCTCTGGGAGGTGCAAATCCCTGGAATGCTGTGCCATTCCTCAAGGTTACCACCAACGCTCTTCAGACCAGAATCTGACTTTTCAGCTCCCTCATTCCTGCCCAAAATTCCCATTTCTTGAGGCTCAGGTCTTCCAGGATGGGATGAATCCCCGTCCTGT
This sequence comes from Haemorhous mexicanus, assembly GCF_027477595.1. NCBI lineage: Eukaryota > Metazoa > Chordata > Aves > Passeriformes > Fringillidae > Haemorhous > Haemorhous mexicanus. Next base: position 1,616,271 of record NC_082341.1, read on the forward strand.
TCCCTTGGTGTCATGGATTAAAGGGATGCTGTCTGGATCCCGCTGGCATTCCCGGGAATGCAGAGGTTTACAGCTCCCATTGCCTTCCAGAGGATTTAAGGGCTGTGCTCCTCATCAGAACCTGCTCCCAGTTTATGGCCGTGGCCCTCCAGGCCCACTAATGATCCCAGAAAATCTTTGGGATTGTTCCCAGTCACCTGGACTCACCAGGAGTCATGCAGGGAGTCTGGGGAACAAAAATCCTTTCTTGCATCTGGCTTTAATTACCTTTGGTTTTAATTAACTGAATTACCTTTGGTTTTAATTAACTGCTGGGAGTTTCATCTCAATAATGTGGAAAAAGCAGCTTTTCATGGAGGTTTGTTTTCCATACCGGGAGAAATTGCATTCCATTTATCCCATCCCATCACCTGCGGCCTCTGAGGGCCTTTGTCCAATGCCACTGGAATTCCCAGTGCTCCTGGAGGGATCATGGAGATGATCCTGGGCCGTTCCCCATCCTCTTATTGCCCTTGCATCCACTGCAAAGTCCCCCCTCTCTCTGATTTTTGATTCCAGTGGGTGGTAATTCCTCATTTGGCCAAAAATTCCAGTTGGATTTAAGGATCTCATGGATTTGAGAGCTGGAGGGAGCAGATGGAATTAGGAATCTCCAGGGAGATTTGTGGTCTTCTCATGCTTAAAGGGGGCTTGTAAAAAAGAGGGAGAGGGATTTTTTACACATGCAGGTGGTGATAGGAAAAATGGGAATGGTTCTAAATTAAAAGAGGGAAGCTTTAGATTGGAAGTTAGGAAGAAATTCCTCCTTGTGAGATCCTAGAGAACCCGTGGCTGCCCCTGGATACCCCTGGAAATGTCCAAGGCCAGATTGGACAAGGCTTGGAGCAGCCTGGGTTGGTGGAAAGGGTTGGAATGAGATGATCCTTAAGGTCCCTTCCAACCCAAACCAACCTGGGATTTGGTAATTCTGGGACAAGGAAGGAAATCCCTGAGTCAGGGAATATTCTGGAGACACCACTCACCCTTGACCTGTGGCAAGGACACCACAATTAAAGCGGTGGGGAAATGAAATCCTGAGAGAAGGAAAAGCTTTTCCACACCCTGTGGAAGCAGGACATGGAGAGCACCACCACAGGAATGCCACAGGATTCAGGGAATGGGATTTTCCCTACCCAGGAAAAAGAGCCACTCCATCACTAAATATGAGTGGATTGAAAAGTTTTAGGATTGAGGGAATCTTCATCCATGAGCAGCCTGGGAGAAGCCCTAGGAGGTCATGGATTTTTCCATAGTGTCTGGAAGAGCTGGCACTGCTCCCAGTTGGAGAGGGAGAACATTCCCAGAGCAGACATTTGTCCCCCCCTGGAGTTTGTGTCCAAAAGGGACAACGAAACATCAAATCCGGGCTCTTAAAATCCATGAAGTGTGAAATCATCCAAGTCATGACTGGGAATTTATGCAGCACTTGGAATTTTCTCCTCATTATATTGGCAAGTGAAAATCCAGAGGTTCTGGAGGGTCAGGGGACAATTTGATTCCCAAACATCCTTCAGGCACTTGGGAATGTTGAGTTACAGATTTGAAGGGTCTTTTCCAAACTAAATTATCCTAAAATTCTGTGATTTTGTTGGTCAATCCTGCAAAGGCAAATCCACAAAGAATCTGAATCTCTCCTAAAATTCCTGCTTGGGGATCCTCCACAGGAGACAACTCTCAAGGCCAGGAATTCACCAAGGGATTTTGATATCCCCAAATATCTGCCCAATAATCCTGGAGCTGGATATAAACTCCAAATCCTGCTCCTGTTCAGCCTGAGCCATGGGAATGTCTCCAGAGGGGCTGGAAAGGACAATTCCCAGTCATTGTTGTGGCCAAGGACCTGATCCCACACAAATCCCACAGCATCCCCCAGCCTATCCCAGATCCGGCTGCCCTGGAGACTGGAACAGGAACAGGAGAAAATCCCTTGGGACATGTGGGGATTATGCCCAATAACACTAGGGAAAAGGCTGGAATATCTGGGAATAAGCAGGAGGATGATGCATAATTGGATAATTTGGGGGGACATCACTGAGTTTAAAAATCTGGGAACCTGAGGGAGAATATGAAATTAGCTGGTGGAAGCCAGTAGGAAAAATCATCCTTAGGAAAACATCTCCAGAAAATTCCTTGGGAAGGTTTCATGGCCAGTGCAGGGGGTTTGCTGCCCAAAATTCCTGGGGGAAATTCCAGGGCACAGAAGGCATTTCCAGATTCCCTGAGCAGCTGCGGGTTGGTTTCCCAGAAGGGGTCAGTCTTTCCCAAGGATTTGTGGGGAATTACCCAACTCTTCCAGAGGGAAGCACAGAGCCTGGATGGATAAAATTTGGGAATAGCTGGAGTGGCTGCAGCCTCAGGTGAAACTGAGCTCATTGCAAGTGGGAACTCACCTGACCTCGCGTTCCTGGGATGTGGGAATTAACCTTGGAGCGAGAGGGGATGAGATGGGAATTGTGCTTGGAAATCCCAGAATATGGGAACTGGCCTTGGAGCAAGTGGGGATACGAGGTGGGAATGTTGTGTTCAGGAATTCCAGAATGTGGGAATTAGCCTTGGAGTGAGCAGGGGGTGAGATGGGAATATTGTGCTCAGGAATGCCAGAATGTGGGAATTAGCACTGCCTTGGAGTGAGAGGGGGGTGAGATGGGAGTATTGTGCTCAGAAAGGTGCTCAATATTCCCAGTTTTTTCCCTAAATCTCCTCTCAAGTGCTGTACCAGGAAAATCCTTTTCCCTGCTCTGAAGTTCTGTAAGAGTCCAACTCTGGCAGCAGAGATGGATCTTAGGAAAACCTCCTGGAGCCGTGGGCCCTCCAGAGCAGTTGTGGAATTATTAACTCTGAATTATGCCTCAAAGCCAGGGAAAAGTGGGAACATCCGGGTTCTCCAGCTGTAAAAACATCGGGACCTTCCACCTGCACTAGCAGCACTTTTCCCTATCCCATTCCTGGGTTTCTGTCCCAAATCCCATAGGGATCCATCCCTCTGGATTTATATTTTTACAGCCTGTGGATGCTGGGATCAACTTTAAAAGCTGATCCTGGGATGATTCCCGAAATTTGGGGAGACCATGGAACCTTCACTCTGTAATTCCATCCCTCCTCTTTTCCACCGGTGTCTTATCCAAATTTGAGCTTGAAATCCCTGGAAAGCCACCCAAGGAAAGGCACTGGTGATTCTGGTGGGTGGAATGGTTGGAAAAGTGGGCATGGAATCCGTGTGGAAATCCTTGGATTGCTGCGGCGAGGAGGAAGATCCTAAAAGAAGAACCTAAAAGGAAGATCCAAGGTAAGAAACAAGGAAGGGGAAAGAGGAAAATGGGGACACAGGGGACATCCAAGGAATACTTCAGTCGGTCACAGCAAGGATAGCTCTTTTCCTGGTGAAATGAGCTACAAATCATTGGAAAAATAACAATTAAAAGCCATTTAAAAAAATGATATTTCCCGTTTAAAGCCTGGGATTAAATATTTCACCTCATAAAAGCCAATGCTTCCTCCTGGATCTCCCAAATCCGTTGACTCTGGATTGGGCACAGGATACAGCCCAGATTTCCACCTGGAGGGGTTCCCGGAGCAGGATCCCACCTAATTCCTTGTACGGATGGATATTGCTGGAGAACCCGAGCCCAGCTGGTCAGAATCCTTCAAATCAGGGCAAAATGTTCCCTGGGATAGTTCCAAACAGCCAGGAGGGAAATATTTCCTCTCATTTCAGCGCTGTTCCCTTTTCTCCATCCGGCAAGGAAAAAACATTTCCATTTCAAATTCTGTTTGTTCTTCCTTGATGTCCGGGCAAATTTCAGACACAAGGACAATTCCTTGGATTTCAAAAAATGTATGGAAGTTTCTGAGAATTCCATGAGGAAATCTCAATGATTTTTGGCTCCACTTTGGGCATTTTCTTGTTCCATTTCTCTGTGTGCATCAGAGGATATAAATAAATATATTTCAGAATATTCCTAAGGATGTTTTTCCATAATATTCCTAAGTATATTTTCCATAATATTCCTAAGTATATTTTCCCTTTATGCAACTATCAGGATCAGAATTCCAGCATGAAATGGATTGGATTAAATACAGGCATCTACATTTTCCTCATAATCTGTTTTCTTCCATGTCAGAGGAGCCTCAGGATGAGTAGAATCCCATCCATCCTAAAACTGAATGATTTAGGAATGAGCACATCCATCCTAAAATCCAATTCTAAGGCTGGAAAAGACTCCAAGATCATCGAATCCTTTGTTGTCCATCAAATCCAGGAGAAAGCGCTCGGGTGGATTCCTGGAGTTTTTCTCAAACTCTTCTGTTCATAAAGAGTTTGGTTTTCTGGTCAAGTTAATCCAAAGGGGGATTTTCCCCTTCCAGAATCTTTTCCATGTCCAGCACTCTTCCCAAGTTTTGGGGTGAGGAGGAGGAATTGGAAGGGACCTTCAAGCTCATCCCATTCCACCCCCACCATGGCAGGGACACTTCCCACTGTCCCAGGCTGCTCCAGCCTGGAATTGGATATTCCAGGGACCCAGGGGCAGCCACAGCTGCTCTGGGAATTCCATCCCAGCCCCTCCCCACCCTCCCAGCCAGGAATTCCCAATTCCCAATCTCCCATCCATCCCTGCCCTCTGGCAGTGGGAGCCATTCCCTGTGTCCTGTCCCTCCATCCCTGTCCCCAGTCCCTCTCCAGCTCTCCTGGAGCCCCTTCAGGCCCTGGCAGGGCTCTGAGCTCTGCCTGGAGCTTTCTCCAGGTTGAACAATCCCAAATTTTCCAGCCTTTCACACACATTCCCATTCTCTTTCCGTTTTCCTTCCCAGAGTTTGTGCCCTACCCCTCCCACAGGAGCTGATGCCTCTCTCTCCTTTGGATGCAGCTTGGAAAAAGGATTTTTTCCTTTTTTCCTTTTCCCCCTCTCATCCCCAGTTTGCAATTTTCACCTCCCAGCACCAAGACCAAATCACTCTTCCCTTTTTCTCCTCCTTCCTGAAGAAAATAATTAATTGGGAATTTAACCACCATCAGTCACTGCCCTTGTCCCCTTCCCCCATCCTGCTCTTTCTTTCCCCCCATCCCAACTCCAGGAATATAAATCATTTGCTGTGGTCTGCAGCTCAGCTGGAAAAACCAACAAGCCGGGTCTATACTGTCACCAACATCTCATTTAGGGGATTTATGGGGCCTGGCCTCAAGCACTTGCTGCTTTACAGCCTGGGAGTTCACTCCTGCAGGAATTCCCTCTGGATTTCACCTCCTCATCCTTGACTCCGGCTGTCCAGCTGATCTCAGAGCTTTTCAAAAGGTAGAGCCCCATCCCTTGGAAAATGGGATTTTCAGCTTGTTTCCACCCCTGATTGGTCCTAAAGAGGATCACAGCACATTCCTGCAGCTGGGAAGGGCTTGGAATTGGGATGTGCTGGGTGCAGGAGGCAAATGGAATAATTATCCAAGGTGGACTTGTCAAGGTTCACACACTGAGTGGGAAGAACGTGGCTGCCTCTTCCTTTGGGCTTCCTCTGAGTTTTCTGATTTTCCTTCAGTTTTCTTATTTTCCTTTGAGTCTTTCCCAGTGCCTGGAATTGCCAGGGAGAAGGGAATCACCAAGTGGTCTCTCCCTGCAGAGAACAAAGGAAGGATGAGGTGAGGTTCCTTCACCAGGGGGTGGCAAACACCCCTCAGCTGAGCCCTGCTGGCTCCAGTGGCCTGGTGACAACATTCCAGGAGCCACCTGTCCCTGGAAGAGCCGAGCCTGGGGAGCAGCAGCTCCAACAGTCCATTAACACCCCGGCACACATCCTGGGGATCAAAATCCTTGGAGCCAATCCGTGCATCCAGATGCTGTTCAAGGACCAGCCAAAATCTAGGTCCCACATTTTGTTACCAAACTGTGCCAGATTTCGGTTGGATTTTAGGGAAAGGTTCTTCCCCCAGAGGGTGCTGGCACTGCCCAGGCTCCCCAGGGAATGGGCACACTCCCAAGGCTGCTCCAGGGGTGTTTGGATAAATGGGATGCACGAGGTGGGATGGTTGGTGTGCCTGTGTTGGACTGGCTGATCCTTGTGGGTCCCTTCCCACTTGGGATATTCCATGATTCTCTGACAGCCCCAAGCACATGGGATATGAGACCACTGGCAGGAATTTCAGGATTAGGTCCCTCCCAAAGACAACAGACATTTCCCTTTAGCCCCAGGTGGATCCACAGCCAGCCCAGCTCCCGGGATAGCTCCTTCCCAACCCAGTGAAGAGCAGGGATCCCAGAGTGACTTTTCCTGGAGCTGGTGTCCAAATTCCTCTGTCATTTGGAGCAGGGACACCTGGGCAGCTTTGGAGGAGCTCACTCAAACTGGCAGTGCTGGGAGGTAAATTTCCTGGTTGGAAAATGGTCCTGCCTGAGGGAATGTTCTGGAAAGGCATCTCCCGGATCTGAGGTGTGGGAGTGGCACCAAGACTGGGTTTGGCAGCAGAAGATCCAATTTTTCCATGTTCTTACCCACCTCCTCCATGTTCTCTGTTACCTTCTCCATGTTCTCATCCATCTTCTGTCACAGCCTGGATTCCATGATCTTGGATGTCTTTTCCAACTGAAGTGATCCTGTGATCCTGTGATCCTGTGATCTCCTCAAAGTTCTCATCCACCTTCTCCATGTTCTCATCTGTCCTGTCAGAATTTGGGTTCCAAGATCCTGGAAATCTTTTCCAACTGAAATGATTCTGTGGTTCTGGGATCTCCTCCATGTTCTCATCCACTTTTTCCATGTTCTCAGCCATCTTCATCACAGGTGGGACTTCAGGGAGATCTTTTCCAACGAAAATGATCCTATGATCCTGTGATTCTGTGATCTCCATGTTCTTATCCACCTTTTCCATGTTCTTCTTCTGCTTCTTCTTCTGCTTCTTCTGCTTCTGCTGCTTCTTCTGCTGCTTCTTCTCCTCCTTCTCCTTCTCCTCCTTGTCCTTGTCCTTGTCCTTGTCCTTGTCCTTGTCCTTCCCCTTCCCCTTCCCCTTCCCCTTCTCCTTCTCCTTCTCATCCCTTCTCATCCCTTCTCATCCCTTCTCCTTCCTTCTCTTCCTTTTCATTATTATTATGTTTTTCCTCTGGACTCCACCCTGGGAGATATCTCATGGAATCCAGTGGAAAACAAGGAAAAAGGTCTGTTTTCAAGGGTAACCTGGCTTGCTGAATTAATCATGGCACCTTCCTGCCTTGAGCTGCAGGGATGACTTCAGACGCTGAGAAGATGTGGGTTTAATAAGGAAAAAAAAAAGAAAAAAATACGGATGCAGATCCTCATGGAGCATTGGTTGTGTCCAGTTGTTCTCCTCACCCTCAGGAATCTGTGAAACTTCCCAGCAGGACAATGGGAGCAAAGGATGGAGAGAGGGGGGAAGGGTTTGTGTTTGGGAATCCATCCAGAAGCGTGTGGGAGAGCCAGAAGGAAAAGCCGGATCCATGGATCCTGCTGGTTTATGGACGTGTGGGAACCACTGAGGCCATCCAGAGCTGCTCCCAAATCCCACAGAACAGCTCCTGCTGCTGCTCCAAGGCCATTCCCAACCCTTGAGTTGCTGCTGTTTGCTTTTGCAGTCAGGCTCATTCCTGAGGGAAAGATGATCTCATGGATCTAAGACTTTGGAGCACATCCTCTGTTTCTGGGACAACTTTTGGGAGACATTATTGAAAGATTTTTTTTTCATTTTCTACCCTGAAAATATTGGATTTTTCTCAATTTTATTTAATTTTGACAGCTATAAGTTTAAAGAAATTGTATTTATGGGATGAAATGTTTTGGCTGTGCTTTCCAATCAATTTCTCTCCAACCAAACCACTTAATGTTGGAATTTTCTGCTCAAATATTCCAAATAAACCCATTTTCCTTTTCCCACTTCCCCTCCAAAGTGTGAGGAGCTCAGGAAAAACATTTTTTATTCCTTGGGTTCTCACCAGATCCATTCTCATCACAGAAAAAGAAATAAAGGAAATTACACTGGAATTTTTGGGATAACAAAGGGCCCTCTCCTCAATCCAACAATTCTTATGCTGATCAGTTCTGAATAAACAGAAATATTCCAAATTTTTTTCTCTGTGGTGACAGCAAATGGTTCAGTTTGGGATTGGGAAGAGTGACATCATTCAGCAGCTGCCTCCACAGAAGCCAAGCTATTAAATATCCTGCCTGTCATTCCTTAGGATCTCTGGAAAACCTTTTGGAGCAGGAAGGAGCAAAATCATTGGGACAGCCACGTCTGGATTCTATTTTGCTGTTAAATCTCTCGTCTCAGGGTCTTGAACTCCTTAACGAAACCAAATTCTGCCAAAATGGGTGAGAAAATGATGATTTTTGATGTAAAAATGGAGTGGGGTTCATCCTGCTGAGGACTCCATCTCAGATATCCATGGAAAACCAGGGCCAAGGGACACGGGAACTTCAGGGGCTGATTTGCCTGAAATGTTTGAGGATCATCAAAATCCCAGGGTTTTCTTTTTGACTCCCTGGAGCGTGGAAGGAGCCAAAAGGACCCGCTTAAAATGTCCACTAAATCCAGTGCAAGGTGTGAGGGAAATCAGGGATAAGCTGGATTCATTCCCCCCCCCATAGGGAATTGGCTTTTCCAGAGATTTTTTACTTTTCCTTTGTGTCGTTCCTATTTTAGGGAGGATCCTGCTTTAGGAAGGATTTTAGGGGGGTTATCAATGAATCATGAAATCATAGAATCATGGAATTGTGGAATGGGTTGGTTTGGAAGGGATTTAGGGGTCATTTAATTCCTGCAATCCCTGGAAGTGTCCAAGGTCAGGTTGGAGCAACTTGGGCCAGTGAAACCCCTGCTCATGGACTGGGGGGACAAAATGATCCTTAAGGTCCCTTCCAACACAAACCATTCTGGAATTCTGGAATTCTGGGATTCTAGGATAAATTGTTGATCCTTCCCTGTGCCTAATGACACCTCCAGGAGATGAGTATTCCCAAATCCACCTCTGGAGATCATGGAACCGTGGGATGAACCAGCTGTCACTATCTGACCTCACAGCATTCCTGGGATATGATTTTCTCAAGGAAAATCCCTTTGCTCCATGGATCTTTGGGATGGATCTCTGTGTCCATCTGCTGGGATTGTCCTGGAAGCTCACTGGGAATAGCCACCCCTGCTCCAGGATAGGAGACCCCTTCCTGGTGAACTCTTTTGGGATTTCTGATCAGAGTTTTGGGGTTCTGCTTCTCATCCGCTGCACATCCCAGATCTGATCCCACATCGTCGGCTTCCTTTTAAAAACATTCCCGAAATTTGGAGCTTAATTACTCAGCTGTAAATTACCCACTGAGAGCTCTGCTCCTGAAACCCAGAGCAATTCCATCTCCCGACACCGCCACCTCCACTCTTGGAACGAATCCTGTGGGATATAAACAGTGGGAAGCCACGGAATCGGGGGGGTGTAAAAGAGTGGGATTTTCGTTGCGTAACGCTGAGGTGTGACCTGGGCCAATCAGGAGCTGCTCCAGCCCCACTTCCAGCCCCTTCCTTAATCTCATTCCCTTCAAACATTTCCCCTGCACAAAATCCAGCAAAGGAAGAGTTCCACACTTTGGGATTTTCCATGAAAAAAGGGAAATCGAACAAACTGAGAACCTGGAGGGTGGGATTTAACTAGTACTGGTTTTAGTGGAATGTGTCCCTGCCTATGGAATAGGATGATCCTGAAGTCTTTTCCAGTCTTTTCCATCCTGGAAATCTGTTCACACTAATTAATTTCTAATTGTAGTTTAAAATTAATTAAAAATTAGGCTTTAAATTAAATTAAATTAAATTAAAATTTTACTTTCATGTAAAATTATTTAAAAATTAGGTTTTTGTGCACAGGAAATGCTTCAGCTCACTTCCAGCTGGGCTGCAGAGCTTCACTTCCAGTGGCGTGGAAAACCAACTGAAATATCAGATACAACTCCCGGATCTTTGTCTTCATAAATCCTGGGGGAGATTGAGCTGCAAAAGTTCACCAAGGTATTAAAAATATTAATTATCAGATCCATATTCCTAATTTTATCCATTAAAACGTCCATGTTTGGAAGAACCTTTGTTTTTAACCTCCTCTGCTATTTTTAAAGCAATCTGCAGTTCCTGATTTGTCCCATCAGTGTTGATTTATACAAAAAAAAAGATGAATTTTGAAGAATTTTTTTTTTTTTTGGGAGTGTTTTTTTGGTCCTTTTTTGTGGTTTTTTGCAGATCTGGTTTGGACTATAACTGGAAAAGAGGAGCAGGGATCAGAGAAGGAGAACAAAAAGCCAAAAAATGAAGGGATATTTCCAATCAGTTTTGCCTCGGTGAGATATTGAGTGACTAAACACGAAATAATTGAACAGAAGGAATGGGGATTTATCCCGAGCTGTCCCACATTTCCTTTCCAGCTGATAAATACCAGAGCAACAGGAACAGGGATGTGCTGGCTGGAATTTTTCCTGGGAGATCTCTAATCCAACCTTCCAGTCGGAGCAGGGAGTGGTAAAGGAAGGTTGGCATTTTGGATCAATCTGGAATCAGGATCTGGATCAGTCAAGATCAATCCATTTGAATCTGGATCAAGATCCAGAACAAAAGCCAGGTTGGACAGGGCTTGGAGCAACCTGGGGTAGTGGAACGTGTCCCTGCCCATGGAATGAGATGGTCTTGAAGGTCTCTTCCACCCCAAACCATTCCGTGATCCTATAAAAATATTCCCATTGTGAATTTCTCTTCTTATTAGTTAAAAATTAGTTATTTTTAATTATTATTTTCCCTCTTACAGGAAGCAGATGCATTCCCAACTCAAACCCCCAGAATCCCAACCCCCATTTCCCATTGGGAGCCAGTTTTGATGGAACATTTTCCCAAAACTCTGGGGCAGAACGGAATTTGTTAATCAGGAAATAAATAGTGAAGAGAAGAGCAAAGCTGACTGGCAGCAGGCAAAGAGAGGCAGCACCTTCCCATCCCCGATTCCCTGCTCCCAAATTCCTGCGCCGGCCTTTCCCAGGGTGTTTCTCTTTCCCTTTCATGTTGCTGGGAAGGGCAGGGTGGGATTAGGGATCCCTCTGTCTCTGTTTGATGCCTCGCTGAAGGCTGATAACATTCCCTGCTGACAGACTGGCAGGGATATAAAGGAGGGAAGTGTCCGGGAAGGAATTTTTTCCATGCCTGGGCCACCGATGGCCTCAAAGCCTCCATTGTTGCCGGTGCCCAGGTGAACAATTTGTGCCTCTGAAGGAGGGAGATATGGATCTCCCACATCCCTCTGGAGAGCCATCCCAGCCTCCGGGACTCCTCCGACCTGCTGGAATGGCTTCAGAGGGCGTCGGATGTCAAAAGGGATTTGGAGCCTCCCGGAATTTCCTCAGCTCCGCCTCCAGGCCGCGCTCAGCTCTGCAGGTGTTGGGTAAAGACACCGAGCTCTAACTTGCAGGGATATTCCCCAAAATCCCTCCAGGCAGAAGTTTCTTTGGGAAATTCCTCATTGTGAGGGTTTCTTCTTTATTTGTCTACGCCGGGGAGAGTTTTAGGGATGTAATTCCCTGGATAATTATCCAGGTTTGTCCTGACTTGAGCAGAATGAATCCAAGGCCAAATCTGGACAACCAGAATAATCCTTGTGCTGCTCCATGAAAAATTCCCACCTTGGGCAGGTTCCACCTTCCATCAGGATGAGAATCTCCTTGGGGGTCCTACAGGCTTGGAATGATTTAACAAAAGACTCCCCCAAATTTATGGAGCTGTTCCAGGGGAGGTTTGGGTTGGATTTAGGATAAGATTCCTCATCCAGAGGGTGCTGGGCACTGCCGGGGCTCCCCCTGGGGTTGGGCACATTCCCAAGCTCCAGGAATGTTGGACACTGCTCCCAGGGATGCACAGGGTGGGATTGCTGGGATGTCTGTGCAGGATCAGGAGCTGCACTGGATGATCCCTGTGGCTCACTCAGGATATTCCGTAATTCCATGATTATTTCTCATGCAGAACATGAGAGTCAAGTGGAATTCCCAACTCTCCTGGTTCCAGCTGCGCTCCTGTCCTGGGGATAGGAATGAGTCGATCTTTAAGATCCCTTCCAACCCAAACCATTCCGGGATTCTGTATTTTTCCCCCAAATCCTACAGGAATTTGGAGATGCTGCTCCCATTCCAAAGGCTCCAAATTCCTCCTACAGGATATTGGAGGCTTTGGGAACAGAACTGAGCAGAGCTTCTGCTGGGCTCAGCTTATTTTCACCCATTGAGACTCGATCCTTAATATTTAAAAAAGAAATAAATGGAATTTTTGGCCACCAGGAACGGCACCTTTGTGGGATTTTGGGGGAGTTGCCATCTCCCTTCCAAGGCAAGCAACCTTAAAAATAAAAGGGGAGGGAAAAAAACAGAGGTAGAAAGAGAAAAAGGACCCATGAAAGTGAGTTTTAAACCCAGAAAAAACAGATTGAATGTCGGATTTCATCCCACTTCAGAAAGTTTAGGAGGATGTGGTTTGTCTTTGTTTTATCCAGCTGTAGCTTTATCCCAGGTTGGAAAAGCGGGATATGAACTCCAGTGGGACACGGCTGAGGGATCAGCAAACCCCTCTGCTGCTGCCTGAAGGCTCCCTGAGCTGTGTGAGCTGTTTTTATTCCTCGGTGAGGATTTATGGCCGGTGATTCACAGAGCCAAGCCGTGTTTATTTTCCTTTTCCGACGCTATTCCGCGCTGCCCGTGTTCCAGGAAATATGACGTAGCTGTTATTGCTAGGAACGAGCTGCTGCCGGTGGATGCATCCACAACTGCCTTCGGAAGGAAGGAATTCCTGGCACTGCTCATCACGCTGGAGAGTTTTGTCCTTTCTGATCTTCCTTGTTTATTTTTTTTTTCCAGATTTGCAAATCTCACCAGGAGATAATGAGGAATTTCCACTTGGGAAGGGGGATTTGGGGTGTGTGTGTGTCGTCTCCTCTGGAACGGCTTTGCACATTCCCGGTGTTTGCCTTCTGCAGGATCCAGAGGGATTTGCATCCATTTATGGCCGTGTTCTCCATCCTCAGTGGGGGAAACATGGGAACCTCATCCACAGCCCCGGGAAAATCCTACCTGTGCAAGGGGGTCCAGCTCCAAGGCCATGGAATCATGGAATGAGTTGGGATGGAAGGGAATGTAACCATCCCGTTCCACGGGCAGGAACAGCTTCCACTATCCCAGATTGCTCCAACCTGGCCTTGGACAATTCCCAGGATGGGGCAGCCACAGCTTCTCTGGGAATTCCATCCCAGCACCTCATCACCCTCACAGCCAGGAATTCCTAATTCCCAAAATCCCATCCAAACCTCCTCTCTGTCAGTTTGAATCCATTCCCCTTTGTCCTGTCCCTCCACCACTTGGAAATATTCCCTCTCCATCTTTCCCGTTGCCTCCTTCAGGTCCTGGAAAAACACAGTGAGGTCACCCCAAAGCTTCTCTTCTCCAGGCTGGAAGAAATCCACAGGAGATCCAAGCTTTTCAACATTGCTGCCCAGAATCCAACAGTTTTAGGGAAAACTCTGCCTGAAGAGGGGAACTGTAATCCTTGCACTTGGAATGGCCAATTTTCCAATGGATAACGAGGGGAATTCTATTGGTGGGTTGGTAGAACAGCACTGGAAGGAGGCTGGATGGGCTTGGAGCAGCCTGATCTCCATCCAGCCCATGGCCAGCTGGATGATCCTCAAGGTCCCTTCTGATCCAAACCATTCCAGGATTCCATGGGGATCAGGTTGTTACGTCACAGTTCCACCAAAACTCTGCAGATGAAAATCATGGAAGCTGTTGGAATATTGAACCTGAGCCACGACCAAAGACAGGCAGTGGGAAGCGGGATCATTCCACATTCCAACAGGCACGGAGGATGTTTTCCCGAGGTTTTTCCCCCCTCCCAGCCCTGATCCAAACCCTGGAGACCAGGAATTCGCTGAGCACCCTCTGGTTTGGCTGGTTTTGGCCGGCATCGAGCTGCCACCGTCGGCTCCATCTGCATCTCAAGGAAATTATAAGTGGTTAACGAAGAAAATCGGAATTGTGCCAAATATGGGACATTTTGGCAGCCTTTGAATCCCAAAGAATCCAATTTCCACTCCTTTATTCCTTCATTTTAGGGAACAAGCTCTTGTAACAAAGATTTCTTGGAAACACCACCAAAATTGATGCTTTTAATTAAAAAAAAAAATTAAAGAAAAAAGCAAATTAAAGGAGTAATTGCAATTTTCTTTTGGGTTCAATTTTCCCACTGGAAAGTTGGAAAAGGTTATGGAAATAAACATTTCTTTTTGCTGTGTCTAAACATTTTTACTCCAAGGAATAAATGTATTCCCTGGATTAGGAAAACAAAAATACAAGGGAAAAACAGCTCTGCTTCCAAGCTGGAATTAGAAACCAGTTCAGGCGGATCCACCTGGATCCCTGGAATATTGGGAGGAGGGTCCCAGACCTTGGAGTGGGAATCCAGCCTCTAAATGGGAAATATTTTCTGTCCCACCAGGCAGAGATTTATTCCCATTGATTTTAAATCCTCCCGGGGTGGGGCCTCCATCACTGCCCTGGGCTGGAAAACCCTTTCCATGAAGGAATTGTTCCCAAAATCCAGCCTCAATCCCCTCTGGAACAACTTGAAGCTCCCATCCTGTCCCTTTTGCCCTAGGAGAAGATCCCAACTCCCCCCTGGATCCCTGCTCCTGTCAGGGAATTTTGGAGAGTGAGAAGGTCCCCCCCGAACCAACTGAAAAGTCCCGGCTTGACCAGGATTGCTGGAAATAAAATTCCTGCCAGCTCCAGTGGGAAAAACGGGGATTGAAGGAAAAATCCCCCTCTGATGGATGGGAAAAGGAACCCACAATGTGAGCCCTGCCTCTCTCTGCTCTCCCCTTCAGGAATGTTTTTCTGCTTCCCAGACTTTCCTTATTCCCTTCAAACATTTCCTGCCATGAATTCCTTCTCCACTTCCAACCTGACCCATCCTGGGTCTCTGCGTGAGATGGAAATCCCAATTTCTGCCCAAAACAGCAAAAATGGGGATTAAACCCAAATTTTCTGCAATTTATGGAATATTTTCAACCAGGATTATCCAGCTGGCAATGACACAGTTCCTGCCAATGCTGCTCTGGGAGAAATTCTGAATTAATTGCAATTAAAAGAGGAGACTGGGCTAAATTTGTGCATCCTGCAGCTGAAATCCCAGGATCTGTTGGACCTTGGCACCACTGGAATGAAAAACTAAAAACTGTTAAATGGTCAAGCCAAAACTACAAATGAAACATAGTCCAAATAAAAACCAAAAATTGGGAAGTGGTGAAAATAAAAAAGGCAAAATGGTAAAATTAAAACTGAAAAATGGTGAAATGGTAAAGCTAAAACTAAAAAATGGAAAAACTAAAACAAAAAAGAAAGGTAAAAATAAAATTAAAAAATGGAAAAATTGTGAAAATAAAAAATGGCAAAAATAAAAATGGGATTTGGAGAACCGACTGCTGTGACAGGGTTATAAAAATTTAAAGTAGAAACCACAAAATTCTTGGGGTTGGAGGTTGGATGGCTCAGGATGAGCTGGATTTTTCCTGGAGTTCCAAACCAAAGGGATGTGACTGAATCCACCCAGGATGGGGACAGTCCTTGGAGCAAAAATGGGGATTAAACCCAGGTTTTCTGCAATTTATGGAATATCTTAAACCTGGATTATCCAGCTGGCAATGACACAGTTCCTGCCAATGCTGCTCTGGGAGAAACTCAGAGTTAATTGCAATTAAAAGAGGAGACTGGGCTAAATTTGTGCATCCTGCAGCTGAAATCCCAGGATCTGTTGGACCTTGGCACCACTGGAATGAAAAACTAAACATTGTTAAATGGTCAAGCCAAAACTACAAATAAAACATAGTCCAAATAAAAACCAAAAATGGGAAAGAGGTAAAAATTAAAAACAAAAATTGGGAAGTGGTAAAAATAAAAATCAAAAAAGGTAAAACTAAAACAAAAAAAAAGGTGAAATGGTAAAAGTAAAACTAAAAAATGGAAAAAAATGAAACCTAAAAATTGTAAAAATAAAATTGAAAAGTGGAAAAATGGTAAAAATCAAAAATAAAAAATGGTAAAAATAAAAATGAGATTTGGGGAACTGACTGCTGTGACAGGGTTATAAAAATTTATTGTACAAAACATGAAATAAACACGGAATTCTTGGGGTTGGAGGCTGAATGGCACAGTTGGATTTAATGGCATGGATGGAATTTTCACCATTTTACCTCTTTTTAAAATTTAATTTTCATTTTACCATTTTAATTTTTTTTTTTACCATTTTTACCATGTTAATAATTTTTTATTTTTAGTTTTACTATTTAAACCTTTTTTAGTTTTGGTTTTACCATTTCATCGTTTTTCTTTTTTATTTTGACCATTTTTTATTTGGAATTTGCTTTTACCATTTAACACTTTCTCGATTTCATTTTTACCATTCTTATAATTTTTTATGATTTTACCTTTTTCATTTTTATTTTTGCCATTCAACAATTTCTTTTGGTGTTTTTACCACTTTTTAAAAATTATTTTTACCACATTGCCACTTTAATCTTTAATAATTTTCCCTTTTTTATTTTTATTGTTTTTTATTTTTACAAATTTACCATTTTTGGTTTTGTTTTTACCATCTAAGATGTTTTTATTTTTGTTATTTACCATTTTTAATTTTAGTGTTATAATTTAACCATTTTTAACTTTTAGTTTTACCATTTCACTATTTTTATTTTTACCACTTTCCCATTTTTGTTTTTAAATTTTGACGATTTTTTGTTTGTAGTTTTGCTTTGACCATTTAACAATTTTTAGTTTTTATTTTTACAATTTTACCATTCTTACCATTTTTATTTTTACCATTTTTTCTTTTATTTTTACAATTTTACCATTTTGTTATTTTTATTTTTGAAAATTCTTTATTTTAATTTTTACTATGTAACAACTTTTTATTTTTGTTTTTGCCTTTTTTTATTTTTATTGCTTTACCATTTCGAGAATGATTTTACATTTTTACTTTAATTTTCACCATTTTTTATTTTTATTTTTACCCTTTAACAATTTTTTGTTGTTTTTACCTTTTTTTTACCATGTCACCATTTTAATTTTTACCATTTTTCCTTTTTATTTTTTTATCATTTTTCCATTTTCTATTTTTATTTTGACCACGTTTTATTTTTATTTTTAATTTTACATCCAAGATTTAAATCCCTCGGGGATGGGACCCCACCCCAGAGCTGGACAGCCCCAAAACGACTCCAACTTAGGGATGAAATTAATTAATTCTCTGTGCAGAGATTAATTAACAGAACAAACCCATTTAAAAGGCTCAGAGAAATTCCAAAACTTTGCCTCCCCTTCCCTCACAGTTTTTCAGAGTTTTACACTTTGTAGAACCAAGTGATGAAACTCTTGTTAATTTTTAATTGTAGAATTGTGTAGGATTGCAGATTTTTTAACTAGAATTATCTATAATAGAATTTTTAATTGGAATTGTGTATAATAGAATTTTTAATTAGAATTATGTATAATGATTTTAATATTTTTAATAAGAGTATAGAATAATTTTTAATGCAGGTGGAATGCAGCTCTGTAGAGCTCAGAGGAAAAGAGTGGCTGGAATCCTTGTTATTAATAATTTGTACATAAATAATTTATATTAATTAATTTTACTGATAATTCAATTAATAAAGCTAATATCACTGCTTATTTTTGTAATTATTTTTGATGAGAAAAACTGCAGTTGTTTATGGTAAATGTAATATTTTCTGGTTTGGGTTGGAAAGGATTTGGGGATCCTTTAGTCCCAAATCTCCTGCCAGGGGCAGGGACACCTCCCACCAGCCCAGGCTGCTCCAAGCCCCTCCAGCCTGGCCTTGGACATCCAGGGATGGGCAGCCACAGCTTCTCCAGGAAATCCACTCCAACCCCTCCCAAAAAAATCAGGAATTCCTTCCTGGCAGGCAGGAAAGCTGGAAAATCAAAGCTGACTGAATTGATGGAGCTCTGCTGTAAGAAATTGTAATTGGCCCTTGAATTATCTCCTGGATTTCCTTAGGATGCTCTCAATTATATTTAATTTAAGAATGAAAATCAGCTGCTGCATCTGGAGGATTCGGGCAGGTTGATTTTTGGATAAAAAATTTTGGGATAAAAAATTCCTCTGAAAACTGTGGGTGTCTGCAGCCCGATCCCCAGAATTGGATCCTGCATTTCCCTCAGAGCAGAAAACACCCAAAATGTTGGGATGCCGTTGGCTTGATGGCCCCCCTGAGCTCCAGGAAGAGCACCCTCCGTCCCTCACATCCCAAGGCTGGTTGGGGTGGAATTCCCTTGGATTTTGGGGCAGTTCTGGGTCATTCTCTGGGGTGCTCCTGTCTGCATCTCAGCTCGAACGACACAAACCCCTCAGGGCTCCATTCCAGACTGAATTCCCTTCCTGGAAAGGAATCCTTGGGGTGAAAGCTTCCAAATCCATCAGTTTCCAGCCTCGGAGCGTGGATTGACAGCTGGAGTGGAATCCCATTCCTCACATTCCAAATGTGATTTCTGAGGCATCACAAACCCTGTGTGGCATTAATTATTCACAGTGTTAATTATGACCAGCTCAGGTTGGACTTCCCAAACTTCCAAAGGCTCCACAGCCCAGCAAATTTGTCATTCCAGCATGGAGCAATCCTTTTTCCTGGCTGGATGGCTGGAATTCCTTCCAGGAGCTGTAAAGCTCCACGTGTGGCTCGGAGTTGTTTTAATGAGGATTCCCCTCAGGAATGTCCAGACAGCAAATCCCATTAGCCCTGGAAATCCAACTCCTGACCCGAGGCTCCAAATCCATCCCCAGCCTCATAAAATCCACCTGGAGCCTTTGGATGGAGCGGGGATGGCTGGAGAGTGTGGAATGCCCAGGTAGGAAAGTCCCTGTTGTGTTTCCCAGGGCTGATTTGTCTCTGAATTCTCCTCACGAGTCCCAGGGTGGAGTTAAACCCGCCCTCGCTCCGTCAGCTGCCGGGCCTCTGTGCCCTATAAATCTCCTGACAAACCTCTCATTTTCCCCCTTTTTTTGGGTCTTTCCTTCTCTTGGAGTGGCTGGAGGGCAGATGTGGACTTGGTGAATAAATAAAATTTCGGTGGGGATGTGGGAAAGTTGGGCTTCCACACAAAGCCTAAAAATCTGGGAATAAGCAGATGAATCCTAATTGGTTTGGAGGGCAGGTGGTTTCTGAGCCAGGATCCCAGGATGGATGGGGTTAGAGGGGATTTAGGGATCATCAAATTCCACCCCTCCACTATCCCAGGGTGCTCCAACCTGGCCTTGGACACTCCAGGGATCCAGGGGCAGCCACAGCTGCTCTGGGAATTCCATCCCAACCCTCCCAGCTGGGAATTCCTTCCCAAAATCCCTTCTATTCCTACCCCCTGGCATTTTCAAGCCATTCCCCATCATGCCAAATTATTCTGCTCTTGTTTGTCCCCCCATAGCCTCAGAAACATGAAGATGATTCCAGTCACTCCTGATTTTCTGTGGGATACGGAATGAGTGAATATTTTTCAGTCAGATCCAGTGAATATTTTTCAATCAGATTTCCATAAAATCCACACACAGAGAAAATAATCCTAATATTGGAACAGAGCTGGTGGTGAAACTTCCTTTTGGCTGGGGAGAACTTCTGGTTTCATCAATTTTCCTGTCAGAACTCGGCCCTTTTTAGCAGCTGAGGAATCTGTGGAAAATTCAGGATGGGAGAGCGATTTGGGGGATTTTAGGTCTCTAAAAAGGCAAGAAAAATCGAGGAATAGGAATGTTAAAGGAAGAAGCACTTAAATTTTATTTTAAAAATTTAATTAAAGCTGTTTTGCCTTTTCTGCAGGGCAGGAGCCTCACAAAGCTCATCCTGAGTCGGGATTTAACCTGGAATTAAGTTGGGATGACAGAAACTGGGATCAGCCTCTTGCTGTCAGATTTCCCTCATTTTTGCTATCCCAAGGTTTCCCCCAAGGCTGCAGGAGAAATTCCTTCTGTCAGGAAGGGCTGGAGCTGTGAAGGAAAGCGCCAATGCAGGAGTTCAAAGCCTGGAGGAGGAAATCCAACCCTTCCTCCAGGGAATTTTTTGAGGGAAGAGCGGTTGACCACAAGAAAATAAAAGCTCTCGTGGCTGATTGGGAGCTGAGTGAGGAGGGCTGGGGAGGAGGAAGCTTGGAAGGATGAAATTCCAGCTGAGGAATTCCAGCAGGGAAGGAGCAGCTTTTGGGAGATTCCCAGGCTGTCTGCTGCCTCTCAAACCATGGGAATTCTGCAGGGAAGAAAAGGGGAGAGGGATAATCTGAGGATTTTGGGAATTCAAAGGTAAAGAACTTTGATTTTCTCCCTCTTCTTGGATTTTAGGGACAAAAGTCTTTTAGGAATGAATTCCCTTAGTTTTTCCTTGGATAATATCAGTGATCCAAGGAAATCTGATTTTCCTCTGGATTTTCCCACACGAGTGGGAAGTCAGATGGCTTCAAACCTACAGCTCATCCCATCAGGAGAATTTCAGGATTCACTCCCAGTTCCAGGAGGTTCTGATGGATTTCCTCCAAGCATTTCCCAGCACGGGCAGAGCTCAGCACTGGGAATTCAAATGGAACAGAATTTCCTTAAAACCAAATTTTTTGAACTCTCCTGGATGTGTTTTCCTTGATTTTCCACCTTCCAGGATAGAACCAACCCTACCTCTGCACGGATCCTGTCAGGGTTTTGTGCTGTATTGAGGCTAAAAATTATTTGGGAAGGAGAAGGGAAATCCTTTGGTGTTCAATCCATGGCGAATTTAAACCAAGGAAAGCTAAACCAGAAAAAAACTGAAAAACAACCCAGAATTGACCAAAAAGTCAACAGGGCAAAGAAAATCTCAAGCCAAGTCACAAGAGACTGAATTTCAAGGAATTCCCCTGGATTTGGCAGAGGAAGGGCCTGGACGGGGATGGCCGGTGTGGAAAATGCCTGGAATCCCTGACAGGCAGGAAAAGGGGGAATTCTTGTCCTTCCAGTGTGCCCAGAAACTCAGCTGGAAAATCCTGTGAGGAAAAGCTCCCTCAGGATCTTTACATTCCCAAGAAAATATTCTGCTTCAACACCTCTGCCTTTCACAAAACAGTGAAGCCAAAACATTCCTAAAGGATATTCCCAAAAACTTCTCCAGGAGCCAAGGGCTGGATTCACCCATCCAAAGTTTTGAGGATCCTTCTATGAACAGGAGGATTGAGCTGGATGGATCCAGGTTACATCCCAGAACTGGATGTTCCTCTGGCTCTGGTCCAGGGCATGTTCCAGATGCTTTGTGTCCCTTTGTGGTCACTGGAAACTGATGCCTTGTGCAGGCTGAGCTAGAACAGAGCCTGGGCAGAGCTAAAGAATAAAGCAGGGATTGATTCCAAGGATCTCCTCCATGGATGCACCTTGGGCAGCACCAGAGCCCAGCCAGGGCTGCACCCAAGATGACCCAAAATGGCCCCAAAATGCACGAGCGCTCCCGGGGTCTCTCCCTGGGATCAGCTCTGCTCCATTGGCACCTTGCAGTTCATTGTCCCAGCCCAGCTTTAGCCCAGGCACTCCCACCCTGCTTGTTTTTCTCTCTCCAGCCCACAGGGTTTGTGCTCCTGGGCTGAGATTTGGCTCATTTGTCCTTGGTGCCCAGCTGGAGCAGGAATTGTTTTGTCTCCCTGCTCTGTGCACAGAGCTCACCATGCCCTGATGTGAAGCTCAGACCACACACACTGAAGCAGCACAGAATCTGAAAATATAAAAGCTAAACCTGTGGCATCAGTGTGATCCAGTAGGGAACTGCAAAAGCCAGGGATCAGCCTTGGGATATTTGGGAGTTCTAAGATCCTGCAGATGTGACATTATTTTAATGTCACATTCCCTGAGTTTGGGACAGTTTTTGGAGCTAAAGATAAGGAAATCCCACCTGGTTGTAGGTGCACATTCCTTTGGGTGTTGGCGAAGGATCTTGGACAATAAAATCACAGAGTGGGTAATTTTGGAAGGGACTTTAAAGCTTATCCAGGTCCATGGACAGGGACACCTCCCACTGTCCCAGGTGCTCCAAGCCCCAATTTCCAACCTGGCCTTGGGCACTGCCAGGGATCCAGGGGCAGCCTCAGCTGCTCTGGGAATTCCATCCCACCTCCTCACCCTCCCAGCCAGGAATTCCTTCCCAATATCCCATCTAAATCTCCGTTTTTCTAGTGGGAATCCATTTCCCATTGTCCTGTCCCTCCATCC
The DNA here is from genome assembly GCF_027477595.1 of Haemorhous mexicanus. Lineage (NCBI taxonomy): Eukaryota > Metazoa > Chordata > Aves > Passeriformes > Fringillidae > Haemorhous > Haemorhous mexicanus. The sequence goes on from NC_082341.1 coordinate 1,638,583, forward strand.
CTTGTCCCCAGTCCCTCTCCAGCTCTCCTGGAGCCCCTTTGGACACTGGAAGGGGCCCTAAGCTACACTTTCATTTATTTTTACTTTAATGACCATTATAATCATTATATGTAGCACTTACTCCTTACACCAAATAACAATAAACACTAAGATGTCCACACAGCCATAAAGATAAAAAGCTCTGGGAATGACAACCTGGAAAGGAGGGAATGGTGTCTCTGTTCAGTTCAATATTCAGTTTTAGGATCTGGATAATCAAGGAAATTATCCTTGGCTAATGATCCTTGTCTTCAGTGTTGTCAGGACCCCTCCAGCTCTGTTAATTCCTGATTCTCTGCCCTTGTGGGGCTGCTTTTGAGATAAACCAATCAAAAGTGTAAATTAATCGATCAGAATAATCAGAATTGTTAATTATATCCACATATTTATTTGTGGATATATATATATGGATATTATATATGGATATAATACATGGAGAGATATATATAGTGGATATTATATATATGCAAATATATGTGTATTTTATATAATATATATTGTGTAATATAATTAATGTCCATATTAATTGTGCTAATTCTCTTCCCTCATACTGGAAGGGGAATGTGTCCCTGCCCAAGCAGGGGGTTGCATCCTTAAGGAATATTCCTTAAGGTCCCTTCCAGCCCAAACCCTCCCTGGATTCTGCCAGGTTTAATCTCAGGTTTAGCTCTAGAATGACATCCAAGTCTTGATATTGAGGTGAAATTTTAAACTTTACATCAATTCTTCCTTTTCAACTTTGTATTCCTGTAACGCTAACACGTTGCTTGAATTTACCAGGAGAAATAATCAGGATTAAATTTCTTATTTCAATCACTTTGCCCCACTCCATATTTTGAATTTAATGGGTTTTTTTGCAGCTTCTTCGAGCCACCCCCACCCCAGAACAAACCACGAGGAACTGGGGTGGAATTCCAGCCCAGCTCAGCCAAACTTTTAGCAGCCCCCCTTTCCCAATGAATTTTAATCCCAGTTATCCACACGGGGAAAATCAAGCATCAAAGTCATTGTTGTTTCATACCTCCCCCAAATTTTTCTCCCAGGAGGGTGGGAAATGCAGGATTTTATCCCAGCTCTGAGCAAACCCGCCACAGAGAGCCCAGAGTATTTCATCCTGCCTAATTAAATCCCACTTTGCTTAATTAGGTGCTGCTCCAGGTGTTTGGGGACCATTTTTTATTCTGGTTACCCCTCCAAGCTGAAGGGAAAAAAAGCCAGGGAGACTCCTCCCCTCCCTCATCCCACCTCCAGGTTTATGAGCTCCACTCCTCCAGGAGCAGCCCAGCCCAGGCTGAGGAGATGAATGGGCTCCCAGTCCCCTTGGCATCCTAAATTTTATGGGGTTCAAACGTGACCTAATTCCCCGAACTTGTCGTGCTTTGCCCCCTCAGAGGAAAACTTGGAGGTTTTAAGAGCAAATAGTTGGGGGAGGTTTGGTGTCCAAGTGGGAAAAATAACTGAGGTTGGAGGGAAAGTTGGTCATGAAGAGTTGAGAAATTGGAGAAGAGCTGCCTGGGTGTTATGGGGCAAAGGAGCAGATTTATCTGATATTTTATCTTATTTTCTAATTGTTCTATTTATTTTATTAGTTCCCAAACCAGATAAATTATTTGTCACTTATAAATGTCAATATTTGTGTGGCTGCATCCATATCCTGCCAATGGAATGGGGTTGGAATGAGATGAACTTTCCTACCCCAAACTCCTCTGTGATTCTGCAGTTTTTGGATATTTCTTTATTAGTGAATACAATTTTGGGCCTTCTGCTCGAGGAGCTTGGTGTAAATTCACTTTTGTGTGGTTTCACTAAATTGTGGCACTTTCTGAAACGTCTCCTGCTGGTGGTGTTTTGGTTCACACCCGGAAATATCATGGAAATGTCCAGATGGAAGTGTTCTCTTCTTCATCAGGAAAATGGGAATGCTCAAAGCTGGAATTTGATTTACCAGCTTTGGAGATGGGATCGAGCTCCTCAGAGGATTTTGTTGTTGTTGTTTTCCCATATTTTCAACAAATTTTCAACAAATTTTAAAAAGTTTATTTATTTTTCCAATTTTCCAAATCCTGGTGGTGTCACACCTGTCATTGGCTGTGCTCAGGTGAGGCCCCACCTGCAGAGCTGCCCCAGCCCTGGATCCAGCACGGGAAGGAGCTGGAGCTGCTGCAGAGAGCCCAGAGGAGGCACCAGGGGGATCCCAGGGATGGAGCAGCTCTGCTGGGAGGGAAGGCTTGGAGAGCTGGGAATGTTCACCTGGAGAGGAGAAGCTTTGGGGTGAGCTCAGTGTGACCTTCCAGGACCTGGAGGAGCTGCAGGAAATGTGGAGAAAGACAGTTTCCAAGGGATGGAGGGACAGGACACAGGGAATGGCTTTGAGCTGACAGAGAGGAAGTTTAGATGGGATCTTGGGAAGGAATTCCTGGCTGGGAGGGTGGCGAAGGGCTGGGATGCCCCTGGATCCCTGGCTGTCCCTCCATGCCTTGTCCCCAGTCCCTCTCCAGCTCTCCTGGAGCCCCCTCAGGCCCTGGAAGGGGCTCTGAGCTCTCCTGGAGGAAACGACTTCTCCACGAGGACAAAATGTTCTCTGGGCCATTTTATGGGAACTGCTTTTCCAGGTGCGATGGGTGTCTCATGGGAAAGGAAGGATGGGACGAGGACATGGAGTGAAAACTCATTTCGTGGAGCTTGAATTGTGGAGGTGAAGTAGGTGATTATTATCTGCAATTATCACCTTCGGATTATTCTGGTTCAGACCACTTTGGGCTGCTCCAAATTGAGAGATTTGGGGGAGAATCATCCAAACCAGTGTCAGCAGAGCTTTCCCTGGAATTGAATTTATTGTGGGGCTTAGCTCTTGGCTGTGCCAAAGCCAAGGAGGGGTTTTGCTGTTGGCTTTGGGGTGGTTGAGCCACGGGATCGTCCCTCCTTGAGGAAGTTTCCAAGCGGGAACACGAAGCAGAGCAGGAATGCAAAGGAGCTGCTGCTTTCCCTCATTGCCTCCTCTATTTGTCCTCAGTCAATCAACTCCTGCCTTAATTACACTTTGGAGAGCCCACAGCCACCAGGATTTGCAGGGCTGGTTCCCAGGAGAGTTCCCAGAGCTGCCACGTTTTGAAAGGGGCTGGATTGTGTCACCTGTTAAATAAATGCACAAAATCCTCTTTTTTCAGCAGCCTCGCCTCACACCTCGCTCTGACACGGGAATAATGGCTGGAAAAACAACTCAAGGGCCACTTCCTACCTCCAGCAGCTCCTCAGTCCTCAAAGGAATGGGAAAAAATGGGCTGAGGGAAGGGGAAACACTGAACCTGCCCTCTAGGACAAAATTCCAGGGTTCAGCCCCTCTGGAATCACTCCCAAAGGCTGGAGAGGCTCAAGGAGTTGGATGCTCTTGAGGAAAAAGAAGCTGGGAGGACCTGATGGAATATTCCATGTGGGTTAATAAGGGAAGGATTGAAACAGGCTCTCCTCCTGGGATTTGAGGCTTTGGGATGAGGGGGCTGTTTGGCACCTGGCGGATCCCCTGAAGGATGTGCCCAGAAGTTGGAAGTGTCTGGCTGGTCCACAAGGTCGAGCAACACTGGAAGGCCACTGCTGGTGATGCCTTGTGCAGGCTGGCCTAGAGCAGAGGCTGGGCAGAGCTAAAGAATAAAGCAGGGATCGATTCCAAGGATCTCCTCCATGGATGCACCTTGGGCAGCACCAGAGCCCAGCCAGGGCTGCACCCAAGATGACCCAAAATGGCCCCAAAATGCACGAGCGCTCCCGGGGTCTCTCCCTGGGATCAGCTCTGCTCCATTTGCACCTTGCAGTTCATTGTCCCAGCCCAGCTCTAGCCCAGGCACTCCCACCCTGCTTGTTTTTCTCTCTCCAGCCCACGGGGTTTGTGCTCCTGGGCTGAGATTTGGCTCATTTGTCCTTGGTGCCCAGCTGGAGCAGGAATTGTTTTGTCTCCCTGCTCTGTGCACAGAGCTCACCATGCCCTGGTGTGAAGCTCAGACCCACACACTAAAGCAGCACAGAACCTGAAAATATAAAATCTAAACCTGAGGCACAACTGGGAAAAGGGGATGGGACCAGGCAGCTCCCAGCATGGAATAGGAGAGTGGGAAAATGGAGGTTGGAATCCAAGCTTCTCATCCCTTCTGCTCCTGCAGAAATGGGTCCCTGGAATGCCATAATGTCTCCATTTGTTCCATCTATGAATCAACAACCTGGGGGATTCCATGTAGGCAAAGGTGGAAGTGGACATTCCTGTCCCCGTCCCTTCCACTGTAACAAACCCCTCATTCCACATGCCAGGAAATCATGGATACTGCAGGATCTTGGGTTATCCTGTAGACAGGACCAGCCAGAAATCAGCTGGAATGTGGTTATCCCAAACAGAAATGAGCAAATCATGCAGAGACACAGGAACCCTCCCTTGGGCTGCTGTTACAAACTCGTTTTCCCAGAATTGTGGGACTTTTCCAGGCTGGTGGTGCTCCTTCTGCATCCTGCTGTCTGGAATGAATGCCTTGAATGCCTCTAAATGCCTTTTGTTCCCCTCCCACAGCTTGAGTCCCACTGGGACTTTGTGCCAGGATCCACATTTTTTTTGGGATGGGAGTCTCCAATCCCTGGATCATGGAGACACCAAATGCCACACAGAATGAGAGGAGGAGGGATCAGTATCTTCATGTGGAGAGTTTAATCCAGGAGGAAAAGGATGGCTCCTACATAGCAGAGTGAGAGAATCCCTGAATTTCCAGGTTCTGGGACATTTCTGGAAAATCCAGATTTTGAACTTGAATTCCTTTCAGTGGGAAAAAAACTGCTTTAAGTGCAAGGCTTGCAACATGCAATCTGGGAGCTTGGAGAGCAAATTTCAGGGGGGAAGTTTAGGTTAAATAGGAGGGAAAATTTCTTCATGGGAAGGTTCCTCATATCCTGGCACAGCTGCCCAGGGAAGTGGTGGAAAGCCCATTCCTGGAGGGACTTTAAAATGGGGATGTAGCACATGGGGACATGGATTAGTGGCAGCCTTGGGAATTCTGGATTTACAGACTTGATGCTCCTCATTTTCCCATAGTCATGTCCAGCCCCAAGGGCTTTATGGGATGTCCCTGCCCACGGAGGGGCTGGAACAGGATGGTTCCTTCCAACTCAAACCATTCCAGGATTCCCTGATTCACGTGGGAGCCCTGAGTCTTATCTCCACAGCAGTGATAAAGAAACCACTGAACAGAGAAAAAACGGGAGCCATCCAACGTAAATTATCACCCTGATAACAAAGGCAAAAATTCCTATTTCCCCCTGCATCCCAGCTGGAGCTGGCTGCTTAAATCCCAAATTGCCATCTGGAAAAATCCTGGATTTGAAGCCTATTCTTGTACCTGTTCAAGAAAGAATCCAAATAATTCCCACCTGGATGCAGCCAAAGGGTTAAACCCCTTCCCACCGGGGCACAGGAACAACTTTTCCAGCTGCCAGCAGAATCCAGGGCCAGCTTTATCAATCCCACCTGGAGCAAATAAAACCTGTGCTCCAAACCCTTCCTTATCTCCTGGTGTTTGCCTTGGGCTGTTTGGTTTCCAAAGGTCGCCGGTGGAAGCAGAAGGAGCCATCCAAGGGTGATGTTTCCTTTGGAATTGGTGACAAATTTGCTGGGAGGCCGCAGGAAAATGATTGGAAAATGGGGTAGGGAAGGTCGGGGGTTGGGGATCGGGGGTGGGGGGGTGAAGAGAAGATGCCAAAAAATTTTTCAAGGAAAATTTTCAAGGAAATTTAAAGGGGGAAAAAAAAAAAAAAAAGAGGGATGTGTCTGCACAGCCTTCAAAAGTCGTGCAGTTGTTGAGGAAAAAAGGGAAAGACAGATGAAAAATTAGGATTTCATCCAGCTTCTTTTTTTTTTTTTTCTGTAATTTACAGGGAATTACTTTTTTTTAAAGGTTCTTTTACTTGCCATGCTGTGGGTGTCATCCTAATCGGGTTTAAACGTTCACTGTGCACCTGGTGAAAATGCCAAATTTACTCCTGGAATCAATAAACTTCCAGCCTGGAAAGGAGGTGGGAAGTGGGAGAGGAGCCATTGCAGCCATTGCAGCTGTCAATAAGATAATTTGAGAGTTGGAGTAGAGTATTTCCCTCAATATCCACAAAATCCTCTAAAAATTCCTTTCTGGGCTGGGTCATCACTTTGGAAAGGCATTGGAAGATGGAGAAATTATTTTAGAGGCCAAGACCCCTGGATCAAAAAAATGAGGGATTTAATTCAAGCTGAATATGGAAATTAATTAAATTCTGTGCCATGGGTTTTGGAGTTTCTCCTTCTGGTAAAGTGCAGGATCTGCCTGTAGATGGACAATGTGGACACAGGGGAAAATCTCAGGAATCCTAATTTGTCTGGAATGAAATGATGATATTTACAGTTTTTAGCAGGGATTTGTTATAAAAAAAGGGATTATTTCATAAAAAAGATTAAAATCTGTGGGTCAATCAGTAAAAATTGGATTTTCTCCTGGTGCAAACCACCAATTCCTGTCTGGGCCTTAAAACACAAACTCAGGAAGCACTTCAGTGATCTGCAGGAAATGCTTAATACAGAATTATTTGGAATTTTTAAAGGTCCATCCTTTCTGTGGCAAAATTCCTTTTCCATATTTTAATGTAAAACCACAGTCAGTTTCCTGGAGATTCCCTGAAAACTCCTGGTGGTGAAGGAATCAGCTGAGCACAGGGAGGACCAATTTAACCTCAAATTGTGCATCCCAAAATTACTTCCCTGAGAAAATTTTAGCCAACTCTCCATTTCAGGAACTCAAAGCACTTTTGAAATATGAAGGAATTAAACTATGTCTGGTCTGAAGTAAGGAATTGCTTTTATCCCAGGTTTTTGCTGGGAAAACTCAGGCAGGGAGATCTTCAGTGACTTGTTCCAGGTCACAGCCAGATGGGGAATGGAAAAGGTTGACCTGGAATTGTGTTTAAGCCCATTTGCTCTGGGGTTTCTCTCCCTAGAAAACCCCAAATTCCAAATTAAAATTCCATTTAAAGCCGATTCCTCATGCAGGGAGTGGGATCAGAGCCTGTGGAAGGAGGAATCAAGGTGAGGTCAGAGAGGAACACAAGGACAAGGTGGCACCACTGGGGCTGGAATTTTGTCTAAGCCCATTTGCTCCAGAGTTTCTCTCCCTAAAAATCCCCAAATTCCAAATTAAAATTCCATTTAAAGCCGATTCCTAGACAGGGAGTGGGATCAGAGCCTGTGGAGGGAGGAATCAAGGTGAGGTCAGAGAGGAACACAAGGACAAGCTGGCACCACTGGGGCTGGAGTTGTGTCTAAGCCCATTTGCTCCGGGGTTTCTCTCCCTAAAAAAACCCAAATTCCAAATTAAAATTCCATTTAAAGCAGGTTCCTTGTGCAGGAAGTGGGAATGGAGCCTGTGGAAGGAGGAATCAAGGCGAGGTCAGAGAGGAACACAAGGACAAGGTGGCACCACTGGGGCTGGAATTTTGTCTAAACCCATTTGCTCCAGAGTTTCTCTCCGTAAAAAAACCCCAAAATTCCAAATTAAAATTCCATTTAAAGCCAATTCCTTGTGCAGGGAGTGGGATTGGAGCCTGTGGAGGGAGGAATCAAGGCAAGGTCAGACAGGAACACAAGGACAAGGTGGCACCACTGGGTCTGGAATTATGTCTAACCCATTTGCTCTGGAGATTCTCTCCCTAAAAAACCCCAAATTCCAAATTAAAATTCCCTTTAAAGCAGATTCCTCGTGCAGGGAGTGGGAATGGAGGGAGGAATCAAGGTCAGAGAGGAACACAAGGACAAGCTGGCACGACTGGGGCTGGATAAAAGGATTAAGGAGCTGGCTGGCTTTGGGAGCAGGAAGCGCTGTCTCCTTCTGGAGGGACTGGAATGAGTTCAAAGTGCCCTGCATGGGATGGGAAAGCTTTGAGGGGAAGGGGCAGGCCCAGAATCCTGGGATGTGACCCAGGAGAGCTTGGAGCTGGGTGGATCCACAGCCCAGGAAAGTGAAATTCCATTTATGGCCTCTTTTGGTGCCTCCGTGGGCGACTCGAGCAAGGAATGAACAACAAGAATCATCTGGGATGTGCTGGAAGTCCCAGCTGGGCAGGAATCAGCTGCCAATGGTCACTGGAGGTGCCAAAACCCAGGAAAATTTCCAGGGAACACGTCCCCCTGGAGCTGGAGGTCCTGGGGATGCCCCAGAGCTCTCCATGGATGCACTTTGGATCTTTTTCCCAAACGAAGAGCTCGCAGCTCCGTGTCTCCACGGGATCACAGCTGTCCATGGACACCTTTGAGGTGTCCAGCTGCTGATCCATGTGCTCACAGGTCCTTTTCCTGTCCTCTCCCTGTCCACATGGGGCAATTTTCCCACTCTTGTTCCCTCTATCCATAAAATGGAATTAAGCCCCTAATTAGTACAGCCAGTGTGTCCCAAAGAATTGTCCAGGTCTCCCTAAATTTGCCATTATTTGGACTTTTGGACTGATTTGCCCTTCTCCTGACTCCTCACCAGAGGGACCCACATTTTTCTGTGTAAATTTGCAAATTAATCAGCACAGAGGAAATGAAGGGAGTTCAATCCCACACTTGCACATTCCAGTGCTCCATTCCCAAATTTTGGGAAGGGCTCGGAACAAATACAGCAAAAACCAGAGCTGGTTTGCATCCCGAGCACCTGGAAGCTGCATTTCCTTCGGGAAGGTGGATTAACTTGGATAACAATTAAACTCAGGCAGTGGAATGGGATTTTTTCTGGATTTGGGAAGGGATTAAAGATAGGAGGGTAATTGATGGATATCCCTGATTTTTCTGGAAGTGTGCCCAAATTTTTTCCTCACAGAACTTGTGGAAAACATCTTCAGTCGATCACTTCCTGGCCAATTCCTGCAGTAGCATCCCTTGGATTTTGTGGTTTGGAAATTCCAAGTTTTATATTGAAAGCTGTGTTTTTATATCGTGTTTTTTGTGCCCTTTTTCAAGAAGGATCAGTGAAGAATTTCCTTTTTGATAGATAAATAATTGTGAAATAGAAATAAATAGAATTAAAAATGCATAAGTTAGATAAAATATAAATTAATACTTTTGTAAGTTTACGTAGAACCTCCAGGAAGTATCCTGGGTGTACATTTAGATGAAGGAAAAGGGAAAATCTGAAATAATTTTTGTGAGGTTTTAGATCTTGAGCATTCAAAGTTTTTGCTTTAATTAATATTTAAACACCTAATTAAAACCAACACTTCACCAACTGCTTCACTTGGAAATAAAATCGCTCCCTTGGTTTAGGCTGAACATCAGTTTTAACTCCAAGATTAGTGGTGATGCTAAAGCCAAACTGAGATTTTGGTGGTAAGAGAATCTGGTATGGAGAGAAACGGATGCTTGGAAATCCTTTGTGCAATCCACGGGATAATCAAGATTACCTTGGATGCCCCGGGACCCCTGGAAGTGCCCCAGGCCTGGCTGGATGGGATTTGGAGCAGCCTGGGATGGTGGAAGGTGTCCCTGCCATGGCAGGGTGGGACTGGATGGATTTTAAGGTCCTTTCCAACCCAATCCATCCTTTAGGATGGATTTAGGATCCAGGCTTTAGGATCCTGCCTGGAAAAGTGTGATGATTTCAGCTGTCTTCTCTAACTCTCCCTTTATCTTCGCCAGACATAATTTTCCCAGGAATTCCAAGATGTCCCTGCAGCTGGGACTGGCAATTCCCATGACAGTCACCCAGCACAGGGACATCATTTCCGTGCTGATCCCTTGTTCTCCCTCCTCTTTTCCCTTTGATTGCTTTTCCAAAGGAACCTGAAATGCTGATCCCATTCCTGATTCCGGCCACCCTCCTCCCACGGTGACGTCCCTTGGCTGCCATGGGGATGGTGACATCACGGGGACCTGGGGCAGGTGTGACATTCCAGGTGGTGACAACATGCTGGAGACCTCTTAGGAGCACAGATCCTGTTTGATTTTCCATCCTTGCTCCGGGTGGGAATTGTGCACTGTGGAAGAAATATCCCGCTTTGGATAGAGAATATTCCTGCTGAATTTGAGTTTCCTCTGCCCTCAGGAATATTCTTCAGGAAAGCACCTGAGAGGTTTCAAAGATGATAATCCGTAATTCCACCATAATCCAAATGCAGCATCAAATACAGAAATTTCCACTCAGGGAATATTTGGGGAATTAAAATCCCTAATAACAAAGGCTCCAAGCTTTTTCCAAAGTGACAGGTCCATCCAGTGTGTGACAGGAGCTGCTGGGAAGCTCTCCCAGGGATAACATTCCCGTCAGATCTCTGGAAATTTCTCTTTAACCCCCTGCAGATGAGCTCGTTCACCCTGGGCTACCTTTGCAGGCCATCAAGGCATTTCTAAAGTAAAAAGATTCCCTGGATTCATCCCAAATTTCTGTGTCTGGATAATTTGCTCCCTCCTTGACTCCATTTCTGTATCTTCAGCAGCACAAGGAAATCCTGTCCCAGTTATTCTGGCATTTCCTTGGAAGAAATCTTCCATGAACACCTGGTCTTTGCAAAAATGTCTCACATATTTAAGACATTTCTTTAATTTTCCTTCCATATTTTTGCTTCCAGAATAATTTTTCTTTCCTTCTGTCCATGGTCCCCTGTAATTTTTTCATATCTCCGAGCAGTTTTGCTACACCCCATTTCTAACTGATCCTAAAATGTGTTAGAGGAAAAAATAATGGTAAAAAATGCGGGTCAGAGTGACAGAAAAGGGACATAAAATGTAATGAAAAGGCCAAAAAACGGTGAATTTTGTGAATTTGGCTGGAATCTTCCCTGGTGGGCTCTTCCATAGGAGCCACCTTTGGCTGGGAAAGATTTTCCTTTCCTCAGAAACCCCTTCAACCCTTGGCTTTTCCATAGAGGTTGCTGAGAAGCAGCTCCAAAAGAGTAGGAATGATTTGGACAACCAAGAATCCACCTGGGAATTGCCTCCAGCTCGTCCCTATGGAAGCCATCAATCCCAAACCCTCTCAGATCCCACCTTCCAGCGCCGTTGCCCATTCCCACCTGGGAATTGCTTACCCAGGAGAGTGGATGGGATTTAAATCCCATTTTCTGAATCTTGGGTTGGGATTGTTTTGGCCCGATCCTCCCCGTTGGGATCCCTAATTGAATTATTTGCTCCGTGGGGAGCAGTAATTAGGGAAGAGCTCCCATTCCCTGGATTTTGGCTGAGCCGGAGCAAACAGGATTAGAATTCTTCCTCCCGGCTCGGCAGTGCAAATTAAATGTTTATTCTTTCATGGAGGGGAAATGTCAGCTGCTTCAAATTACCTGGGAAAGATCCCAAAGGGTTGGGGAGTTCAGGAGATGCAAGCCTGAATTCTGGACCAAAATGTTCTGTAGGTTTGGAACTTTTTTCCACCTTTTTTGATCTCTTTGGATTGAGATCAGCCTGTGAACTGAATGCTGAATTTATGCCTTTTTTTTTCCCCTTTTCTTCATTTTTTAATTTATTTGTTGAAGTCAGGAAGGTGCTCGAGTCAGAACTGATCATTTCACTTTTATATCCTGTAAAATTCCAGGCTTACAAGGATCCTGTCAAGTCAAATTTGACTCCAAATTAAATTTTGGACTGGGAATCAAGAGACACGGATTCTAATCCCAGTGACCTGCTGTGTGACCTCTCCGGACCTGGAATTCCTCTGGATAAAATAGGGATACAAAGCTCCTTTCTCCTTGACCTTTATCTCCCAGGATGATCCCACAATTCCAGGCACCACGGAACAATTTTTCCTCCTTAAAGAATGGGAAAAAATGGAAAAAAAAAAGGTTATTTAGTAGGTAAAGAAAGAGATTTTGGAGTCCCTTGGAGAATTCCAGGGTCAAAGTTGTCCCTTTTGAGCTCTGCTGACGCCAAGTGCTGCTGAACGGGATCCAACGTGTACATTCCACTTCCTGCCCTGAATGGCAGCCAGTTGGAAAACTCATCCCAAAAAAAACCAATCCTGGAGCTCCACCTGCCCGGACAAGTCCTCTCACATCCTTATCAGTGCTCGGCCCAGCTCTGACCTCTCACAGTTTTGGAACTGGAGAGGCTGTGGGGAGGAAGGAGCTTCCTGAGCATTGCAAAATCCAACCTCTTTTTCCAAATTGTCCCATGGCCTGGCTTGCTCTCAGTTCCAGAAGGGACCCATGGAGCATACTGGATTTTATTTTGGGAATTCTGCTGCACCCCTGTGACTCTGCATCCTCCTGGAAGGGCAGGTTGGAGGGATTTAAAAGACCTGTGGATGTGGCACTCAGGGATGTGGTTTAGTGGTGAATTTGAGCAGTTGGACTCCGTGGATTTAAAGGCTTTTCCTTTTTAAAGGATTCTGGGATGCGATAATCCCATGATAGCGCTGCCTCCAAGAGCAATTAGTTCTTTTTAGGGCTCTGCCAAAGCAAAACTTTCTCCCATTGCCATTCCGTAAATGCCACTTTTCTCCTGCTCTGTAAATCTCTCCTGGAGCCTGCCTGAAGTGAAGGAAATTTGGCACAAACTGGTGATTTTCTCACGTTGGATTTTGGCTTTCCGAGACCCCCCTGGGCTGGCCAGGGATGGGGAGGCGTGGCTTTGGTAGGAGGATGGGAAAAGAACATGGGACAAAAGGGTCTGTGCCCCTCTCAGGTGATCGTGGGATCATGGAATGATGGAAGGGACCTTGGAGGATCACCGAGTTCCAGCTCAGGGATCATGGAATGATGGATGGGACCTTTGAGGATCATCGAGTTCCAACTCAGGGATCATGGAATGATGGAAGGGACCTTGGAGGATCACCGAGTTCCATGCCATGGGCAGGGACACCTCCCACCATCCCAGGGTGCTCCAGCCTGGCCTTCCAGGGATCCCGGGGCAGCCACAGCTTCTCTGGGTATCCCATCCCAGCCCCTCCCCACCCTCCCAGCCGGGAATTACTTCCCAAAATCCCACTGGGAGCCATTCCCTGTGTCCTGTCCCTCTGTCCCTTGTCCCCAGCCCCTCTCCAGCTCTCCTTCAGGCACTCAAGGGACTCTGAGCTCTCCCTGGAATTTTCTCCAGGCTGGGCACCCACAGCTCCTTTCCAACACAGCTCATGCTGTTTGACCCCTACAATTCCTCAACCCAAAGAATCCCGAGGGATTTCCCATCCCAAGGGTAAATCCACCCCAAATCCGCGCTCCCGCTGATCCATGCTGCATCCCAAAACGCTGAACCCACGGCAGCCGTGGCTCAGAGCCAAGGCAAGGCTTGGCTGGGGGTTATTTTACGAGCCCTTCCATGTGGAGCTCCTTTCCTGCCCCCTTTCCTGGGAATTACGGGGGGACAGCCATAAATTTGTGCCACATCATCGCTCCCATTCCGGGCCGAATCCAATATTCCCTGGGCGAGGCTTCGTTAGGAGGAAATTCATGCCCTAAACACCTTGCAGGCTGCGCTTTTGACAAGTCATCACATTTTTGTGTGCCCTGCTTTATTTTAAAGCCCCTCTCTAATGACATTCCTGAGCTGGGGCTGCTTTGCTGCCTCTGCAGGGGGAGAGGGAAAAATGGGATGTGGAATATTTATTGCAATGCAGGGGGACAACCTGGCAGGTAATTTCAGCTCCTCAGACTGTCCCTGTTTGGCTCAGGACACAAAGAAAATTCCATGTATTCAATCAGGAAATCATCAGGAAAATAAGGGAATGATCAGACACGAGCAGGGGTTGAAATGTGGATTAAAACACATGGAAAAATGGGAAAATTGTCTTCAAACTTCCTATTCCACCCTGATTTTTCATTGGAATGCTGTCCCCAGCCACCCAATTTTCCTCATAGGGACTCCAGGTGAATCCCTCTGGTCTGGAAGTCTTCGGGATAACCTAGGAGAGCTTTCCATAACCTTTACTATTTTATTTTATTTTATTTTATTTTATTTTATTTTATTTTATTTTATTTTATTTTATTTTATTTTATTTTATTTTATTTTATTTTATTTTATTTTATTTTATTTTATTTTATTTTCATTTTAAAATTTTATTTATTTTATTCATTTTATATTTATTTTAGTTTATTCTATTTCATTTATTTTATTTTATTCTATTCTAATTTTTTTAAATTTCATTTTATTCTATTTAATTTCATTTCATTTCATTCCATTCTCCCAGCTTGGATGACTAAGGAGAGCTGCCCAATTCCACGTGTGGATATCAGAAGGAATGATCCTGGTGGAAATCCTGAGGCTTTTCCCTGACCGCTGGTTTGATAAGAGACAAAAAATGATTTTAATTTGGGTTTTTCCTCTATTAAACTCTCACACCAATAAAAATGAAATAAAGACAAGTCCTAACTCCTAAATATCCATTATCCCCTAAAAATGCCTTTATCCAAGATTCCAGGGAGAAAAATCTCCTTTAACAACCTGAATTTTGCTGCATTCCCAAAAGCAGAGAAATCTTCTGTATCCTGAAGGATTGGAGGAGCTGTGGAGCCTCTTTTAATTATTTAATTGACCCTTTCCATCCAATAAATTTTGGCCAGAATCACTTACAGTGAGAACCTGATGGGTTTTGTGAGTGTAAACTCCAAGGAATTTAATTAAACTGTTTTAATTGGGAATTTCAACTAAATCCAATGAATTTTGGACTGAAAAAAACCCCAAATGTGCTGACATCCCAATAAAATAAATAAAATTATGGAGCTGTGCTATGAATTGGGTTGGTGAGTTGGGACTGGGAATTTCTGGGATGATCTTACTCCCCTTTTCCTGCCAAATTCCTTCTGAAAAATCTTAAAATGACAGGAAAAATGTGAAATCTCCCGAGTTTGGGTGAATCTTCACCTGCAGCCCATCCTCTGACCTTCCCGGGGCAGTGAACCAGGACAACCAGGACACAACCAAGGATTATTTCCCCTGCAGGATGGACAAGGATGGGAATTCCAGGAAGCTCTCAGAGGGTCCTTTCTTTGTTGTGCACCCACTGAAGTTCCTGCAAAGGGATTTTTTAATTAATTAATTAAGGAATTAATGGAGTTCCTAGAGAATCAAAGGGTGAGGTTTTGTGCTCCATGGGATGATGTTTAATCCACAAGCCACGAGTGTCAACTGAGCTGAAAAATGAGACTGAAACTCCTTGGGGACTCCAAAGGTCAAAGCTCAGCTCTGTCCCACCCAGGCTTAGCTAAGCCAGAGCTCATCGTTCACCTGGAGGTGCTGCACATGGGCAGGGACTAAAGCTGAGCTTTCAGCTGGGAACTCATCAGGCCACTGAGCTTAATCTCGCCCTGACCAAAGGAAATAAATTTATTGTCATTCTTTATCGATTTCTATCTCTACATAGTGTATAGTTCCCATCAAAATAACTTCTGCTATGATCAATGTCCTGTCTGAATTTCACCTTCCATCTTTCTCTGGGGGTTTGCCATCCATTTGAGGAATGAAAATTGGGCTGAAATTTTACAGCTGTGCAAGGAAAACTTCACCCTGGAAATGACCCCTTGCCCTTCAAGGTGAATCCTTCAGGATTTGATTTTGCAGAGGGAGAAAGTTTGGGATAAAACCATTTTCTGAGATGATTTTAATTTGATTTGTGATCACTGAAATGAGGGAATCTGGAATTAAAAAAAGCTGCTGATTGGAAGCTCTGGGAGCTCACTGGTGCTGCCTGTGGAATATCTGCAGGATTCTTTAATTTTTGGGAGCCTGAGCACAGGTAGAAATCATGGGGAAAAATCAATATTTTATTTAGGTTTCCTGTGGGCTAAAAAGGGGGGAAAGATTTCTGGGTCTAAATTCAGACTGGAAGCTTGCAGGGATCTGCCCAGGAATATTTGAACACCAGGAGCTCCTGGAGGCCGGAGGGAGTGGGGAACTTAAATTGCTTAAAAAACTGGGCCAGAAATTGTCCTGTGCCAATGCTTCACAAAATCCAGTGGTTTCCAGGAGACTAGTTATTAATTTATCCAGTGGATAAAAAGCAAGGGCAGTTGTCAGGAAGAAATCAGCTAAATAAGGAACAGGAGTATCTTGAAACTGTAGCTTGAAAGCACAAAGAGGAAAGATATCCACCTGAAATTCCAGCATCCTCACTCTGGGAGGGATTGCAGTGGTCAGTCTCTTCACTTCCGTGAAATGCATGGAAAAGAACCCTGCAAGGTGGCTGGGCAGGAGCAGAAGGTGACAAAAGCCACCTCTGTACCCTCTGTCACCTCAAGCTGTGCCCACATTGCAAAGCCGCCTCTCTTCCAATCTTCCTTCTCTTTTCCCCGTTTGGGGGTAAATCTTTAAAGTGGCCTGAAATATTTTATTTTCCCTTTGAAGACATTTTCCTGTTTGCTTTCCTTCCACTCCGTGGATTTCCCTCCTTTCTGTCCCCTCAGCCCAGAGGATGGAATAAATTAACGAGCAGCATGTGAAGCCCTGCTTTAGTTACACCTAAATACTCCTAAGCCTATTAAGTTTATTCCTGGAACTGTCCTGGGCTCCCACCCCCAATAATTTTCCGTTCAGGAGATTTCATTCCCTTTGTTCTGACTTAATTTCCCTGCAGCCAGGGGCTCCAGAAGCCAGTCACAAGTTGGCTGCTAATTAGCTGGCACTAACAGCCTCTCCTTAGTCGGGAGGCTTGGGGAATGTTTGCCGGGAGTCACATGGTGGGACAGCCTTTAATCACAGCCATCCTGGAGATTTCTGCTTTTCCCTGGATCCTCCTCGGGGTGTCCAAGCTGGATCCCTCGGGGCTGGTTTTAGAGCACTTGGAAAAGGAGAAGAAGATCTTTGGTGACAATTTTTTTCCCTGGAGATGGTTCCTGCTCGGATGTGGCTGGGATGAGGTCGGGTGTGGATGTCCCCACAGAAGGGAAGGAGGAGCAGTTCCCTCCCTCTCTGCTGGGCCAGGAGCTCACTGATGCCCCCCTCATCCTGTTCCCTGCCACCCCACATCCCTCAAGGAGCTCCCTAATTGGGGATCCCCACCCAGCTCCCCTCTTCTCCCCCGACGCGTTCACCGTGATTTCCTGAGTGTTGGGGATGGATATTCCAGGTCTGGCTAGGATCATCCACGTATGGGCCATGGTTTTCCCAATCACCTGCCCACGGTGGGCTGGGGAGAGGGCTCCAGGACGCCATCCCACCCCGTGGTGTATCTGAAAGGTGGATTTTGGGTGTCCAACTCCCCAAACCCAGAGGTTAGGACACAACCAGGAGGTTGGAAAGCACTACAAACATCCCAGCTCCTGTCCCGCTTTCCAGCAGATCAGGTGGTGTTTTTCCTGGCACATGGAGAGGTCTGGTGATCCAGGGAGCCCAGCAACCATCCCCACACCCTCCCCAAAGGCCAAAGATGCAACTTTTGGCACTTGCCGGGCACCAGGTGCCTCTTTTCCATCTGGGCAAAACAGGAAATGAGTCAGGCAGGGGAGCAGACTCACACGAGGGATTGCCCACGGAGAAGGGAAGGGACCGCCCTGGAGGTGTTTGTTATTCCTGGGCAAGGAGGGCACATCTGGACACCATTCTTGGAGGTGCCATGGCTGTGGGCTTGCAAGAAAGGGGGAGGACAGGTGAGAAAAGCTGGAATCTTCTAGCACCTGATTTACTCCAGCCCTTCTTGGCTTGTGAGGATTCCTCCAAATCCCTTTTCCAACAGCCGGTGCTGGAGGTGCTTCGCACTTCCTACAGGCCTGAAAGAGGTGCCAGAGCTGCAGCTTATGGAACCCTGGGATGGTTTGGGTTGGAAGAGACCTTAAAGGTCATTCAGTTCCACCTCCTGCCACGGGCAGGGACCACTTCCTCCATCCCAGGTTGCTCCAAGCTTCGTCCAGCCTGGATTTTCATGGAACTTCCCCATCCCAGTGCTGGCATCATCCCTGAGAAGTGCCAGGATCCTTCTGGGAGACTCCAATCTCTCCGAGGAGGAGCAGCAGAGTGGTTTTGAAGGTCAGCTCTTCTCACAGAGGGAGGCAGCACCTCTGGGTTCTGCCTGGCACCAGCCTGGCACCGTGGCCTGCTTCTCCCGCTCTGCTTCTGAGGAAGCAGAAATTCCTGGAGTGGTGGCCATTCCAGCCTAGGGGAGGAATGGCCTGAGAGCCTGGCAGTGGTCAGGATCAGAGGGGATGAGCTGGATCTAAGCTGAACGTGCTCAGGTGTGACAGAATCATTCCATGGGCATGGCAAATCCTTGATTTCAGTTGTTATCTGTGAATGGAATTTGTCCCAGATCCAACTGGCTTCCAAAAGAAACCGTTAATTCCTGGGAAAATGGCAAATGCAGGGAGAGAAACAAAAATGGAGACATTCTTCAGTCAGTGGGAATGAAAAATCTTTTCTATCCCCGAAGTTTTAGGGTTAAAAATATTTTCTATCCCTAAATTTTTAGGGTTAGGCCTGCACTGGGTGTGCACACCTTTACCAACTCATGTAGGCCACATTTCCACATCTTCTCCAAGCTGGAGTTAAGTCATGTTTTGTTAGACTCTTGTGAGAAATTTTGACCTTTCCAAGGATTTCTTGGATGTCAGGCTGTGGCTCAGAAATTTCAGGCGGCAGCAGGAAAAGAACTTTTGTTGTTATACAATCATCTCCTACCAAAGAATGATAAAAAAAAAAGGAATGGACTTTGAAGGTTGTATTTTCTGACTGTCTTTGTTCAGTATACTGGAGGTGGAACCCATCCTCAAAATTACTGGACAATGATGGAAAATTTTTCTGGAATTTTGTTCCAGATTGCAGCACATTAAAGGAAAATCTCTGACCTCAACGGACTCAAATCGCAGAATTGCTTCCATGGGGGAGTCATGTTTGGCTCTGCTGAGAATTCCAATATTTTCCTTGTGTTCCACCCAAAATTCCCCTTCAGAGGACCCAGATGGGCCTGAACATCTGGACGTTTGAGCAAGGGAAGATGTTTGGGTAGATCAGCCACAGCAGGTAGATCAGCCACAGCAGGTTCCTTTGGAAAGGACTTCCCACTTGGATTCCCATCGGAAATCACAATCCAAGGAGGAGGGACAGGAGGCAGCCTTGAGCTTTCTTTGGAAAACCATTCCTGTCAGCCACACTCGGATGCTTTTCCCGAGGTGTGGACGAGTGCCAGGACAAAAGTGGGCTCAGGGAACGCGTGTGGGCCAGGGCAGTTAATTTCCTTAGGTAAGGAGATCTCCGAGCTGCTGGGATTATCTCCGAGGCATTTCCTCCCATTGTTCAGCCCTCTGCGTTCAGCATTCTCCCGTCCCTCCTACCCTGGGGTTTTCTGGGATCCATCCAAAGGCTGGAGCGTCGTGGAAGTGGCACCTAGAAGGAATCATGTCACGCTAGCCTGTCACCAGATCTCTCCTTCAAACACTTCATAAACTGCCTTGGCCATGGCTTCCAGGTCAGGGAATTTTTTTTGTTGCTTTTCCAGGAATTTGGTATCTTGTCCCTTTCCTTTTCCATGCTCTTGAGGCCTCATAGCACTTTGACATTTCTTAGCCACGTGAAGAACATTTTGGAGGAATCATTTCATCCTTTCTGACCCTTTTCCCTTCCTCCCCGGGGGAATATCTTGCACGTCTCCTGGTTTTTGTTGTTTGGAGTCACACTTAACTCCTGCCCAGGTTCCACTCCTGGCTCAGCTCGGCTCTGATCCGAACAGGACCCTGGATCCAAACAGGATCCAAACAGGACCCACTCCTGGTTTGTAAAACCCTCTCAGCTGACAGTCAGGGCACTACAAAACAGGTAAGAGAGTCCATGAGCTGAAAAATTTCACATTCAACCAGCCTAAAGATGGATTTTCACAACTTACAAATCTGTTGAGGAACAATAATAATATAAAAAAAAAAAATCTCTATTTTTCTGAACTGTTTTAAATGTCCACTTAAGAGCAAAAATATTTTTCCCTGTTGATTATACAGAGCTTGAGATGAGCCTCTCATGGAATCCTGGAATGGTTTGGGTTGGAAGGGACCTTACAGCCCATCCAGTGCCACCCCTGCCATGGCAGGGACACCTCCCACTGTCCCAGGTGCTCCAAGCCCTGTCCAGCCTGGTCTCGGACACTTCCAGGGATCCAGGGGCAGCCACAGCTGCTCTGGGAAGCTGTTCCAGGGTGTCCCCACCCAGCCTGGACTTCTGGTGCTCAGCTCCCAAATCTTGACCCCCAGCCTGTCCCCATCCAGATGACAGCGCTGGGCTGGGATAATTACAAGCAGGAAGAGTTTTGGGAGAATCTCCCACCCAGGAAAACGCCACAACTTCACATTCACCCCAGGACTGGGGAAAAATGATAAAATCTAAGTTAATGCAATTTTTCCCCCCTTTTTAAGCCCCTGGGAGTGCTGGATGTCAATCTTGGGCATTTCAAAGCCTCATCTGAACAAAGCCCAGCCATGGCTGGGTCCAGACCCTGGTGCAAAACCCCGTCCCAGGTGGGTGTGGGGAGTGGCTGTGACTTGGGGACCATTTTTGAGAGGCAGGGACAGTGTCCGCCTTATTTTGGCAGCCAGAAATGTTTTCTGGGCCACAAAGTGGCCACAGGAGTTTGCCTCCAGCAGTGGGAGAGGGAAGTTCTCAGAGTTCTTTTTTGATGTAAGTTAGGAGTAAGAGAATCACAGAAACACAAAATCCACAGTCCAGAAAAAGCTGAATTGGGACAAATAAATATTATCGAGTCCAAGTTTTCCCTGGGAATGCCAAGGACACCTCTTGTCCCCAAGTGCCACATCCAGGTGGCTTTTAAATCCATTGATACAAGGACAAGGGGAAAACAGGACCCAGATAAATGTCGGATGCAGAAGCAGGGATAAAATTGGATTTGGAGGCAGCTCCCAAGGGTTTGCTGTCCAAAAGGAAGGATGAATCCAGCTGGGACACGGTGTCCTCTCTGCTGGTATTCACACTTCCATTCAGGACAGGGGAGGTGGAAAAGGGAAGGATCTTCTCTGGACTTCAAGGTATGTCCCAAACCAGGATTAAAATTCAAATGACCTTGGTACAATGAAGTGAAGAAAACAACCAAGTGAAAAAATACCCTGAATTTGGGATAAACTTTCCTTTCAAATTCCATCTGGGGAAAAGGGAAACATTCCACTGCAAAACCCAAAAATTTAAGGTTCAAAACCCACAAAATAAGGGGGATTCTTATGAATATGGGGTCACTCTGGGTGGTGAGGGTGTGAAACTCCCTGATCCTGGGGGTTTTAGACACTGAAAGTTTTCCTGAGTTCCCAGGAATGCTAAAAAAAAAAAAAAAAAAAAAAAAAAAAAAAAAAAAAAAAAAAAGTCAATGACATAAAAAGCCATTAAAATGTGCAGAAATTGTGTCCAATTCAGGAAATCCCAAAGGCAGGAATTGTTATAGACTGTGAGAGGATTTGATGGAAGCGTTTCCATACATTCCTTGAACTCATTTGGGATTTGCAGCTTTAGGAAATGGGATATTGTGTGAGGCAGAGGCTTGGGCTGAGCCATTCCGCTGGTTTTAGGTCCTAAATCCCCCAAAATTCCAGACTTTGCGGAAAGATCTTCCCCCGACAGTGAATTGAGTCTGGCTCACCTGCAGCTCACATTTACAACCCGACAAGTGTCAAACAGGAATTTTTAAACTCCAGTGGGAGGAGTTTCTCAGGCAGGGAGCAACAAAAAGACAAATTTTGGGAAGAATTGGAACCTCTTCTCCCTCTCCTCTCTCTCAGCACCTTGGCTCCAGCCCAGGGTATTTGGTTGGTAGGCTGGGTGTCAGCTTTTTCAGAGTTTGGGTGTCAGGTTTATCAGAGATTTGTGTGTTCCTCCACATCCCGTTTTGGGGAATCTCCAGGTAATTCCCCACCATGGATTCTTGCCACCCCACACCTCCAATTCTTTTCCAGAGGATGATCAAACATTGAGGAATCTCAATCCTGTGACTGTTGTCCAGTTAATTTTTTTTAGAAGGAGGAGAAAACCACTCAGAAAAGGATCACAGCCCCTTTTGCCCCAAATCCTGGAAGTTAATGCACTAAATCTGGGATTGGACATTCCTTTCTCTCCTGTCTGCTTCAGGGATGGGAGGGATGGTGCAGAAATCATAAACCAGCATGGGAAAATAATTCTGGCACTGATTCTCCTTTTCTCCATGGTGAGCTCTCCTTCCAAAGGCAAAATAAAATCACCTTCCCAAAGTCCTTGTGGCCTGAGGAGGAAGGAGGGAAGGTTGAGGTGGGATATTGGGAAGGAATTCTTGGCTCTGAGGGTGGTGAGACCCTTGAAATCCCTGATATTCCATTGGTATCTATTCAAGGAGATAAAATAAATTTAAAAGGGAAGTGGATCTAGAGAAAAAAAAATATTTAAAATCTGTTCCTTGAGCACTTCTGGGCCACAGAGAAAGAAATGAAGAGGTCCTCATTAATCCATGTGGGATGGGGACTGTGCCCAGGATGATCCTGCCTGTTAAGCCTGGTTTAAAGCCCAGATGGAGACCTTGCTTTGGGAGAGGAGGAATAGGAACTCCCACCCTCGTGCCAGGCTGGGTTTAAGCCTGGTTTAAAGCCCAGATGGAGACCTTGTTTGGGAGAGGAGGAATAGGAACTCCCTCCATCGTGCCAGGCTGGGTTTAAGCCTGGTTTAAAGCCCAGATGGAGACCTTGTTTGGGAGAGGAGGAATAGGAACTCCTACCCTTGTGCTAGGCTGGGTTTAAGCCTGGTTTAAAGCCCAGATGGAGACCTTGTTTGGGAGAGGAGGAATAGGAACAACAGTAGGAGCTCCTACCCTTGTGCTAGGCTGAGCTTTTTGGTGGTGTTAGTCCTGGCTGGCCATGAACCTGACTTACTCAAGGTCTAAAAGAACACCAGGGAGCCAGGATGGGTGAGAGGAGCTGGGTTCAGCCCCTCTGGGGTTGTTTTCCTCTATCTCCTCAATTTTTAGGAGTTTTAGGAATGATGTGTTCACGTGTTTTACCACAGCTAAGCTCGGCTTAGCAGGTGTGAGGAACAAATAACGCTGCCAGCTCCTGGTAAGTCTTTAAGGAAAGGATTCTCTGGGATGAGTCAGGGATGCCCTGAACTTTCAGCACATAAAAAAAGGATTCTCCTCACCACGGGAGCTGCTGTTGTGCCTTTCCTCCCTCTTTTTGTGGTACAGCTGTTAAACAGCTGCCCATGGCTCCCTGGACGTGGCCATACATTTCAAGTTGCATCTCCTTCCTAAATATTCTGAGGATGGAGGATTCTGATGGAATTCCATAAACTGAAGCAATAAATACGAATTGCTGTGATATTCTGTTTAATTTTATCCCAGACGAGGAGAGAGACAAGTGGTGCTTTGTCCAGCAGAAGGAGCTGCAGACTGTCCCAAGGTCATCTCCTGCTCCAGCAGGAAACGAGCTCCTCCAGGGGCTGGAATTTCCCATTCCTGCTCCATCAGCTCATCCAGCAGCACTGGGGGAGCTCCTCCAGGTGCTGGAATTTCCCCTTCCTGCTCCCTGGTCAGCCCTGGAACAACTTTGAGATCCATTGGGTTGCTGCTATCAAAGAGGGATGTTCACTTTTGGGGAAAAATGTGTCACTTGCTCCTTGCTCAGATCCCCAGGTCCTGGCAGATGGGGATGGAAAGAGAGAAAGTGGCCTGGAAATGAAAGAGGAAAAGTGGATTGAGGCCAGCAGCTTCCAAGGATGTGAGAAGATTGGGAATGATAGAACCATGGAATGGTTTGGGTTGGAAGGGACCTTAAAGTTCACCCAGTTCCACCCCAGCATGGGCAGGGACACGTTCCACCATCCCAGGGTGCTCCTAATCCCATCCAACCTGGCCTCCATGAAGAAAAAGGAATGATTTTGGGATTCCACCTTTAAATTCCTGATTAAAATGCTATTTCTGGTGTGTGACCAGATTTTATTGTTCCTGCTATTCATCCTGCCAGCCCGGAGCCCTACTCCTGCAGATGATTTCTCCTCGTCGTTCAAAAACATTGTTTTCCCAAACTAAAATAACAAAACAACTAAAAAAATAATAAAGTTTCCCATCTCCCTAATACTCCACAGGCACGAATTCCCTTAATTTGTTCCCACTGGGATCCTATTCCAGCATCCTTTAAACAAATATTTTGCCTCGGGGTGGGGGCGAGTCACAAATCTGCCTTTACAAGGCCTCAGCTGCCCCAGCTTCAGTTTTATGGTGCTGAAGTAAAAACTGAAACCCCAAACATGTGGATTGGCCATTCCAATGGTGTAGGAATTACCATTCCCCAAGGAGCAAATACTTCAGCTGGGATTTCTGCCAGAGGGAAATTTCAGGAGCCCTCTGGAGTAAATTGAAAGGGAATAAATTCAATTACTGGGTACCTGTGACTTTAGGAGACACACGCTGCTTTTCCAGGCTCGGTGTGGAAATGAAGACAGGGAATGAACTTCTGGAACAACTCTCCCAGAAATGTGGCCACCTAAATCTTTGCATGTTCCCAGTGGATCTTCTATAAATGTTGTGAAATCCAAAGGGAAATATCAGGTGTTTTTTCCGCTCCCTCCAACCTCGGAGTGTGAATGAAAAATCTGAATGGAAAAATCTCAAATCGTGGAATGGTTTGGGCTGGAGATAAAAATTGAATGGTTTGGGCTGGAGATAAAAATAATCTGACCTATTTCATCCTCCCTGACTTCTCTGGAATATTGTCAGTGCTGGCTCCAAACTTCAGGATTTGGAGCATAATCTCTCCAGCCTCAGAGCATTTATTGATTTTCCAAGGATTTTTCTAGGAAGCCTGGGGATGTAGGGATGAAAGGTCATGGAAGTAGACAGATATGTGGGAAAAAAGCAAATTTGGGATGACCTTTGCTCATCTGGAATGAATAGTGCTGGAAAAAAGGGCTGCTTTCAAGATGATGTCCAGAATATAAAGCAGGGAATATGCTTTCCTATCTTTTTTCTTCCTGTTTTAATAAGAATGTCTGTTGTTAAATCAATTTGCATAATAATTACTTTTATGATTATACAAATTAAGGCATTGGTGTTTTATTCTTGATGGACTTTGACAAAATTCAATTATCTGATTTTAAACTCTGATGGAATAGGAAAATTTAAGGGAATAGTGAAAATTTAATATTCATGGAATAATGCTCAGCTGGGGGGGCAGCTGCCTTTCCTAAATCCACGGAGAACTCTCAGTTTTTTATTTGGGAATGGTGGAGCTCCAAACCAAAGCCAGACAGAGCAGAACAGTGGGAATTCTCTCACTGGAGAAGTGGATCCAGGGGGATTTTTAGAGCTCTCTGACTCGGGAAGAAGTGGAAGCAAACCTGGCCTTCAATCCTTGACCTTGGAGACCTGACGGGAGGAATTTGTGCTGGAAAGAAGGAAGGAGGCTTGGAGAAACTTAGGATACGGGACGGTCCAATGTAAAGGATATTCCAGCTCCTCTGTCATTCCTAACAAGGCTGGAGAGGGAGGAGAAAGCATGGCAGGAATCAACACACATAATCCATGGGAAATTCCTCACCCACTGCAAAGATAACACAATTCCCACCATGTGGGAAACAATATCCCATTGTTATCCCACGTGTATCCTTATTTTTCCCTGTGCCCTGAGCCCTCACGCCCTCATCTGTGGTTATTCCAACAGCGAGGAAAGAAGAACACCAGGAGAGATTCCTGCATAAGTTTGGGAAGTTGATGCCTTGTGCAGGCTGGCCTAGAGCAGAGCCTGGGCAGAGGTAAAGAATAAAGCAGGGATTGATTCCAAGGATCTCCTCCATGGATGCACCTTGGGCAGCACCAGAGCCCAGCCAGGGCTGCACCCAAGATGACCCAAAATGGCCCCAAAATGCACGAGCGCTCCTGGGGTCTCTCCCTGGGATCAGCTCTGCTCCATTTGCACCTTGCAGTTCATTGTCCCAGCCCAGCTTTAGCCCAGGCACTCCCACCCTGCTTGTTTTTCTCTCTCCAGCCCATGGGGTTTGTGCTCCTGGGCTGAGATTTGGATCATTTGTCCTTGGTGCCCAGCTGGAGCAGGAATTGTTTTGTCTCCCTGCTCTGTGCACAGAGCTCACCATGCCCTGATGTGAAGCTCAGCCCCACACACTGAAGCAGCACAGAACCTGAAAATACAAAAGCTGAAACCTGAGGAGTCAAAGTTAACATTCCTCAGCTGCATGGCAGGGTCCTTCTCCAAACAGGGATGTTTGGCCCCCATGGAATTGTTGAGGGGAGCAATATTCCATGATCCCTGAGGACACCACACTTATCTGGAGCCTCTTCTCCACTGTTTGCACAGAACAACTTACAAGGGAAACAAAAGTTCATTTTGCCATGATTTTTCCCCAAATTTTGGCCTGAAGAATAAGGATTCTAGGGGATCATTCCTTTAGACACCTTGGTCTCCAAAGCTCTCCCAGTCCAAGGATTTCCAAGCTATGGAGTCAGGATGAATTCCCAGAGGATAGGATGAGTAAAACTTCTTCTATATGGCTGCACTTCCCAATTTTTACTGCATGAAACAGAGATCCCAGAAGTTCAAGAATCTCCAGGAAATATGAGTTCACAATCTGAAACCTTTCCAGAGGACTGGAACAGAGCAGGGCTAAATCCATCTCTCATTCCCACGGCTTTTTTTGGAGTCCTGGTACTGCATCCCAGATACTGCAAAACCAAAACTCCTGAGATCCATTTCCTTGGGGAGCTTCTTGGGATCCATTCCCTTGGGGATGTAACTTGGAAAACACAAGGAATGTTCAACTCGGAGAAAGGAGAAGAAAACCATTGAAACATGGGAAAAGCAAACTATTTCCAACAGAAAATTCCCAAGACCATCTCTAGTTTAGTTTTAATTCTAATTGAAACAGAATAATGGGCAGAGAGATGAGAAGAAAGATTAAAAAAAAAAAAAAAAGAAGAGGAATGTTGTTGACTTCAATTTTCCAGCTTGGTGCTGACCAGGGGAAGAAAAAAAAAATCCCCCACCCAACTCCTTTTCCTGATTAATAAAAATGGGATGGAAATTTCATGTTGTCCCAACTCCTAAACACTTCCCGAGCCACATCTGGCTCCATGAGCTCCTTCCAGCCTGTTTATATTCCCGAGGAGAACATTTTTTCCAGCCCTGTCAACAATTACTGTTCCCCCTCTGAGGAGGGCAGGAGTTGTCCCTCACTAATGGGTGATTAAAAAAAGCTTTGGCTTTGAAGTGCCTCCGTTGTTTGTTGGTGCATGGAATGAGGATAAACATGGAGAAAACCTGGAGCACTGCACATGGGAAGAGGTGCTGGATGGAAAAAGGATGGAATCAAGCAAGGGATGTGTTGGAGCCCTGGCTGCTGAGAATTCCAGACTTTCTGTGCTGCCAGGCACTGACCCCCAAGAGAACACTGCAGTGACCTGAGGCCATGGAGAAGCTTCCAGAATGGAATGACAGAACTGGGATTGTGGGTGTGGAGTTGGGATAGAAGTGTGTGATATCACAGGGTGGGAAACTCAGAGTTTGAGGGTTTAGAATATGGTAATAGATATAGAGCAAGGTGGGGGTTTTGGGGCAGAGGCTGGTCCTCCTTCTCCTTCTCCTTCTCCTTCTCCTTCTCCTTCTCCTTCTCCTTCTCCTTCTCCTTCTCCTTCTCCTTCTCCTTCTCCTTCTCCTTCTCCTTCTCCTTCTCCTTCTCCTTCTCCTTCTCCTTCTCCTTCTCCTTCTCCTTCTCCTTCTCCTTCTCCTTCTCCTTCTCCTTCTCCTTCTCCTTCCCCTTCCCCTTCCCCTTCTCCTTCTCCACCTCCTTCTCCTTCCCCTTCTCCTTCTCCTCCCTCTCCATGGGTTTGGGTGGTTTTGTGTCATTGGATAAAAAGTCCCCATTGCAGCCACGGGTGGTTGGTTATTGGGTTAAAAGTGAAAATAATTGAGGTGTCATTTCTTAATTGGGCAGTTGATCCTTCAAAGGCCTTGGAGAGAGAGATGGGGCTCCATTTTTAGTTTGTGAGAGTGAAGTGCTGCAGAGCTCAGGGTTTGTGAGACTGTGACAGAGATAAGAACTGATAAACACCTGAGTCCCAACAAGAAATTCCATCTCACACATTTAATCCTGACCCTGGCAAAAAAAGAAGAAAAGACTGGCAGGGATGGATGCACATCTCACCTGGAGGGGCCCTGGTGGCTCCTGGAAACACAGACGGAGCAGCAGGAACACGTCAGAGCCTTGGGTTTGGAGATTTTGGCTCCTCTTGGATGTCAGGGTTTGTGTAAGCGTTTCATGGGCTCTCCTTGAACTGTCTGAATTCCCAAGGGATGGAGGGAGGAGAGGAACAAATCCCAACCAAGCCCCTGAGGCCCAAACTGCAGCTGAGTCCTCAGAAATGAGGGGAAATCAGGCACATTCCTTCCCTGGGCAGCTCCAGAGGCAGGGCCAGGCCCTGTCCAAGCTCCTGCAGCTCCGTGGGGCAGGAGGCAGCTCCAGGGTCTGGTTGTTCCCCCGCTCTGTTCTGCCTTCTGTGCATTTTACATCAACAGCAAGGCAAGGCAGCACCCAGAAATCGAGATTAAATTTATTCCTTTCTTATCTTTAGTAGTGGCTCCAAGGAATTCTGATTTGCTGCAATTTTCTCCTTCTTTCTCCCCAGATATTCTGAGCACACCACAGTTATTCCTCAGAACAAACCTCAAATCAGCTGCAGGTTAATTAAAAAGTTTCTCTATCCTGCCTCTTCTGCACCCAAAGTATTTTACATCAACAGCAAGGCAAGATCTCATCCAGAAATCAAGATTGAATTTATTTCTTTCTTACCCCTGGTAGTGGCTCCAAGGAATTCTGATTTGCTGCAATTTTCTCCTTCTTTCCCCCCAAATTTTCTTTCCACACCACAGTTATTCCCCAGAACAAACCTAAAATCAGCTGCAGGTTATTCAGAAAGTTTCTCTATCCTGCCTCTTGTGCACCCAAAGCATTTTACATCAACAGCAAGGCAAGGCAGCACCCAGAAATCTAGATTAAATTTATTCCTTTCTTATTCTTGGTTGTGGCTCAGAAAGTCTGATTTTTTGCAATTTTCTCCTTCTTTCTCTCAAGATTTTCTGAGCACACCACAGTTATTCCCCAGAACAAACCTAAAATCAGTTTCAGGTTAATAAAAAATTTTTCTATCCTGCCTTTTGTGTATTTTACATCAAGAGCAAGGCAAGATCTCATCCAGAAGTCAAGTTTAAATTTATTCCTTTTTTGTCCTTGGTAGTTGCTCCAAGAAATTCTGTTTTGCTTCAGTTTTCTCCTCCTTTCTCCCCAGATTATCTGTGCACACCACAGTTATTCCCCAGAACAAGCCTAAAACCCCATGCAGGTTATTCTGATTTTTAAATGAACTCAAAGACCAGCCAAGGGCATTGCAAAGCAGACAGGGAGGGTTTATTCAGGTGAAATATCCTGGTTTTCACACCAATCCTGGATGAGCTGTGAGTTCTCAGGGCTTTGCAATATCCTTCAATCCCCGGGTGGGAAGACATTGTCATTTATTTTTGTGGAGAAGAAGAGGCACCTGTGGCCCAGCAGGATGTTAACGATGAGTTTCTATTTTTTGCAGAGCATCCAGGCAAGGAGAAGTTCATTAATGCCATCTCCATCCTGTTCCCACCTCGGGGTAGCCAAGCAACCCTGGCATCCCTGGGTTATATTTGGAGGAGGCAGGAGCACGGATGTTCTCCCTCCGGGAAATGATATTGTGCTGATAACTCCGTGTTTGCTTACCTGCCTCCTGCTCCGTCCACCCCCCCACCTCCTCTCCCACCCCCACGTGTCCCACGGTGATTAATGATTTTCCAGGGCTCCGTTTTTAGCTGTTGTTGGCTCTGTTAATTAAACAGGAGCAAGGTTTGGCCCGGAGGCTCAAACTGGCGGCATTTGCGTCACTCAGCTCTTGGTTCTGGGGCTCCTTTGGTTCGTTTTTGCTTCTGGATTTAAATTGCTTTTCTCCTGCAAGAGTTTGGTTTGTTCCAAATGTGTGACAGAGAATGAAAGCTTTGGTGAACAGGGAAAGTCTGGAGAAGAGAAGGCTCAGAAGGCTCCAGGGAGAGCTCAGAGCCCCTTCCAGGGCCTGAAGGGGCTCCAGGAGAGCTGGAGAGGGACTGGGGACAAGGATGGAGGGACAGGACACAGGGAATGGCTTTGAGCTGAAAGAGGGAAGGTTTCGATGGGATGTTGAGAAGGAATTCCTGACTGGGAGGGTGGGGAGGGGCTGGGATGGAATTCCCAGAGCAGCTGTGGCTGGCCCTGGGTCCCTGGCAGTGCCCAAGGGCAGGCTGGATGTGGAGTGGAGCACCTGAGATAGTGGAAGGTGTCCCTGGCCATGGCAGGGGTGGAATGGATGGGTTTTAATCCCTTTCCATGATGATTCTGTGATTTGAAGTCAGCATTCCTTTAAAACCTGCTCCCTTTGGAAATGTCTTTTAGGTTCCAAATCTCTTTTAGTTCCTCCAAACAGAAGAGACTCCTTCTCTCAAAACCCCTGGTTGGACCTGTTATGATCCATAAGTGTTAGAACCAAACTTTTCTTTTATTTCTGCAGCACAAAATCCTCCTCATTCAGCAGCTGCATCGAAATAAATTTGATTTTTTTTTTCACTCAGCCCTGAAGATGTTGAGCTCCGACAGCTCTTGAATTTAAGTGGTTTTAGAGTCTCTAAGCCCCTCTCTCCTCCCTGTGATCTTCTGATCCCTCACAACCCCCTGGGAGCAAATGGTCTCAGGCAAATCCTGGAGCTTTTCCAGGTTTCTTTGCTCCCAGTTTGAGCAGCAGCCAGGACAGCTGGATCCTGCTTCTCCCCTCGGAGCAGGAGTTGATTCTGCACTTTTGAAGCCAATTCACAGCTTTGGATTAAGAGGAGTTTGTTTATCACTTCAAGGACAGTATAAACTCATCCCTTTATCCTGGGGTTGATCCTATTTATCCCTGGAGTTTGTGCAAGGAGTGCTTGAAGAGATCAGTGTTTAATCCAAGGTGGACCTGGCTCAGAATATGGGGAATTCCTCATATCTGTCTGTCTGTCAGGTTTTTACACCATCTTCATTTAGCATGGAGCAAAAATATCCTTGGAAAATCCCATTTTTTCTCCCTAGAGTACACTCCCAGCAGGTGAAATAAAGGAGGGAAATCCTCCTTTACAAGCTGAGCATCTGGAGGAGTTTCCAGCCCTTTTTATCCCACATGTGAGGCAGGGAGGGAAAAATGGCCTTGGAAAAGAGGACAGATCCCTTTAAAATGTGAGTTTTACCCTTAACCACCTCATTCCTGAAAATCCTTGGCTGCAGCCAGATGAGAAATCAGGAGACAGGGAAGAAACTGGTGGAATTTGCCTTCCTGGGATTCCACAGAACACATCCCTCTCATTGGCAGAGATAGGAATTAAGGCATCATTGAACAAGGTCAAATGGGCTCGAGTGGATTTTCCACCTTATCTGGCATGGAATCTTATCCAGGCTGATTTTAGCAAGGAGCAGGAATTAGGGAACATAATGGGATTATTATGTCTAGACTAAGATGTCAGAGAGCAGGGAAGATGCATGGGAGGGGAGGAGGGACTGGGATAAAGAATGTTCAATATTCCATCATCCAAAGACACTGCTGGAATTCGGGGCTTTGGGTCAAAATACCCCTGGGACAACTGAGAGCCTGTTCCTGACTTTGGAGTCTGGATCCACGAGGAAAAATTATTCTCATTTTATGCCTTATCCTCCGCTTTTGATTTTCCAGGG
Source organism: Haemorhous mexicanus (assembly GCF_027477595.1). Taxonomy (NCBI): domain Eukaryota; kingdom Metazoa; phylum Chordata; class Aves; order Passeriformes; family Fringillidae; genus Haemorhous; species Haemorhous mexicanus. The sequence goes on from NC_082341.1 coordinate 1,670,270, forward strand.
GATTGATTTCCTCTTTTCATTCCTGTGTTGTCCCAAGGTTGTTCTCCTGGTTTTTGTGGTACCAGGCAGAGTTAAAACAGGGTCTGACTGTAGGATTTTGTTTCTCTCCCTGTCCCTCTCCACATCCTACAGCTTGGAGCAACATTTCCTTGGAGTAACATTCCCCTGGAGTAACATTTCCTTGGAGTAACATTTCCTTGGAGTAACATTCCCTTGGAGTAACATTCCCTTGGAGTAACAGTCCCTTGGAGTAACATTCCCTTGGAGTAACATTCCCTTGGAGTAACAGTCCCTTGTAGTAACATTTCCCTGGAGTAACATTTCCCTGGAGTAACAGTCCCTTGGAGTAACAGTCCCTTGGAGTAACATTTCCTTGGAGTAACATTCCCCCGGAGCAACATTCCCCCAGAGTAACATCCCCTTGGAGTAACATTTCCTTGGAGTAACAGTCCCTTGATGTAATTCCAGTGATGTCACAGCTCTGGGATCATCAAACTCCAAATGAGCCTTTCCCCATGGATTAGATCAGAATCATTTTAATTTTAAGGACACTCCCTGGAATTTTAAGGGAACACCCTGACCACTAAGCTCCCTTCAAGGCATCTTCCACACATGATCCATCCCCAAACCCAGAATGCTCTTGTCTAGTTAACAAAATATTTGGATTTTCCATCGTGTTCCTCTTATCACAGCCTCTCCTCCTTTCCAACTCCATTTTTTCCATTAGATTTTTCCATTAGATTTTTCCAGAATTAGTGTAGGACTTTGGTAACCCCACTTGTTCCTTGAAGTTCCACCACAACATTTTCTCCTGCTGCTTTTCCTTGGCCAGGCTCAATAAACCAAAGCTCCACGAGGGGTTTTTTTTTTTTTTTTTGGGAAGAGAAGATCTCCAAACCTTTTATTACAGCAGGAGATGTTGTCTCCATGGAACTCACCATTCCTGACTCTAAGCTGGTCCATTCTTAAATCATCTGGGTTTTTTCCCAATTCCAAACCCATGATTTGCCATTGATCCAGAAAGGAAAAGACTCTTCCTGGAAGCCACAGGGGTCCTAAAAAATAATGATTTTTCCTGGGCTAAAAACTAATTTCCAGTGGATTCTGCTGGGTTATTGATCAGATGAGTTGGCCAAGGTCATCCTAGGAACCACTGGCAAGGTGATGTTGGTTTTTGGGGATTTTTGAGGGGATGGTTTGAGGTTTTGGGTTTGATTTTGATTTTGTTTGGGTTTTTTTCCCCTCCAGTGTCTTACATATTTTTATGGCTCATCAGCACTGTGCTCAGAGCCATCCAGAATTTGCAGAAGAAATCAAATTAACCCAACCCAGGATATTTTCCCTGGGAATTAAATTTTGTAGGAAAGAGGGAATAGTCAGAGTCCCACTTGTTCTTCCTTAAGTCTCTGCAAACTTGGTCCTGAATTTCCGTAGGGAATACTCAGAGCCCCACAGGTTGTTCCTTAAGTATCTCTGCAAACCTGGTCCTAAAATTCCATAGGGAAGAGGGAATTCTCAGAGCCCCAGCTGCTATTCTTTAAAGCTCTCTGCAAACTATTCACCAGATATAAAAGCAAGAAAATTGGGATTTTTCCTTTTTTTTTTTTCCATAACAGACTAAACTTGAGCCTGCCCTGGGAGCTAGGAGTCAAACACAGGTTCCTGTTTTTGTTCCTTAATCTGACCCTTTTTATGGAGAAAATTCCCCCTTTCCAGCTGATCCTGAGCTCCCAGCTGACCGGACCTCTCCCTCCTGTACATCTGCACGGAGGGAAATGACAAAATATTCCAATTTCTCCCAAATGTCAACTTAGAAAAACACCCAAATAGGAAACAGCTGCCCCGGGGCAGCTTGGGAGATGTAAATTTAATTCTTGGAGCTGTCTCCACATCCCTCACTGCCACTTCCATGGTCCTGCTTTCACTGGAGAACACCTGGGAGCTGCTGGCAAGAGGCTGCTGGGGTGGGTGGGTGACTCCCAGTTGAAAACAAGCCATGAAAAAGCCTCTTCTATCCCAGGAAAAAAGGTAAACATGGAAGGAGGCACTCCCTGGAGCTGAATCAGATCCTGCCAACTTTATTCCGCTTGGTGTTCGCCCATGGAAGGTCTGAGCCGTTATCTTTGGAAATAGGAGGAGCTCCAAAACATCTCCTGTAGCTCCTGGTGGCCCTGCTGTTCCATTTTCCCACTCCAAAACAGGAAGAGCAGATTAGGTCTGGATAAATCCAAGTGTTCTCCTAAAAGAGACTCCCACTTTCCTTCCTGTTGTATTCCATCCTCAATTTGTTTTCTTTCCATTCCTTCCCTTTCCCATTACACATTTCCTCATGGATCAGAGGCAGAACTTGCTGCTGGAAAGAAACTCTAGTTCAGCTCAACTTCTCTGGGGTTTTCATTCCCAAGAATTCAGAGCTGGATAAACTTTTCAATGATTGATGCCTCAGATGGAAATTGAGGACCCTGATAAAATGTCCAAGGCCAGGTTGGATGGGGCTTGGAGCAGCCTGGGACAGTGGAAGGTGTCCCTGCCCATGGCAGGGGTGGGAATGAGATGAGCTTTAAGGTGCCTTCCAACCCAAACCAATCCCTGGGATTCTGGGATTCTGGGATTCTGGGATTCAAGACCTGCCCTAAAATTTCTTGAGTCAGGGAATTGTTTTGTTTCAATCCTACTGATGGGTTTCAAAGAAGGAAGTGGCATGGAATGATATTAAAGACATAAAAACTTTAAGGAAATCAAAAATAGGGATGGAAATGAAATATCAACAGGATTTGAGATACAAAAACAGAGGAAGGGTGCCCAAATCCTGGAATCACAGAATCCCAGGATGGTTTGGGTTGGAAGGGACCTGAGACGTGACAGTTCATTAATTCCATCCCCTGCCATGGGCAGGGACACCTCCCACTGTCCCACTCCCAGGCTGCTCCAGCCTGGCTTTGGACATTCCAGGGATCCAGGGCCAGCCACAGCTGCTCTGGGAATTCCATCCCAGCCCCTCCCCACCCTGCCAGCCAGGAATTCCCAATTTCCAATCTCCCATCCATCCCTGCCCTCTGGCAGTGGGAGCCATTCCCTGGGTCCTGTCCCTCCATCCCTTGTCCCCAGGCCCTCTCCAGCTTTTTTTGCAGGCACTAATACTCCCAGATCCCATACGCCCAGAATCCCTACATTTCCAGAGAACCTTATCTCTCCATCTCCTTCCTTCCTCAACACACAACACACATGAAACCAGAAAAGCTCCAAGACTTGGTCACCAGCAATTCCCTCAGAAATCCCACCAGGAACCAGGAATCCCATGAGGGATAACCCTGGAGATTTATTTACTCCCCCAACCAACACTTCTTTCTGGAGAAGCATCTGAAATCCAGGATGCCCCACAGTGTCTCAAATAAATTGAGACACCTTCATCTATTTTCCTAAAAATCCAGAAATTGAGGGATAGGAAAGGTTTTAAAAGGAACGCTGAAAAAACCTCACCTGAGAGCAGAATTCTTATGAAAGTTTTGTAGGAAAAAACCCAAGAAAATATTAATGTATCAAGAAATTCCAAGTGAGACAATAAATTCTTGGGATGTGAGGAAGCTGGAGTATTTACACCTGTAGGTTGTCTTAAATTCCAGCCCCAAAGGTGGAATTGGATCCCTCTGTCCCTCTTAGGTCTTCAGGTTTCACCTTGTCACCTTTAACAAGCCCAAGGAGTTTTGTTGGAATACAGAATTTCGGTCCTCAGCAAAACAAAACCACATTTAAAAGGAGGGGCAGGAAACTTCAGGCTCTGCAGGGAACCCGTAGGTGAATTATTTGATAATTGTGTTAATTATTATAATTATTTCAACAGGTAAAATAGGGCTGCTGCACCAGGAGAAGCTGAAATTGCTCTGAAAAAAAGGGGAAGCAATTCCAAGACAGGGTCCAGAGTGTGGTTGTGAGCACCAAAGCTGTGTCTGCTTCCAGGGCTTGGGAATTCTGAAGCTTCATCGAAAGGAAGAGATGGAAACCAAACACCATCCCTTGATTTCACAGAAACCTGGAATGGGATTGAAGGGACCTTATAAAATCATCTCATTCCCACCTTCCACTCCCCCAGGTTGCTCCAAGCCCCACCCAACCTGGCCTGGGACACTTCCAGGGACGAGGCAGCCACAGCTTCTCTGGGAATTCCATCCCGGCCCCTCCCAGTCAGGAATTCCTTCCCAATATTCCTTCTATGCCTGGCATCCTTCAGCTTAAAACCATTCCAGAAGTCTGTGCCATGTTATAACCACACAGTGCAGAGCATTTTCTCTGCCTTCTGCAGGTAAAAAAGGAGGAAAATTTAAAATTCATAGAGAAAATGGTCAAAATACAACTTCCAGCTGATGAGGTTCACCAAATGTTGTAAGAGACGGAGTCAGGTGTTGGAATTGGAAGGTGATTCTCATGTCCATGTCCTGTGGGAATGCAGAAAAGGACAATCCAGGTCTCCTTCTGACCTTCTCTCTGGTTCCAGCTGCACTTTCTCCACATTCCTGAATGTTCCTGTCCTTTTCCCAAAGTCTGAGCACGTCTTGGATTTTCTGGAGTTAAGTGCTTCCTCCTGTGCCATGCGAGCCATGGGGTCTTTCCCAGGATCCTCCAGAAATCCTTTTAAAAAGAAATATTATTTAATGACTTGGAGTATTAATGGTTCTCATTTTTCTCCCCATCATTCCTTCTCATTAATTATTCACCAGGGGAGGTTAAGATTGGATATTGGGAAAAAAAATTCCTGAGGGAAAGAGCTGTCAAGCGTTGGAATGGACTGCCTGGGGAAGTGGTTGGTGTCACCATCCTTGGAAAAGTGACAAAAACAAAACGTGCGGCTGTGGCACTTGAGGACATGGTGGTGGTGCTGGTTGAGGGTTGGCCTTGTTGATCTTAAATGTAGAAATAAACATGGAGTTGAGGAATTGTTAGGGTTGGAAAAGATCTCCAAGATCATCAAGTCCAGCCATCACCCAGCAGCTCCACGTTCACTAAACTCTGTCCTCAAGAGCCACATCCACACATTTTTGGAACAATTCCAGGGGTGGGGAGTCCAATCCTTCCCTTTTCACCTCTTCCAAGGCTTGACCACCTTTTCCATGAGGACTTTTTTCCCTGGTATCCAATCTAAGTTTCTCCTGGATCATGCTGTAATTTGAGGCCTACAAGATGCTGAAAGTTGAGGCCTACGTGAAAACACGGCACTAAATTTAACAATTACGTGCGAAAATCTTAGATCAGGCCTAAAACCCTACAGCTCCAAGAAGGATTAAAACTCCCAAAAATTCCACCCCAGCTCAATGCAAACTAAATTTGCATCATACTCCACCTAAAGACAATTTCTTCTTCCACCCACTAGATGGGAGCAAACATTAATTTATGGGATCGTGCCAGCTCTGGATATTGGATGTCTGATGCCAACGTGTGTGGTCTTGTGGCTTGGAGTTCCCTTTTTAGTGCTGTTTAATGAGGGAAATGTAGAACTTGGAGCAAATGGATTCTCGGACATCATAAAAAGTGGGGATTGGCTGAGGGCCAAGGGATCACTTCAAAAATTCCCTACAAAAAAATCAAGGAGTGGAAACCTGGAGTGTGTTGGCCTCCAGACCAAATCAAATATTCCTGTTTGCTCACGGGGTGGTTTATTTTTAAGCCTTGACTAAGCATCTGCAAGGAAAATATTTGGGATTTGGATCTCTCCATGTTCATTCCCTGCCTTCACCTTCTGACCAGCAGGCCGAGAATAAAATTGTGTGTCATGGAAAGCTGAGCTGTGGAGGTTAAACAATTCCTAGAGTTTTATTTAGTGCAGGGATCAGCTTTCCAAGAATTGTCCATTAAGAGCGAGGAATTTTCTGTTGCAGCAGGGAGGGATATGGATAGTCCTAATCACTGTTTTTTAAGGAATTGTTGATAAATGAAAACGTCAACATAGCAACACCAGAGTATCCAGAAACTGCAAGAAATTCCAGCAGAGCTCCTTGTGGGATTTGTATCCTGTGATGTTTGCACAAAGGTTTCTTCCCAAGCCAAATGCCCACTGTGGGGAGGGAATTGAAGGGCAGAGGGAGCTCAAATCCTGGGATAGTTTCCTGGAATTGGGCATCCCAGCCAGTCCAGTCCCTTTAGTGGAGGGGATTCCTGGTGAATCCTGAAGATTTGGCTCTGTAGCGAACATTTTTTGGTCCGAGTCCCTCAGTTTTTGGGAGTGCACAACAAATTAAGACTCTTTTGGGCTTGGATTTTCCTTTGGGAGTGATGGGAAAATCCCTATGGAATGTTTGTATTCTCCTGCCAGTTATGAGGCAGCCTAAAATGACTTAATTTAGATATAGACATTAAAATATGTAAAATTAGGGGAGATTTGTGCCCCAGCTCTGGAAGGAAGGAAGTGGTGGAAGGGAGGGAGGGAGGAAGGAAGGAAGGAAGGAAGGAAGTGGCGGAAGGAAGGAAGTGGTGGAAGGAAGTGGCGGAAGGAAGGAAGTGGCGGAAGGAAGGAAGGAAGGAAGGAAGGAAGGAAGGAAGGAAGGAAGGAAGGAAGGAAGGAAGGAAGGAAGGAAGGAAGGAAGGAAGGAAGGAAGGAAGGAAGGAAGGAAGGAAGGAAGGAAGGAAGGAAGGGAGGAAGGAAAGAAGTGGCGGAAGTGGCGGAAGTGGCAGAAGTGGCGGAAGTGGCAGAAGGAAGGAAGGAAGGAAGGAAGGAAGGAAGGAAGGAAGGAAGGAAGGAAGGAAGGAAGGAAGGAAGGAAGGAAGGAAGGAAGGAAGGAAGGAAGGAAGGAAGGAAGGAAGGAAGGAAGGAAGGAAGGAAGGAAGGAAGGAAGGAAGGAAGGAAGGAAGGAAGGGAGTTTTTCTGGCAGTATTTTCAAACTCTCACTACTGGAGACATGAAAGAGCTTCGTGGACAGAATCATCATTTCATGATCCATGTTTTCCAGAGGGTGGCATCTGGCAGGATGGAAGAGTACCAAGGAATGACACTTGAGGCAATTTGATCCCTCTCAAGAAGTTGATAAATGGAATCCCACAGTCCTGGTTTGGGCTCTTTGCGCACAAGCTCTTTGTGGATTGTCAGCATTCAGCATTTCCAGCATCCAACAGGGAATTCTGGAATGGTTTTGGTTGGAAGAGACCTTAAGGATCATCCAGTACCAGCCCCCTGCCTTGGGCAGGGACACCTTCCATTATTCCAGCCTGGCCTAAAAAGTTTTTCATCAAATACTGATCCAACCGCATCACCCTCCCTCCTCATTCTCATGTCAGCCCCAAATACATCCTAAAATCCAGGGAGTGGAGAAGGAATATTATTAACATATAAATAACAGTAAGGAATATTATTTTCTGAATATTGTTTCCTGATCTGTAAATCCTCTGTGTTGGTAAAATCTTGTTAGTGACACTACCACTAACATGTTATTGTTAGTGACACGACACTGACGCTCCAGCTGAGTCATCCTCAAAAACAAATCCCAAAGAGAAACCCCAATCCCAGATTTCTTTTTTATTTTAATGAGAAGAGCAAAGCAAAGGGCACCAAACATAAACCAAGGGAGTCAAACCACTTTGTTTTAATTAAAGCTGCACAAAGCCCATAGCAGCTTTGCCCAGGACATGGAAGTGACAGCAGAGAGTGATCATTATTCCTAAGGGAAGAGCTGCCAGGAGAGCACTGAGGGAGCTTTAATTTGTCGTGGAAAAAGCCTGTTAATTACAGCTAACGAGCTTAGAGCAGGGTCTGTAAAACAGTGGCCCCCGAGTGAAGAAGCCTCCTCCAGAATTAACCTTGTCATGAGCCCTGACAGAGGCCAGAGCAGCTCTGGGGACTCTCAGGAGGTGACGAGGTCTCCAGGCTGCTCCTTTAATTAGCCCTGGGATAGCTCCAGAGAATTTCCTGCTGCAGTTCCTGGGGGGACAGGGCAAAGGCCTCTGGAGCAGCCCTGCATGGAGGGAGGGATGTTTGTACAAAGGGCTGACCCCCAGAATCGCTGGGCTGGCCTCAGCTTGGGGGTCAGGAGCCCAGAATGGCCCGTGGTCATTCCTAAGTGGGAGTGGGGGTGGGAAAAGGGTCAGGGAAGCAGTGCCAGGAGTGTGGAAATGGAGTCCAGACCATGAGGGAATTTTCTGAGGTCCCTCCCAACACGAACTGTTCTGTGATTCCATGACTGTGCCTTCTGCAGGGTGCTGCAGGACCCTCGTTTTCCCCATCGTCCCTTTCCAGGAATTCTCTGCTGCACCATGGAATATCCAGACATCCCTCGACACTTCCGAAAGGGAACAAGCTCTCAGTGGGGTGTGGACCTGGGAGAACCACACAGAGACTTTGGGTTGTGTCTGTAAAAGCAGAGAAGAATAAATTTAACCCCAAAGGTTTTGATTTCTTTCCCTCTCTATTAATGTTCTCCCCACACAAATGTTCTGGGGAATCAGGAGTGGATCTCTCTAAATTCCAGAATCCTTGAATCCCAGAATGGCTTGGGTTGGAAGGGACATTAAAAATTCCCCAGATCCAAACCCTGGGGTGCGTTTAGGTTGGATATTCGGAAAAATTTTTTCATCAGAAGGGTTGTCCGGCCTGAGGGCAGTGGTGGAGTCCCCATCCCTGGAAGGATTTAAAAGCCATGTGGTCATGGCACTTGGAGATATGGGATAGTGGTGGCCTTGGGAATGGTTGGACCCAGTGATCTTGGAGATCTCCAACTTAAAAAATTCTGTGATTCTCCGAATCTCTCACAGATTTATGAACGTATTTTTTGATAACTTGGCAAAGCAGAGAGGTACTGGTCAATCATCAACTTCCTTATCTCCACGGATCATCTGAAGTGCTCTCCTGCCAGGTCCACAGGACTGCACATCTAAGGCAAAGAGCTGGCACTTGGTGGAAATGCCCATTTTCCAATGAGGAGCCGTTGGATAAAGAATGTACACATTCCAAATTGATAAGGAAACTGATAAGGCCGCCTTTTGTGCTGAAAGATCAACAAAACCAGGAAAGATGGTTCTTGAACTCTGCTTTGAGAGGCTGCAGAGGATGGCACAGATGGAGGTGTTCCCTGTCCCTGGAAGTGTCCAAGGCCAGGTTGGATGATGTTTGGAACAACCTGGGCTGGTGGGAGTTGTCCCAGCTCTTGGCCACAGGTGGTCTTCAAGGTCACTTCCAGCCCAGCCATTCCAGGATTCCTTGAAGATGAACTCCTCATCCTCTGGGAAGTGGCAGCTACCAGGGAAAAGGATTTATATGAATTTGTTTCCCATTCCATCTGCGCTATCCTGGGAATTCATCCCTTGTGGCATCCCCTCAGAATTCCAGAGTCTCTCACCTGGTCATGGATGAACTTCTGTGCTCTCCATGCCCACTGCCCTACAGAGATTCCGGATTCTCTTTCCCCCAGAAGCTGAGAAAAGGGACAAAGGTCCTTGTCCTCTTCCTGGACAGGATGCTGGGCTAAAGCGACCTTTTCCCTGCTCCAGGGCAGCTGTTCCCACGTTCATTAGCAGATCCAGAGGTTTTTAACAGCTGCTGCAGCTGCTCCCAGTTTTAGCTCCGGAGGATTCCAGTAATTCCTTCTGCACCTTGGGATGACGAGGTGGTTGTGATCCCAGCCAACCTTGGGATGCATTTAAACCCAATGGCACAGACAAATCCATGACTTTGCAGGAATTATTGCCTCTGCTAAAAATTTAATTGGGTAATGCAAATTTTGATGCAGCTTCCCGCATGAGCAGGGTTGGTTTTGGGGTTTTTTTTGGAAGATCTTTACCCAAAACCCCCCAGCTCTTGGAGCACTGGGATTATATCAGATAATCTGTGAAGAAAAATGCATTTTAAAAGTTATTCCTACAAGGATTTGATGATGTTCCACTGCTGGAATGTGTATGTGCCTGGCCTGACTCCCCTGCCCTCATCCACTAAAAATCTCCCCAAATCTGCTCCCCGGGATATCATTCCCAGCTTTCCTGGGCAAGGCTGAGCTGTGTGGTCCAACCTCAGCCCAAACCAGGACCTTGAGGGAGCAGTAATGACGCTGCTGGCCTCGGAATGCCGGCTCAGCCTCTGCTGGGATTTTCTCCTGGCCACATCCCTGTGATCCTGAGGGGGAAATCTGGGAAAACGCTTTGGGAGGACACCAAATGTGGGGCTGTGACAGATTAAATAATCCATTTCATTCACTCTTCCATTTAAAAGCTCAGCTCCCATTTTCATGTCTTTGGGATTCTGTGGGCATCCTGTTGGATTGGGAATTCCCAAGAGCTCTTTTAAAGGCTTTCCTTGCCTTCATAAACCCACAGCTGTTTTGGCTGGAAGTCTCCAGCTCTTGGCATGGGATTCAATTCCCAACTTGCCACCTATGGAGTCTGCACATGCCCAGCTTTGAGGGTCCTGCTGCTGGAGTGAGTGATTTTCTTTTTTCCCAGCTGTTTTTTCATGGAGCAGCCCAGCATTCCCTTAACTCTTTTTCTGTTCCTTCTTCCCACAAAACCATAACCTCCCCAGTAACTGATATCCCTAATCCCTTAAGGATCGGCTGTGCTGCTGTTGCTGTGTTGACAAATCCAGAATTCCCTCTCCCAGTTTATTCCAGCAGCTTCCATCATTCCCAGCTGGTTTCAAGCTCCAAGTGCTGGGTTATGTCACCAAGAAGGCCCATCAGTCATAAGGAAAACAATTACTTTATCCAGAGAATCCTGGAGGATCCAGAGACAATCCCTTCAGTATTCCATAAGGAATTACAAATTCCAGGTGTTTCGTCTCTGTAATAATCACAGAGGGTGTTTTCCTGCGAGTCTCAAGTTTTCCAGGTTTTTGGGGTGTCCAAGATCAAGGAGGGAAGAATGAGGGGGTTTCACTGAAATCCAGGAATGGCTCCAAGGGAGGAAGGGTTGGGAGATCTTCAGAATAAATTAAAAAAAAAAAAAACCAAAACTCTCCACACTTCAGATTGTCAGGAATCATGGAATAATTTAGGTTGGAAAAGAGCTCCAAGATCATCGAGTTCAACCATTCCCCCACCAGAAAACCATGTCCCCAAATGCCACATCCACACATTTTTGGAATACTTCCAGGGGTGGTGATTCCAACACCTCCCCATTCCAATGCCTGACCACCCTTTCCATGAAAAAATTTCCCTAAATATCCAACCTAAACCTCCCCTGGCACAACCTGAGGCTGTTCCTCTCCCCTTGGATAGGAGCAGCACGGGGAGTGGGTCAGCATTTGCCTCCTGAATTCCTCCCGCTGTCATTCCAGGGACAAATCTCCCTGTGCCTGAGAGCATCATTCCCAACACTCATCCCTAGTTTTTCCAAACATTTATGTACATGGTTGGTTTTACAAATATTTTCAATTTCTTAATTTTTGTGGAGCACTTTTTTTTAACACATGTTCAAATATTTCCTGATTCCTGGCTGATTATTTCATGGAATTTGCCAGTGATAAATTAGGAAATCAACCATCATTTCTCAGTCCTGAATCTTTATTCCCAAAATATTTCTCTGGCTCACCTGAATCCTGACTGGAAAATATTTAAGTGGCTAATTCCAGGACAAAAAAATTGATGAGGATGTGTCTGTAAACTTTGGAATTTCATCTGTTTGAACACTCACGTAATTCCATTCAATAAAAAAAGGACGCATTCCTTGATCCATGAATCCGTGGGTTTGGGGATTTTGTTTTGGATGGATGTAGAATGTTGCCAATATCCCACAGGGAATTCCAAAGTTCACCTCCAGGCTGTGTGGAGCACTTTGGAAACACCCATTCATTTCCTTGCATTATAGATTTTATTGGAATAAACGCTCATTCCTTGCTCATTTCCCTTTTAACTCCTGATTTTATATCCTTTGATCACATCCAGCATCAAACCTCTCTCTTCCTTGCTGATTTCCTGGTTTGTTCTTTGGGAAAACTATTCCATATGTTCAATCCTCATAGGAAACTTTTTATCCATTTGCTGCCCCTGATTCTCACTGAAGAGGGAACCAGGACTGAAAAGAACCCAGGAACTCTCTGGGAAGAGCATCTCCATTCCTCAGGAACCAAAAAATTCCTCTTCTCCCACTTTTGTCCTTTTTTAGGGAATATAAACTCCCTACAAACAAAAATTTGTGGGTTTTTGGTTTGGTGTTGTTATTGTGGTTCAAGCTCATGGTGCAAACTGAGGGAATGACAGAGTTTTCCAGCAAAAATGATTTTCCAAAGCAAATCTCTTCTACCAAATCCCATCATGCTGGCAGGATAATGGCATGGAGCAGTGCCAGAGGGATTTAGGTTGGATATCAGGGAAAGGTTCTTCTCCCAGAGGGTGCTGGGCACTGCCCAGGCTCCCCAGGGAATGGGCACATTCCCAAGGCTGTCAGAGCTCCAGGAACATTTGCACAACTCAGGGACAGGGTGGGATTGTTGGGATTATCCCGGGCAGGACCAGGAGCTGGACTGGATGATCCTTGTGGGAATCCTCCAGCTCAGGATTTTCTAGTCTGTGATTCCCCCTGGAGTATTCCCAGTCTCCCATGTGTTCCTAAATCCACTAATTAACATGGATTTCTTTTCTGATCCTTCTTCCTTCCTCCCTTTGCTGTGTCCTGGGGATCTCCTCCTGGGCAGGAGAGGATTCCTGCAGGGCCATGTGTCTAAATTCCCAAGGGTTCAAGGCTGGAGAACGGCAGGTGGAATTCAGGTTGTGGTTTGGACACAAGGAGGAATATGGAAGAAATTTCAGGAGGGGAGAAGAGGGATTTGTGGTGTTTGGGTGGAGAGAAGAGGGATCACAGCACAGATATCCGGCCTTGGTGGGCTCAGCACCTCGACATAAGGGCCCTAATTTGGAAGTGGACCTGGAGATGTGTGGGAAGGTGGATTTGGGAGACAGGGAATGAGTCCAGCAAGAGTTAACTCAGCCAGCCCCCAGTGCCTCCTCTCACCCAGTGCCTCCCACACTTCCCAAATCCCAGGCTGTGCCTTCCTTATCAGCCCCCAGTGCTGACAGTTTGCCCAGGGATGTTTTCCGAGGGATATCAGTGCTCCTGCTTCCCTTCCCAAGGGCTCCTATCTCTGCCTATTTCTCAGCAGCTCTTCACTAGGGCAAGGCCCAGGCAGCGAGGCTGTGGCTTGGTTTGGAAAACAAAACCTCAGTTACAAGGAAAACAGACTCAGCTGTTTTTTCTGAGCCTGGTTTTTTGCAGGAATTGCAAAAAAAAAAAAAAAAAAAAATTAAAAATTCCCAGGAATGTTGGTGTGCTGTAATTAAAATGGAATAATGAGATGAAATTGTTCCCCCAATCCCAGCTTTTCGACATAATAGAGGATTTGCTCTGGTGAGGATTTGGGGGATTCTGGGAATCACAGGATTATTAAGGTTGGAAAAGCCCTCTGAGCTCATTGAATCCAAACAGGAGCCCAGCACTGCCAAATCCACCCAGTCCATGTCCCCAGGTGACACATCCGATTAAAAACCCTTCCAGGAATGGTGACTCCACTTCCCTGGTCATCCTGTTCCAATGCCTGACCACCCTTTCTGTGGGGAAATATTCCCTAAAATCCAATCTAAACTCCCTCTGGCACAACCTGGGGCTGTTTCCTCTTGTCCTGTCCGTTGCCCCCTGGGAGAAGAGACCAATCCCAGCTGGTTCCATCCTGCTTTATGGGATTGTAGAGAGCAGGAAGAGATCAATCCTAGATGGAAAACACTCCCGGGAACCCTAAGTGATAACACAGCTGATCAGCTGAGATCAAAGCTCTCCAGGATCAGCTGAGTCACAAACCAGAAAAGATTTGCCGCAGTCTGGATTTCAGGAATCTGAGCAGGATCCAGCAATTCCAGGCAGGAATTCTCTGGGCTCAGACTGGATTCTGGATTTCAGGAATCTGAGCAGGATCCAGCAATTCCAGCAGGAATTCTCTGGGCTATGACACCCCAGCAGTGGGAAGTGTGTCCACAACTGCCCCTTCCAATCCTAACAAAATAAACAACAAGCAAGGATAACATTTAAGGAAATCTTAACAAGTGGAAATTGAATTAAAGGAATTTTTCTATCTTGTTTTTACTTTTTAAAAAATTTTCCTAATCAACAAGTTGGTAATGAGGGAGTGGCAGCCCAGGAACTTCCAACGAGTCCAGTGCAAACTGGAAAAGGCTCCAAGCAGTTCCATGGAGAGGGAATCACTCCAGAGGCTTCTTCAGACAGCAAATCCAGGGAGCTGCTCTGCTCCTCACTGCAGCTTTGACACTTCCAGGGATTTATGCTGGAGGTTCTTCCAAAGGCTTTTATCCCTCTTCACTCTGCTCCTCCGACTTCTTGAGGAGTTGGACGTTGGGGGATGAATAAATTTGGTTTTCAGTGCCCCCACTTGGCCCTCACTGAACACAAATCCCAATAATTCCAGCAAACCACAGAGAGAACTGGAGCCTATGGTGAGGAATTTTGAAGATTCTTGAAGAATCAAAGCTCAAAACTTCTCAGCAAGTGATGAAAAGGATGAGATGGAAACACAAAGCCACATTTTTGACAAACCCAGTAATTCCCAGAGCTCAAAGCCACCCGTCCTGCAGAATGGAGGATTTTAAAGCAGGGATAACTCAGCTGCTGGGTGTGGCAGCACATAAAGCTGTTGTAAAATACTCACTGAGTGTGCAGAGAGTTCACTGATCACAGCACCCAAGGCTGAGCCTCCGGACTTAAAATCAGTGCAAGAGTCGATGGAAATGGAACCATTTTCCTTGATAATTCCGGTGTCACTGACCCAGTTTTTGTGATAATTCCGGTGTCACCGACCCGGTCGTTATCAGAATAAAAATCCAGTTGGTCAAGTCAAGGCCACCAGTACTGGAAATGAAAGCGTGAAATCCCGAGGTCGGAAACCTCACCAGGGACAGCACTGACAGCAAAAATATGAGGAATGGTTTGACAGGACCAGGATGGAGTTTGTAGGAGAAACTGGGACTTGACCCTGGAGAGTTTGCTCAGCTGAGCTCGGCTGTGGGGTATGGAGGCAATAACGGCCTCGTTCTGCACCCCCTGCCTCCAGAAATGAGGGGAAAAAATAAAGACCCATTAAAAAACAATTTAATTTTCTTTTTTTAACCTGATCAAGTAAAAGATTCCCTGCTCATGGAAGGGAGGGGTTGGAATTTCATCTTTAAGGTCTCTTCCAACCCAAATCATGAATTCCATGATTCCATGACTCTTAATCACTGGCAACAACACCATCCCTTAGATTTGAATTTTGATTTTAGGGGCTCTAAGGTACCGTGTTTTCAAGTGTTTATTTATTCCTGAAAGGAAAAAATACTCTTTTTGAATAAAAACAACAGTCTGAGAGTCAGGTAATTCCTGTAGCTGGGAATTCAGCAAATAGAGGACAAAATAAGGCACCATGCACAAAAAACCCCAAAACCTAAGAGTGATCACTACCACTGGACTCTCACCTTCATGTCTGTTGTGACAGCAGGATATTTTACAGCTCCTAAACAGAAAAATCTAAATCAAAATAATCAGAAGACTTTTCTGTCTGAGCAGTTCTGGTTCACCAAAAGGTAGCACTCCAGTCACCTTCTTTTATTCAGAAATCACCTTTATTTCCCTTCTTTGCCTATGAAAAATCCTTTTACTCATACCCTGAGGGATAAAATATAATTTGCGCGAGGCCTTTGCTGTGCAATTTGCACCAAAACCCTTGGTTGGCTGCCAGGCTCATAATCCCAGCCCCTGCAGAATGAAATGAAGACATTAATATCAGTTTTTATTAAGCTGGTAATAAGGCAGAGCTTAAAGCAAACGCAGGTGGAGGAGATTTGATGCCAAGGTTTTAAACACACGGCTTGGATGCGGCCAATCCCAGCTCCAGGCAAGAGATTTGGGAAGGGCACATGGAATTCCTTCTTTCAGGCTGGAGGCTGTGGCCAGAATCCCAGAATTCCAGAGAATTCCAGAATCCCAGGGTGGGTCAGGCTGGAAGGAACCACAGTGGGATCGTCTGGAAGCAGCTCCCTGCTCCAGCAGGGCACACGGAAAGTAAAGCCATAAAATATCCACATCTCCCCTTCCAGGGTAATTCAGATTGTTTTCCAGGGTGTTCCTAAACCCCTATCTGTCCCCGGGAAGAGCCCAAAGCTTTGATTCCCTTTTGAGACCTGTGGTGGTTCCAGCTGTGGGTTTCTCTGGGTCAGGACTGAAGGCACTGAGACAGCAGTTCATGTTCACACTCAGGTGTTTATTATTTCTTATCAGTAACACAGTCTCACTGCTGGGAGTTCAGCAGCTTTTCATCAGAAGGCACAAAATGGCCACAATCTCTTGTTCCAAGGGCTTTTAAGACTGAACTATCCAATGAAGAGCTGACACCTGGATTATTTTCCCTTTTACCCCAATAACTGATCCCACAGAGCCCCCAGTGCAGACTTGTCTGCCCAATTCCAAAATGCCACCCAAACCCATGGAGAAGGAGGAAGAAGAAGCATGAAGAAGAAACCCAGGATGACACCCTGTGCCCTCCATTTGCTTCCATCCACAACATCCTAAAAACCCCAAACCCTCAATTTCTCACCCAGTGACACACCTGCACTGCTCTCTATCATCTATTTCACACTTGTGTGGGTTCCAGTCTGTCTTGGAGTCTGGGAAACTTTCTCCATGAGTGAGGGTCAGAGTCAGTGCTGCCCTGGGGGTCAGGGCACCCCAGAGCAGACACAGAAATATTCCCAGTGCCCTGGGTTTGCACAGAGACCCTCCCTCTGGTTTTGGGAGCCCAGGGGGTGAGGATGGCACCGTCCCCCCTGGGGCTGCCCCGACACGCTGCCCTCTCCTTCTGGGTTATCTGCAGGTCATGGGAACCACGAGGGACATTCCAAACCCACCAGGTTTGAATCCCTCAATCCCTCCAGGGAAGGATTTGGCCAAGGGGAATTGTCACAGCCCCCTAATCTCCACTTGTGAGGCTGATTGGAGCTCCTGTTTCCACTGCTCCTGAGGTGCCATTGTCACTGTGGGACCAGGTCATGGGATTTCTGTCACACCCCACACACTTCATGTGTCATGGAAACGGGCTCCACCATCTCCTCCCAGCCCCTCCTTCCTTGGGTTTTATTTTTTCCTTCTTTCCTCCCCCTCCTCCTTCTCCTTCTGCTTCCCCTCAGCTCCTTTTAGCTCAGGTTTTAAATAGAAACACCCTCAGCACATCCCCGGGCCAGGAGAAATTGTTTCAGGGGTAGGAGATGGAGCTTCCCAGATCAAGGGCCACTTTTGGCAGGGAATGGTCCTTTTTCCAGGGAATGACTGTTTTTTTCCAGGGAATTCTTCAGGCCCAAGAAGGCTTTTCTGCCTGGGAGCAGAACGAGCAGTTTAATTTGGGAAATTCATTCTAGCAAGCACCTTTGGGAGGAAAGCTGCTGCAAGCATCAAGAGAAGGATGAAGCTGCTCAGGTTGAGGGTTTATGTGCCCAGGGCTACTTCGTTCAGCTCAGCACAGCCCATCTGAGCTGGGTGGACAAGAGAATCACAGAATTCCAGAATCACTGAGGTTGGAAAAGATCTCCAGGATCAAGGAGTCCAACCAGTGCCCGATGCCCACCTTGTCCCCAGCCTTGAGCACTGAGTGCCACCTCCAGGAATTCCTTGCACACCTCCAGGGATGGGGACTTCCAACCTCCCTGGGCAATTCCAATGTCTAAAAACCATTTCCAGGAAGAAATTCCTCCTGGTGTCCAACCTGAGCCTCCCCTGGCCTTTTCTTCTCCTCCTGGGAGCACAGCCCGACCTCCCCGGCTGTCCCCTCCTGGCAGGAGCTGTGCAGAGCCACAAGGTCCCCTCTGAGCCTCCTTCCCCCCAGGCTGAACATTCCCAGCTCCCTCAGCTGCTCCTCACAGGATTGAATCTTCAAAGTCGTGGCCTGAGGTGCAAAACAACCAGGGAATGACGAGAAGATTCCCCTGAATGCACTGTTGGAAATGATGGAGATTCCCATTTTGGCTCTGCCAATGACCTTTTGTGACAGCTGAGAAGTCGGATCAGTGCTGTTTTCGTGTTTTTCATAAGGATATGGAGTGGGAACGGCCTGAAACTGAAGGATGGGAGGGTTAAATGGGATTTTGGGAAGGAATTCCTGGCTGAGAGAGTTGGGAGGCCCTGGCACAGGTTCCCAGAGCAGCTGTGGCTGCTCCTGGATCCCTGGAAGTGTCCAAGGCCAGGCTGGACAGGGCTTGGGTCACCCTGGGACAGTGGAAGGTGTCCCTGCCCATGGCAGGGGTGGCACTGGATCAGCTTTGAGGTCTCTTCCAACCCAAACCATTCCAGGATTCCATGAATTTCACATCCCTGCTGTCTGCTTTACTTCTTTTTAAAACAATCCACTCATTCTGCTCCCAGGTATGTTTTGTTGCCCTCTCTCTAAGGATCCTTCCAATAAAGAACCATGGTTTGTCCTGTGGTTCTGGGGCCCCACCTCCTTCAAGGAGGTTCAAAATCCCAGGAACTTCTGCCAGGTGGAAAATTCGGGCGATGGACAGAACAATCTGACTTGGCAAAACATAAATGAACTTTCTGCTTTCTACCTGAGCAAGAGCTGACACAGATTAATGCTCTCAATGGGCTTTTGCTGGAGAAGAAGCCATAGCAATTAAACATGAGAAGAAAAAAGGAAAAGAAAAAATGTTTGGATTCTCTTGGTTTATCTCCTTTCTCTTGGTGCTCCTGTGTTTTTCCTCTCCATCCCTATTAGACGGGATCTGTTGAATTCCAGACTTTCCACGAAGTTACTGTGCTTTCTGTGTCGTGTTTTCTGAAGCCACAGAGTTCAGAGGGAAATAATTCAATTCTTTATGTGCTTGGCTGGGCTAGATTTGGTCTATCATGAAATGGAAAATATTCCTTCTCCTCCCACCTGGAAGCAGGAGACAGCAGGAATCTACTGGTGTTTTTTAAACCAGTTTTTGTGTTGGCCCAGTATGAGTAAAGACCCCAAAATAAAAAATCCCAGAGCTTTAATTGCTGCTGCATGTCAAGAGCTGAGCAGTTCTTCTCCACTACCCTCATTATTGTCTTCCTTGC
Organism: Haemorhous mexicanus; assembly: GCF_027477595.1. Lineage (NCBI taxonomy): Eukaryota > Metazoa > Chordata > Aves > Passeriformes > Fringillidae > Haemorhous > Haemorhous mexicanus. The sequence goes on from NC_082341.1 coordinate 1,689,308, forward strand.
CTATACAAATACCCAAACCTTGAAAATCCTAAAATCCTAAACAATACCTGTACTTTGAAAATCCTAAAATCCCAAACACCTACGCCTTGAAAAATCCTAAAATCCAACTCTGCAGTTGGTGCTGTGACCACTGAAATGGTTACAAGACAGAAAATTAAACAGAGAAGGTGGTGCTGATACAAACAGACCGTGATCCCTGCAGAAATCCAGTTTTAGGGAGGTTTAGGTTGGATATTAGGGAATATCCTTCCTGGGAAGGGCTGTCCAGGCCTCCACAGCCTGCTCAGGGCAGTGGTGGAGCTGCCATCCCTGAAGGAATTGAAAAAATGTGTGGAGATGGTTTAGTGGTGGCCTTGGCTGTGCCGGGGGAATGGTTGGACCTGATGATCCCAAAGGTCTTGTCCAGCTTGATGATCCCAAAGGAAGTTTTCCCACCAAAACGATTCCATGAGGAGCTCCCAGCCATACATTTAATGACAGTCAAAGAGCAAGGAAGAGTGAGGAGTGAGCTGGGCACTGCTGTCCCTTCCTGAGATGTGGAAATAAATGACAAAAGAAGGAAAACACCAATAAAAATGTTCCCCCTTGAGAGTGGGGTTTTTTGACCCTGACTTTTTGACCCCAAATTTACAAATTTCTGGGTGCAGGTGTAGCACCAAAGCTTCCCCAAACTCTGTAGCACTGTTCTGGGACAATTTTGGAGTTGGATGTTGCTGGATAACATCAAAAAAATCTGGATGGAAATAAAATGGTCTAGAGGCAGAGACGATGTCCTGGTGCTGTCCTTAGGGTCCTGGAAGGGTTGGGAAAACCGTCATGGAAAGCAATGCATGCCTGGAGCAGTTTTGTCTTTCATTCCATCAGAATCCCGGAATTGGAAGGGACATTAGGGATCATCCAGTTCCAACCCTGTTCCATGGGCAGGGACACCTCCCACCGGCCAGGCTGCTCAGAGCTCTGTCCTTTATCCATTAAATTTGGGAGCCAAATCCAGAGCAAGCCCTCCTCTGACATCACCCTGGGCCACACCAGGGAGCAAATCTGGGGCAACACTGATTTTGGGGCTCAGTTTCAGCCTCTCCCCTCATTTCACCTCACAGATGCATAAATGGGAGCTGGGAATGGGGCTGGCAGTCGGGAATGGGAGCAGCCATTGGAATCAGTTCTTCCTGTGGTAAAATCCAAACTTGCAGCAGGTTCTGGAGCATGGAAAGTTTCATCCTCCATTCACCAAAGCCAAGCTGGGCTGTCTCTGCAGCCAGGGAATGGTTTGTGCACCAAAAAACCAGGAAAACGTGTGGAGGTTTGTGTGTGTGCTTAAAACCCTTCTCCAAACATCCGGCCCTGGAAAAGGATCCGAGTCCTGCCCACAGCAAAGCAGATTTTCCACGAATCCGTTTGATCCCAAAGATGAGAAACGTATGGGGAGCTGATGCTTCTCTTTTCCTGGGAGGGGGAGAAAACCAGCCCAGAATTCATCTACCAAATAATCAGGATAATTACAAAATAAATACAAAGCAGCCCGTTGGCAAACACGGCCGTTCCAGGGATATTTCCCACTAATAACTCCGGGACCACTGGGATAACAGTGTGGATTAACAAGAAAACAAACCACCACAGAGCTCATGTGACCCTCTGTGGCTGTCTCGTTGTAGAGAAAGGCTCCACATTTGCTTTGAATTATTCTGTGCATGGCCTGAAAATAAAAAAAAATGGTTTCTTCCCCCCCCCCCCCCCTTTTTTTTTAATGCATTGTTTTCTATGTGTTTCATATTCTTTTATGTTTCTTTCTGGGAATGCTTAATCTGTCTCCATGTTCTCCAGTCCTGTTCCAGCAGGACAGGAATGGGCTGCTGAATTTACCTTTTTAAATTCAATTTATAGCCAGGCAACAAATATTCCTCTCTCCACCGCTCATGGTAAAGCAGCATTCCTGCAGTAGGGAATTATGGATAAAATCCAGGGTTATTTTATTTGCCTCGCCCTGGCTGCAGAGCCTTTTCCTCCTTGACAGCTCTCACATCTTCTCATTTAAATTTAATCTCCAAAAATGCACAACTTTTGTCACGCATTTTATAGGCATCAATAAAATGTGGGTGTTTTGCAGCCTGAATTTAAATATTCACAAAAAGATGCCATTAGTGCTGAATTTCATCTCTTTGCATAATTGATTTCTGCACCTCTGGAATGTCCCTGCTGCTCCAGAGGTTTTAAAGGTGATGCAGTTTGGGGAATTCATGGATCTCACTTTGTTTCTACCCCTCAGGGCAGTTTGAAGCATAAATATAAAAATTTTTTGATTTTTCCAGCCCCTTCCTCTATCCACTGAACTTCCCTTCTAATTCCTACCCAGTTAGTCCAAGTGTTAAGAACACGAGGATGGGAATAATTATCCTTTAATTATCCTTCTTCTAACCACAATAAACAATTCCAGGAGAAATGTCTGGCGAATAAGGAAATCAGAAAGCTCATCTTTTCCAGAGATCCACTCAGGACATGATCCCACAGGGTCCATTCTCCAGTCAACATTCCCCTTGCTATTGGAAGCCCTTCTAAAAATCATGCCACACCTCAAACACAAGACAAAGCAAAAATGTGGGATAAAACTCCAAGATTTCCTTCCCAGTTTGCCATGGGTTTATATTTCAGGAATAAAAACGTGGATATTGCTTGTAACTGTATTTGTCCGCTGTCCTGGCTTCTCCCAGGAAACATTTTCCAACCAGAGACAATAATCTGGACTGAAAAGAAACAAACAAACAAAAAGGGGGATCTATTAATTTATTAAACAATGATATTAATTTTAAACTTGCTCCAGGGGAGGTTCGGGTCAGATACTATGGAAAAATTCCTGATTGAAAGGTTAAACATTGGAAGAGGCTTCCCAAGGAAGCAGGGGGTCTCCATCCCTGGAGGTGTTCAGCAAACAGGAGATGTGGCATTTGGTGGCCCGTTTTAGTGGCCGTGGTGGCGCTGGATGGAAGGTTGGACTTGATGATCTTGGAGGTCTTTCCCATCCTTAACGATTCCCTGATTTTGGATGGCAGCTCAAAAGGATACAGGACCACAGGATCTTGGTCTTCTCCAAACACACCCTGTAGAGGATTCCAATGGCACCAGGCACCCCACCCAGGGAGGAAATCCTGATTTTAGTGATGTCAGCACACTCAGGGATCATGGGATCCAGACCATCCATGCTGGGAATTTCCTTGTTGAACCAGGGTGTGATTTCACCTGGAAAAGCTCATCTTAGAAGCAACTGCTCAGCTGTCCAAGCCAGTTCCAAGGACCCGAGGATAAAAGTTTCAGCTGCTTGAGGATATTCTGTGTGTTTGAATAAAAAAAACCTATTTCTAATTGGCATTTCTGATCTCCATCCTTCTTTTGAGACACAACAGAATACACTTAGAGAGGCTTGGCACAGCAATTAAAATAATTTGTTATGGAGCCAGGGGCATGGCCGCTAATCTCTCACAGAATTTGTTCCAAAGATTTTCCTCAGCTACAAATGAATGCTCAGCCCTTGGAATTGGGTGGCCAATAATGGTGGCCAGAAACTTCAGAAACTTTGGCGAGCCTTGAGATCAGTTTATATCTCCTCTCCTTGCTAATTCATCCTGGGAATCAGGCATGGCACGTGGGATTTCATCTGTTTCCACAGGATGAAATCCAAATCTCCTGTTCTGGGGTGAAAATCAAACCATGGAAAGCTGTGGGAGAAGTTAGAGAAAGAAACAAACGCTTCAGTTTCTTCCACCGTGTTCCAGATTTCTGCAGACCTTTAGGGAATTAGAAATGTGGTTTGGGGAAGGGCAATTTCAGAGGCATCTGCTGTTATCAGAACCAACAAATCATGGAAATATTATTTGGAAGAGACAAGCCAAGGCCTCAAAATCCCAGGTGGGACAGGACTAGAGCCAGCTGTGGATCAGGTCAGCCTCGGTTGTGCCTTGCACACCTGGAAGGATGAGTGTTCCAGAGCTTCTCCTGACTAACAGGGATCTTGCTTGAGCAGGACTCCAGTGCTCCTGATGCCTCAGGTTTAGCTTTTATATTTTCAGATTCTGTGCTGCTTCAGTGTGTGGGGCTGAGCTTCACATCAGGGCATGGTGAGCTCTGTGCACAGAGCAGGGAGACAAAACAATTCCTGCTCCAGCTGGGCACCAAGGACAAATGAGCCAAATCTCAGCCCAGGAGCACAAACCCCGTGGGCTGGAGAGAGAAAAACAAGCAGGGTGGGAGTGCCTGGGCTAAAGCTGGGCTGGGACAATGAACTGCAAGGTGCAAATGGAGCAGAGCTGATCCCAGGGAGAGACCCCAGGAGCGCTCGTGCATTTTGGGGCCATTTTGGGTCATCTTGGGTGCAGCCCTGGCTGGGCTCTGGTGCTGCCCAAGGTGGATCCATGGAGGAGATCCTTGGAATCAATCCCTGCTTTATTCTTTAGCTCTGTCCAGCCTCTGCTCTAGGGCAGCCTGCACAAGGCATCAGTCACTTCCAATTTTACCCATGGGATGTGTGATTCCCTGGAATTTGCCACATTCTGGTGTGGTTTGCCTGATTTACAGTGGGTGGCCCTCAGGTTTATTCCCACCTTGGGTTCCCCTCGGCCCTCACCCTTTTCCTCAGCTCCTGCTCCAGCTTTTGCCTTTCCAGTCTATACCCAAACCCCAAAATGTTTCTAACTGAATACAAAGTTAAAAGATGGCATTTATTCCTCTCTCTGACTTACAAAACCACGGAGTTCAGGTGTCTTTTGTCCCACCAAATCCCCAAGGATTTCAGTATGGAAAAAGTCTTCTTCCTTCCCAAATGCCTCAGTCTTTTATGACCAAAGCCTCGCTTAAGTACTTTGGAAAATTTGATCCCAGCTTCACATAAACCTGAGATCAGGCCTGATATAATTCCGAGGCCGAGGGAATGAGGAAATAAGTGGATTTTGCTGTTTGGAAGGAGAAGGGGGGGATGGGAGAAGAGGACAATTAAATGGGAATTATTTGGCTCTGTGTTGGTCCCGAGGGACTGCTCTGATTCCATAATCTAACTTAAACGTTGACCTTTACGTTGTCAGTGTAAAACCCAAACATATTAAACATGGCCTGGGGTTCCTGTACAAGATACTACAAATTGAGGAAGAGAGGGAGAGGGGTGGAATATCCTGGAGCCAAAGGAAAGACCTGATTGATAGATGAGGCCCTGGGGAGGGTGGTGTTAAGATTTCCTGTCTTTTCTAAAAACCTTAAAAAAAAAAAAAGAAAGAAGGAGATTTCTCATTTATGTGTGGTTGATGCATTCAGGTTTCTGTTTTCCTGATTTTTTTTTTTTTTTGGAAAGAGTGGGGGGGAAATCCCACTCCAATTTTGATTGGGAATCTTGCCAGGGTTCTGTCATCACCAGGAAAATGGTTGCTTCAGCAGACACATCTGGGCAACTTCACGCCCGTTCCTGATGGGAGCTGTCAAATCCTGTCCTGGAGAGCAGCGGGAATGGCTCCTCATTCCCAGAGGGAAAAAAGAGGAAAATTTGCTTTTGTTGAACTGGAAAGTGGGCGGACTGGGAGGAGAACAGATAATTTCTTAGAGACAACACCTTCACTGCTCATCTCTTTGTAGCACTGGGGTGTTTTCCTTATTTTCCCATCTTCTACCACAACTCCCTTTTCCTGTTTTCTTCATTCTAAACCTGGAATCACTTAAAAAAATTTAGAAATTAAATATTTCTTGACCTCTTAATGTAATTGTGTGTTCTGTGTCCAAACAGAGGTGCAAAGAGACACAAGGTAAATAAACATAAACTGTGAAATATGTATGGATGTGGACACAAACACACAAACACATTGTGGTGCATAATGTCATAATTTGTGTGTAAATCGTGTGACCACATCAGAGAGCAGCCCTTGGAAGGAGTTGTTCTTGAAGTTCTTGGAAGGGCCTGTGGAGATCAGCTGAGGTTGCCCCAGGCAGGAATGGGAAAAGTTTTCCCAATCCTTCTGAAGCAGATGGGAAAGGCCACAGAGAGTTGGTGCCATCTCTTGATGGATCATAAAATGGAAGCAGAGATGAACCAAATTTTCCCAGATTTTCTGCAGGTTTGGGGAAATAACTTTGAGTTTCCTGGCTGTAAAAAAGGGACAAACAGTGCTGCCAGGTCCTTGCTCCCTCCTCTTCCCTCTCCTGAAAGATCTCTGGATGAAGCCTAGGGAAGGAAAGAGCCTGGCTCTTGTGAGTGCAGGTTTTTACTGATCCCTCAAATCCAGAGCAAGAAAACAAACCTTGGAAAGACCACGAGGGAGGACCAGGATCATCCACTGCTCCCGAACCCCAAGGATTCATGGAGCCCTGGATGACTTTTTGAAGAAGCTTCTGTCAAAATCCACCAGGAAACTTCGTCTTCCCATCATTTTTATCACTGCTGCTGCCTCCTTAAATATTAAATGGAGATGAGTTATTGGGGAAGGTTTGAAAGCCTGGGGAAGCCTGTGGGAATCCTTGCCTGGGATTTTTGGGATTGAGCCATAATCCTTTCCAGGACAGAGCTTTTCCATGAAGCACCAGCATGGGAATTAAGCTGCATTTTTGAAGTGTTGCAGAATATCCCCAATAAAACGGACAAATTCCAGCAGCATTGCAGATAAACTAAACTTCGTCCCAGGCTGCTGGAGCTCCTAAAATTCCTTCTTGGATATTCCATAGCAGCCATAACTGGGATTATTGCTCTTGTAAGTTATTTTTCCCATCATTTATTATGGTGCACTTGGGGTCCATAAAGCCATATTGCAATAAACTATGGAAAAATAAAATCATAAAAATACCTCCAAAAAAACCCTAGGACATAAAATGTACAGGAAGAAGAAAGAGTTCTGCCATTGGAAAAAAAAAAATGAAATAAGAAATAATTTTAAAAAGCACATTATTAGAAAATAGTTCCTTATACTGGAATTTTAATTATTACACTATTGATTATTATTGATGGGAAAATGGAATCAAAAGTTATCAAAATTGTACATAAATAGTAATAATAATAGTATATAATAATAATACTAGTATAGAATAATACTATATATAATAATAGTATATAGTAATACAATGATACAATAGAAATATATATGCTATTAATAATGTACTATTTTATAATATTTAATAATTTATTATTAATAATAATAAGGATTCTTCTTCTAAGATACAAAAGCAGTGTAAGAAGTTAAATATTTCCACTCTCAGATTTCAAAAAATACCTTTATGTTAAGTAGCTTTGTAAATAATTAATAATCCTGCCCTATATTTTCCAGCTATTGAAGGGCCTCCTGGGAAGTTTTAATTCACTTAAGTTCTGCGTGTAAATTTTTATTTCATTTTATTTTTTCTGATATTTATTGAATTGGACTATTACAATGTTGGAGGCAGGTGAGAGAATTTCCAAAGTAAATCCCAATTATCTCCATGTCTGATGTAGAATCTAAGCCGAGGACTTCTTTTTGTCCTTCCATGATAAATAGAAGATATATAGATAACGAATAAATTCCTGGAAAATAGTGGATTGTCCCCCCACAGAGGTGGAAACCCTCAGTCAACCAACCCCCAAAAGACAAACCCCTGTTATGGGCATTGTTCCAGTTTTTCTGTGCAATATTCCATTAAAATGAGGAGATCCTGGAATAAGTGACAACCTTGGAGAAGGCAGCGGTGGCCACGGAGCCTTTAAAGCTGAATTTCTCTCAAAGTTCAGGAAAATAATCAGCTTTGGTTGTTCCCTCCCAGATTTCCTGGGAAGAAATCAAGAAACCTCTGGCAGACTTCAAGTGCTGTCTGCATATTAAAAAATAAAGAGCATTTTTAATATTCTCAAAAAGGGCATTTTTGTATTCTCACAAATTTCTCTGGGAATGAGAAAAATGCTCCTCACCCGAGTGTGCACAAATTGGATCTGGAGTCAGCCAAGGGAAAATTCCTGATGGGTGCTGAATGGGAAGAACTGGGATTTTCTACTCTGCATGAAGATTTTGAGTGGTCAGGGCAGGAGAGAAGATGATTTTATTATTATTTTGTTATTTATTTACCAATACAGACATGGATTTTATCATCAAAAGCTTGATGATTGTTTAATTTCAATGGCAATGACTTCCTCCAAGTAGAAGTGGGGATCCCTGCGTGCCTTGCTGGAGGATTTGTTGGATTTGTTATCCCACCACCAATCCAGTGTGATCCAGTGGAATTTATGGAGGAGACAATCCCAAACTTTAACTGGAATAAACCCATTTTGCAAAGCCAAGGCTGGTAGGAAAACCTGTGTGTGTGATAGAGAAATCTCTTTACACAGCCTTTGTCTGAAATATCTGGGAGCTGAAGCTCAAATCAAACTCCTTTTGTTTTTTGGGATGGACCAGAAGATTTTTAGGATCCCATATTTGTTTTTTTATGAACTCCAGGCCGATCACCTGAAATTTTTGGAAGCTCTCAGGTGGTTTGATCTTGAAGTGGTGAAGCTTCACATGGAATTTTCTACTCTTAGGAGCCAATATTCAAAATATTTCACTCTTGTTGAATTTAAACTCGGATAAAATCCCTGCTTCAGCCTTCAATGGCAAAAGCAGATTATTTTATCATAATTCAGATTAAAACTTCTGATTCCATTTGAATTTGCTGCTCCATTCAGTTGTTGTTACAAAGCCTGGTTCTGACTTATATTGAGACATTTTCCTGCAAAGAAAGGGAATCTTTGAGCAGCACAATTATGGGATTAAGCCTGGAAATCCCTAAATTGAAAATCTGGAGGGTCATGGTTGCCTTCAGCCCTCCTTTAGGTTCATCAGTGGCGCTGTGTCATGGATAATTTTCCCTTTTTTCAACACCGTACCAAATTCCTTTAAAAAAATGCATTTTTGGAGAATGTCCAAATTCAAATACTTACCTGCCTGAGCATTTAAATTCTCTTTTTTTTCCCCAGGCAGGGAGGTGTCTGAGCTGGGCTCTGAAGCCCCTGAGCAAAGCAGGAGCCCCCAGCTCATCCCAGCACCTGCAAATTCCAAAACCAGGGAATTGGAAACTACGGAACTTTTCCATCGTTTCCAAACTAACTCCAACCCTGCCAATGGTAAACTTTGGATTGAGTCACTAGATTTTTGACCAAAAAAAAGAGCTCTCCTCAGCTGAGAGCTGCTCTGACCCCCAGGTGAACTTCACGCCCTGGTTGAAACCTCTCCACTTGCCACGAGCGTCTGCCCATTCCAGCTTTGCTCAGCTCCAGCGCGGAATTCCCGCTTCCAAAGGGTCAGAAAGAGAAGTTGTGCGGTTTTCCAGCTGCTGCCCAGTGCTGGGTTCAACCTTTGAGGGCCCCGTGCTGGAAATTCATCGCCGCTGAATCACACCCATGAGCTCAGCTCCTGCAAGACTTAACAGCTGTGGAATTTCTCAAGGAAATTCTGGAGTCTCCATCATTTTTTGTCATTTTTAACTGGGGGGGAATTAGGGCAGCCATTCCACTGTTGGACAACCCCAGGATCTTCTCCCAAATTCCCTGTGCTGCTTTTAGGGGCAGCTTGGCATTTGCTGCCCTCAAATATCTATGAAAATATTAATTAATTAAATAAATTTACACTTCCATGTTCATTAACCCTTGTTTCCATACGTGATTACAATAATTTCCTAAACAATCACTGGCCAATCCAACTAATTAGTCAAAAATATCAACAATAATTGCTAGAAACAAGAATTTTATTTCCAATGGACATCAAATCTCTAATGGAGACATGGAGATTAAACCCTGCAATTTGTTAATATTATTTTACTTCACTTTTTCTTCTCTTTTCAGCCATTTCTCCTGTCAAGCTGCATTCCTGGTGACCCCTGGCATTCCTGCAAAACCTAAATTGGAGCTGATCTTTAACACTCTCTATCCAGGTGAATGGCACTGGGAAGAAATCAAAAGGGAGATTCTCTGGAATGCTTCAGGTGAAGGAAAACTCTCAGGGTCCCTTTCTTAAAATCTTCTCCTGAGAATTCCTGCAGGTTTGTCCTTCAGTCAGGAGATAAATGCCCCTTCCACTTCTCCTCCTTTGTGATCCAAGCTGAGCCCCACATCCCTCTGTGGCCAGTTATCATCTAATTATCTCCTTCACTCCCAGTCCTTGGAATTCTGAGGCTCTTTGAATGCAAAGCTTTGAATATTGAAATATTTTGGTGAAGCCTGTGGGTCCTCCAGCTCCACTTCAGAAGGATGCAGGTTTTCCAGAGGTCCTGTGCCATGGGTAGGATCCCTGTGCTGATGTCTCCATTAATCTGGAGTTCCATAAGTTTATTTGGAAAACCACAACTTGCCTGAAGTGAGTTCAGTTTCTGTCCAGGCCAAAATTCAGGTCATCAGCTCACAGGTAATTGTTTTGGGCTCACCTGCGTTATTCCTTAGAGCCCACCTGGATACACTGAATAGTTTCCCAAGGATTATAATGGGAATTTTTGTGTACAGCTCAGAAGAACTTGCCAGCACTGAAAACTGGTCTTAGGGCTCTGAACAGACATCTGAATTCCACCTGAAACACTCCCAATTAATTTCTCCCTCTCTGTGCTGCTTCCCACTTGACATCTGTACCTAACCAATAAATCCTGAACCTGATCAAATCGTCCTCTGGATGGACCTGTCTCGCTTTATTGGCTCTCAAGAAACCCAGAAAACTGGTCCAGCCTCAAAATTTAACTTTTAGTGGGCTGAGATTACTGAAATTCAACTCCACCTTAAACGCACAGGGATGTTGTGAGCATTAGTTCATATTTTATCAATAACCATCTGCAGCTGAACTCCGGGGGAAATTTACATGGAAGGGCTTGGAGATTTATGGATATGTGGGTGAAGGGTCATAAAACGCACGTGGGTGTGCGTATTTTAAACTCTCTGTCTGTGCACATATTTATCTATACCTGTATATTTATCCAGGCCAAGAGGGATGAATACTTTCCCTATGGTGCATTCCCTGGAATGAGAATATTTCAGAGCCAGTGGGATTTGTCAGGCCCATCTGGCCTGGTGTTAAATGCAAGATCAGATGGAGATCCAGGGCGACACCAGCAGAAATATTTGATTTGATGCAGCTCGTTTCACCATTTCTGTCTGCTGGCAGCGGCGCTGGCCCCGCCGCCGGGGCCGGAGCGATGACGCCTGTGCAGACAGCCGGGAGGGGAGGGATGTGATAAATGAGGGACTGAGAGGTGGGGAGCTTTGGCTCCTCGCGCTCCCACTGACTCACCCGGCGTGGAAGAGCCGCCCCAGTGGCGAGGCAGGAAGCCTTCCATAAAAACATGAGCGGCAGCAGAGGCTGGGATCAGCCCAGGACTCGGGGCTGCTGTTTTTTTGGTGCTTCTCGTGGCCTGGATGGTTGGGAATTGGTGCCAGATGGGCTGCATCTGCTCCTTGCAGCAAGGGGAACCTTTTCCAGCGGGTGTTTCTCATTATCCCAACATTAATTTTCCCTGTCCTACCCACAAGCAGTCACACGACTTCACTGAAGCCTGCGGAAGGTCAGTCCAGTGTGGAAAACATCTCCAAAGGTCAACCAAGTTCTGCCACACTGATCTTGCTTAGGAATCCAGAGGTTCAAAGGGAAGGATTAGGAAAAGCAAGGACGTGGAGGGCGTGGAGACATTCCCCAAACTCAGCCCTTAATCCTGGGCTCATCCCAGCTGTGAGATGCTTCCCAAACCCAGTCTAAATCCCTAATCCTGGACTCATCCCAGCTGTGAGACACTTCCTAAACTCAGCCCTAAATCCTGGATTCTGGGCTCATCTCATCTGAGAGATACTTCCCAAACTCAGCCCTAATCCCTGATTCTCATCTCATCTCATCTCATCTCATCTCTGAGACACTTCTTCTTAAACTCAGCCTTAAATCCCTGATCCTGGGCTCATTCCATCTGTGAACAGGATAAAACAAACACCACCTTTCCCTGGTTGAAATGAAAGATGATCAAAGCACGAGCTCTCTCTTATATGTCTGTGTGGAGTCACACGTGAGCAGGTGGGTCTGTGAAGTGCTACATTCATATTTTCATATATCTATCAATTTAAATATCTATAAAATTAATTTTATGTGTAGGTATATTTCTATTTCTATTTCTATTTCTATTTCTATTTCTATTTCTATTTCTATTTCTATTTCTATTTCTATTTCTATTTCTATTTCTATTTCTATTTCTATTATTTCTATTTCTATTTCTATTTCTATTATTTCTATTTCTATTTCTATTTCTATTTCTATTTCTATTTCTATTATTTCTATTTCTATTTCCATTTATAATATATTATCTTTGAATGTATATTTACATTTATTTTTATTTTTATTTTTATTTTTATTTTTATTTTTATTTTTATTTTTATTTTTATTTTTATTTTTATTTTTATTTTTATTTTTATTTTTATTTTTAGATATTTATAAAGCAATTTGTGTGGGGCCTCCTAGGAGGCAACCTCCCTTCTAAACAAGCACTACTTAGTGACTTCTTACATCACGCTGACTTCACTGGGACATCTTCCAACACCCTCAAAAAATCAAAATAGGGGGGATTTTTATGATTTCTAGAGAGAAAAAGCTGTGTTAAAAGTTCCTGAGCAGCAGGGCAGACAATGTGGGAGCTGTGACTGCAGTCCCAGGGGGGCTGTTTCTCCTCAGGATATTTGGGATGAGGAGTGACAAGCAGAGGACGCCCCAGGTCACCGTTATCTCCCGCAGCGTTATCTCCGCGCTGCATCCGCGGGGTCGCGGAGCCGGGGAAGCGGATGGGCAGCTTCCCATCTGTCACGAGCAGGGAGTGAAATCCCAGCCAGCAAAAAGATGCTTTAAGTAAGTAATAAGCAGATATATTACAGTAAAGCACCAAAACACAGAGTTAATAAATGATGGGTAGTTGCTGATTAACGAGTAGTTAATGAATGGTTACGAAGGGTTTTTTAGGTGAACCAAGAGGGGGAATTGTGGGAATCCATAAAATCAGAGGGTTTTGGGAAAGCTGCAAAAGGCAGGCCTCAGAGACTGCAGAACTGTGAGCAGTAGCCATGAGATTGGTCAGCAGAAAAATTATGTAAGAAGTAGAAAAATAAGGACAAATAGAACAACGGTCTGTGCATTAATGCTTGTCTAGAATAACTCCCTGAGCTGCAGCAAAGTCTATCTAGTGAGATATTAGGGAGTTCTAGGCTCAATAATGGAGCTCTGTGCATTGTGTTTAAGGCTCACAAGGAGGTGTTGTATTTGAAATAAGCACTGTTTAACCAAAGGTACCTGTGCTTAAAGTGGTTGGATGGAGCCACTGTCAGTGTGCTTTTGTGCCACCATGATATTTTCTGAAACATCCCTTTGCCAGGATTTCTTCTCCTGGGAAGCTGAGAGGCCTCAGAAAAGAATGAAAACAATAATTATCTGACTGTTTGGGAATGTGGTCTGGAGATGGTTTACCAACTGGTGCATCTCTGATTGGTTCCATGTGAATTTTTTTTAATTAGTGACCAATCTCAGTCCAGCTGTGTCAGACTCTGAGGAGTCAGTGATGAGACTTCATGATCATCCTTGTCAAGCCTTCTGATGTATCCTTTCTCTTTCTTTAGTATAGATTTAGTATATAATATAATATAATATAATATAATATAATATAATATAATATAATATAATATAATATAATATAATATAATATAATATAATATAATATAATATAATATAATATAATATAATATAATATAATATAATATAATATAATATAATATAATATAATATAATATAATATAATATAATATAATATAATATAATATAATATAATATAATATAATATCAGCCTTCTGAGAACACGGACTCAAATTGTCAACTCTCACCTCATCCTGGGGACCTCACAACACCTCGCTTTTGCTTTGTGTGATAGGTCAAAAACCTTTTAAAGTGAGTTGTAACATTAAGTTCTTGGTCTGCTGCCTGGGATGTGAGGTGATGGCATCTTCCCATTGTCACAGCCATTGGAATAATGCCAATATTGCAGATGGGACGTGCCTGAGCTTGTCTGGCCCTTGCTGCTGAATCAAACAGCAGCAACTGTGGTGTTTCACCCACAGACACTTTTGGCTGGATGGGTGTGTGGTGTTTCACCCAGAGACACTTTTGGATCACTGGCTGTGTGGTGTTTCACCCACAGACACTTTTGGCCATGGCTGGGTGGTGTTTCACCCACAGACACTTTTGGCCATGGCTGTGTGGTGTTTCACCTCTCAGACACTTTTGGCCATGGCTGTGTGTGTGGTGTTTCACCCCAGAGACACTTTTGGCCATGGCTGGGTGTGTGGTGTTTCACCCCAGGGACACTTTTGGCCATGGGTGTGTGGTGTTTCACCCCAGGGACACTTTTGGCCATGGCTGTGTGGTGTTTCACCCCAGAGACACTTTTGGCCATGGCTGGGTGGTGTTTCACCCCACAGACACTTTTGGCCATGGCTGTGTGGTGTTTCACCCAGAGACACTTTTGGCCATGGCTGTGTGGTGTTTCACCCCACAGACACTTTTTGCCAGCTGGGTGTGTGGTGTTTCACCCCACAGACACTTTTGGCTGGCTGGGTGTGTGGTGTTTCACCCCACAGACACTTTGGGCTGGCTGGGGGCTGGCGCATGGGGACAAGTCCAGGCGTGCAGGAGCTCTGGTGGTGCTGGGATGGAGCTTCCCCCATAACAGGCTCTGCTCCTCAGGTTTCCCTCTGTGAAGAAGCTTTAAGGCGATGGGGAAGGAAAGGAGTTGGCTCTGATGGAGGGTTTGGATCCAGAGCTTTGTTCTGGCCTCTGAACCCAGCCCCAGCTCCAGCAGAACTCCTGACCCCGTGGGTGCTGCTCCTTTTAACCCCGGGGAGAGGGCAGGGAAGGGACAGGGAGCCACCAGCCAGGTACAGGAGGGGAGGTCTCAAGGGACAAAGGACGCCTGGATGGCCCAATGCCCCCCTGGGGTAGAGGGCATCCTTTGAATTTGCGACTCAACGCCCTTCTGGAATTCCAGGACTGACAGTGCTGGGAGGGGTCAGGGAGGGGAAAGGAGAGGTGACTGACACACCTGGCAGGGAATCTTCAGGGGAGGGACCTGAGGTAAACCCTGAAATCACACCACAACAAAAACCATGTAATGAGGCTGATGCTGAAAACAAAACAGCTCAAGGCACGTTCCTGGCAGTCCCATCCCACTGGTGACTTGTGCACAGCCCCTGGGCACCGATATTTTCCACCCGCCCGGCATCTCCGGAGCTTCCATCCCAGCACATCCCTGCCTGCTGACAGCACCCTCCAGGCTTGGCTGGCACCCTCCTGCCCGGATTCTGCGCTGCTGCTGGCACCTGCCAAAGGATGGAGTGGGAGCCTTGGGGCCTCTGGAAAAACACTCAGCCCAGGAAGGTGCTTGGGACAGGGAGTTCCAGCTGTCAGGAGCTCCTGGGCACATTGGGAATCCTCTCTGAGTGAGCCCAAGGTGCTGAGGATGAAGTAATTTCGACTTGAAGTTAAATTTTAAACCTGAATTGAAACTTCCATTCCCAATCTCAGAGCCTGACCCTTTAAAATTTAAATTTTGAATTAAAAGATTAGAATTAAATAGCTACGATTTCCTATTTATGTTTGTTTTATTTATTTCCCCCCCTTTTTCCTTGCAAAACAATGTTCTATTTCACTCTGAAAAATAAGAAGGAAAAAGGGAAATCCTAGCAAGTGGTAAAAAGGGAAAACTGCACACTGCTGTTATTTTGCTATAGGAAAAAAATGTATTTTGCAATAGGAAAAAATTGTGCAATAAACCACTTTTTTTTTGGTTAAATCAGTAGGAAAATGTCACAATGAACACAGGGTGCTCCAGCCATCAGGAGCTCCTGGGCACATTGGAAATCATCTCTGAGTGAGCCCAAGGTGCTGAGGATGAAGTAATTTCGACTTGAAGTTAAATTTTCAACCTGAATTGAAACTTCCATCCCAATCTCAGAGCCTGACCCTTTAAAACTTAAATTTTGAATTAAAAGATTAGAATTAAATAGCTACAATTTCCTATTTATGTTCCTTTTATTTATTTCCCCCCCCTTTTCCCTTGCAAAATAATGTTCCAGTTTCACTCTGAAAAATAAGAAGGAAAAAGGGAAATCTTAGCAAGTGGTAAAAAGGGAAAACCGCACACTGCTGTTATTTTGCTATAGGAAAAAATTGTGCAATAAAACACTTTTTTTTTTGGTTAAATCAGTAGGAAAATGTCACAATAAATGGCAAGGAATAGGAGAGATTGAGGAGAGGGGGAGGAAGGTGCCAGCAAGGACAGTGTGACAAGTGGGGATGTGGTTGCTCAGTGAAGGAGTTGTTTTGGAGCTTGGTGGAACTGCGGGTCAGAGGTGGCGATTCCGTGCTCAAGTGGCTCTCCTTGGATAAAATCACCTCTCACATTTCATCAAATTCCCTGTCCTAACCCTAAAATATTCCAGTTATCAGGGCTGGGATTCCTGGGCCTTTGCTGCCCCCGCACAAACAGGGGGGCAGCAGCTGGACCAGCCTCTGGAGGTGTCTCCTTTTCCCTCCTGGGTGTTGGAAAAGTTGCAGGTGGCTGGAATCCTTATTTGAACAGTTCAAATGAATCCCAGAATCCCAGACTGGTATGGGTGGGAGGGGACCTTAAAGATCATCCAGTTCCATGGGGAGGGGACACCTTGTGGGCTCAGGGAATTTAATTGTGGATGTGACTAAGGAGCAGAAAAATAAAGGAAGCAAGGTGGGAGTGGCACCTGTTTGTCAGAGGGATTTGGCTCAGCAGGAATTGTCCAGGAAAGGCACCACCTCACCCGTCCCAGAAAGAAATCCCCTTTCCCACTTGGGATTATCTCCTTCCCATGGACCAGCTGGATGTTTGGAAAAGGTCTCCTGGTCCAAAGTCAAGGACCTCCAAAGCTGGTGGATGGTTTGGGTTGGAAGGGGACCTTGAAGATCATCCAGTGCCACCCCCTGCCATGACATGGGCACCTTCCACTGTCCCAGGCTGCTCCCAGCCCCATCCAACCTGGTCTTGGACACTTTCAGGGATCCAGGGGCAGCCCTAGTTCTGGGAATTCCATCCCAGCCCTCCACCACCCTCACAGCCAGGAATTCCTTCCCAATATCCCATCTAAATCCATCATCCTTTATCTTAGTCCTCCTTTTTTCACTTGGGAAACAAAAGCTAACAGGAATAAGAAAAAGGCAATATTTACACTTGTGGTTTAATCCAGACCAGAGTTTGTGTGCTCAATGATTTTAATAAAATTCAGCATTTTGGCAATGGTTTTGTTCCTGCTGGTTGGTGATGGGTGAAGGATGCTGCTGGTAATCCATCCTAATCCAAACCGAAAGGGTTTGAGGCTGGAAAAAGGAGAAAATAACAAAGTTAATCAGAAAACAGAGACAAATTGAGAAGGGAAAGACAACTTAGAGCAAGTGTGGTTAAACACAACTCAATTCTCTGTCAGGCTGAGAAACTCAATGTTAATGAGGCCTGGGCGTTGTAGGGTTTTAGGGCACAAGCTCCTGTCCATGAGCATTCCAAATAAAGTCATGATCCTTGGCTCATTTGCATGGAAAAAAACTTTCCCTACCCTCCAGCTGTACTCACCCCGGTGTTTGCAGTTTTATAACTCAAATATCAGCTTTTGTTCACTGGCCAAGCCCAACGAAAACATAATATTTAAATATAAGCCCCATTTACCTTTCAAGGATTTTTCCTGTCCAAAAAATTCCTGGTAATTTGTGTCGAATCCAGGCCCTAAAGTCATTATTCATCCCTTCCCTGCGCCCGTTCCTGTTAATAGGCGCTAATTCCACCCCTGTGACATCATCACTGTTGCCATGGCGACAGCCTGTGATGTCACAAACACAAGACAATAGCCCCTGGTTAGGAATGAACCAGTGGGAAAAATGAGTCAGGAATGAAGGGAGAGGGGCTGGAGGAAAATACCCCAGGATCCAAACTTCCCAGCAGTGTTCTCAGATGGGTTGCCACCTCGATTTTCCTGGGATTAGGGGCTGGCTGGGAGCGCTGGGTGTGTTGTGTTAGGTGAGGGGGATTGAGTCATGCTGGGATCTCAGGGTTGACTTCTCCCAAAAATTTGGGGTGTTGGATCTTAGAACTGGAGGGAAAAATTCCCTGAGGTGAAGATTTCAGCCTGGACCTGTTTAAACAGAGAAAGAAAAAATAAAAAAGGAAAAAGGCATGAATGTATAATTGGTTGTTTAATCCGCTGTCTTTGGTAATGTAAATAATGTATTACTATTTATGTAAATTAAATATTTAGATAGATTAATTGTAGTTGAAGATTAAATAGATTTAGATAGATTTTAGGAAGGAATTCATTGCCTGTTAGGGGGGCAGGCCCTGGCACAGGTTTCCCAGAGAAGCTGTGGCTGCCCCTGGATCCCTGGAAGTGTCCGAGGCCAGGCTGGACAGGGCTTGGAGCAGCCTGGGACAGTGGGAGGTGTCCCTGCCCATGGGATGAGATGATCCTTAAGGTCCCTCCAACCCAAACCATCCTGGGATTCTGTGATTCCATGAATATATTTAATTTCTTTGACAGAAAATTCCAGCAGGAAGCAGCTAAGGGGGAAGATATTTTCTTCTCCCTGCCTTCCATGTAGATCATTATCTGAATTTTCCTTCTTCCTTTCTTTTCCTTGACTTTAATTATCTCCATCCCCCAATCACTTCCCCAGAATCTCTGTTTCTTTTTTCCCTAAACACTGCTCAGTAAACCCACAAATTTCTTCAGGAGCTTGGTTGAAATTTTGGGATTGGAAGTTTAAAATGTAAATGTAAGTTTTAAATGTGGCTCCTTCTGATGCCTCAGGTTTTAGCTTTTATATTTTCAGATTCTGTGCTGCGTTAGTGTGTGGGGCTGAGCTTCACATCAGGGCATGGTGAGCTCTGTGCACAGAGCAGGGAGACAAAACAATTCCTGCTCCAGCTGGGCACCAAGGACAAATGAGCCAAATCTCAGCCCAGGAGCACAAACCCCGTGGGCTGGAGAGAGAAAAACAAGCAGGGTGGGACTGCCTGGGCTAAAGCTGGGCTGGGACAATGAACTGCAAGGTGCAAATGGAGCAGAGCTGATCCCAGGGAGAGACCCCGTGCCCGGCCGTGCATTTTGGGGCCATTTTGGGTCATCTTGGGGGCAGCCCTGGCTGGGCTCTGGTGCTGCCCCAGGTGGATCCATGGAGGAGATCCTTGGAATCAATCCCTGCTTTATTCTTTAGCTCTGTCCAGTCTCTGCTCTAGGCCAGCCTGCACAAGGCATCGCTTCCTCCCTATATTTTATTCCTTCACTCCCATCTTTTCCACTGCATCCATTTCCAGGTCTTCACCTGTAGATTTTAGTTTGAAGTGCTCCCTGTCCCTATTTTCAAGCGAGATCTTTGCCATCTGAAACAAATCCCTAAGAATTGCAAAGCAAAGTGTGTCCCAATCTCTGGGGCTTTTTTTGCTGTGCATCCCTGAAAAACTGGCTGTGAAATCAACCCCTGGATTCTCCCTCCCTCTCCTGCTTCCCACAGAAGAATCATTTTCACCTCACTGAGGACTTTGTAAGGTCTGGAAGGCTGAGAAACATCAGCTCAGGTTCCTGTGGACATCTGTGGAAAAAAAACCCCAGAATTTCCCATGGCTGCCAACAAATGGAGTTTTACAACACTCAGAAGTGCCAGGAAAAGGGTCGAAGATCACCCAGGGTCCAGGTGGCCAGCTGGGCTAGTGAGAGCTTCTGTACCAGCTCCTGTAGCCAACAGCTCAGGAGGGAGTTGTTTGGCCGGAATTCATCCCAGTTTTTAGTAGGATATGGGATACAATTGGATTAGGAGGGATCTGAATGGAGAGAGGGACACAAAGTGGAGTTTTATCCATGTGGAATAACCAATCCTCTTTTCCTCCATGCTTCCTTAAGGCCGTGGGATCATTTAGTGAAGCCCAGAGATCATTAATTATTCTAAAATCAAATTTTTCTGCTTTTATGTTCGAAGCTTTTAAAATGACCAATTTCTCCAGGGACATTTATGCTCCCAAAGATTAGAATTAGGAAAAAAATAAACAAACCTTCATCTAAAGAAACATTATTGCACTTTTGGAAAGTAACTCCTAGAAAGGTGAGATAGATTGCTCAGAAATGTTGTGGTTATTTATCACATTCTTTTTAAATGCCTCCAAATCTGGCCAAAATCATTTGTTTTGATTTCATTTTATCATTTGTTCTGATAAAAATGAATGGGGAGACATCACAGCTCAGACCTAAAAGCTTTTCAGGAAGAAACTCTTGGGAGGTGCCTAAAAATAAACACAAAAATGGGCATCCCCCCCCCATATTTCATTTCAATTCCATGGGAATTTCACAAAAACCAGGGCTGCTGATTTTGGCCATCTTTAATTTCAAATGGCCAAATATTTGTCCAGGACTCCTTTTCCATGTTCTAGGAACTCCCTTTCCATTCTCAAAATCTGTCAGAAGGAACAGTGGACGGGTGCTTTTTAGGGATATCTGCCTTTTAGGAGGAAAAAATATTTGGATGCAGTTTCTGGGTCAGTTTTACTGGGGAAAAAAAAATCTATTTAAGGACACAGAAAAACTTTTCAGGTTTTTAAATGATGAGGGGATGGTTTTAACAGATTTTAATTTTGGATTAATAACAGGAGTGGCTGCCAGTAAATCCCAGGGATTAACCCTGCTTGACAAATTATTTACAGGATTGGTCACCTCTAGTTTTGGGGTTATTTTTCACCAAAAAAGTTGATAAAACAGGGATGAACTCAGTTATGTGGCGCTTGGAATTTGGATGAACAACAGAATCCCAGAATTCTGGGATGGGTCAGGCTGGAAGGGAGCGCAGTGGGTCACTGATCCCATCGCCCTGCTGCATCCCAGAGCACATGGAATATCCCCAGGGAGGAGACTCCAGCCCCTCTCTGGTCTCTGCTCAGGGCTGGGCCCTGCCCAGGGCAGAAGTTCTGCCTCATGTCCAGGTGGAACTTCCTGGGATCAGGTCCTGCCCATTCCTTGTCCCATGGAGCAGAACCTGGTCCACACTGGGCAGACGTTTCCAAACTTTGATAAATTCCTCTCAAGTTTTCTCTTCTTGAGCCCAAACAGCCCCAGCTCCCTCAGCCCCTCCTGCTGATGTTCCTGTCCCTTTGTTATTTGTGTTGCCCTTCACCTGACTCCGCTCAGGACCTCTACGTCTTTCTTCAGAGAAATTAAATTTTCAGATAATTTCCATCCAAAAAATTCTTGGATAAAAGTCTCATTAAGCACACTTGGAAATCAAGATTAGAATGGGCTCCTTGGCTGATGGACAGCCCAGGAACAGGCATGGGGCAGACGAGACTTTGGGATGGAATTTCTCCTCCTGGGACATTCTGAGAGTGGTGCCACAAACCAGGACGTTGCTGCTTTTATTTTAGGTGAAACTCCTGCTCCTGAAGAAATTAATTCCTGAAGAATTGAGAGGGAATAGAGTTCATAACTAAGATTATAAAAGGAATCAAGCAAAGCTGGCAGGGCTCTTCCAGGGCTCTTCTTTGATTTTGTCCCTCAGAGGAAAAATGGAAATAAAATTCATTTTTATAGAGTTAATCATTTGCCATGAGAAGATGGATCCTTGCTGGAGTCCCTTGGATTTTCCATCGTAATTTCAGAATATATTAGAGACAGGACATGATGAACCCCTCATTATAATAATTTAATTACACTGGGATCGTGGAAGCTGTCCCTGCCCACAGCAGAGGATTGGAATGAGATGATCCTCAAGGACCCTTCCAACCCAAACCATTCTGGAATTCCATGATAATTTCTGCTGGGATCCAAAGGCTGAAGGGAATCACAGCACTTTATCAATTTTCTCATGTGAGGTCTGCACAGAAAACAGATTAATCAGGGCTGTTCTGGGGGAAATTGGTTCTTCAGTGCTTTTGTTTTTGTGGTTTTCCCTCCAAGCTTTGAGCCTGGAGGGAGCAATCCCTGGCTCTGTTTAAATTACCTGCTTGTATATTTTATTCCACGAATGCTGATTTGATTTTTCGGAATTCCGCGCTTCTTTTGCCGCAAAATCCCATTAAAAAGGAGGAGTTTGATGTTTTTTTTTTTTCCTGTTTTCTTTTTATTTTCTTCAATGTAAGACTGTGGTGGGTCTTTGAGGTTCAGATTTGGCTCCAAGAGTTCAGCCCCAGTCAGCTCTGATGGACCCGGTTCCTTTGGCCAATGGTTTCTCTTCTGTTGATTCACTTCTGGAAAGGAAAAAAAAAACGGGAAAAATTGGGGAAAAAATAGAAAAAAAGAAGGAAAAATGTTGTATGGAGGTTCTAAAGGCCTCCCATCCTTTGGACTCCTCACACACAAACACGCTGGGAATGGAGTCTGCCCATCCTTCAGTATCATGAGTTTGGTTTAAAACGTTGCCTGGATGGGAAAGTTTTATAATCACATTCCCTGGCCTGAAATTCTGTGGGAAATATCAGGTTAACCTGGCTGGAAGTGGCTGCCAGAAAACACAGAAAATTCCTTGGGAAGCCAAACTTTCTACTCCAAAGTGCTTCCAAACATGGAATGTGGGTGAGGGTGTCTATTTATGCATAGAGAGACACACACATGAATACACCTCTTTTAAAAGGAGAGACACCTCCCCTCCCAAAATCCATTCCCACTGGGAATTTCATTGGCATCAAGGCGCTGATATCTGGGACAAATTCAGACTTTTGTCTTAATCAACAGGTAAAATATCTCACTCTTCGTTTGAAGTTTAAAAAATTGGGTTTTTTTGCACAAACATTTTATGTCAGATAAAACACGGACCAAAATTTGGAAGTGGATCCTCATCCCAACAAAACTTTGGTTCCTCTCGCAGCTGACTCAGCTGCTGAGATTTCCTGTTGTCCACAAATAAATTGGGATGATTCAGAGCAGGAGCCCGGCGGGGTGCTGGGAATGCGGCTCCTCCTGCTCCCTCTCCTTCCCCTCCTTTCCATGAATTGTGGTGGAAGCCCAGGCAGTGAAAAGCTCCTTGGGGTGTATCCAAAGCATGGAAGGTGTCTGATCCCATACCAAATGGGCAACCAGAGCCAGTGAAAAATGGCCAAGCTGATGTCGTGAGCAATTTCAGAATTGGCACCTAATTACCACCTCCGAGTGCTGAAAGTCAATTCCCTTTTTCCAATAAGCTATTTCCTAATATCTTGCCTCTTAAAATTCTCATTCCCATATTTTTCTTTAAACTGGTGTAATTTTTTTTTCTCTTTGCTACTGAAACCCATTTTTGTACTACTTAGAATGTAGATTTTAAATAAGACAAAAATTTTGATAACTTCCAAAACTATTTTGAACAGAAAATACTTTATGAGTTTTTTTTTCATTAAAAACCATAATATTTTTATGTGAGTGTAAGAACACAAAGCTCCACAGTGATTCAATTTTTTGGCATTTTTTCGAGTTAATATTTTGTTGAAAAAAATGAAAATATTGACTCAAAATAACATTAAAAAATATTAAATATATTATAAAGCAGTAACTCTCCACATTAAAGAGCACAGACCACCAATAATTCATACAGACCATTGTGGTGGTCCACAAAATAAACATTTGGGAAAGAAAGCAGCAGGAGATCCTGAGAGTTTTATGGCAAATGGTCCAACAAAAGTTTGCTCTGCTATTCAATTCTTCATCAAAAGGAAAAGTGCAGTGAACCACGGCTTTGGGGGAAATGTTCCAGAGTGTTGGGAAATTTTTGCTTCCGAAAGGATCCCAACATCTTTGCAGCTGCCTCAGAGCAATAGGACCACTCCCAGGGAATTTTCTGAGGTTGCCACTGGGGTTTTTCAGTCTCTTTTAAGCTGGAAATTTCAACAATTGCCTCAGAATTAATTCATTTTCAATTGGACCATGAAGTGGTCAAGAACTTGGAATGAAATTAGACTTTGGCCTTGAAGCCTTGGCATCTCCTGAGCTCACCAAACATTCCCAGTTCAGTTCTGGGCTCTGTTTAATGGCTTTAAACTGCCGGAGGGCAGGGATGGATGGGATATTGGGAAGGAATTCGTGGCTGGGAAGGTGAAGAGACCCTGGAATGGAATTCCCAAGGGGGCTCAGGCTGTCACTGGATCCCTGGAAGTGTCCAAGGCCAGGCTGGACAGGACTTGGAGACACCAAAAATAGTGGAAGGTGTCCCTGCCCATGGCAGGAGGTGGAATGAGATGAACTTGAAGATCCCTGGCCACCCAAATCTCCCGGAATTCCATGTTCTATGAAGACAGAATGTGGCCCACACACTCATCAATACCTTGATCAGAATGAAATCAGAATGGGTAACTGACTGTCAGATTATTCAAAAACACCAAAAAACCTAAAAGATGCAACACAGACTGACAGCAAATAAATGGAGAGAGATAAAGCCTGGAATTCCAGGAAGAGTGTGGAGCATGGAACAGGGAGAGCAATTATTTAGTGTTATTGTAGGAGGATAATTCCAATGGATGTGATGAGACATGGAAAATTTGGATGGGGAACTGGGGACCTTAGGAGAAGTTTCCAACAAGAGCAATGGATCTCCTGGGATCCCAAAAGGAGCCTGGATGTTGCAGCTGGATCCTTGGTGGTGAATTGGGAAATCTCCTGGGATCCCAAAAGGAGCCTGGATGTTACAGCTGGATCCTTGTTGGTGAACTGGGAAATCTCCTGGTATCCCAAAAGGAGCCTGGATGTTGCAGCTGGATCCTTGGTGGTGAACTGGGAAATCTCCTGGGATCCCAAAAGGAGCCTGGATGTTGCAGCTGGATTCTTGGTGGTGAACTGGGCAATCTCCTGGGATCCCAAAAGGATGTTACTGATGGATCTTTGGTGGTGAACTGGACAAGACCAGGGGCTGACAAGAGTCAGAGTTCACATCCACAGGGTGGGATTGTCTTCCTCCCTGGATCAGCCTGACCTAATCCATCCTGGTGGCTGAGAAACAAAAGCCTGGGAGCCCAAAGTGATTCCCGCATCCCACAGGAGGTGATGCCGAAGCCAGGGCTTAAAGCCAGGAGTGGATTAACCCTTTTTGTTGGGAAGCTATTTCAGCTGTGCTCAAAAATAGCTGCTGGAGGCCACCTCGATCCCTCTGCTGGCTGGTGGGGCTGTATTCCAGCTCCTGGATCAGGGAGCTCCCTTGGATTTAAGCCGGGGCCTTATCAAGGAGTCAGTGCGGGGCCATTTATCTTGGCGCTGTCACTCAGGGCAGAGCTCCTTATCTCAGGACGGGCTGATAACGCCTCTTCTCACCCCGAGGGGGAGGTGATAGCGGGGCTATCTCGGAGCTTTGCACCCAGCTCTGGCCTCGGGTGACATCCTTGCCTTGATAGGGGACACAGGGAAGGGCCAGGCTGGAGCAAAGCCTCTGGAGCTGGATTTAGGTGGGCAGGGATGAATGAGGAGATCCAAGGTGGCGTTGTCCAGGTGGTTCTCATGGAAAGGGCAGTTTGTGGGGAAAGCTGGGGAAGAATGGGAAGAAATGGGGGGGAAATGGGGAAGAAATGGAAAAAATGAGGGTAAAATAGAAAAAAGAAATGGGAAAAATGTGAAAAAATGGGAGAAATGAGGGTAAAATAGAAAAAAGAAATGGGAAAAATGTGAAAAAATTGGGAAAATGTGAAAAATTGGGAAAATAGTATCTATGATGTGTCTCATTCCCAGAAAGAGATATCCACAGCCAGGTTGCTCCCAGCCCCATCCATCCTGGCCTTGGGCACTTCCAGGGATCCAGGGGCAGCCACAGCTTCTCTGGGTACCCTGTGCCAGGGCCTCCTGACCCTCCTGGCCAGGAATTCCTTCCTAATATCCCATCCAACCCTGCCCTCTGGCAGTGGGAAACCATTAAGCAGAGACCAGAACTGACCTGGGAATGTTAATCTGCTCCTGGAAAAGCACAAGGGACTGGGAGGGGAAATCAAGTGCATGGGACAAAGGATAATGTTAAGGAAGGACAAAGTGTGGACTACCTGATACTGATAAATCTGATAAATCTCATAAACCTGACACCTTTTATGGCCCAGCTGTGCTGTTCACATCTGGTTTGCACCTGCAGACCCCAGACCGGGCTATTGGTCGGTGTGTGACTCATTTAACCCGTGCCAGAATTCCCAGGAAAAGTTTGGAAAACATCATCTCCTTCAGCGTGATCCAAACCCATCCCATCTCCTCAGCTCTCCCAGTGAGAACCGAGCTCTTTCTTCCTGGCTGGATCCCAAATATTTCCAGTGCAGACATTTGCAGACATTCCAAATGCTGGGAATGCTGGAGCACAATCCACTGGCTCCACATCTGCCTCCCTTCCCCTCCCCTTGCTTCCTGCATTAAATCCAGAGGGGCAGGAAGATTTCAGTTGTAGGATCCTCCTAGTGCTCAGTGGAAACCAGGATTTTCTCCCAAATCACATTTATCACGTAAAGAAGAGTTGGAAAATACACATTTTAATTTTTTCCCAAGACCCACTTTTGGAGATGAAAAGAACAATTATTTCCCCGATCTTCTGAAAATTCAACAACTTAAAAATGTCTGAAGCTTGTTGAAATTACTACTTCAATTTTTTTAAGTAATGTCGTGTTTGTGTTTTTCGAGGAAATTTCCAAAATGCTTATGAGTAAGCAGGATATGAGACAGAAGGAGGAGGAATTTTAAAAAGTAGGGAAATTTTATCGTCCTTATTTGAAAATAGTTTCAGAAATGAAATAGAAAATAAAAGAATGAGATTTTTAAAAATAATGTAATGGGATTTTCTCAAGGGTGAGTAGAGGTTCTGAAGCAAAAATGAGAAGCAAAAATGAGGAGAATAAAGACAGAAGGAGTCAGAACCCAAAAAAAGAAGAGGCAATTTTGTGTCTGTGTGTGCGTGCAAAACTTCTCCACTAGAGGAGAGCTGGAATTCCAGCCCCAAGGAACACTCCCATAAATTAACTCGGTTTTGTTTTCCCAACCATCCCTCAGCCCCACCACAAGGTCTCGGGGCTGTGCCATTTCCAAACCACTTTGGGACTGTCAGCCATAAATCCTGGGCTGTGGGAGCCGTGGAGCAGAGAGTTATGAGCTGGGCACAAGGTGCAAATTGCTTGGGGTTAGCGCCAGAATCTTTTTTTTCCCCCTCTTTTTTTTGTCCCCCCCCTGTTTTTACCACAAGGATCTTTTATTGTCATTCCCTTTTCTCATTTTGATTCCTTTATTTCTTGCAGTCTCTTCCCCAATGTCTGTTTCTCTTTTTTTTTTAAATTAATATTTTTCTTTCTTTTTTAAAATTTCTTTTTTTTTTTTAATTCTTCTTTTATTGTCCCCCTTTTAACTATTAACAGGAAGAATAAACAAGAAGAAATTAGGGAATAATTTGCTGTAAAAAACCCTCTATCGGGGTGCTGCTCCCAGGGTGTTCACAGAAAACTTCCACCTTGCCAAGGGAGATTTTTCCTTTCTTTTCCTTCTTTCTTCCCTCTCTTTCCCAGCTTTATGTTCTCTGACAATGAAGGTGGTCTCAGTCACACAAAACTCACAGCAGGTTCAAGAATAATTGAAATTTCCATTTTAATATCAATTACTCTTTCCTGGAACATAGAACTCCGAGAATCCATGTCACATTGATGCTCCCAGTAGATACTTTTGGTGGAAAAAAGAACTGGATTGTCAGAAGAGTTCTCTGTATAAGCAGAAATTTGGGCATTGGACAGCTCAAACCAAAGGCAACAAAACAAGACAAGCAATGGCTGAAAATAAAATCCGTGACTGAGTTTGTGCTTTTTTGTCTCTCCAGGGATGATGCCGAATAATTATGAGGAGTTTTAAGCACATGTTTTTGGAGGTTAAAGATATTGAGGAAATTAAGGCTCATAAAGCTTCCTGCAATCATCAGTTCCTGACGTCATCTCTGCTGGGCCTCTCTTCCAGTGGAAAATGGGAGAATGTGGGGAAGGAGAAATGAAGATCCTGTTTGTCCTCTGTCTGCCATTGCCTTCACTCATTGGCAGCACCCACTGCTGTAATCCAGTCAGGAGATTCTGGATGCTTGAGAAACCAACCCTGAGGTTGTTATTCCAAAGGGGTTGGAGTGGGCTGTGCTGTGGGCAGCCAACACATTGTGTGAGAACCTTCACTGGATCCACACGAGAACCTTCACTGGTTCCGTGTGAGAACGTTCCCTGGTTCCGTGTGAGAACCTTCATTGGATCCACATGAGAACCTTCTCTGGGCGTGTGTGAGAACCTTCTCTGGGTGTGTGTGAGAACCTTCACTGGATCCACACGAGAACCTTCATGGTTCTGTGTGAGAACCTTCACTGTGTTCTGTGTGAGAACCTTCCCTGGTTCCGTGTGAGAACGTTCCCTGGTTCCGTGTGAGAACCTTCATTGGATCCACATGAGAACCTTCTCTGGGTGTGTGTGAGAACCTTCTCTGGGTGTGTGTGGGAACCTTCACTGGATCCACACGAGAACCTTCATGGTTCTGTGTGAGAACCTTCACTGTGTTCTGTGTGAGAACCTTCACTGGATCCACATGAGAACCTTCACTGGATCCGTGTGAGAACCTTCACTGGACCCACATGAGAACCTTCACTGGATCCATGTGGGAACCTTCACTGGATCCACATGAGAACCTTCCCTGGATCCGTGTGAGAACCTTCCCAGGATCCACATGAGAACCTTCACTGGGTGTGTGTGAGAACCTTCCCTGGTTCCGTGTGAGAACCTTCACTGGATCCGTGTGAGAACCTTCACTGGATCCACACAAGAACCTTCACTGACTGTGTGTGAGAACCTTCACTGGATCTGTGTGAGAATCTTCACTGGATCCACATGAGAACCTTCACTGGATCCATGTGGGAACCTTCACTGGATCCACACGAGAACCTTCCCTGGTTCCGTGTGAGAACCTTCACTGGATTCATGTGAGAACCTTCACTGGATCAATGTGAGAACCTTCCCTGGATCCGTGTGAGAACCTTCACTGGATCCACATGAGAACCTTCCCTGGATCCGTGTGAGAACCTTCCCTGGGTGTGTGTGAGAACCTTCCCTGGGTGTGTGTGAGAACCTTCACTGGGTGTGTGTGAGAACCTACTCTGGGTGAGTGTGAGAACCTTCACTGGATCCGTGTGAGAACCTTCCCTGGATCCACATGAGACCCTTCACTGGATCTGTGTGAGAACCTTCACTGGATCCACATGAGAACCTTCCCTGGATCCGTGTGAGAACCTTCACAGCCTGTGGATCTGTTGGAGTGAATCCTGAGGAGGCCCCAGGGCTGCTCCAGGGCTGGAGCCAGGCTGGGAGAGCTGGGAATGTTCCCCTGGAGAGGAGAAGGCTCCAGGGAGAGCTCAGAGCCCTGCCAGGGCCTGAAAGGGCTCCAGGAGAGCTGGAGAGGGACTTGGGACAAGGGATGGAGGGACAGGACACAGGGAATGGCTCCCACTGCCAGAGGGCAGGGATGGATGGGAAATTGGGAATTGGGAATTCCTGGCTGGGAGGGTGGGGAGGGGTTGGGCTGGAATTCCCAGAGCAACTGTGGCTGTCCCTGGATCCCTGGAAGTGCCCAAGGCCTGGTTGGATCACCCTGGGACAGTGGGAGGTGTCCCTGCCATGGCAGGGGTAGAAAAAGATTATCTTTAAGGTCCCTTCCAACCAAAATCATTCCACGATTCCATGATCCAGGTGGCAACATGAGCTCCAGTGGATAAACTTCATCACAGTGGGAGAGAGAAAATAAAAAATCTCCAAGTAGGAGCAAATTTTGGCTGTCAAGGGCACACAGAGTGTGTGAGGGGGGCTGCTGTAAAAAGAATCATTGTTGGTGGTGTGTGGGGATTTCTCCTCCCAATAAAAGGTGATCCAATAAAACCTGCCAGCCTGTTTGCATTCCCACTCCAGTGTCCCACGTGGAGAAATGGATCAAGTTGGAACTGTGTGGAGCAAAGCATAAACAGCATTCTTCAGGAAGAGGCTCGGCTGCTTTAAGAGCATTTGGAGGTCTCCAAAGGAAAATATAAGGAGGGATTTGAACACAGCAGATGGAATGTTGGATTTTTCATGGCAGCACTTAAAGTCCCACTTAGAGGAGGGCTGAGCCATGAAATTCAGATCCAGACTATCCATACCTACAAATTCAGGAGCTTGGAGCTGGGTGTTTGCCTTGGTCCTTTGCAGAGACATGGGATCCCACTTAAAAATAAAGCCTGGTGTTTTCCTTTGGATCTCCTGTCCCGCTGGGAAAGCTCTGGGGTTTGGCATTAGAACTGTGGGAGGTGCTGCCGTGAACATTCATCCTTTGTGTCCCAAGGCAACAGGATGAGGGAATCTTTGGAAATGCTGCCACCGAAGGTGAAGATGATCAGAGGGAATGGAGCATCCCTGAGGAAAGGCTGGGAGAGATGGGATTGTCCAGCCTGGAGAGGAGAAGGCTCAGGGAGAACTGACTGCACCCAAAGGGGCTCCAGGAGAGCTGGAGAGGGACTGGGGACAAGGGGTGGAGGGACAGGACACGGGGAATGGCTCCCACTGCCAGAGGGCAGGGATGGGTGGGATATTGGGAATTGGGAATTCCTGGCTGAGAGGGTGGGAAGAGGCTGGGATGGAATTCCCAGAGCATCTGCGGCTGCCCCTGGATCCCTGGAAGTGTCCAAGGCCAGGATGGGGCTTGGAGCGACCTGGGATAGTGGGACGTATCCCAGTGGCTGGATGGTCCTTAAATTCCCTTCCAAAGAAAGCCATTTTGGGAGTCTCCAAGGAAAAAAGGACAGGACGTGCTATTCTTAGGTCATTCCTAAGAGATGTTGGTCCACACATTCCCAGATGCTCTTTTCCTTTGGCCACAGGCAGAGGAAGTTGGTTTCCACTCACTTATGACCCACCAGAATTCCCAAAATCTTCCCTGCAGGAGTTCAGGGGAACCGATTTCTGAGCATCCCATATTTTGTAGAGATTTTACCCCCCACCTCCCCACACCCCCTGCTATTGGTTCTTCCTGACTACGATCCCATTTTTTTTTTTTCTGGATAAACAATCAAATCATGGAAATTTTGTATTGATCCATCCTTTTTTTTACTGCTCTCAAAAATCTGAACTCTTTTCCTTTCTCCTACACTGAATCCTCAACAATGATGACAATGATGGTGATGATGACGATGACTGCGACGATGATGATGATGATGAAGATAATGATGATGATAATATGATGATAATGATAATGATGATGATGATGATGATGATGATGATGATGATGGTAATGATAATGATGATGATAATGATGATAATGATGATGATAATGATGACTACGACAATAATGATGATGATGATGATAATGATGATAATGATGACTACGACAATGATGATAATAATGATGATGATGATAATATGATGATGATGATGATGATGATGATGATGATGATGATGATGATGATGGTAATGATGACAATGATGATAATGATGATGATAATGATGACTATGACGATGATGATGAAGATAATGATGATGATGATGATAATGATGACTACGACAATGATGATGATAATGATGATGATAATGATTATGATGATGATAATATGATGATAATGATGATGATAATGATTATGATAATTATAATGAAGATAATGATGATAATGATGATGATGATGATGATGATGATGATGATGATGATGATGATGATGACGACGATGATGATGATGGTTCATCACCTCCCCTTATTCATTGTCACACACTTCCCTCACAGAACTCACTCACTATGAATTTCTATTTGTACCTATTTTCCCACTAGGTTTTCCAGCATTTTTTTGCCTCCAACCCACAGTATTTAATCCATTCTCTGTTTATTTCTGAGAATGTCATGTGAGACAGTGTTAAAAGCTCCAATAAAATCAATGTGTGCATTGGCAGCTCCTGCTGTAGCTACAAACTCGCTACTGTCTGTAGTGAGACATTTAATTGGTTTTATGTCAGTTTTGTTCATTTTATATTTTTTCCTTGGCCTTTCTGGGCATCTGGGCTTTTTTTGGCCTGAATTCCCCTTGTTTCTGTTTGAAACAAATAAATAGTCCATGATTTACCCCCTTTTCTCCCTCTTTAAACATCTTAACTTTCTTCTTCCATAATTTGTTTTTTAGTCTTGTCTCTTTAAGGAATGGTTTCTTTTATTCCCGTAGCTCGTAGACCACCTCAAAGATGATTTTATTACCAAATTCTCTCAGTGTCTTCACAGGTATTTATAAAAATCATCTGGCACCACCCTGGAGGTACTCAGGGATAGCTGAAATGTTGAAGGAAAACTCCGGGAATGTTGTTTCCATCTGATCTTTGGGAAACCCAGCCATTTATTAATAATCTCTACTGTGTGGTGGGAAAAGGCATTGACAGGTTGGGGATTGTTATTCCTGCCAACTGGGAAGGAAAATGAGGGACTTCAAGAAATTAAAATATAACAAAAGTGATGAACAGAGAGTGGGGAAAAGAGAAAATAATGAATCCTAAAGAACTAGGGGATTTTGACACTCATAGAATTGGAGTTCAGGCTCAAATCCTTGGTTTCCCTGAATAAATCTGGAGAAGATTCAAGATTTCTTTCAAGGAATTAACATCTCAAATAAATGAACAAAACATTTTTGAGGAAACCTTAAATCCCTCGAGGTTTTAGTTAAAGATCTGTTTAAGGGTGATAAACTTTTACTTCTTGCATCATACTTCTGTCTGGTCCTGAAAACCCTCCTGGGTAAAAAAAAATCTTTCCTATGAAAGGATCAGAGCTTGATTTTTTAGTAATTAAAAGCTTGCAATGAAATAATGCAGAGTACAACCAAGTCATATTTTGATTATTCATTTCAAAAATCTAAAACATTTCAATAATTAAAATAATTTATTTTATTTTTCAATTCATTCTGACCCTTCCCCTCCTGAAAATGGTGTGAATGTCAAATCAGTTCAATCATTGGGTTTTCTCTTTATTCTAATTTTAAATTCAGTTTTTAGTGCTGAAGGTCCAGTACACAGAATTTAACACCAGAATGGCTCCTGGAGCCCAAATTTACTTTCCTGTCTGAAGTGTTCCAATAAATCAGCTGATTTTTATCTCACTGAGATCTTTTTATTTCTCCGGACACTACGGAAGGAATTTTCCCATGAAGTCCACACACCTTGAGTTCTCTTCAAATCCTGTTTTCCAGGAACTCCCAGTCCTGGATCTGTTTGGAGCCTAAAGTAACAACATTATCCTGACAAATTTGCTTTCTTTTTCCATGCCAATAATTTATAAGTGGTTGATTGACAGGAGACTATAAATATCTATAAATTCTGTGGCCATGGATATCACCTGGGGGGTTTGAAGGAAATGGAATAACGGGTTGACATTGGATATAGGTGGGGTTTAGGCTCATGCTTTTCTAGGATTAATGGAAAAACTCTCCATAATTCTGCAGGTCTAGTGGGTGGGATTTTTCCCCTGAACCCGTGGAAGTCACAAAACCAAAGAGAGGAGTTAAAGTCATCTCTCATCTATTAAAGAAATTTCAGAGTAATCTCTTTAGGACTCCTCGCAAAAATGATTTTCTTTCCTTGTGCCTCCTTAATTTTGGAATTGTAGAATTAGTTGGAAGGAACCAGCAGAGTTCTCTGGTCCAAACTTCAATTCCTTGGAGCACCCAAGTGATGAGCAGTGCTAGACCAGGTCAGGCCTTGAGATTTTGGTAAAAAAAAAAAAAAGTTTAAATAATAATAAAAAGAAAAAACACACACAAACACAACATTTTTCACTGAAATATGATATTGAACCAAGAAAAAAAAAGTAAATTCAGGGTTGAGCATCAATTTTTCACCAGAGAATGTTTTCAGAAAGGGGAAGAAACACTGAGGAATTCTTTATTTTTATGTTTTCCCTGAGAAATCTGTTCTCCTTTTTCCAGCAGCTCTTCCCAGATGGTTTAAGGACACCAAATGTCAGGGGTTTCCAGTTAGGTCACCACCAGGATTAGCCACGGAAAAGAGATAGAAAGGGAGAAGCACGGAATAAATCCCAGAGGGGTGATTGTATCAGCTAAACCACTTTAAATACTGCAGTTTTCCTTGTCCTGGAAAGATTCCATCCTGGACCAGAAGGGAATATTTGGATAATTGGGTTTTGTCTCCTGGAGCAACTCCTTCCTTTCAGCTCCTCTTCTCGCCACTCCCGTTCCCAGCCTGTCTCTCCTTCCGTGACATTCCCTGGAAAGACACACCCAAGATTAGTTAATCTCCATCAAAACTCCATTATTCAGGAAAAACCACACACATCCCCTGTCAGGATCCATGGAAAGTCTGACCGAGGTGGCCGTGGCCACCCACGAGCCTCCGTGGCTTGTTCAGAAACACCTCCAGGCTTATTTTTGTTGTTATCTTGGAAACCAATCCCAAACTTTTTCTGGGACACCTTTTGTTGTCTTTTCCCATTCAGGGGAGGCTGGGATTGACACTGAGGAGGGATTTATCCCACGTGGCTGCTCCTCATGGCACCTTCCCAGGAAAAACCCAGTGGCATTGTTCAATCCCCCCTTGTTTGGGTTGCAATTGGACCTGAGGGTTTGAGTAGGAGAAGGGGATTCTTGTGGATAGGTGTTAAACAAAATCATGGAAATAAAAAAGATTCCTGCAGGGAATAATTTACAATTTAATAATAAATGCTGGGAATGGGGTTTAAAATCACAAATCTCTCCAAGTTTTTTTAATTGAAACTATTTATTGCAGAGCTGACTAAAGTTTAAGAACTGCTTCCCTCATTTTTAGCTGGTTCATGGCAGAAAATCCCCATTTTTCTCCCTTTCCTAAAGGAATGGGTTTGTGTTGGGCATCTTTTGCACACGTTTGAGTATGAAAAAATTCAATATACAACCATTGTGCCAAATATGCCTTGTGGGGTTTTTTATTACATGGAATTGTCCAGGATCACCTGGACAAGATTCTGGATAAAGTATTGTGGGTGATGCTTTAAATCACTCCCAGGAATATGGATTTTTAATCGAAAATAAATTATTTTTGGGATAAATGAGGCATCAGACAGATTAAGATAAGCTCAAGTGCCTGATTCAAGCCCACACTACATGTGGCAATGGGTAAAATGCTAATTTTTCAAAGATCTAGCCAGAAATTTGGGATAATGATAGATTTTTTAAATCTGCTTTCCCTATTTACAATGATGGTTTTCTGAAAATATTTCAGTGAATGAGTTAAATCATTGGGTCTTATTTTTATCAAGGTGATAAATTGGAAAACATTCAGTTAGCCTCTAAACATGAAATTTATACATTTTGTTTCTATATAATTTGAGAATCTATAAATAAAAATATTCCAAGAAACTTTGGGATGAATCCCATGAATATTTTGTCTATTGGGATTTCTTCGGTGCCATTCCATGAACCCGTTGGGATGAAAACCACAGGAAAGGCAGCAAAAGGAACAGAGATTATTTACGATGGATCAGGATGGATTCCCCTTCAGGCAGGGGAAGCTCTGTGGATGGAGCAGCTCCATGAAAAGGGAATGCTTGGGCAGAGGAACTTCTTAATTTCTAATGTACAATTCCCTGTGGTGAGGAAGAAGAAGAAATCCCAGAATCCCAGAATGGTTTGGGACCTTCAAGCTCATGTTGTTCTAACCCCTGTCCGGGACAGGGATGTCATTCCCTGGATCAGTTGGTTCCAAGCCCTCTCCAACCTGGTCCTGAGAACTTCCAGGGATGGGGCATCCACAGCTCTCTGGAAGCTCCCTGCTGCCTTCCAGCAGCTTTGGGAAAAGGGCTTCCCAAAATTTTGCTCCAGAGGTGGGATATTCACAGGATAATCACAATAATTCCATCTCCATGAATCTCTAATTTTCCACATCAATTCCTGCTGTCCAAGCACAGAATGCCTGGCTCAGCTCTGCTTTGCCAGGATTTCAGGAGTTTTCCAGTGAGGGATGAGCTGAGCCACCCATTTCCTTGGACAAGGAGGGACAGAAGGAGGCAACTAGAAGGGCTGGAATTACAGAATTCCAAAGGGTCCAAGGTGGATGATCCAGGTCAGCTGAAAGGGTGCAGCTGTAGGGTTCTGTCCTCCTTAAAATCCATGGAATTGCTGGATCCTGACGGAGCAGTGACATCATATAACATCAACCCAGTAAAAAGTCATGGGAATAAGGCTCCAGTCTTTGGCTCCTCATCTGAAAAAACAACGGCTCCTCACCAAGGATTTATGGTGGGAAGTTTGAAAATTTCCTTTTCCAAGCAGCATCCTGAAATTGAACAGAAGTTTTTATTGTAATTACAAACATTCTCCTCTTTTAGGAGTTTCTTTATGAAAGGAAATCAAGGAAAATACTCAAAAATAAAATTTTGCCATGAAATATTATTTCCCATGCAACTTTTTGAGTCAAAGTGAATGAAAGTCCATTCTTTAGCTTCAAAATCCAATTTTTTAAGGGATAATTTTAGCTTGGATTAAGGAAAACTGACTTGTCATCCCTAAAATTCCATGGAGCAGCTCCATGAGTTTCATGGAAAAGTGGATGCTCAGACAGAGGAACTTCTTAATTTCTAGTGTGGTGAGGAAGAAAAAGAAATCCCAGAATCCCAAAATGGTTTGGGATCTTCAAGCTGACGTCATTCCAATGACTCCTCACCAAGTATTTATGGTGGGAAATTAGAAAATTTCCCTTTCCAGGCAGCATCCTGAAATTGAACAGAAGTTTTTACTCTAATTACAAACATTCTCCTCTTTTAGAAGTTTCTTTATAAAAGGAAATCAAGGAAAGTATTCCTTAAAAATAAAATTGTGCTATGAATATTATTTCCCACCCAGCTTTTTAGGTTAAAGTGAAAGAAAGTCTGTTCTTTAGCTTCAAATTCCAGTTTTTTTAGGGAAAATTTTAGCTTGGATTAAGGAAAACTGACTTGTCATCCCTAAAATTCCAACGCTCTTCCAGGCCATGGTGAATGGTCAGGTGTTGTCACTCATTTTTCCTTTCTTCAGTGATATTTTTCCCAACTAAATATTGGTTAAAAGGCGTTCTGGGAATCAAATAGGAATTCTGAGCACTGCCAGCAGCAGCAAGAGTTTGGGATTTGTTGGACGGATGGTGATGTAACATTTGGCGTGTGGATAAATCCATTTTTGGGATAAAAATATACAAATAAACAAAACAACTTTAATGTGCTTTTTTTTAAAAAGCACATTATTTAAAAAAGCTACCCTGACTTGGAAAAAACCATTGCCTTGCCTTATTCCCATTCTCAGAGTTCTTCCCATAATTTATTCCCTAACTCTCCAAAATGTACAATAAATTCCATACAATGGTAGAGCCATCCCAGCTCCCATTTTTAGGGTGGAAAACGTTTTTAAAACATTTTCAGCATTTATTTTTCTTCAGAGGATGTTCCTGTCAGTCTGTTTTAGAAAGCTTTCAATGGCCACTAAGAAACATGAAATCCCTGGGAAGAGGGAGAATGCATAGAATGGCAAATATTTCATTGACAGAGTTTTATTTTTATAAAATTGTGAGCATTTAAATCAAAATTTTAGCTGCAAGTTGCAGATTCCTTCCTTAAAATCTGCAGAGTGGAGGCAACAAACCTTGGGAATGACAGAAAAATCGAGGTGAGGTCATCATAAACTTGTTCCAACTTTATCCATATCAAATATTTTGTGGGCCTGACTTGGAAAAAACCATTGCCTTGCCTTATTCCCATACTGAGAATTATTCCCATAATTCCTTGCCTTATTCTCCAACTCTCCAAAATCTACCACAAATTTTATACAGTGGTAGAGCCATCCCAGGTCCCATCTTTAGGCTAAAAAATATTTTAAAAACTTCTTTTCATGAGAATAGACTGCTGTCAGTTTGTTTTAAAAGACTTTCAATGGTCATTAAGGAATATGAAATCTGGGAATGGAGGGAATTCATGGGATGGTAAATATTTAGCAGTTTTGCTAAATATTTAAAATATTATAATATTATAAAATTGTGAGGATTTAAATCAAAATTTTAGCTGGAAGTTGCAGATCCCTTCCTTAAAATCTGCAGAGTAGAGGCAACAAGCCTTGGGAAGGACAGAAAAATTGGGTGGTTTCAATGGTCAAAAAAAGGTTTCAATGGTCAGTAAGGAACACAAAATCTTTGGGAACAGAGGGAATGCATGGAATGGCAAATATTTCATACACAGAGTTTTATTTTTATAAAATTGTGAGGATTTAAATCAAAAATTTTAGCTAGAAGCTGCAGATCCCTTCCTTAAAATCTGCAGAGTGGAGGCAACAAGCCTTGGGAATGACAGAAAAATCGAGATGATTTCAATGGCCAAAAAAATGTTTCAATGGTCAGTAAGGAACACGAAATCCTTGGGAACAGAGGGAATGCATGGAATGGCAAATATTTCATACACAGAATTATATTTTTATAAAATTGTGAGCATTTAAATCAAAAATTTTAGCTAGAAGCTGCAGATCCTTTAAAAGCTACGAACTGGATGCAACAAGCCTTGGGAACGACAGAAAAATCGAGGCGAGCTCATCCTAAACTTGTTCCGATTTCGTCCATATTAAATCTTTTGTGTCCTGGAGCTCCAGCCAGACAGACGTGGATACAATTCCAGCTCTTCCCTGACTGGGTTGTTCACCTGAGCTGCACCAAGAGTGGTGTCGAGGTTGCCAAGGTTCTTTTGCACTGTGTCACAGCCATGGAGAACTTTCCCTTCTGAAATTTATCCCCATCCCATGTGGGAGATCCAAACTCCCAGGATCCGATGGGATTCTGGAGATGTGGGAATGAGCCTTCCTGCTCTGCTCTGGGCTGCATCCATCACACACAAAAGTGTCAGGAAAAGAGGTGTAAAAAAATAATGGAAGAACTTTCCCTTCCAAAATTTATTCGCATCCCACGTGGGAGATTCAAACTCCCGCGAACCGATGGAATCCACAATCCAATGGGAGACATGAGAATGAGCCTTCCTGCTCTGCTCTGGGCTGAATCCATCACACACAAAAGCATCAGGAAAAGGGGTGAAAAAAATAATGGAAGAACTTTCCCTTCCAAAGTTTATTCACATCCCAGGTGGGAGATTCAAACTCCCGTGATCCGATGGGATACATGGAATCCATGATTCAATGGGAGACATAGGAATGAGCCTTCCTGCTCTGCTCTGGGCTGCATCCATCACACACAAAGCATCAGGAAAAGGGGTGAAAAAAAATAATGGAAGAACTTTCCCTTCCAAAATGTATTCGCATCCCACATGGGAGATCCAAACTCCCGCAATTCAATGGAATCCATGATCCAATGGGAGACATGGGAATGAGCCTTCCTGCTCTGCTCTGGGCTGCATCCATCACACACAAAAGCATCAGGAAAAGGGGTGAAAAAAATAATGGAAGAACTTTCCCTTCCAAAGTTTATTCACATCCCACGTGGGAGATCCAATCTCCTGCGATCCGATGGGACACACGGAATCCGCGATCCAATGGGAGACATGGGAATGAGCCTTCCTGCTCTGCTCTGGGCTGCATCCATCACACACAAAGCATCAGGAAAAGAGGTCTAAAAAAATAAAGGAAGAACAAGAAGGGGTTTTGCAGGCAGCAGAGAACTCACACCAAATAATTATGGATGGTATTTAAGGAAAACACGGCTCCTGTTTAATGCTGTGGGAGGAATATTCCAACATGGGTGGGATAATGGAAAACCCTGCCTAGGATTAGATACTTTAAACAAGAGTGAATTAATCAAGCAATTAGTCTGAAAGAGGCTTAAAAGGTCCTGCTGTGACTGGGACCATCTGGACTGAGGCACCAAGGAGCAAAGTGGAGAAGCAGCAAGTTAAAAATGCAGAAAGCAACTCCTAAATTTTGCAAAACATGGGGAAGCAAAGAGTGTAGAATCCCAGAAGGGTCTGGGTTAGGAGGGACCTTGAAAATCATCTCATTCCAACCCCCTGCCATGAGCAGGGACATGTCTCTGGTGGAGGTATAAAAAATACCCCAGAAATCACAGCTCCATGGAAAAAAACACCAAATCCAGGTGCTACTGGAGATCTAAGTCTGGGAATCTGCTCTTTGTGGGACCAGCTCCAAGGCTTTAGTCATTAGGAATGGCTAAATTAAAATGTGGTCTTAGTCTGAGAGGCTTCAGAGGAGCTGAGGACAAGGATTTATCGTTGCTAATTGCAAGAGTTTAAAATTAAGGCTTTTAAGCCAAATTTGGGCACAGATTCGTTCTTCTCTCTAGAGATCACCTCAGTTAAAACAGTTTAAACACATCTGGTTAGGATGAGATTCCCCCACTTTAAGAGCCCTAGATTTGGAATTTTGGCCCAGTTCTAAACCTTACTCTTTGAATAATCCACCTTTAAATCTTAGATCACCTTGGAGCTCATTGCAGGGAAATATTGTTGCACTTTTTCTTGGGGTTGGGAATTTCTCACCAGCAATTTGGAGCTCTGTAATCTCTGCCCCAGAGAAAGCTCACCCCCAGCAGGACATTTAAACCCCTGGCTGAATTGAAACACTTGAGAAGTCAAAAAAATCCCACTGGAAAATTGAAACATTTCATCA
The DNA here is from genome assembly GCF_027477595.1 of Haemorhous mexicanus. Classification (NCBI taxonomy): domain Eukaryota; kingdom Metazoa; phylum Chordata; class Aves; order Passeriformes; family Fringillidae; genus Haemorhous; species Haemorhous mexicanus. The sequence continues at coordinate 1,729,885 of NC_082341.1, forward strand.
TTCATGCTAATTTCCTTGTCAGTTTAGACAAAAGCCACACTTCCTGCAAGGGAAAGGTTTCATCAGGGACAGCGTTTGACCAGCTGCATGAAAAGGGGTCCTCAAAGGCAGCAGAAGCTCAAAAGACAAAACCAAATTATTGCAACCTGATTTTATCTGTTATTCAATGAATTTGTAAATTTCCTTCTCAGTAGGTCAGAACTGGGCTTAACTGATCTGGAGCTTTAAAATAGCAAAACATGAGGGGGTTTTTGCCGTGTTTTTGATTTCATTTTGACTTTTCATCTCCACTACTCTAATTAGCACTTCAAGACATGATGTGATCATGGCTTCCATCTCCTGACATGGTCCTGTCTCCAGCTCTAAATCCTTCTGGCTGCATAAAACCAGCAGGGTTTGGTTTTATGCAGCCAGATAAGATATATCAAGATCCAGGTCCCTGGCTCTTGATCCCTCTTGAACCATGACCACGAGCTGGTTTGTAAAGTGAAAGCTGGGCTAAAATCACTCCAAGATCTCTTTCCTAAAAGTTCAAATTGTTGTGTTCCAGGGCACAAAAACTTCTCTGTCAGTTTTAACTCATGCTCACGACAGCTGTGACTTCATCAGGCTTTGAATAAAGCCCTGACTAACCTTGACCTGATTTCATTGCTGATGTCCCTGCTCATTTCATTGGGTTTGGACTAAAAGACCTTTACAGGTCCCTTCCAACCCAAACCATTCCTTGGGTCTGTTTCCAAAGGATTCCATAATTCAGTGATTCCCTGCACCAGCACTGATTGCCAGGTTGAGCTAATTAAATTAGGATAATTAAATGAGGGAAAACAACTTTATGTCAGCCCAGAGGTGGCAAAGCAGGGCCGTTGGAACATCCCCAAAAGTCCCACCAGGTCCCTCTGAAGGAAGGTTTGTTTTTCCCTGGATTTTCACCCTGCCATTATCTCTTGGCTGTTTCTGTGAAGAAAATGTCTCTGTTAAAGGCACTTTGTGGAGCTGAAAGAAGGTGATGGTTCTCAGCCTGGAAAAAATTCCACGAAGCCAATGATCCTATTCCCAAAACAGCCCCCAGGAGCTGCTGTGCAATGGATTGCTCAGCATTTTAAACAGAATCCTTTTCACAGGAGAGGGAGCTCCAGTAAATCCAGAGCCCCTCTTCCCTGAAAGTTTATGCTAAACCAAACTCCCAGCTGCACACACCAGAATTCCTGGGATTGCCTCTTGCAGGGGATCAGACATTTTGGGAGATAAAGTTCCCAGAGCTGCAGTCTCTGATACAATCAAGCCTTTTTCCATGAGTTTGCTGGTACAGAAGAGCTGAGTCTTGGCTCTACTGACCCATCCAAGAATAGCTTCCAGAGGATGGGAGGAGAGAAAACCTGGCAAAAACGGCTTTTATGTCACTCATCCCCCATGGCTGTGGCAGCAAGGGACATGTCAGGACAAGTGCCAAGCACCACAAACCTGCTCACGGCTCTGTCTGGGTGAAAATCTATTTTTTGCTGCAGATGAGAGATGTCAGGGCAGGCCTGGGATGCAGAGCTGTTTCAGCACAGAGTCAGGAACAGGATCCACCTTTTTTTTTGGCCACATCATCATTACAGGCTGCTGGAAAGGGGCTGGAATGCTCCCAGTGGGAAAGGAGTTGAGGGTTTTGGTCAAAAGAGACTGAACACGAGCCCAGGTGTGCCCAGGTGGCCAAAAATGCCAAAGGCATCCTGGTCTGTAGGAGAAGCAGCTGGAGAAGGGATTTCCCCCCTGTGCTGAGCAGGGCTGAGGCCACACCTCAAATCCTGGGGTCAGTTTTGGGTTCCCCATGAGCAGAAGGACATTGAGGGGCTGGAGAGAAGGGAATAGAGCTGGGGAAGAGCTGGAGAACTCCTGAGGGAGCTGGGAAAGGGCTCAGCCTGGAGAAAAGGAGGCTCAGGGGGGACCTGGTGGCTCTGCACAGCTCCTGACAGGAGGGTGGATCTGCAGATTGGGCTCTGTTCCCAAGGAACAGGATGAGAGGAAATGGCCTCAAGCTGCACCAGGTGAGGCTTAGGTTGGACATTAAGGAAAATTTCTTCATGGAAAGTCTTGTCCAGCCCTGGCACAGCTGCCCAGTGGAGTCCCCAGTCCTGGAAGTGTTCAAAAACGTGTTGCTGTGGCACCTGGGGAAATGGATTAGTGGTGACCGTGGTGGTGGTGGCTGATGGTTGGATTTGATGATCCTAAAGGTCTTTTCCAACCTTAAAGATTCCGTGATTCCCTGTGCTGGGTGTGGATGAGATGAGCCCTCAGCTGCTTCCAGAGTGTTTTTGAGGATAAACACCAACCTCATAAGCATGAAACCAAACAATATCCATGATTTTCTTCACATGCAACCCATTTCCCATGTTTCTTTCACAGTGAGCCACTGCAAATCTACTCTGCTCACATTTGCAGACATTTTAATATAATATCCCACTTATCCAAACATTTTAAGACAGCATTTCTATAGTTCTTGTGGCAAGGGCACAGAATTCTACAATGGGGAGCAGAGGCAAAAGGAAATGGGACACTTCAGTTTCCATGGAGTTTGGAGTTTTGATTGAGGCCCCAGGACCTGAATTAACCTATCTGGAATGATTTTGCCCGAATTAGGAATTTGGTGGCTTCTCCACAGATGGATTGGGGAGACATGGCTTGATTCATACAGAGATCTGTGACTCTATTTTGATTCAAGAGAAATTCTGATACAACTTGAGGAATTTGAATTCAGGTGAGGCTGGTCTGATTCTTGCACGGTGATTTTTCATAACTTTTGTCATTTTTCAGCACTGTTTCAAGAAAATCTCTACTCAACTTCAACATCTTGAAGAGTTCTTGGAGTAAATCTAAGATCTGCAAGAATTCAGCTTTGAGGAAAAAAATAAAGGTTTGAAGTCATACATCAATGTAGAATTCTGAGCATAAATGGGGGTAAAATCCAACTTCCCCATAGCTGCAATATGAAATGATTTTCTCTTTTCTTTCCATGCTTTAACTCTGTCTGATTTTTAATTCTGCTAAAAAAAGACACCCCAAAGATTGGTTTTAATAATGGAAATCTTCATTAACCAACTCTACATGTGATTCAGTCCTGCTGCCTGAGTTGCAAGAAGGGAATGATTATTATTAAATGAATTAATGACAATACATAAACACAACCCCCAAATAAATCCCAATAAACACATTTATTAACCTTTGACATGTAAAAACCCAGCCTTTCTGTGGAATTTACCCAGCTGCTCACCCTGGTCAGGCCAGAAATGCGAGCCTGGCTCAGCCCGAGGTGTGAGCTGAAGCCCTGGTGCAGATCACACCCCCTGAGCTGGGTGTTCCCATTTCCCTCGGACAAAAATGAGGGAAGGGATTGCCCAGAGCTCCATCCCCCCCAGCAGGGAGCAGGGATGTAGTCATGGGAGGGAATCAGGCATCAGGAGCACAGAGCCCAGTGCTGGAGGCTGGGGTGAGTCCCGTGGAGCATTGCAGAGCCCTCTGTCAGGAGATGGAATGGAGGGCTTTGCCTTTCCAGGCCTGACTGACTCACTGCTCCTGGAAAATGCAGCTCTTGTTCCCGTGGCCGTGTTTGCAGCCTTTATTTTGGAGCTCCAGGCTCACTTCTCCTGCTTTTTCATGGTCCTGTCCCACCAAATCAAGCTGGAATTCACTCTGGTGGGGCGGCTTTCGCTTCACCTCCAGCCTGGGAGAGAGAAACATCAGCCCTCACTTTTTGGGTGGGCTTAGGCTGGCCCAGTTTGGGGTTTTCTTGCATAATTCTGGCCCTGAGAGACTCAGACAGTCTGATGAGTGTCACTGGAGAACGGGGGAAATGAAAACATTCTGTGGATCCCAAACCCCTTCATTTGAGAGGGATATTGGCCTGCCCGGGCGGTGTGAGGGGAGGTGGGTGTGACACGGAGGGAGAGAGGAATGAAAACCAGCTCAGATGGGTGTGCCAGTCCCAAACCTTGAACAAACACCCGGAGCTGATGGAATGCAGTCACCTTTCATCTTCCTGCAGCACAGGATCCCTGGCATCCCCAAGCCAAGAAGACACACAACAAGCTTTGCTCTGCCTGAAGAAACTCCAGGGAAACTTTCCAGAAATTTGCTTCATGTCTCTCAACAGGTTTGGGAGGAATATCCAGGAATAACAAGCCCTACAAATGCGAAGCACTTAAAACTTTAATGCTTGCATAAAACCCTCTGAGCCCATTAACTGCTGGTTCTTTCACGACAGTGGAGCTGTTCTTCATCTCCTCCACACAGAGAAAATGCTTGTGCTCCTCCACTTTAATCCCTGAAACGTGGCAAAAGAAAATGTTGCTGCCTTTCCCCATTTTCCCTTCTGGGATCTCGTTGGAAATTGTGTCCTACCCCTCTTTGCTCAGAGAACTTGTGTTCCTTCCAATCCTACCTGGGGAGCACAAGCTCAGCTTGAGGCAATTCCTGGGATTAATTCCAGAGGTCACTCCTGCAGTTCCCAGAGTGCCACCAGGAATGGTGGCTGTTGGTGCTAAGCCAAGCTGGAAAATAATTCCAGGGAGGCAGCAAAGAGGCAGATCTTTGGGGCTCCAGATGTCCTCAGCCCAAAAAAATGAACCTCCCATCGTGATGTACAAATTAATTAAACTGCAGAAGCCAATTAATTTTTGCCTGGTGTCTAGAGGAGTTGTTAAGAAATGTGAAATCTCACATTTTGGTGAGATTTGGGATGCCACATTGTGCAGGATATGGGAATTCATAAGCTTGGCAAGATTTTTTTGTTCTTTTTGGAAAACTGGGAACCTCATGGAAGTTTTAAGTCTCATTTGCCATTTCAGGTCACGCGAACATGAGGTACAAATGAAAAAAATTATGATAAAATAAAATAAAGTGAAATGAAAATAAAATGAAATAAAGTAAAATAAAATAAAATTAAAATAAGATAAAATAAAATAAAATATAAAATAGAATATAAAATAAAATAAAATAAATTAAAATATAAAATAAAATGAAATAAAATAAAACAAAATAAAATAAAGTCAAATAAAATATAAAATAAAATAAAGTAAAATAAAATAAAATAAATAAAGTAAAATAAAGTAAAATAAAACAAAATAAAAGAAATAAAATAAAGTAAAATAAAGTAAAATAAAATAAAATGAAGTAAAATAAAATAAAATAAAATATACAGGATTTAGAGAAAGGGATCCTCAGGCTTTAGTGAGCAACAGGTTTTGTGGAACCTCCTTGTGAATTCTTGAGAATGTTAAAGAAGAGGAATTCACAGAATTGTGGAATGGTTTGGGCTGGAAGGGACCTTGCAATGCTCCAGTTCCACCCCTGCTGTGTGCAGGGACCCCTCCCACCACACCAGGTCCCCTGTGGATCCCCAGCCTCACTGCAGGTCCTGCTTCATCCCCTGCACTTGGACAGAAAACCAGGATGGACAGGAGGAGCCTGGAAAAACCTCTGGAATCACAAATACCTGCAATCCCATGGTTTCCAGCCACCCTTCTGCTGGGGAAGAACAGAGTTTGGCTTGTCTGTGCTTCTTCACGGGCAACTTCTTCACAGGCCTGACATCATCCGACGTTCCATGAAATCCATGGACCATGGGATCGCTCTCCTTTCCTGCAGGTGACAACAGACAGACTCCTGGTGGGGAATGTGTTTAATTAATATATCTGTCATTACAGCCAGACATTCTGTTGGGTTTGGCTCTTGGGAGGTTCAGGATTGGGGAGGTTTTAAAAATACCTGGGAACTCCTGACCCCTGGAGATGTTGGCTCCAGGGATTTGGGGATTGTGGTTTTTCTGGAGCCATCTCTGAACCATTTAACAGAATCTCCTGCTGATTTTCCCTCTGGCACAAACAATCAGGGAGACAAAAAGGCAGTGTTCAATGCTGCCTCTGGAGAGGGCTTTCCCAAAATACACGAAATAAAGGGTTTAATTTATTTTGATGTTTAACCCAGACCCACTCAATTTATAGTAAAAGAAAATAAAAGTGAAATAAGAAAGAAAAAAAATGAGTCTCTGGATGTTTAATTGGGGAAAAGCAACAACCTGCTGCCATTTGACAGAGAAGGGCACGGGGAAGGTTTGAAATTTAAATTATTTTTGACCTTCACGGATCGCTGCTCATTTCCTACAGACCCTAATAAGCCAAAATCTTAAACTCTAAAATGGGAATTTTCTCCTTCTCACACTGCAGCAAAAGGGAGATGATTTTGGGAAGATGATTTTGGGAAGATGAGCATCAAGATTTGGACAGCTTCCCTTCGTTCACTGCCTGGATGTCAGAATATCCCGAGATATGGAATAAAGGGGGACAATCTAGGAAAGCTTTGGCCGTTCCCCTTCATGCCTCCAGGCACTAAGGAAGGGCTTTTTTTGGGTAAATCCAGCCCCAAAACTGTTCCTGCTCATGGTGAGGTCATGGGGTGCTCCACATCCTCAGAGAGGAAATGACACAGCCAGTGCCAACCAGGGAATTTCATCCAGGATTTGTGCTCTGGGAAGGGAAAAAAGGGGGACAGCCTGAAGCCACCATTGTCTTAAGAGCAGAAAAAAAGGAGCAGCAAGGAAAAAAAGGCCAAGGAAACGTGGAAAGAAATTGGAAATGTGGGAACTGGACACAAATAAGCTCAAGATGTACAACCAGGGTCAGACCAGTCTTATTCCATGTTTCCCTGTCTCTGATCCTTCTCTGCTTTGCTTTTTTGGATTAATCACCTAAAATTAAGTGTGACATAGATATGAAAATCCATCATCCCCTGTGTCCTTGTCATCTGTGAGTGTAAAGAATCCCAGGAAAGTTTTGGGTTGGAAGGGACCTTCGAGATCACCCAGTGCCACCCCTGGCGTGGGCAGGGACACACTCCACTGCTCCAGCCTGGCCTGGGGATTCCACAACCTCCCTGGACAGCCTGTGGTACCAGGAACATTCAAACACTCAGATCATCTCTAAATTGGGAGGATACTTGAAGTCTGAAGCTCCTGCTATAGACTGCTCCAACCACCCAATGAATTCCAGCACAGCTGTGGTCCCACAGATTAATTATTTTACAAATATATTCAGGTCACGTATTTGGACAAGAAAACCATTTGTGAGGACAAGCTACAAACCACCAAGGCTTTCATGCCAGCCTGCAGCAGTCTTAGATTTCCCTAGCCTTCCATGAAATATCCCTCATTAATGACTGCTCAGATCAACAGCCTGGTGTGACTCAGTTCTGAAGAAACACGGATTAAATTCCAGGCTGGCTCAAGGAATACACAAAGCAAGGTGTTGTTTCAAGCAGCAAAATTGTCCTGGGGAAGTTGTCCATGGGCTGTGCCAAGTTTGGATCTCCCCAGGCTATGGAAAGGAAAGATGGTTGTGGCTGTTGCCACCAACACAATCTGTTTTTCCCAGCAACACCTGGCACTCCCAGGAGTAATAATAATAATAATGGTGATGATGATAATAATAATAATAATAATAATTTTTTTCTTCCTCTCCTCATAAATTGCCCAGAAAGACCAGCACAATACAGGGGAAGTTCTGGAAGTTGGCTGTGCATGTTGTGTGTAAAATCTGGGCTTTGAGAGGAGCTGGGGAATGAAATGTCCTAAAAACCTTGGGAATCCTGATTCTCCCATGAATGGCCATTCTCCCAAAGCTCGTGTTAATTACACAGCTGTTACTCCATTGAGCAGAAAAACTAATTAGCAACAAATAACCCTTCACGTGTCCTTTTGGTGGGGTGGGGACCCACCCAGGATCTTCTGGGAGCCACAAAACACTGGTAGAAAGCCCCAAGGAAGCCACACACCTCGAACTTCCCACTTTTCAGAACAAAATGCTGTTCCCTGCAGATCTCCCATGGATTCAGACATCTCCAAAGACCCCACTTGGAAACACATGGAAAAAAGCACTCAAACCTGGCCCCGTCTCCCAGCTCTTCCCTCTTTCCCTGCAGGTGAGCTGGAATGTCTGACTGTGTAATTACAGTCAGAGGCTGGTCCCAAGGGGGCTTTAGGATACATTTGGGATGTGGGTGAGGATATCAGGGAATGCTGCTGGTGGGAAGCTGGACTAGAACCTTGGACAGGGCCTGCTGGGCTGGTCCTGCTGGAAGGATCCTTCCCTTTCCCATCTCCAGGAAGCGATTGAAATGGAAAAGTGAGATTATTCATATTAATCACCATTGTGTTGGCACTGGATTTTCATGAGCTGGATAGAGAAAAATTGTTTTTCCTTTATTTTCAACATTACAGGAAAGAAAAAAAAAGGGAAGAAAGAAAAATGTTAATATACTGGAAAATCAAAAAGTGTCAGAGGTATGGTTTTTCTTTTTCCTTTTCCTTCTCTCTCCTGTCCATTCCACTCCCCTCCTTCCCCTCCTTCCTTCTCCCTCAAAATTTCAGGTACAATCCTTCCAGCAGGAAAATTTATGGCTCAACAACGGCGCAGCTCAGCGAGACAAAATAATTCAGGTTCAGCACCAACTCAAGTGCAGCCACACAACTTCCAGATCCAAACCAGCTGCTCCATGGGGAAAGCAGCACAGAATCCAGTGGGCTGCAATATTCCCACTTCCAGCAGGAAAAAGGGAGAAGTGATGAAAGGTTGTTACCACTTGCAGGTTGTCTGGAAGTCTGGGTGACCTGAAATATGTGTTCAGATTTGTTCTGCTGCTCCAGGTCACGACATAATTCACATTTGGGGTCACTTTAAGTGAGAAAAGAAAGGCATAACCCCCCCCCAAGCTTAAAAAAATTAAAGCTGTGGGACTTAAAAATAATTGGGAATTTAAGCCTTGAGGCCAGTCCAAGTTTGATGTCTCTGACTTTAGGTCTAGGGAGAGGTTTCGGGGGAGCAGATCACTAAATTTCCTCAAGCCATTCCTAATTCTGAGAGGTTTGATGTTTTTGTCTGCCTAGAGGAAGCATCTGGAAGCTGCTTTTTCATGGATCACTGGGAGACAGTAGTAGTTTGGGAATCTCCATGCTTTTGGCAGATGTTTCCAGCTATGGGAAGGGATTATTCCAGCTCTTGGCAGCAGAGATAAAAAGGGAGCCTTGGTTCGAATTCCATAAAAACACTGGAGTTTTATCCCTCTCAATGCTGCAATAAATCAATATTTTAATCCCTTTTTAATAATTGGGACTGTGAGGAAGAAACAAAGAGAATGCTCTACTTTCTTCTTGAAATATTTACAGCAGAACCAAAAGGAAGATATCCCAAATTTGGAAGTGGGAATCCACATGAGCTGGATTTTTAAACTCGTCTCTTCAAATTAATCTGGTTTTCCAAAGGCACTTCAACTGAGCTGCCAAAAATCCTTGAGGACATTATTTTATGACATTTAAATACAGATTTATTTAAAAAAAAATCTATCTATATTTATATTTATTTAAATCTGAGGGTAGTAGATCCTTCTGGCCACCTCTGGATCACAGAACAAGGAGCAAAAGAAGAGGAAAAGGCCTCAAGTAGCACCAGGGGAGGTTTAGATTGGATATTAGGAAAAAAATATTTCCATTGTCAAGCATTGGAATGGGATGCCAGGGAAGTGGTGAACTCATTGTCACTGTCAGAGGAGGGTTAGGATGGATTTAGGAGAAGGTTCCTCCCCCAGAGGGTGCTGGGCACTGCCCAGGCTCCCCAGGGAATGGGAATGCTCTCCAGGAGCTTTTGGAAAATGCCCTCAGGGACACCCAGGGTGGGATTGTTGGGGTGTCTGTGCAGGACCAAGGGTTGGTTGATGGTCCTGATGGATCCCTTCGAACTCAGGATTTTCCCTTTTTCTAGGATGGATAACCTGGAAACTCCCTAAAGACCATCAGCGACTCTCCAACATTTTCCCACTGGAGTGTCCCAGTTTTTTCTCACTGAAATTCAGGACAGACATGCTGAAAAAGGCAGGAAAATAAAAAAATGGAGGTAGGGGAGTTTTCTCCCCTTCCTCACCCACACAGCATCCCATGGCTCTCACATCCTCCCATCCCTCTGTGTCCTGGCCTGGGAACATGAATCCATCTCTGTGTCCCAAACCCAGCCTGGAGTGTCTCATCCTGGCTCTGCTGCCTTGTCCTGTATTTCCCTGTTTTTCCCTTTCTCCCCCCTTTTTATTCCTTTCCCCTCCCCTGTTTTGAAGCCCTCTGGTGCCTGTTTTGCTGGTAGGGAGAGAAGAGCTCCAAATCACTGTGGTGATCCCCCCACCAGGCTGGTGATTCCATGAATTCCACTAGGACAGGAGACTTCCCAAACTTCCAGGCATAGGATCTGGGCTTATCCCTGGATACCAACAAACACTCTCTGAGATTGCACACTCCTTCCATTCCAGAGCCTCTCCTGTGGGTTTGGGAATCTATGGGATTTTCTGGTTTTTTGGGAAATGGATGCTGATTCTAAATTGGTCCATGAGAAATCCCATGGATACTGAATCACATGGATTTCAGCTAAACCAAATGAGCAGGCTTTGCTCTTCAGACCTTTTATGCCACTGTTTCCTCCTGCTTCTTCTTTTCCTCTCACTCCTAACCCCAAAAAAGATCTCCCACTCCACAATTATCCATCCTGTTTCTCCAGAATAATTTTTCCAGCTCATTTGAGTCCATAATTTGGAGTTTTCTGACTGTCTGTTCTTAGGGCAGAAACCTGAGCTCAGCCAAAGTCAACGGGAGTTTCCTCAAGCAAAAACAAACAAATTATTTGTTAAAACAAATAAAAAATTACCTGGTCCCTGTGGATGCCCACTTTCAAAGAACCCAAATTAATTTTTCTGGGGCCCAAATTAACCTTTAGAAGATCTGGTCACATGGAATATTTTTCCATTGGAAAACACTTCCTCACCTTCATGGGAGTGAAGTGCTCTGGGGAAATGTGTTGGTTTTGGTGGAGCACTGGCAGGATATGAAACTTGTTGGGATATTTCCAGTTCTCCTGCCACCTCACCCATCTGATGCTTCTCTTGGAGCTGCCTTATCCTGAACTCCAGGGTGTAGGGGTTGGGAGTTCCTGGACAACTGAAATCACCTCAGGAAGAGCTCCCTGATGCCAGTCAGTCAAAAAGCAGTGAAATCTTTAAATTAAACACTCACTTCTTTATCCCTTCTCTGCACAGAGCACCTTTTTTTTGAAATCCACCTGATTTTTACACATTTGAAGCTTTAGGATATTGAATCATAGAATATCCTGAGTTAGAAGGGAGCCACAAGGACCACTGAATCCAATTCTGGCCCTGAACAGGATGACCCCAACATTTCCAGATTCCCACCACGTCCTTCACTGATGATCAGTGGAGCAGGATATCAAATCTGCAGACCAATGATACCAAATCTTTGCCCAAATTCCTGCGATAAGTCCCTTCTTTTAAACTAATTTTTAATATTTTGTAAGTGTTACAAGCAAAAAAGGATCATTATGCCCACATTTAATTGGAAAAATTAAGTAAAACAGGGAAATTTCTTTCATGCCAGTTTTTCCAACAAGACTTGGAGATGATGAACAGGATATGAAAAATTCTGAAGCACCTTCATCTCCAGATTTTTCCAATCCCTTAACTTGAAAAAGGTTTTTGGATGCTTTTCCAGCCTGACTTAAGCATCTAAACTCAGGCCACACTTACTGGAGTTGTAAAAATGAAGGACATGGTATGGAATGGTGCTCTAATCCCAGATCCATAAATCCAAGGGAACTGGGAGCAGCAGGTTAATCCAGGCCTCATCCACTCTGGATCCTGACCCTCAGCAGAGCCAGCTGAGGGATTCAGTTTTCTTTAGGACTTCTCATGTTGGGCTTCTGCAAAAGCAGGGATTTCAGCGTATTTTTTATCCACCAGGAGAGACAGAATTCCTCTCTCTCGCAACGCAATTCCCGCGAAATTCCGATTGTTGGGATTACACCCAGTAAAGGCTGGAGCTGTGCCGTTCTTCCACACATTCTGTCTTCATTTTGGCTGCTAATCCATCACAGAGCCAGGGGCTGCTCTCCCGACCTCCCACGCAGCAGAGAAGCCATATTCCCATCTTTCTGCTATTCCCGAGAGATGACATGTCCCTACCCTCCTGCATCTGCACAAGCCCACGGTTGTACGGAATATGTGCGAGCATCTGATACTCTGCTAAGAGCCCGAAGTGTTTTACACCACATTTTAGGTGATTTATTGCACTTTAGCACATTCATAAAACACGTCGTGTTAAGCATATGCATAAAAATAATATATAGGTTACCACAAAATTTTTATGGCCTTAACCAGATCCGTCTTGGAATGTCGGCTCGAATGTTTCACTCCTGCAGGTGAAAAAACAGATTATTTCAACGGAGCTTAGGGAAAGTTGTTTAGTCAAGACAACAATATTGTGGAGAGAGCCGTTACCTTGGCAGCGCTCTGCTAATTTAAGGACTAACGAGCGTGGCTTGTTCCTGTCCTCCATCCAACACGAGGTGTCCATGACTCCCGGCTCTGCAGGCTGCATTCCCCTTCTCCTGGCTGGTTCATGTCCTCCATCCAACACGAGGTGTCCATGACTCCCGGCTCTCCAGGCTGCATTCCCCTTCTCCTGGCTGGTTCATGTCCTCCATCCAAGACAAGGTGTCCATGACTCCCGGCTCTGCAGGCTGCATTCCCCTTCTCCTGGCTGGTTCCTGTCCTCCATCCAACACGAGGTGTCCATGACTCCCGGCTCTCCAGGCTGCATTCCCCTTCTCCTGGCTGGTTCATGTCCTCCATCCAACACGAGGTGTCCATGACTCCCGGCTCTCCAGGCTGCATTCCCCTTCTCCTGGCTGGTTCCTGTCCTCCATCCAACACGAGGTATCCACGACTCCCGGCTCTCCAGGCTGCATTCCCCTTCTCCTGGCTGGTTCATGTCCTCCATCCAACACGAGGTGTCCATGACTCCCGGCTCTGCAGGCTGCATTCCCCTTCTCCTGCCTGGTTCCTGTCCTCCATCCAAGACAAGGTGTCCATGACTCCCGGCTCTGCAGGCTGCATTCCCCTTCTCCTGGCTGGTTCCTGTCCTCCATCCAACACGAGGTATCTGTGACTCCCAGCTCTCCAGGCTGCATTCCCCTTCTCCTGGCTGGTTCCTGTCCTCCATCCAACATGAGGCGTCCATGACTCCCAGCTCTGCAGGCTGCATTCCCCTTCTCCTGGCTGGTTCATGTCCTCCATCCAACATGAGGTATCCGTGACTCCCAGCTCTCCAGGCTGCATTCCCCTTCTCCTGGCTGGTTCCTGTCCTCCATCCAACACGAGGTGTCCATGACTCCCGGCTCTGCAGGCTGCATTCCCCTTCTCCTGGCTGGTTCCTGTCCTCCATCCAACACGAGGTGTCCACGACTCCCGGCTCTGCAGGCTGCATTCCCCTTCTCCTGGCTGGTTCCTGTCCTCCATCCAACACGAGGTGTCCATGACTCCCGGCTCTCCAGGCTGCATTCCCCTTCTCCTGGCTGGTTCATGTCCTCCATCCAAGACAAGGTGTCCATGACTCCCGGCTCTGCAGGCTGCATTCCCCTTCTCCTGGCTGGTTCCTGTCCTCCATCCAACACGAGGTGTCCATGACTCCCGGCTCTGCAGGCTGCATTCCCCTTCTCCTGCCTGGTTCCTGTCCTCCATCCAAGACAAGGTGTCCATGACTCCCGGCTCTGCAGGCTGCATTCCCCTTCTCCTGGCTGGTTCCTGTCCTCCATCCAACACGAGGTGTCCATGACTCCCGGCTCTGCAGGCTGCATTCCCCTTCTCCTGGCTGGTTCATGTCCTCCATCCAACACGAGGTGTCCACGACTCCCGGCTCTCCAGGCTGCATTCCCCTTCTCCTGGCTGGTTCCTGTCCTCCATCCAACACGAGGTGTCCATGACTCCCGGCTCTGCAGGCTGCATTCCCCTTCTCCTGGCTGGTTCATGTCCTCCATCCAAGACAAGGTGTCCATGACTCCCAGCTCTCCAGGCTGCATTCCCCTTCTCCTGGCTGGTTCATGTCCTCCATCCAACACGAGGTGTCCACGACTCCCGGCTCTCCAGGCTGCATTCCCCTTCTCCTGGCTGGTTCATGTCCTCCATCCAACACGAGGTGTCCATGACTCCCGGCTCTGCAGGCTGCATTCCCCTTCTCCTGCCTGGTTCCTGTCCTCCATCCAAGACAAGGTGTCCATGACTCCCGGCTCTCCAGGCTGCATTCCCCTTCTCCTGGCTGGTTCATGTCCTCCATCCAACACGAGGTGTCCATGACTCCCGGCTCTCCAGGCTGCATTCCCCTTCTCCTGGCTGGTTCCTGTCCTCCATCCAAGACAAGGTGTCCATGACTCCCGGCTCTGCAGGCTGCATTCCCCTTCTCCTGGCTGGTTCATGTCCTCCATCCAACACGAGGTGTCCACGACTCCCTGCTCTCCAGGCTGCATTCCCCTTCTCCTGGCTGGTTCCTGTCCTCCATCCAACATGAAGTGTCCATGACTCCCGGCTCTCCAGGCTGCATTCCCCTTCTCCTGGCTGGTTCCTGTCCTCCATCCAACACGAGGTGTCCATGACTCCCGGCTCTCCAGGCTGCATTCCCCTTCTCCTGGCTGGTTCATGTCCTCCATCCAAGACAAGGTGTCCATGACTCCCGGCTCTCCAGGCTGCATTCCCCTTCTCCTGGCTGGTTCCTGTCCTCCATCCAACACGAGGTGTCCATGACTCCCGGCTCTCCAGGCTGCATTCCCCTTCTCCTACGGCTTGCAGACAATACAGAGACAGGGATTAGAGAAATGTGATGAGAGAAATGCCCTCTTCCATCCCTGCAGTCGGTAGAGGTTCCTTCCAAGGGATGTGGTGTCGGGAAAAGCGAGCAGGTTACGGATGTGACAGGAATCCCAGAATCCCGGTAGGGCTTAGGTTGGAAGGGACCTTTAAGATCATCCAGTGTCACCACCTGGAAGGGCAGGGACACCTTCCACTATCCCAGGTCGTTCCAAGCCCTGTCCAACCTGGTCTGGGCACTTCCAGGGATCCAGAGGCCAGCCACAGCTGCTCTGGGAATTCCAGCCCAGCCCCTCCCCACCCTCCCAGCCAGGAATTCCCAATTCCCAATCTCCCATCCATCCCTGCCCTCTGGCAGTGGGAGCCATTCCCTGTGTCCTGTCCCTCCATCCTTGTCCCCAGTCCCTCTCCAGCTCTCCTGGAGCCCCTTCAGGCCCTGGCAGGGCTCTGAGCTCTCCCTGGAGCCTTCTCCTCTCCAGGGGAACATTCCCAGCTCTCCCTGCCCAGCTCCAGTTCTGGGACCAGCATCCTGGCTGGGGTTATTCCAGCAGGTCCTCTCTCTCTGCAGCTTAGGGGTAACAGTTTTTCTTTGGTGAGGGCAGGAATGTCACCCCAGCTGCCTGCAGTGCTGGGAACTCCACCAAAGCACCAATAATCACTTCAGGCCCAGTTTATCATGAATGTAGTGATGCCTCCCGTTCTAGGTCTTATATTTTCAGATTCTGTGCTGTTTTAGTGTGTGGGTCTGAGCTTCACATCAGGGCATGGTGAGCTCTGTGCACAGAGCAGGGACACAAAACAATTCCTGCTCCAGCTGGGCACCAAGGACAAATGAGCCCAATCTCAGCCCAGGAGCACAAACCCCGTGGGCTGGAGAGAGAAAAACAAGCAGGGTGGGAGTGCCTGGGCTAAAGCTGGGCTGGGACAATGAACTGCAAGGTGCAAATGGAGCAGAGCTGATCCCAGGGAGAGACCCCGGGAGCGCTCGTGCATTTTGGGGCCATTTTGGGTCATCTTGGGTGCAGCCCTGGCTGGGCTCTGGTGCTGCCCAAGGTGCATCCATGGAGGAGATCCTTGGAATCAATCCCTGCTCTATTCTTTAGCTCTGTCCAGCCTCTGCTCTAGGTCAGCCTTCAGAGCATCAGTCGGGAAATGCACATTCTGTAAGGGGAAACCAGCCTAATTTCATTCAATCATCCTAAAATAAAGCAAGTGGCATCCTCAACTCCATTTTCTATCTTGGAATTTAGCAAATTTTTAATTTCTGGTCTCCAAAGACAGCTTAGGCTCTACACAGACTCTGTACTTAAGAAAGGCAGGGAAATGAAATTAAATTAATTCTTTATTTTTAATACCTTTGTTATAAATGTCTGAGACCCTATTTTGATGATGTTATTCCAAACAAATTTAATTTTGTCTTCATTAATAGGTATTAAAATAGAATAAATCTGTTTAAATTGGTGTGAATGAATAATAGCATTTTAATTGATCAAACCTCTCAGGAAGCAGAGAAAAGCTGGGAGAAACAAGATATATTAAAGACGGAGGAAGACCTTAAATTCTGATTTAAAAATTCATTGAACAGGATGATATTTATTTTTCTTTTAAAGTTGACTTCCTCAGGATTTGTTTGAACACTATGAAAGCTAAAAAAAATGTTGAAAATTGGTTTGTTTTTTGTTTTGTTTTAAAAGAGCTCATTTCCCCATATAATGACTAATTCCTTCAAGCTGAAACTGCAAGAAAAATATCAAATATTGTGAAGATTGGCAAAAGTGTTTTATCAACTTATTGCATCATCCCTTCCTCCATAAATAAGGATGGAAGTCTCAGATTTTACTATTCCTTTCTTATAATAATACCTGTACCAGCTTTACTTAATAATATTACTAATATGATAATTATAAATTATTTATGAAGATATTGTTTTGTTCAATTCATTTAATATTTCTTGTGAATCATGCATGTTTTTTGGGGGGAATAACTTTTTTTTCTTATTTTTGAGTATTTGGGGAAGATGATTGAAAATCTATTTTTCTTTCTCTGTTAATGGATGTTTTTTCCCAAAGGAAAAGGAAAGTCATCCTTTCAGGCACTGAGGCTTTAATTAATTAATGTTTGAGATTAGCAGCTGCCTGATGAAGGTAAGTTATATTATGGCCCTGAATATTTCCTCCAGAATCCCAGAGTGGGTTTGGTTGGAAGGAACTTTGAAAATTATCTTGTTCCAACCCCCTGCCAGGAGCAGGGACACCTTCCACCAGCCCAGGGTGCTCCAAGCCCCTCCAGCCTGGCCTTGGACACTTCCAGGGATCCAGGGGAATATTTCACCGGATCCTTTTCCACTCTCACCTTCCTCCTCTGCCTGACTGCTCCGGTTACAGCTGCCCACAGCCCATGCCCCAGGAGACTCGGGACAGGAGCAGAATCCCAAAGCTGTGGTTTCTCCACCCCTCTGGGATCAGAAGGAGCCTCTCCGTTGCTTTTGGCTGCTCCCTGTGCAGCTTGGCTGCGGCCACATTTCCGTGGCTTGTTCTCACCCGCCTCTCTCAGCTCTGACGCCTTTTTTTTGTCTCTTCCCAGCCCACCTGACTTTGTTTTTGCCTTGTGGGATCCCTGCCCTGTTTGGACATGCAGAGGAGACGCTGTGGCTTCCCACTCTCTTGTCTTGCACTTGTTCTGAATCATTCCTTGGCTTCTTCAGTTCCTCATTTTGGCTTTTTTCAAGTGTCTGACTTGGCGGCCGTGCCCGAAAAACCCAACGGCCTCAATGCCTCACTCACCCTCAGCACTGGCCTGAGAGGACAAACCCTGGAACAGAGGTTTTGTGCTTCCCAAGTGAAGGTGAGGTGAATTTGATAAGGAATTTTAAATGATCCTGATGCCTCAGGTTTCAGCTTTTGTATTTTCAGGTTCTGTGCTGCTTTAGTGTGTGGGTCTGAGCTTCACATCAGGGCATGGTGAGCTCTGTGCACAGAGCAGGGAGACAAAACAATTCCTGCTCCAGCTGGGCACCAAGGACAAATGAGCCAAATCTCAGCCCAGGAGCACAAACCCCGTGGGCTGGAGAGAGAAAAACAAGCAGGGTGGGAGTGCCTGGGCTAAAGCTGGGCTGGGACAATGAACTGCAAGGTGCAAATGGAGCAGAGCTGATCCCAGGGAGAGACCCCGGGAGCGCTCGTGCATTTTGGGGCCATTTTGGGTCATCTTGGGTGCAGCCCTGGCTGGGCTCTGGTGCTGCCCAAGGTGCATCCATGGAGGAGATCCTTGGAATCAGTCCCTGCTTTATCCTTTAGCTCTGTCCAGTCTCTGCTCTATCTCAGCCTGCACAAGGCACCAATCTGGCCTCCCACAGGTGATCCCAGGATGTCACGAGGTCATTGCATGGATGAAGTTCTGCACAAACATTTTCCAAGCAGTGACACACAGAAGAGGAGAGTGAAAGAGAGAGAAATATTTTGAGTGACCTCAGGCTCGGGTCAGCCCCTCCTCAAAGTTACTGGAAAATTTTACACGAGAGAAAAGGTCCCTGGGTTTCTTCTGACCCCTGAAGTTGGAACCCTGCGGTGAAAAGGATTCTTGACCTTCTTAGGCAATAAACCAGAAACTTAGAGGGGGACTGCTGCATCTCTCATTGTTTTAATCTTAGAATCGTGGAATATCTGGAGGTGGAAGGGACCCACATGGATCATGGAAGTCCAACTCCTGGCCCGGTTGGACTTTATTTGGTTCCATTGTAATTTAGCTCGTGGATGCTCTCACATTCCTTCATCCATTACCTTCCAAAGAGCTCTGAGTGCTGCCTGCATCCCAGAGAGGCTCTGGAGCTGGGGGCACCTCACTCCTCACCTTTCCTCATCCCCATCCATGAGATTTCCATTAAATCTTGGAATCCTTTCCTCCCCACACGACCTGCTGTGGAGATGCCATGCAAGGCACACCAGAAGTGGAGAATCCCATTTTGTGGCCCCTCATCCAGCAGGGGTGTGATGATATCCATGAGTCAGGAAGAAGGGTGATGAGGGCTTTATATCATTCCTGGTTTTTCAATCTGCACGAAACCCATCCCACAGGGCTCATGAACTGCAGGTGTAGGTGTGAACACAAACTCTGGCTGCAGTTCCTGTAATTCCCAAAGTTCCTGATTCAGTTTCCTCCACATTGATTTTGATGAAGAGGCTGAAAATCTGGAATTCCTTGGCTTTGCTCACACTTTGCATCAGAACCAAGCAGGTGTCCCCTGAGATTCCAGCTTTGCCTTGGAAATGGGAATCCTGGTTCTTACCCCGCGCTGCCACCCCCAATTTCCACAGCGTCCAACTGATCCTTTTCTTCTATTTTGCACCTTCTGGGTGCAGGACACCAGTTCTGATTTCGTGGAAAACTCCATGGCATGGAGGAGGAGAAAATGAGGAGGAAGAATGACAATCCTTGGGTTCCTTTCATCCACCTGGACAGGTGTGAGCAAGACACAAAAACCTTTTTGTTTTGGGGACTGGGTAGGATCAAGAGAGGAAGAAGAGGGATGGGAGAAAGATGGGAAAGTAAAAGAGTGGGAAACTAAGAGCTACATCTCCAAGTTGTTTGTGATGGAGATAATTCCAAAAATTATAAATTTTTAGATTAATAATCTAAATCTATTTGATTTAGCCCAAGGTGTATCCATTGAGGCCTTCCAATAAATCCCTACTTTAACTCTGTCTAGTCCTTGTTCTAGGTCAGCCTTCACAAGGCATCATGGAGATGTTTTTGGGAGGTGTTGAACAGGTGCAGCTTCCTCCCACCCCTCTCACTTGCCCTCTCTTTCCCTATGGAGCTGCTATGGTCCATGCCCAGCTCAAGCTCTGGTCCGCAGCATCCCATGGAGGTGAGGGATCCTGTCCAGAGGCACAGCTTTGGTTGTGCCACCACCTTTGGCATCAAAACACAGCTCTGAGAAGTCCCCAGCAGGGAGATCCTAGCTCCAAGGACTCCAGCTCAAGGAACCCAAGGATGGACAAGGATCCAGCTCATCAAAGCTCATGGGAGCAGAGCAGTGAGGGAGATGGACACCATGGGATCCACTTCACCTCATGGAAACCCATGGGAACAGAGCAGTGAGCTGATGCCTTGAGAGGCTGACCTAGAGCAGAGGCTGGACAGAGCTAAAGGATAAAGCAGGGATTGATTCCAAGGATCTCCTCCATGGATGCACCTTGGGCAGCACCAGAGCCCAGCCAGGGCTGCACCCAAGATGACCCAAAATGGCCCCAAAATGCACGAGCGCTCCCGGGGTCTCTCCCTGGGATCAGCTCTGCTCCATTTGCACCTTGCAGTTCATTGTCCCAGCCCAGCTTTAGCCCAGGCACTCCCACCCTGCTTGTTTTTCTCTCTCCAGCCCACGGGGTTTGTGCTCCTGGGGTGAGATTTGGCTCATTTGTCCTTGGTGCCCAGCTGGAGCAGGAATTGTTTTGTCTCCCTGCTCTGTGCACAGAGCTCACCATGCCCTGGTGTGAAACTCAGCCCCACACTCTAAAGCGGCACAGAACCTGAAAATATAAAAGCCAAATCCGAGGTGTATCAGAGGGAATGGAACACCACGGGATCCGCTTCACCTCGGGCAGTCCGAGCCCTCAGGTGACCCTGCTGCCCTCCCACGAACCGAGCTCAGTTTCCCCTCTCTGGCTGCTTATCCACACATTCCCAGAGGTCCCATCCATCCCCCACTTTTCTCCTCGGAATCCTCCCCATCCACACCGGTCCTCTGGCAGCAGAGGGCACTGCCCCCTTGGCCATGTTTTCCCCCTCCCCGCCGCCGCTGCAGGGCTGGGCTCGCTCCCGGTGAGCGGTGCTGTCTGTCTGTCCGTCCGTCCGTCGGGAGACTTGGATTTGTCTTGGCTGCCGGCTCTGACATGCCTGGGAAGGGCAAGGAAAGGAAATGGGTGGGAGCTCCCACCAAACCACGAACTTGTCTTGCCCCCTCCTCCTTTTCTCTCTCCCCCATCCCCTTCCCTCCTCCGCCCCATCCAGAGGGAGGATTGTGCTGCAGCGCTCAGAATTGCTCCGGAATTTGGGTTTGGGATTATTTTTTCCTTCCCTCTTTTCTTCTCTCGCAGATGAAACACGCTGGGAGTTTCTCCCTTTTCCATGTGATCCCATCTAACCACGAACTTGTCTTGCCCCCTCCTCCTTTTCTCTCTCCCCATCCCCTTCCCTCCTCCACCTCATCCAGAGGGAGGATTGTGCTGCAGCGCTCAGAATTGCTCCGGAATTTGGGCTTGGGATTTTTTTTTCCCCCCTTTTCTTCTCTTTCAGATGAAACACGCTGGGTGTTTGTCCCTTTTCCATGTGCTCCCAGCCAAAGGGGGTTGTTGTTACAAGAGGGTGTAAGTGTGGTGCAATCTGTGTGTGTGGGGTGTTGTGAGAGGCACTTTCCACTTGGAGCAGGCAGGAATCACCCAGCTTTTGGAAATATTCCTGTGTTTTATTTCATCTTCCTGAAGATTTAATCTCAGTGTGGTTGTTTATGATTTAAAAATGAATTTCTTTTGCTGTCCCTCAGCAATTTGGTCCAGTGGGAGGCTGCCCTGCCACTCCAGATGAGGTGATTTGTCAGGTCTCTTCCAACCAAAGCTCTGTTATGATTCTGGAATTTATTTCCTGCACTTTCCAAGTTTCCGGTCCATCTTGACAAGTGATGATCCCGCTCTAAGTATTACTATAAACACCTTTTAAATCTGTTTTACCTTTAGTCTGCCAGCCTTCAAAACCTCAACAGAAAACCCCGTGGGGATGTGCCCCAGTGGCCTCTCTCCCTTTATCTGAATAAAATTACAGGACTCTCCTTTATGGACATTGGGTTTCCCAGTGGGATTTTCTGTACAGGAGGGTGCATCCTCCTTTTATCCCAAACTCCCTCCTTTTATCCCAAACTCCCTCCTTTTATCCCAAACTCCTGGCTGCACGTGTCCCTCTTCCTTTCCCTGTGGAATACCCGACCCATGGAGTTGTGAAGACACCAGCACACATCTTCCCTATCAGTCCCTTCCAACCCAACCCATTCTGGGATTTTCTGAGAACAGGGATTCCTGTTTGAAGCAGAGAACCCTTGACAGCCCCATTCTGATTTGAAATCTCTCCACGGCCAAGAGTTTGTATTTTTCACCTTGGCTCTGTGGCAGTGTTTGACAGCCAGTGCTGCTCTGCTGTCCTGCTCCCTTTGAAGCCACCCCAGCACACGAGGAGCTCTGGGAAGCAGCTGGGCTGTGGATTGCATTTTGCCAAAGGTGGCATCCTGATGAAGGATGGCAAATGATAGGATGGGAAGGTTGGTGCTGCACTCCCAAACCAAAATGAGACGCAGGGGGAAGGAAGAACCAAACACACAAAATAATTTCCCCTGGTTTGGGAGAGGAAGTGTGGAAAACTCACAGCCCAGGCTGTGGCTTTGGGAGGAGAATGCGAGCAGTCACTTTCTCATCCTGTTTCTGTCCTTCCGAGGCTTGTGTGAAAAGGCTGATGCTGAGTCCCAGTCAGCCATAAAATAACAACAACAGCTCTGCCCAGTGGCTGGGATTTGCCAGTCCTGAGCTTTCCTCACCTACCCGGGGACTGGGAAGGACGGAAGTCTGCGAACCATCGCGGCTCCGAGCGCGGAATCCTCGCCGAATGTGATCTCACCCGCGGGGACAATCTGATGGACGGAGTGTTACTTGTTGTTCCAACACCATGGCAATGTCTCCAGCAGGAATACAAATCACTTGGAGCTGGGAGGCAGAGCCAGCTGAGCAGGTACCAGGAATGTGGGAGTTGCTTATTACTCACCCAGGGGGAAGAGCTGCTGCTTGTTTTTTTAATTATATTTTTACTCGCCTCTACTCATCACCCCCACACGGCACCAGCACTTTTTGTAATGAAAATAATAAGACAGAGCCCGATGCAGGGAGCTCTGAGCACATCCTGATTTTCCATTGGATGTGTGAACCAGGTGGGACTTTCGTACTGGCAGATCTCCGGCCTCGTCAAATCTCAGTGGGTGCAAACCTGCTGAAGTCAGTGAGGGCTTCTCATCTATCACTTGTTTTATTAATATTGCTCTGTCTGCAAGTCCAGGCTCTCCAAGAACACATCTTTTATTTCACTGCCTCTCATCGAAGGCAACGTGTGAGTGCTGATTTTCCCGGGCTCAGGATCAGCTCCAGCTCTTTCATTGTTGCCTTTTTTCCCCCTCTCTCTCCCTCTCTCATTTTTTATGGCAGCGTTGGAATTGCTGTCAGGTTTACAGTGCAGTAATAATCACCTCATTATTATTAATAACCATGGCAACAGAATGGAAATTAATCACTCCACTTCTGTTTATCCCCATGGAAACAGAGCCAAAACAAACAAGCCTTATCCACAATGCCCATTCCTAGAAATCAGACATCCTGCAAAATTCCCAGCTAAACAAACCAGCAGCTCCAACTGCCTGGGTTAGCCAGGAGCACCTATGGAGGGGACAAGGATGTTCTGTCATGGGTGCTGCCTCAGGTTCAAATTAGCAGGGGACCAATATTTTTAGGAATTTTGCTTGGTTTATTGGTTGGTTTTACTCTCCAGCTGTTGTCCTGGTGGCTGAGTGTTGAGACACAGTGACAGCCATCCTTCTGCTTCCCAGAAAAACTGGGCTCCCTGCAAGGATGGGGAGAGAATTTGGATTAGCATCTGGAGGGATAGGACAGGAGGAATGGCCTTAAGGTGAAGGAGAGCAGGGTTAGGTGGGATGTTGGGAAGGAATTCCTGACTGGGAGGGTGAGGAGGCCCTGGAATGGATTTCCCAGAGAAGCTGTGGCTGCCCCTGGATCCCTAGAAGTGCCCAAGGCCAGGTTGGACAGGGCTTGGAGCAGCCTGGGACAGTGGGAGGTGTCCCTGCCATGCCAGGGGAGTTGGAACCAGATCACCTTTAAGGTCCTTTCCCAACCCGAACCATTCTGTGATTCCACCACAAGCAGGATTAAAATTGTCAGGGATCGGAAGGGAGGCTTCAGAGAAATATTCATTGCTGAAAAATCTCTGGAGATAACACTCCTTCCCAGGTGCCAAGCACTGAAATAAGGTTCAGTGGAAAATTCAGGAAAAAGTTCAGGAAAATCTGTGGGCAGACAGTGAGCACCAAGCCAATATTTTCTCTTTGCTCTGTCACCATCCTTGCTTGCAGGAGGAACAGAGGATGTCACACTCATTCCCTGTGCACACAAGTGAAACTCCCATGATTTTTTTTTCACAGGAAAATCCCTGTTTTTCCCCAGCCATTCCTCATTCAGATTCAACAGCTCAGCGGTCGCTGCCTGTCCCCCCTGCCCTGCCAATTACTGTGTTTTATTTAGGCTGTCACCAACAGATAATCTGAGCTTGCATCTGCTTTTTCCTGCGGCTTAATGACACACCCAGGGGACCACTTCCCAGGCTTTCAAAGGAAAGAATTCCTCCCTCAGACGATCCTTCAATCCCAGGGATTCTGCTGACTCTTATCTGCAGATGCAGCAGCACAGATTAGGGCTGGTGAGGAAAGATGAGAGAGGCAGGGAAAGTAATGATGATTAAACCCACAACCCTCCCGGGAGCCTCTTTTTTTTTTGCAGCAGGATCTGCTCAAGCTGAAACCCTCGGAGTAGCTGAAATCAGCTGCGTGCTGGAAACGTTTGTTTTCCATTAAAAAAAAAAAAAAAAAAATAAAAAGTGGACTCGACCACGTGGAGCAGGAAAACGAAGTTGCCACGTCTTCCAAAGCCTCCAGAGGTTTTGAGGGATCTTCTCGCTGGGCTATGGAGTCTCCTACAACTCTGGAAAATCATAAAATCAGCTTCTTACCTCCCTCTCTCACCTAAAAAATGGGGGAAAAAAACCCCTCTTCTTTTCCCAGCTATCCTTTTTAAAAATTATCTACACACTGTGTACATTTTTGGACACATTATATCCATTTTGGGGTTCTCTTGTTGTCTCACTGTCCTGTGGATTTGTGCAGAGATCCTGAATCCTGTTCAAATGGAGGAATTAAACCTGGAAATGACAGAGGGAACAGAATGCTTTGATATTTAACTGACCTTTTAAGCTTCCCAAAAAGGCAGGGAGAGTGTAATTAACTGGGATGAATCCCATCTGAACTTCCTCCAGCCAGTCCTCCTGAATCCAATTAAACACAACTTTTCCATGTGGAGGTACAGTTGAGGAGAGATGGATGTTGCTTTGGGTTTTCTGCCTGTTTTATATGATCCCCTCCCAGAATTAGGATGTTTTTTAATCCAGGAGGCACCAGCACTGACAGACCCCTGAAATTCCTGGTCCTGTGTCTCCCAAGCCACCAAACAAGCAGGAATATGCCAAAGGAATCTGTGCATTTGCAGTTCTGCATCATAAAATATCCATGTGGTCTCTGCTGCCTGTAGAAAAAGCCCCAAATTTCCACATATAGATACGTGGGATGTGGTTTGACAGGTTATTTGCCTAAAAATTAATCCCATTAATTGGTGTGGATTTGGAAAGGCGTGGGCACTGTTTGACATGACCCAGTGTTTGAACATGGATATTTGATTTCCATGAGGATGTGTCCTCCCAAACCTTTCTCTGTCCCACCTGAACTGCCTGAAGGTCCTCTCCAGTTGTATCTGCTCATCCCAAATGTCCTCAGGAAATTTTAAATGGCAGGAGAAACCCAATTCAAGATGGCTGATTGGCACCCTAAACCACACAGATTATATTATTATTATTATTATTATTATTATTATTATTATTATTATTATTATTATTATTATTATTATTATTATTATTATTCCAGTCAGACGTGTCTCATCAAGAGGATCATCAAAAGAGGATTAATCATCTTTTAACATTCACATCAAGATTTCCCAGAGAGGAGATATTGAAACTTCCCTTCATTTATAAGGGGAGCTCCAAGAGAATTGGAAAGAGATTTTGGGAGAAGGGATGGAGGGACAGGACACAGGGAATGGCTTTGAGCTGAAAGAGGGAAGGTTTCGATGGGATATTGGGATGGGGAAGGGATTCCTGGCTGGGAGGGTGGGGAGGGGCTAGGATGGGATTCCCAGAGAAGCTGTGGCTGTCCCTGGATATCCCTGGAAGTGCCCAAGGCCAGGTTGGACAGGGCTGGGAGCAGCCTGGGATTGTGCTGGAAGGTGTCCCTGCCATGGCAGGGGTGGCACTGGATGGGCTTTAAGGTCCCTTCAGTCCAAACAATGCCATGGTGCTGTGAAATAAATCTTTGGGAAGCCTGGAGGAAGAATCCCTCTCTAAAATCCTCTTTGCCCCACAGGAAAATAAAAGAAATTACCTGGCAATCCATGCTGGAAAACTGCACCAGTTTTGCCAGTAAAGGTGTGATTTTGTGTATGGAAAGTTCATTGAATTACAAGGTGAGACAAGCAGGTGCCTGTTCCATTTAGGAATTCCCAAATCTATTGTAGACCCAACAGCAATGCTCTTACAGTGGGTGTAGCTCGAGATCTGCAGCAAATTCCTGGCTTTAGGGCATGAATTCTTCCTGAAAATCTCACCAAGCTTTTCCTGGGTTGAAATAGAACTGGCAGGCAGTGCCTCTGTTATCCCAGCTTCCAAGAGGGAAGATTCCAATCAAATCATGAGAACAGGAGGGACAGCACGGTGCTGGACTTGCCTGGGGAGGCTGTGGGAATTCCTGCATTGGAGAGGTTGGAAAAATCACAGGCAGTTGTGTGGCAGAGTGGTTTGTTTCCTCTTGGAGCCCTGGCTGCTGAGAATTCCAGACTTTCTGTGCTGCCAGGCACTGACCCCCAGGAGAACACTGCACTGACCTGAGGCCATGGAGAAGCTTCCAGAATGGAATGAGAGAACTGGGATTGTGGGTGTGGAGTTGGGATAGAAGTGTGTGATATCACAGGGTGGGAAACTCAGAGTTTGAGGGTTTGGAATACAGTGATGGATATAAAGCAAGGTGGAGGTTTTAGAGTGGAGGCTGGAGGCTGGTCCTTCTTCTTCTTCTTCTTCTTCTTCTTCTTCTTCTTCTTCTTCTCCTTCTCCTTCACCTCCCTCTCCATGGGTTTGGGTGGTTTTGTGTCATTGGATAAAAAATCCCCATTGCAGCCACGGGTGGTTGGTTATTGGGTTAAAAGTGAAAATAATTGAGGTGTCATTTCTTAATTGGGCAGTTGATCCTTCAAAGGCCTTGGAGAGAGAGATGGGGCTCCATTTTTAGTTTGTGAGAGTGAAGTGCTGCAGAACTCAGGGATTGTGAGACTGTGACAGAGATAAGAGCTGATAAACATCTGAGTCCCAACAAGAAATTCCATCTCACACATTTAATCCTGACCCTGGCAGAAAAGAAGATAAAAACTCAAGAGTTTTCCGAGATGGAATCTGGTGTTGGTGACCTTATTCCATCTTCCTCTTCCCATATTCCTGTGTTTCTTTGGCAGCTCTCTTTGAAAAGCGATGTGCACTGAGCCAGTATTTTGTCCATTAATTCCAATTTAGTTCCCTAAAATTGATTATAGCTGTGGGGAGGACACCTCTGGAGCTCCCCAGCCCAGGAGAAACATGGACAAGCTGGTGCAAACCCAGCAAAGGACCACAAAAATGATTCAGGGAGCATCTGTCATATGAAAAGAAGCTGGAAAAACTGGGAATTCTGCCTGGAGAAGGGAAAGCTCAGGAGGCTCTTATCAGTGGGAAAAATTAATTATAAAGAAGGAATAAAGGATCTGGAGTCAAATTTCATTCTGTTGTGAGCAGTGAGAGGACAAGAGGCATAAACCAAAACACAGAATTCTATCTGAACTTGGAATTTTTTTTTTTTTTTTTTTTCTGGGAAACACAGAATTCCATCTGAACTTTTTTTTTTTTTTTTTTGTCTGGGAAGGTGTTTGGGCACCGGGCCAGGCTGTCCAGAGAGGTTGTGGAATCTCCATCCTTGGAGATATCAAAACCCAACTGGACACGGCCTTGAACAACCTGCTCCAAGCAGGGGTTTGGGGTTGATAATCCCTCCCAAGAATTCCATAATACTGGGGTTGTGTGGTGAGGAAGGGTGCCTTGAACTTGGAAATTAGAGGGAAATCTGAGTGAATTCTCAGGTTTCTGGAAGACCGTAATTCTGTTTGTTCATTCCTGTTTGCGTGTGTTCACTGCTCCTCCTGAAATTGGATTCTCCTACAGAAGTCCTGGATTTTACAGATCCCTGTCCCTGTTAACAGAACCACTTCTGATAACTGATAATCTGAAATGTTTCAAATGTTATTTGAATGCAGCTGCTGTTTTTCCTGTTTAACATTTAGGGTGGCTCAGCTTTGACTTTTTGCCTTTAGCAGAACCTTTCCAGATGCTCGTCTGACACTCCTTTGTTCCAGGACATTGTTGCTCCTGTTGGGATTTCACTCTGGTTCATCACTTTCCATATTCATGGACAAACATCTTTTATTATTCCCCCTTTTTAATCTCAAACTCTTCCCAGTACAGCTCCATGGAAAATACTTCAAAAGCCATCCCCAGACCTGGATGAATTCAGGAACAAGGAGTATAAAACCTCCAGGAAAACAGAGTTATTTGGCTCTGGTATAAACTGGGGTTCTTCAATTGCTGTGTTTGAACAGCAAAATTCTCCTTACGATGGGAAAGTCTTGACCTCCCATTTTTTGGAGGGAAAATAAATCATCAGGGTTTGTATCCTGGAAGAAAATGAAATTGTAGAGCACTTAGAAAAGTGAATTTGTCAATCAGCTGAGTGAAACGAGTCACAAGTTTTGCAAAAAGTGGGATGGGGATTATTAGTTTTAAATCCAAAGCAGGATCCAGCCCTAATGTCCTTCCTGCTCCTTAGTGGAGTTACAGGAAAAGTGTAACGTTTGTCAGGCTGGAGCTGCCAACACAAAGTCATATTTTATACACAAGGCGTCCACCGACAAACTGTGACCTTTAAAATGTTATATAAAATTTTACCAAGAGATGCAAACAGTTTTTTAATGTTAGCAGGGACAGTGAAGGAAGGAAAATTATTTTCTTCCCATTAATTGAAGGCAGAGGTTGTCCAAATGGAAGCTCTGTTATCTGGGGAGGATTTAGGATTTCAGAGCCTGTAGAGGCATCCAGGGAGTTTGACACATTTGATATAAAATATTTAAACCTCAGATACTGATAATGCTGAGTTTATCCTGACAAAATCTGCCAAGACATCAGTTCCTCAAAGCACCCAGCCTATTCTTGCTCTTGGGGTTTTGATAATTGAGAATTTGATCATTCTCTGATGAGATAATTATAGGATCATAAATGTGGGAAGAGACCTCCAAAATCAAGTCCAGCCTTCGACCAAGTTCCACCACTAAGCCAGAGTGTTCCTGAAATCCACTGCAGAGCCTCATCCTTCACTTTGTTCTGGAAAATTTGCTGGAAAATTGTCTCCAGAGCAGGTCCTGAGGCTTTCCCAGGTTCTGTATCACCAAGTCAGTGCTTGGATTTATGGAAGTCAGAGTGGATAACTCAAAATTAAAAAAAAAAAAATTATAAAAGGCCTGCCTTGTTTTCCATCTTATTTCCTTGCAGATTTTCTTTGGGTTTGAATTCTTTAGGCTTGTTGGACAACCAATGGGCAGGAATTGGATTAAATTCCTTTTTTTGAAGGGAAGGTTTTTTATCTGCCCTCTTCACTGATTCCTTGTCCTGAACATTCCCACAAACACAATTCTCAGGCAGTGTCTCCAGACTGACAGATGGACTCTGACTGTTCCCAAATCCTTGTTTCCCAGAATGGGACTGAACTGGAGCATCTTCCCACTGACAGAGAGCAGGTTTGGATGGGATTTTGGGAAGGAATTCCTGGCTGGGAGGGTGAGGAGGCCCTGGCACAGGGTGCCCAGAGCAGCTGTGCCTGCCCTGGATCCCTGTGAGTGTCCAAGGCCAGGTTGGGCAGGGCTTGGAGCACCCTGGGATGGTGGGATGTGTCCCTGTCCATGGCAGGGGGTGGAATGGGATGATCCTCAAGGTCCCTTCCAGCTCAACCCATTCCATGATTCCATGATCCTGTGATCTCCTCATCCCCTCTTTGGATTTCCAATGAATTTATTTTATTTTATTTTTCATGCCAATCTGAAAGAACAAACAAATTCCTTCTCTTGTCAATCTGAATAACTTTGCCATTCCCAGCGTTCGGGCGCACTCCAGATGTTTCCATGGATTCAGTAGCAAAGTTCAGGGCTCCCACAAGGATGGAAAGATCTCGTAAAGAGCTGGAGCAAAGAAAACAAAAAACGTGGCAGAGGAATTCCAAGTATGATTCCTAAGCTGTTTCCCAAAAAAAGCCACATTGTCCAGATAAAACTTTGTTTTATATCCCTGAAGCTCTGGAGCAAACCTGGTTGTGATCCCAGCTTATCTCAAGATCCTCGTGCTCATTCCAAGGTCTAACACTGACCCAAGCCAGGGATGAGGGAGATTTCCCGACTTATTTTCCACTCAACATTTTTATTTGTGGATAAATGTGAAGTCAAATCCTCTAACCATGGTTTTTCCCTTGGATATTTTTGCCCCAGACTGTGGGTAATAAGGCAGGTTCTGAGCGGGCTGGGTGCTGTTCAGACACAGAGTTAAGACAATTCTACTCCTTAGACTTTCCGTAGGAAATCTCAGCTTCCCGCCTGGAAAATATGGAAATATAATTACCAGGCCAAAGTTTTTATACAATTAAAATAATGTAATTAAATCCCAGTGACTTTTGTTTCAATAAATAGAAGGGTTTAATTTTATAAATGTCTCATTCCAGAGTTGTTAACGGAAGGTTTTCTATTTCCAGCTCCAAAAATATGTTTTAAAAATATATTTTCAGTTTAAAATAATCCTTTAGAATTAGAGCAACATCACCTTTGTCTCGAACCAAATAAGGATTTTCTGTTCATTAAGGATATTTTGGGATTTTTGAGATGCCTTCAGAGAAGGAAAAATTTTCATGTCTCATTCTCATCGGATGGAAAAACATCATGTTCTTTTCCCCCCATTTATTCTAAATAGGAATAAGCTGAATCTCCACATTGAATTAACTCTGTTGATAATTGATTTAAAGAAGGAATGACCTCTAACTAAAATTGATTTGTTGCTTTAAAGTATTTTATTCCAACATAATATAACACCCTGCAGTGGAAGGTGGCCCTGTCCATGGCAGGGGGCTGGAATGAGATGATCCCTAAAGTCTCTCCCAGTCCAAATTTTAGGATTCCCTGATTCTCTGTTGGTAGGATGAGCAAAGAAATGGGGATTCTGTCAGGAAATTGTAACAGGAAAATAAATCAGACAACTGGACTTTTCAGCTCTTCCCAATAAAATATTGGGAGTATTCGTGTTGCCCCGTTCTTCTAAGTTCTTCTAAGCCTTCTGATGTTTACATTTTTGTAATGGAGTTTCTCGCGCACTTTTCATGTAAATAATGATTGTTTTGCATTCCTTTCTGGAGGAGGGGAAATTTGGTGGAGTGTTTGTTTGACCAGTGTGGCTGGAGAGGTGGCAATTTCATCCTCCAATCCATGGTCACTTTGAAAATTTATAAATATTGGAGGTAGAAATAAACTCCTCTCTTTTTTACCTTGAACATTTCAGCGTGTGCGTCTCGTTTATTTCGTGCCCTCTTGTATTTGTTCTCTAGTGATACAACTTGGGAATGATCCCTGAAAATGGGGAGACTCCATGAAAACCTGGCTGCTTCTTGGAGGAGAAAAAAGGGCCCAAACTTGGCTAGAACTGGTGGGCTGGAAATGGGGCAACTGGGAGTTTTCAGGAATAAAGCAGGATTTTGATGGGATGGGAGTGCCAAGGAAGGGTTGGCAGAGGAGGAGAGGATCAGGGAACGCACGGGAGGCCGAGCCAGGCTGGGGTTTGGCTGCTCTGAGGGTACCAGAGGATTGGGTGGAGTTTGGGGAGTCTGGGATATGGGTGTGGGAATGGAGATCACCCCAAACTCAGCAATTAGACTTTTGTTCTTACTTGACTGAAGGTGAAATGGGCCTGTCCGTTTCCTTTTCTTGGGGGGAACCTGCTTTCTCAGGTTGCATGGATCCCAGAATTCCAGAATGGTTTGGGTTGGAAGGACGAAAAGGATCATCCAGTGTCCCTGCCAAGGCCAGGGACACCTTCCACTATCCCAGGCTGCTCCACGCCCCCTCCAACCTGAGCCTGGACACTTCCAGGGATGCCACATCCAGAATTTCTCTGGGCAGAGCTGTGGAATGCCATCCAGGTTGGAGGCCCATGGATTTTCTCCAGGACACAGAGCTCATCCTCCTGCTCCTTCAGGCATGGAAATGCTCCCAAACCCTCAGGGATAATCCCGGTGTGTTACAGCATTCCAGGTTTTGCTCTTCAAGTTCAGTTCCCTCTGATGCTATTCCATGTCTTGTCCTCAGCTTTAGTCAGCTGCAAGCAATCAAAGCATTGCTCCAGGATCAAGGAAAAGAGTTAAAATGTTCTGGGAGAAATTCCAGATGGAAATGAAAGGTTGGAGGGGAGGAAGAACTGTGGGATTGACGCTGTACCTGCAGACCACGGGCGGGTTTAGCTGGGCAGATACTACACGAAGCTGAACTTTCATGTTGTGATTGAAACGACTTTTTAAAACTCATTTTCCTTTTGTTCCTCCTGCTGTTACTCCACAAAAAGTTCAGGGAACGTTTCAAAGAGTAAAGTATGTTGCAGCTTTATTTATTTATCCATTTATTTATTTTTTTACAACATACAACTCTTTCCCCATTACAAATCAAAGCAAAAAATGTTCTTAGAGTTAATTTTATTTTATGTATTTCTGGATATTCCTACATAATTAAACCAATGTCGAATAAAGAAAAAAAGGTCCATAAAAATAAACAACATTGACTCTGGCTGAGTGAAATCAAGATAATTATTTCCCAAAAGATATTTTGAAGATTCCAAAGTTTCCTCAGTGCTCCAGTGTTTATTTATCAATGAAAAACCGGTGAGAATAAAAAGAAACTCTGTCTGACATGTTTGGGGAAAAATTTTGATGTCTTCTAACAACATGTATATTTTCTGTAAGTTCTTTAAGAAACTGGCCCAACTCTGATTTTTGATATTCTAATTCCTTATGCTCAAGAGCTACAAACAAGAAAGCTGATGGAAAACCAGTGTATTTAAAAGAGATTCTGGAAAGAATTCCAGAATGGATAATGTGCAATCAAATATGGGCTTTTTTTCCATCAGAAATCAATCCTGCTCATAAAACAGAAACAGACTTTTTTTTTTAGAGGGGACTAAAACTCTTCACATTCCTACAAGAAAATTTTTCCAACCTGGAGAAAAAAAAAAACCCAACTTTGGGGTGACTTAATTGTGATATTCCAGGACCTGAAGGAGCCGACAGGGAAGATGGAGAGAGGCTGTGGGCAAGGGATGGAGTGACAGGATGAGAGGATATGGCTTTAAACTGAAAGAAGGAATGTTTGGATGGGATATTGGGAAGGAATTCCTGGCTGGGAGGGTGGGGGAAGACTGGGATGGATTTCCCAGAGAAGCTGTGGGTGCTCCTGGATCCCTGGAAGTACCCAAGGCCAGGCTGGACAGGGCTTGGAGCACCCTGGGATAGTGGAAGGAGTCCCTGCCTGTGGAACAAGATGATCCCTAAATTCCCTTCCAGCTCAAACCACCCTGGGATGCTCTGATTGGTCCTGTGCTGCCACATCTCTGTTGTTACAGTGGAACAGGGACACCCAGCTCAGGACACTGGGAAATCTGGGATGGAAGAGAGTGGATAATGGCTGCATTTAGGTTTTGGTGGAATTTTCATCCTCCTCCAAGGTGCACAGGGAGAGAAACCACCCTCTCAACTCCTTTTAGCAAAATATCAGAGCAATTCCTTAAGCTTGGGGAAGACTTGGGATGCTCTGGAAAAATTCCACCAAAACGATGGAGCACGGACAAGAACAACCAAGGAAATTGGATCTTCTCCTGAGTCAACATCAAAAAAGGAGGTTTTGGACCACCTACGATGATGCCCAAGACAACCCCACAGTTCCAGGGTGTAGGAAGTGATTCCCATCTCATCCTGCTCCACATCCAAGGCATTACAGGGTAATACAGCCCAGGAAAGGGAATAAATTCCTTACAAAAATCCCATCTAAAATGTGGCTCTTGAGTTTTATGGGAATCCTGTTGAGTCACCAGAGGATAAAAGCAATTCCTTGAGGTATTTATGAGAGGGTTTTTGGAACCAAAGTGTGAAAGACCTCGTGATTTGCCATTCAAGTTTTGTTCCCTTTAATTGGATCAGATTGGAAATAGGCTGGAAATTCACTATATCCCAAAGAATAATACAATGGTCTGTTAAAAGGATCAATGGAATTCTCGTATTTATTTTGTCAACTAAAATTGAAGGCAAAGATATTTCATTTTTCTAATTGTTAACACTCTCGCAATGTTTGCCAGATGTGACCTTTCACTGAAGAAGTGGAAAATTTTCCTTTAAAAATTAAAGGCTGCAGTTATCCAATGTTCTGCAGAGCTGGCTCCTCTGCTCCCACTTCTGTTTAGTTTGGATCTTCCCGTGTTTCTTCATCAGGTGCTTCCCAGTGTCCTCCCCGCTGATGGGATAATCACCAAACATGCACGGAAACCTTTTCCAAAGGGGAGCTGGAGATCTGGGGGAGCAGAACTGAGAGTCTCTATATTCTCCTTCCTAAAGAAAACCAATTATCCCATCGTTTTCCGATGCCGATGCCTTATGGAAAGAAAGTGCCTCTTTATTTTGACAAATTATTTTTTGCTGTTTTGAGTATAGCAAAGGAGACCCGGCTGCTGCTGAACTCCCAGGTGGGGGATTTTAGTCTCTTGCCTTAAATCTCTCTTCTTTCACAAAGCAAAATTGAAGTAATTATTTAATTAAATCAAGGAGATAAATGCAGTGGTTTAAAGTGAGATTTCACTCAGAGAGGGTCAGCCCAAATGGAGATGGATTTGGCTCTTTTGAGACATTGAGGTTCAGATTCTGACTGATCCATACAAACAGAAAAGGAGTCGATGCTCTGCTGAGTAAATCAGAATAAATCCAACCCTAATTTACACCAATTAAAGAACTATCCCAGACCTTCATCAAGGGCCCCTGAGCTCGCCCAGTTGCCCAGACAGAAACCCCACAGACACATCTGTTTCCTGCCCTCCCTCCTCCCACCACCACACCCGCTTTTATCTGCAGCGAGCTCTGACTCACTGCGAATCCACAGGGCAGATTTTCTGTTAGGCTTCAAATTAAGAAGCAAGAAGTAAATTGTTTTCAGGGCTTCCTGGTGGAATTTTGGGTGGAGGATCGAAGTTCCTTATAATTAATTTTTCCCACAGTATATTGCAGGGATGATGGAAGAAAGTTGTTCATGAATTGTGTGTATTTCACCTCTCGAAACAGCGTCAAGGGCGCTCGTCAGAGGGGAAGGACGAGCTTTTGATGTGGCCTAAGGAATAATAAACCAGGATAAATAATCCCAGCTACGTTCAGCCTGGATCAGCCAAGGGGAGGAGATCATGGGATTTGCCTGAATTTCTATAGTACTTCTGCGTGGTCACAGAACAAACAAAGGAAACATCCATCAGACCCTTTGAGATGTCAAAGCCATCGGAAAACCTGCGGCTCTCTCGCTTAGACTTTTGAACCTGACCTTTTTTATTTTTTCACTTGGCTGGGTCCGTTGGATTTGGCAGCCTCCGGAGCACACACTGCTCCTGCCCCAGTCCCCACACAATTAATGCTCAGGAACAAGCAGAGGAAAGAGGGAAGAATTGAATAAATTAGGCCACACCCCTGGCTTTGAGGCCCGACGTCACGGTCCTTGCCAGGGCAGAGAAATGGTGTGGGGAGGGCCAGTGTTTTCCTGAGTGCCAAGAGGAAAATCAAGGCACTCAGGAAAAAATCACGATCCATAGAAGCAGCATCAGTTGTGCACCAAGGGAACTTCTCAGCCAATGGAAATTTGGAGATTCCCCCAGCTGGGAATGATCAATGTCACCCTATAGGCAAAGCTAAATTTGTAAACTGTCATACGAGGGAAAATAAATTCAAAATTTAAAAAGCCATTAAAAATCCTTCTCCAAACATGAAAGACTTGTTCTGGCAAAATGAAATCTCTTGTTTTATAGTAACTTCTGCCTGAAGTTGTTTCCACAGCTCAGACACCAGAAACATCCCTGCTTGGTCCACCCCAGCATCCAACCTTGGCATAAACCAGGATAACCAGTGACACTTTTACAGCATCCCCTGCACATGTGTGCTCCTTCCCAAACTTCCACTCAGCAAAGAAGATAATTTTCTCCTTTTTCCTTACTTCTGGCATCATTGTCCTTCCCTCCTCTACAGATTCCATGTTACATCACCACCAGCCTTCCCTGCTCTGAGGGAACCACCGCCCGTTAGGATTTTTTCCAATCTCCTTGAACTGTTGAGAAGGAATTTAATAACCTTTCCATGCCATAAGAAAATTGAGGAATAATGGATGGATTTAAGGCCAAGGAAGACCCATGGTTAGAATTTTAACAAGGAGCTGGCGCCTTGTCTGGACCCTGCACATGTGGACAGAACAGAACATGAGAAATTTTAATTCCAATTGCTGCTCTTCTGTTTTCCAGGCTGTAAGAGGCAGGATATTCCGCAGGGTACAGAAGAATTTTATGGTTTCAGGGTTTAGAAGCTGATTAATTCAGAGACATCCCACAGCGGGACTGTCCTGCTCTACATGTATGGATACAGCATCCATGAAAAATCCCAAACCCCTAAACCCAAAGTTTAATCCATCCCTAAAATATTTTATCCTTTACAGTTTTCGTTACATCCATCCTATATATGTCTTCCAGGATGAGGGGGAATGGCTTCCCAATGCCAGAGGGCAGGGTTAGATGGGATATCAGGAAGGAATTCTTCCCTGTGAGGGTGGTGAGGGCCAGGAACGGATTTCCCAGAGAAGCTGCCCCATCTCTGAAAATGTCCAAGGCTAGGTTGGACAGGGCTTGGAGGAACCTGGGACAGTGGAAGGGGAAGAAGCTGGAAAAGAGAACGCTTAAGGTCCCATCCAACCCAAACCAACCTGGGATTCTGTGATTACCTTGAACACTTCTATTTCTGGAAAATGGGATCAGATCATATGACAAGGATTTGGAATGGAATCCATCTTTTAGACCCCATAGGAATTTTCTCCCCAGCTGAAAATAAATAATTCAATCCTCCTGTTTCCCTTCCCAGTATGGCAGTGACATTTTGCCATTATTATTTATCTTTTTCAATGTACAAATCTTTCCCCATTACAAGTCAAAACAAAAATGTTCTTTCAGTTAATTTTATTTTATGTATTTCTGGATATTCCTGCATAAGTAAAGCAATGTCAAATAAAGAAAAAAAAAATCCATTAAAAAATGAGTTGTATGTCCATCACACCAAGGCTGAGAGCAGCTGGAGGATGATGAAGAGGTCTGATCAAAATTCTAATTATAGTTATAATTATAATTATAGTTCTGGTGTCACAGAAATTTTATCTGGGGTTGGATGACACATCCATGGGAGTTTTCCTGCTCTCTGCCTCTCCTTTTCCTCTCTGCTATCTCAGGCCTGGAAAAGTCTATTTTGGCCAAAAATCCTTCTATGAGCTCTATACCAACGCTGAGGGAAGGAAGCAGAATGTGGAATTTTTACACATGTGCTTCCAGATCCTTGGAGAGATCCATGGATTGCTGCTGTGTACCTGCCCAGTCGTCAGAGGTTGAATTAATTGCATTACCACAGCCTTCCTTCCTGGCTGGACCTTCCCTGGCAATGTCCTGATCTCCCAGCCTTCAGTCCCTCAGGAATGCTTCTAAAGCTGCCTGAATCAGGCTTAGGCTGGGAATTGCTGGGCAAGGAGAGCCCTGGAGTTTGTCTTTGGACAAATGGGGCATTTAAAGAAGAGTTTTTCATGGGAATGAGACAAAAACCTGCAGAGATTCAGGTTACTTCCCTTACTAATTGAGCTAATTAATTTTTCATGCACAGATGTTAAAACTGCGGTAACACTTGGTAATTATTGAGTACTTGTTCATAATTCAAAAATTATTTAATTTCCCCTTTCTGTACAGTAAAAAATGTCGAAAGAATTCCTCATCTTGCCTTTAATCACAGCCTGGTTCTCATTCTTTATAATTACTAATTTTGTTTTTTATTATTTCCTTTTTTTCTACATATTTTCTGTCCTGTGAAGTGTTAATTTTCAGCCCAACTTTTTCCACTGCTCTCCTCAGATTCCTCTCCCACCTGGATTGCCATTATTTAGGGATGGACAACCCAATATCTGGTTCCAGGGGAAAATGCAAAGTGTCTTGATGACTTCAGTGATTCGTCAGCAAGATCTTCTGAAAGATTTTGTTCAGAGAGTCAAAAAGAATTCTCTGATTTATTCCCTTCTTTCCCGGTACTTTTTCCAGGAGAGGGTGTCTGACACATAACATTGCTTCCATAATAATGTCCTATATCTTAAGCTCTCCCAACCCATAGTTAGGCTGGATATTGAGAAAATTTCTTTGTGGAAAGAGTTGTCCAGCCCTGGCACTGCTACGCATCCTAAAAATCCCTAAAAATCATCTCATCCCTAAAACTCTTGTGGATGTGGTACTTGTGGACAGGGGTCAGTGGTGGCCTTGGGTTAATGGCTGGTCTTTGATTTTAGATGCCTTTTCCAACCTGAACAATTCCACGTTCTTACAGTTGGTCTCCTCAGACAGCTCCTTGTCAGGGTGAAGCTTTTCGAGGCCTTTTGGATTTGGTGTCAATCCCATTTAAACATCCCTCCCTTCCTGCTTCCCTCTCTCCTGCCCTCACGTCAATCCCAGAGCTCTTCCGACCCTGCAGCTCTCCTGACCAGGCAGTGAACTCCACCAAGGAGCTGATCCAGAGGCAAACACAAGTTCTGACTTTTTTTTCCCTCCCAGGTTCTTTTTCATCTGGATCAGTTCCTTGGTCAGGTTCAAGGAGTGGCCGCACAAATTTTGTGTCAGAGGAGGACCAGAGGAGGTTAGGGATGAAAGGGGCAGAAATTCAAAGTTTTGGCTTTGCAGGAACACCAAAATTACAATCACAGCTTCCCTCACTTATCCAGGTGGCTTTTCCATGAATGACTGGAGGAAGGGAAGGCTCCAAAGCCACTCTAAAATCCTGGATTCAGGATGACAGCGCCCACAATCAAGGCACAATATACACAAATATGCACAGTATGAGCCTTTGTTTCCACTGAAATAATGCAGTGCAGAAATGATGAATATTTCCTTATCTTGGCTGCCTTCCTGAAACTAAGGAAAAATTGGCTGGTACAGAAGGGAACACCCAGGAAAACATTTCGTGGATAGACTGGTTATTCACTCGTATTCATTACGTGGTCGTTGAGATCACAAAGGGTTTTTTTCAAAGGTAAAAAATACAAGGATGAAGTCAAAATTAAGAAATAAAAGACTAAAAATGTCATTTATTTTCCCCCCCATTATTGGGGAGGAAAAAGCCCCAACAAACAAAAGGGAACACGTCATATCTACCAACAGAAAAGCAAATAATTGAACAGTAAATTATTTCACTTTCCATATATGTTTGGTGAGCCAGTGCTGAGGATGAGGGAGCAGCCACTTTAAATTGAGTGGGAAAGGAGGGAAAATAAATAAATCAGTTTAATAAAAACCAGTGGGGTTGGAAAAATTACTGAGAAAAGGGAGAGGCATTTTTTTGTCTGTTTGAACACCCACGTGCAACAGGGAATAAGTGAAAATCAGCCCTAGGGATAATTTATGGATCCTGTTTGAATCTCCGCTCAGGCCCAGAATCCATATATTAGAAAGTTAAACAATAACAAACAAACTCCCAGAGAAATATTGCAGAAGAGATGGAAAGAACCAGCTTGGGAAAAAAAAAAAGATATTGGAAAGCACTGCTGTTCCCTGCTGGCATTCCATGGAAGTTGGAGGCCCCATTGCAAAGATGTTCCCATGGACACAGATCCAAGCCCAGTCCAAGCCATTCCTGCTTATCAATGCACAGTGGGCAAGGATTCCCTAGCCAGGGAAGACTGGCACGTTCCTCATGGAGTTACTGGTGGGTCTGAGCCTCCTGGTCCATGTAAACATTCCTTACACCCCAGGAAGCCACCTCCAGATCTTCCATGAACACAGGCTCCAAGCAAATTTGATGCTGTAATCCAAACTCTCGTATTTTGGGTTTATTTGCCCTGAGAAGAACAAAATCCTCAGCGACCAAGTGCAGGACCAAGTTCCCAGGGTCTGGCTGTTCCTAAGGACAGTGAGAATTCTGGATCCTAGAAAAGTCCCTCCTAAATGAGGAATTCAGCTCCACTTGGCCATCTGCGGGGAAGTGTTGAGTCACCATCACTGAGTCTCCAACATCTCCACTGAGGGTTAACTCCGCTGCCTAAATGGAGATGTTGAAGCCACCTGAGATGCAGAAGTCTCACCTTTCCCAAAATCCAGAAGCTGAGAAGAAATTCTGGAGCTCTTACATCCAGTCATGGACCACAGCCTTGGGATTTGCCTCTTTCAAGGCCATGGTTCACCCTTCTTCTCTGAAATCTGAGGGATTCTGTCATCCTGAGTGGACTTCTCCCTCTGCTCATGGGATGTGTCAACATAGCCACTGACAGAACCTTCTGATCCATGTGTGAGCCTCTCTGGGTCTCCACTCTTCCAGATCTGAGTTTTCCACAGCTCTTGTTGTTGATCTGGTTCCAGATCAACAAATCCAGGCTTTAGTTTTGATTTATTTGAAAGCCCTCATACAGGTGAGGATCATCTTCTCCATGTTCCTTGTCAGCTTCTTCGCTTGGGTTAATCAAGAGGATTTGCTCTTCCAAATTTGTCATTCTGGTGGTTTTACCAGCACTAAATCCCTAAAACATTGGGAACAGCCATGTTCTGTAGGAGTGCAGAGACTTTATCATCCAATATGTCCATAAATGGGCCTTCCCAAGGACCACAGTGAGGAGGATTTTGTATCACAGGGACAGCTTGAAAACAGCACAGCTAAAAACCCAGAAACGTAGGAGAGACAGGGATTAGGATTTCCTCAGATCGGATGCTGGTTTTGTTCCGAGTTCTTAATTTTCCAGGCAGCTGTTCATGTAAAGGCATGTCTTTGAAATTCCCCTGCTCTCCCAAAAATATCCCTAATACTCATAATTTATCAGTGCAAGATTTCAAACAATCTCTGGTCCAGACACAGGATGCAGGGCTTGGCACATGGACAAAATGGAAAATGGGAGGGTTTCTCAAAATTTTATTGTTTTAAGCTTTGGTAGCGAGGTTAGAGCACAGCGGGAGTGCAAGGGAGGAAAAGGGATCTTCCAGTGGAAAGAGGGGCAGCTCTTTTAGGAGATTTGGGATTGAGGAGGGGGATAAAGGGCTGGGATTTAGTTTGTCCCTCTCCAAAAGGGAGCACCAGGAGGTCTTTCCAGCAAAGTGTGGTTGAATCAGCACTTTGCAGCAATGCTCAGATCTCTCTTGAGAGCCAAGGAAAAAAAATCAAAGAATTCCAGACTGTTTTCTGGAAATATTGTGTCTGTCCTTTCATTCCCATTCCCTTCAGCCAAGGATTATCCCATGGCTTTCCCAGCCCTGGCCCAAGCAGGAGCAGGAAGGCAGGAGTGTATTTCCCTCCCTGGAAGTGCTGGCATTGGGATGGACCTGTTGCATTTCTCCAGAACAGAGAAGCCATAAATCCCATCAGAGGGTGATTACTGAAAAATCCAGGTAATAACACTCATCCCCAAAATGAGCTGTGTTGGTTCCAGCTGTGGGTTTCTCTGGGTCAGGACTGAAGGCACTTTGAGACAGCAGTTCATGTTCACACTCAGGTGTTTATTATTTCTTATCACTAAAACAGTCTCACTGCTGGGAGTTCAGCAGCTTTCCATCAGAAGGCACAAAATGGCCACAATCTCTTGTTCCAAGGGCTTTTAAGACTAAACTATCCAATGAAGAGCTGACACCTGGATTATTTTCCCTTTTAACCCCATAACTGATCCCACAGAGCCCCCAGTGCAGACCTGTCTGCCCAATTACAAAATGCCACCCAAACCCATGGAGAAGGAGGAAGAAGAAGCAGGAAGAAGAAACCCAGGATGACACCCTGTGCCTCCATCTTGCTTCCATCCACAACATCCTAAAAATCCCAAATCCTCAATTTCTCACCCTGTGACACACCTGCACTGCTCTCTATAATCTATTTCCCACTTGTGTGGGTTCCAGTCTGTCTTGGAGTCTGGGAAACTTTCTCCATGAGTGAGGGTCAGAGTCAGTGCTGCCCTGGGGGTCATGGCACCCCAGAGCCGGCACAGAAATATTCCCAGTGCCCTGGGTTTGCACAGTGAGCTGGATATTTCTCTGCCTCCATAAACCTCTGAGCCAGTGGAAATTAATCCATGTGAATCTCAGCAGCAGATTTGCTTCCTTGAGATGTGGATCCAGGTTGGAAAAGCTCTCAGAGAGCACCGAGTCCAATCCTTAATCCAGCAGTACGAAATCCACCATTACATCACATCCCTAAGTGCCACCTTTCACATCCTTTAAGGCTCTCCAGGGATGATGAATCCACCTTTTATATATCCTGTGGCAGGTACCATAAATTAAACCCAATCTTGTCACTCTGGATGTGACATCTCTGTTAAAATTCTCCTCAGGTTTTCCAAGGAAGATGAATGGTTTGGAGGGAAGTGCTTTTGGAAAATCAGAGAGCTTCCAAATTTATGCTGATTTTAGGATCCTAAATTGCTGAGGTGACCATGTCATCTGGCCTTCCTGGAATTATGAAGAGTTCATGCAATGATTTAAAAAGCAAAAAAGAAATCATTTAAGATGTTCTTTTTTTTGCTTTTATAACCTGAGAAAGGATTTCTTTGACTCACTTCAAGTCCATAATTCCTGTTTGGCCTATAACAGCTTTCTAGGACCTTGATAAACCATTTAATAACCATAAAACACGAGGATTCTCTCTGTGTTGACAAAAAATTTT
Source organism: Haemorhous mexicanus (assembly GCF_027477595.1). Taxonomy (NCBI): domain Eukaryota; kingdom Metazoa; phylum Chordata; class Aves; order Passeriformes; family Fringillidae; genus Haemorhous; species Haemorhous mexicanus. Next base: position 1,772,612 of record NC_082341.1, read on the forward strand.
CCTTTTTCTCTTCTATCTGCAGACATTTATTGATGATTTTAAACTTTTCATGGTCAGATGGTCAGTTTTCTTTTTCAACATCTTTGCCAGACTGGGATTTTTCTTGGGATCTTTGACTGAAGATTTTTCACACCCATTACTCCAGGCTGAGCTCCTTTCCCAGCTCCCTCAGGAGTTTTCCTGCCCTTTCCTCAGCTCCATTCCCTTCCCTGGACATGCTCCAGCTCTTTTGTGGCACATGAATTCCATAGGGTAAATGTAAATTGAGCATAAAACAAATGAATTTTTAGCAATATTTTATTTGCTGTTCTGTGTTTTCCCAAAATAGCCACGACCCTCCAAAATTAATACCTGGCACAGTTTGTGCTCTGTGTGTTTGCACCCTTTGGGACGAGATCAAACCATTTTTTCCAACACAATAAATCTCCTAAATAAATATATCCTTACTGCCACCTGATTTCTTTGGGAAAAAAAAAAAAATTCCTGATCTATGGAATAAATATTTTGGCCCAGAAGGTTTTGCCATGGAAACTTGAAGCGCTCCCCGCGAGGTTTTGGCACCGCAAGGGCTGATGAGGCCACACCAACTCATTTTCCCTTTTTTTAGGGAATAACTGAAGTTTTCAGCAGGAAAACGGGGAAGGATTAAGGGCAATAACACCCTCTGATAGGATTTTTGAGTCACAAATACTCCCCTGAATGGTTGGTGCAGCTCATCTAGTTTTAAATATGGAAAATGACAGCATAATGAAGAGCAGTGAGGTATTGGCAGAAACAGGAACCCAGATCTGCTCTGGGTTGTGGTTTTGGGGTTGGATTTTTAAAAATTTGTTTGATTTTACACATTATTTATATATTTAGTTTTTATTTATTTATATATTGCTTAGGTATTTGTATATTTAAATGTAAACATTGTTTAAATAGATATAAAATATAAAAATAGAATTATTTTATACATAATTGATATATTTATATATTATTTATTTATATATTACTTATATATTTATATTCTATGTGTCTAATTGTGTATTTATCCCCTTTTAGGCATCTTTGAGCAGGGAGGTTGGACCAAGTGACCTCACTCTGATTTCTGTGATCTGGGCTGCTTTATTTGCTCTAATCATCTCTCTCCTCAATTAATGAAAAACAGAATAATTATTTCCATTATTAATTGGGATTTTAGTGGTGTAACAACAACAGAAGTGGTATAATGACCTCACTCATGATGAAGTCATTGTGTAATTGTCTGGTGATTGTGTGGGGGGAGAGAGTGAGAATTTTATGGAGCAAAGAAATGTGATTTGATGGAAGAAAAAAGCAGATTGAAAATCTGAATTCCTACACATTTATATTGAAAAATATCCATCTATCTCTCTGTTTATCTAAATATTCTTTAAATAATAAGCAAAATCCTCTTCAAGCTTACAAAGAGAGTAAAAAACAGAGCTGGCACCCCAAAAATGGTCCCTGTGCCCCCTCTGACCCTCCCCTTTTAACCTCTACATTATGAGCACAATGCAACCGCTGTAAGAATAACAAAAAGCAGGAAAATCCCAATTTTTCCTGGAGTTTTATTGCTTGAATTCCCATTTTGGTCTGTCTGCAGGGCTGTGTCAACACATGGTGAGTAAATCCTATATTAGGAGCAGCAGGGAGGGGCAAATTCCCTTATTTTATTATTCCTGCTATTATTTTTGACCACGGCCGTCAGAGGGAAATCATTAAAGGAAATCAATCCAGGATGTGACCAAAGCAAACCTTTTTAATTCCAGCCTTTTTCTGACTCATTGTTCTCACTGGTTGCTCTGGCTGCAGGGGCTGTTTGTCCGAGGAAAAGTTCACCTGGAAATGTAAAAAAAAACTCCAAAGTTTTCACAGCAAAGGTCCAAGAACAGGAAGCAGGGAATGTTGATATTCTGGAACATCCTTTGGCTCCCAGAGCTCTCAGCTCTGCTTTTCCAGCCCCACCATCCCAAGGCAGATCCTGAGCAGGGAAATCCCTGGGAGAGATTCCCTGCCCCACTGGGCTCTTCAGGGTGGAGAGGAGAAGGAAACAGGACCAGGCCTGCCTGGTTTGGAGCTGAGCTGGAAAATGTTCCCAGCTCCTTCAATGACATCACCTTTTCTACCTTTTTTATTTCTTTCCCTTTTCCCTTTTATTCTCTGCCACTTTTTGTAAATTCAGGCAACCCTGACGAGGGGAGAGAATGATGGATCTGACTCCATGTGCTCAGAAGGCTAATTTATTATTGTATGACACTATATTATATTAAAGAATGCTAAACTCTACTAAAGAATACAGAAAGGACACTTACAGAAGGCTAAAAAGATAAAAATGAAACTCCTGATTCTCTCCAGAGTCTGACACAGCTTGGCCCTGATTGGCCAAAGAGTGAAAACAACTCACAGCAGAATGCAATGGAACAATCACCTGTGGGTAAACAATCTCCAAACACATTCCAGACAAGCAAATGAGATAAGAATTGTTTTCCTTTTCTCTGAGGCCTCTTGCTGCCTTTCAGCTTCCCAGGAGAAAAAACCCTGGGTGAAGGAATCGTGCTCAGAGAATGTGAACACCACAACCATCCATCATTCCACATCTCCTCCATTCCACATCTCATCCATCAGCTTCCATGATCTCCTCAGCACTCCCTGGGTGAAGAACTCATGTTCAGAGAACGTGAACACCACAACCATCCATCAGCTTCCATGATCTCCTCAGCATTCCCTGGGTGAAGGAATCGTGTCCAGAGAATGTGAACACCACTACCATCCATCATTCCACATCTCTTCCATTCCACATCTCATCCATCAGCTTTCATGATCTCCTCAGCATTCCCTGGGTGAAGAACTCATGTTCAGAGAACGTGAACACCACAACCATCCATCAGCTCCCATGATCTCCTCAGCGCTCCCTGTTCTTCACTGAGTGTCAGTGCTGCTATGACTTTGATTTTCCAGGTGTTCTTTGGACACTGGGATTCATCCTTGACCCCAGAACAGGAGTGGGAATAAACCAAACACTGGATTTGGCTCCGTGCTGGGATCTTTCTGCTCAGGGATGCTGGACTGCCCATTCTTCATGCCTTGGGAATGATCAAACTGATAAAGTTTATCAGGGAAGCCAGGATTCCTCGAGAGTCCTCTGAGAACGATAATGAGGAAGCCAGAAAGAAATCCAGAAATTCTGGAGGAGCCTTCCTGAGCACAGAGGGAAAGATCCAAGGCTGAGTTTTTGGGATTTATGAACAACAAATGAAGAGAGGCTGCCAGGGATGGTTTTGCCAGGAGATCTTCCCTGGATATCCTTTGAATCTGATACAGGATTGGAAGGGAGCCGCTGCTGCTCCCTTTGGTGCCGTGCAGGCAGTAAATATCCCGGGAAATCTGTGCTTTATTCCAAGCAGCTGAAGGCTGAGGGAGAGTTTATGGAGCACAGCATGGAAAGAGCAGATTGATGAGCCCTGGAATGCAAAACTTTCTTAATTACTGTGGGAAGGAATTCCTGAGGAATCACCTCTGCTGGTGCTGTTTCTGAATCCACTTTGGATAGACCAAGGTGGTTCTACTTGCCTGAATCTTCCCAAAATTCCTGAGGGAAGGGAATACTGAAGGGGAGTAAAATTTCCCTGGATCTGGCATGGGCGGGAAAGGGAAAGGGAAAGGGAAGGGACATGCAGTCCCTTTCTTTTTCCCTTCTCTTTCCCTTTTTCCTCTTCTCATTCTTCTTTTTCCTGTATTTCTTCTGTTTTTTATTAATTTTCCTTTACTTTTTCTTTCTCTCCTTCTCCCTTCCTCATTTCTGTCTTTCCTCCTTATCATATGGAGCAAACCTTAATAATTTTTCCCTCTTTAAGCTTTATTGAATATCTAGATGCCTGGAAACAATTTTAAAATTTTATATTCCAAATACATATGATTTTTTTCCAAATATATATGTTTTTTTCATATTAAGTTTCACTGGTAGAACAGGGGGAGAAACTCAAATGATATTTTTTGGGAAGGGCCACGTTCCCCTATTCCAGGTTTCTCCAAGTCCTGTCCAGCCTAGCCTTGAACACTTCCAGGGATGGGGAATCTACAACATCTCTGGAGTAATTAACTCCCTGTTCATTGTTAACAAACTGTGGCTCATTACCAGAGTGCTGACAGCTAAATAATCCCACATAATGCCATAAATATCAATATGAAGGCCAATTTTCATATTCCAAGCATTGTGAAAATGGGAAACTGGGCAATCTTTAGCTGAAAGAGCTAAAAATCCCCCACAGTGACACCAGTCCAAGGTGCTGTGATACAAATTAATTAATATTATTGTTATTTTTATTACTCCAGCACCAGCTCAGTGCCTCTGTGCTCCAAGCATGCTTTGGCACATGTGGAATACAGTAGCACTTTGGAGCTTGACAGGTTCCTCCTTTTTTTCCACAGCAATTCCATGACGGAGCACAACTGGACTCCGATCAGCAGGACAGATTTAATTGGAGCTTAATTTGTTCTCCTGACAAGCTCTTAGATACAGAGCTGGAAACAAAAAAGAAAATAGAAATTCTCTGGTTCTGACCTCCACCCTCCCGGGAGATAGAAGGGAAAAAACTCCTGGCTTTTCTGTCTGCTGGAGATCCAAATCTTCAGGGAACAATTGGGTGGAAAATAACAGGAATAAATGAGAATAAAGGAGGTGGTGCCAAAGCCCAGTCATCCACTTCTGCCTCGTTCATGGGAGGGAATTCTAGTGGAGAACATTTCCCTGCCTCCCCACCCTCCTCATAAAGCAGCCAACAAGCCAAGAGGGACCAGTTAAGGGACTCAAATCCCAACCCATCAAGTTTTCCAGGTTAATTCTTTGCCACTTAAGCCTCAGGGAGGGCTCAAATCTGACCCGGTGAAAACCAAACCACAGCAAAGGAATCCGTGGAACAATCATTCCTTACACGGCACCTTCTGTCCCCAGGGATTTCAGGGCACTTTATGGAGTGGGGAAAGTCAAGTTCTGCCACCTGTTCTGCAGGACCCAGAGGTCGTTAAATGTGCAGGAATTTTCTTCCCTGGATGGGGACATGAAACGGGGTCTGGCTGAACCTGATAATCTTGGGCTGTCAGCTCCTTTCCTGAGATTTATTTGCCTGGGAGAGGTTGCCTCCAGTTGGAGAAAGCCTAGGAATCAGTGTCAATACATGGGAATATCCAGGACAGAAATTCCTAACACTGCCTGCACAAACCCCTATTTCTCCATCCCTTTTTGTCCATGTCTGGTCCAAAACCTGCTCATCTGAAAGGCAGACTGCTTTTGGGAGTTATGGAAACAGACAAGGAACGGCTTTCCCTGACTTTGGGTAGAAATCAGGATGCCTTTGGAGCCTCCCACCAAACCAATGGTTGGATCCAACCACGTTTGGCTGGAAAGGAGCAGGAGAATGACATCACAGAGCAGCAGAGCTCCAGTTTTCCTTGTCATTCCCGGGCTCCATCCAGACTTTTACAGGAAGAGCCCCTGGCCCGCCAGTGACCTTCAGGCTGTTCCAGAAGATAAACCTTTCCTAGGGGTGAGGAATCCTGACGTAGCCAATTTAGGTCAGCCCTGGAACTGCCAAATGTCTGCTCTGGAGTAATTAATGAGGCTGGGGGTCCTGCCAAAGCCAGGACTTGCTCTCCTGAGAGGGATAACTCAGAGCTGAGCACCAGCCACGGGGCTCCAGAACCTACCGAGCAAAAAGGTGGACTCAGGAATGAGCAAAAAATCCCCTTCCAGCCCAAATCCAGGCTGAGGTGAGCCTCGCACGTTACCTTTTTGTCTGATTATTCCTTTGGAAAAGAAAATTGGATGGAAAAGCCCTAAAGATCATCAAGGAGTAACAGCATTCCTGCAACGTATTCTTTGGTCTCTGTCACATGAATTGAACCTTTCCACTGCAAACACAGGAAAACGACTTCATTTGGCCCACAAAAGTGTTTTGTCTGCTGGGAACCCTAAAATGACACTGTGAAGCTCACTTTTCAATTCCCAGAAAGAAAGAGAGAAAGGAGGGAAGAAAAAAAAGGGAAAAGAAACAAAAAAGGGGAAGGGATGTGTCTTTGCCAGACAGGAAAGTATAAAAGTCAACATTTCCATGAAGACTAAACAGGTGGGAAGTAATCAAGGGAGCAGGAGAAGGGAAGGCTGAGGTTCAGAGCTGATTCTGCTCAGTTTCAGGCTCTGCAGCTGCCTCAGTAGTGGGGTTTACGAGCGAGGTCAAGCTGCTCGTTCCGTCTGCCTTGGATCCCGAACAGCCCCGTAATGAAGGGCCGCGTGTGTGCCGAATAAAGTCATCATAAAACACAAGTGAAACCTGACAGCTCTGAAGATTAATTCTGTTAATCGACTTGGCCTGCAGCTCTCCTTCTGTTCAGCCTCAGGCCCAGCCTAACTCCTGCTTGTCCCTGGCTTGCAGGGTGTGCGGAGTCCTGTGCACATGGAATTCTCTCTCCTCGTTCCCTCCTTCTCTTACTTGGATTGAAACCCAGCTGAAAAGAATCTTGCAGCAAAGTGGCTGCCTCAAATCAAACTAGAACAGGCTGGGGGTTTAATTCCTGAATTAATTCAATGATGGGGGTGTGTTGATAAACGAGGGGTGGATTATTAGGGTTTAACTGGTATTTAAAGAAGGGATAAAGAGGTCACAAAATCCGAGAGATTTGAGGACAATTAATGAATAATTGATTTTATGGAGACCAAAGTTAGTTAGTGAGCAGAAAAATATATCCCCAGTGTCCAAGAGTGGCAGCAAAGGCTGTTCTTCAGAAAAGAAGGAATTCCAGTTAAATAAGCCATGGATAATGGGAAGGGAAGGTTCTGGGAATGGAAGGGAAGGTTCTGGGAAGGTTCTGGGAATGGAAGGGAAGGTTCCAGGAAGGGAAGGGAAGGGAAGGTTTGGGAAGGTTTGGGAAGGGAAGGTTTGGGAAGGGAAGGTTTGGGAAGGTTTGGGAAGGTTTGGGAAGGTTTGGAAAGGTTTGGGAAGGGAAGGGAAGGTTCGGGAAGGGAAGGGAAGGTTCGGGAAGGGAAGGTTCGGGAAGGGAAGGAAGGGAAGGGAAAAAGGAGAAGGGAAGGGAAAAAGGAAAAGGGAAGTGTGTAGCTGGTTTGAGTCTGCTTTTAAATAAAATCAGTCTCAGGGTATTAATCAGGGTGACAACAGGAGCATATTTGTAGCAGCATCTTCACTTTCCTGTGGTGATGTGGAGATCGTGTCCATAAAACAAAACCCACAACCAACAAAAATAATAGAAAATCATGGAAACCAAGGGAGAGAAAGCCTGGCAACTACAGGAAGAGGGATAAAGATTAAATTCTTTCAGCAAATAGTTTTGGAGATGTCCCCAGAAAGATTAAATACCGTCTGTCAAGCAGAGAAGCTGAAATGGGGGAACGTTGAAAAAGTCTGGGAAGGAGGAAGAAATGGAATAGCTCTGTTTTTATTAGGAGCTGCGTGGTAAGAAGTTCACAGTCCTGGCCAAAAAAAGAACCAGATTATAAAACTTTAAACTCCACGGGCTTGGAGCCTGAGTTTTGAGTGGCTCCTGAGAGACACTTGGGGGCTTTGACTCCAGAGTGACCTCGGGCGGCTCCTCAAGCCAACAGAGAAGGACTGGGCTGAGCTGAACCAGGTTTATCTTTGGCACCGTTTCCAGTCTAGGAGCAGTCGAGATTTAATCACTGATAGTGAATGTTGATAGCTGAAGTGGCAGGTTAAGGACTTCCAGACTGAAAGCTCTTGTAAAATAATCCATAACATGTTGGCAAAAAGACAAGTCCTCTTTATGTCTGGGCTCTCTGCTTAGTTTTACTGTGACTTTTCAGAAAGGAGCTGAAAACTCACCTTTATGAGCTGCTGGGTGACACTTCTGGTAGCTTGGTTGTCAATCTGATAAAAAAAATAGAATAAAAGAACATTTTCATGTGTGCAATCCATTCTGTGCAATAAAAGCAAGACAGGAATGTCCCCAAGATGTCTCAGTTGCATTTCTTGGTAGGTAAGGATGAGTTCCTTAAAGCAGAATTGGTGAGAGAAGAATCACAGAAAAAAACCCAAAACAGTTCAAAGGGTTTAAAGTCCAGAGCTGTGAGTTTGAATCACCAGAGTCTTCCAAAATTGTTCCATGGCCTTGTTTCTAGGTGAGTTTCTTGTTCTAACTCCCTAAATTTCATAGAATCACAGAATTATAATTGGGTTGGGTTGGAAGGACCTAAAGATCATCCAGTGCCAGCCCTGCCATGGGCAGGGCCACCTTCCACCATCCCAGGGTGCTCCAAGCCCTGTCCAACCTGGCCTTGGCCACTTCCAGGGATGGGAAATCCACAAGTTCTCCAGGCAACCTGAGAAATTGGCTGGGAGAGGATTAAACCCAACACCAGTTTTGCCTAAACTTCATGCCCCTGCCTTGGCTTTCTTGGCCTGTGACTACCCTGGTTTTACACCATGTCCAAAATGACTTTTTTGGTGTTTTTCTGCCAGATGCCTGTGCCAATGCTCCCAATTCCACCCCTATATTTGGGAGAACAGGAGCTTGTTTCCCACCTGCTGCATCCTTTGCTTTGGGACTCTTTTACTGCCAAGGGGATTTCCTTTGGTGCCCCATCACCCAACATTCCTTGACAATCCATCAAAAAGGAGGGAGAGGGACTTTTTCTGCAGGTAATGGTTACAAACTGATAGAGAGAGGGCGTGGATTAGATATTGGGAAGGAATTCTTTATTGAGGGGATGGGGAGACCCTGGAATAGAATTCCCAGGGAAGCTGTGGCTGTCCCAGGATTCCTAGAAGCACCCAAGGCCGTGTTGGATGGGGCTTGGAGCCACTGGGATCATGGAAGATATTTAAGTTTCCATTCCAACCCAACCCAGTCTATGCAAAAAAACCCCAAAAAACACAACCCAAAAGGACAGACGGGGTAAAGCACCCACAGATATTTATGTGATCTATCTTGACTGCCCCACGGATTCCATTTGTATTCCTTGGTCTCTCAGCCAAAGTTTATTGAGGCAAAAATTAATGTAGTTTTAATTTTTTCTTCATTTCCTGCTTTTTGACTGCCCCAGGACAGGCACAAGCACCTTCTTTGTCGCCTTCTTTGTCACCTTCTTTGTCACCTTCTGTCCTCCTCAGCCCAGCTACGTTTAACAAACCATGGTGCTCAACTTGCCCTGCCTGGTACAAACCCCAACACGAGAATTCCCAAACATCTCCCAAGCTGAAATCTCCATCCTCTGCACCATCAGGGTTACCTCACTCAAAACTTTCCAAGGAAAACCCTCTCCAAGATTTTGGTGGTTCCAGCTGTGGGTTTCTCTGGGTCAGGACTGAAGGCACTGAGACAGCAGTTCATGTTCACACTCAGGAGTTTATTATTTCTTATCACTAAAACAGTCTCACTGCTGGGAGTTCAGCAGCTTTTCATTAGAAGGCACAAAATGGCCACAATCTCTTGTTCCAAGGGCTTTTAAGACTAAACTATCCAATGAAGAGCTGACACCTGGATTATTTTCCCTTTTAACCCCATAACTGATCCCACAGAGCCCCCAGTGCAGACTTGTCTGCCCAACTACAAAATGCCACCCAAACCCATGGAGAAGGAGGAAGAAGAAGGATGAAGAAGAAACCCAGGATGACACCCTGTGCCCTCCATCTTGCTTCCATCCACAACATCCTAAAAACCCCAAACCCTCAATTTCTCACCCAGTGACACACCTGCACTGCTCTCTATCATCTATTGCACACTTGTGTGGGTTCCAGTCTATCTTGGAGTCTGGGAAACTTTCTCCATGAGTGAGGGTCAGAGTCAGTGCTGCCCTGGGGGTCAGGGCACCCCAGAGCAGGCACAGAAATATTCCCGGTTCCCTGGGTTTGCACACCAGGTCACACCTGCCAATGAAATCTCTGATGCCCAGAGCTGTAATTTCAGGTTATTTATTGCTCTGCTGGACTGCCGGGAATCTCCGGCTCCAGGCAATTTTATCCCAGGGATCTGCTGATCTTGCTGATCCAGCTGGGTCAAGGTGCATGAAAAATCCATCTGCAATTCCTTGTGGATGTTCCTTGTGCAATTCCTTCCTCCAGCATCAGCTGTCAGCCTGTCTGGCACATGGACAGGCCAAAGGAACTCGTGTCACTCAGGGAACTTCCTGCTGGTGTGTGTGACACATGGAATGTCACGGGCATGGACATTAATCACTCCTCACTGAAGGATCCAAATATTTTGGCAGTTCAGGAACAAGGCTCAATGTTTGGGAGAGGTGAGAGAAATTTGTGGCATCCACAGCCAAGGATTACAGTGTGGGAAGCTGAAAAAACAAACAAGTGGTGTACTAGCATGGGATATCTGTGGAAAACAAATGCTGGGAATGAGAAATTGGGGGAGAAATGCTTCCTGTGAGGGTGGGGAAAAGCTTGTCCAGAGAATTTGTGGATGTCCCACCCCTGGAAGTGTCCAAGGCCAGGTGTGATGGGGCTTGGAGAAACTGGGACAGTGGAAGGTGTCCCTGCCCATGGCAGGGGGTGGAACTGGATGGGATTTAAGGTCTTTTCCAACCCAAAATCATTTGGGAATTCCGTGATTCCATATCAGGTGGGATGCTTCCCTCAGCCAAGGGGCTCAGCCAGGACACTGCAGAGCCAAATCTGCTCCTCCTTGAATTCTCCATTTATGGTTTCTGGCTGATTAAGACTGAAAAGAAAAAGTGGAGAAAAATATTCTTTTTAGTGCCTCAGGATTTTAATTTTAGGATTTCATTTTTAACCATTCCACTAAAATTCCAGACACTCTCACTCACCACTGTGGCTTCCAGGAGGTTCTGTTCCCGTTGGGAATGATGAAATCAGGCTCAGAGCTCAATCACTGAACCTTAATACTGCTCTGGATGGATTTGGGGGCTGATCAGATTCCAGGAGGGACAGGATGTATCTCATAGAACAAAAATCATCTCAGAATGAGACATTTCAGGCCACTGCAGCCAGCCCTGGTCCCTTTACAGCAACAGAAGAGAAGCAGAAGATCCAGAAAGACCAACCCAAAATGTCAGATCTGTTGCTGGAATCACCTGTTGGTCATCTTGTCTTTAGGGAGGTTCAGATCTGGAAGTCAATATCTCACATTCCCCAGGTTATCTGTGATGAATCCTGTCCAAAGTGCTCACCTGCTCCAGCCAAGGACCTCTGGGTGTGTCCAGAAGTGAGATTTTAAGGATTTTAGGGTCTAAACAGGAGGTGCCCAGCAGTTGTTTAGTTAGGACAAGGAGGGACACTTGGATTACTTGGAAATTACTTGGAATGACTTTGGTCATTCATACCTGAAATCATTGTAAATCTTTCTTCCAGCTCCTAAGCCTGTCTTATTTTTTAGTCAGATGTCAAGAGTAATTCCAGATTTATAATCCAGCTTTTCCAATGATTACATATTGAACCAGTCTAAAAATAAAGGCCAGGCTGTCCAAACTGCACCTGAGCTGAATCCACAGCCTCCTCCATGACTGGATGGGTTTAAATCAGCACCACAATCAATCTCTGGGATTTGCTGCAGAAATTCCTGTCCTGAAGCAGGAATTCCTGCATGAAATTCCCTGGCATGTGTTATGGAACAGGTCAGAGCACACGATCCTAATGGTTCCTCCTGGAGCTCGAGCTCCAGACTGACGAATTCCTGCCAAGAGCACTGAAGAGATGGGAATTATGTGAGGTTTTATTCATCATCCTCACCAGCACCGGTGTCACTCGGAGCCACCTGAGATTTGTGGTGTAGGAATCAAATTATTTCATTTTGATTGATCTATTGGCTTGTTTTAGGAGCAATAAATCCAGATTTAGAATCAATTAAACTCGTTTTTCACCTCACTCCCACACACCCTCCCTGTCAAACTCAAGGTAAACTTTAACACCTCCCCCTCCCATTTTATATCTGGGCTTTGTGATTTATTTTCAGGAGCGAGACACTGAAGGCAGAGTCAGTTTTTCCAGAGAAAGAAACCTCTGGAATCTTAGGAAAGAGCAGTCATACAATACCCAGGGTGGACAGGACACAAAATTAATCACCCACAAATAAATCAGGAGTGCGAGGGAGGGCAAATGAGTCCTGTGCTCCTTAGGCTGGGCTTTGTCAGTGAAGGATCTGCTCATTTACCCCTAACTTGAGGCCCTTCCTAGACCTCATCGGGTGTATCCATCCTGTTATGGGGCAGGTCGGGCTGGGGGAACAAAATGCTCCCTCCTGACAAGAATCCATGGATTTTATTTATGAACTATATTTCCCTTCCCTTCCCTTCCCTTCCCTTCCCTTCCCTTCCCTTCCCTTCCCTTCCCTTCCCTTCCCTTCCCTTCCCTTCCCTTCCCTTCCCTTCCCTTCCCTTCCCTTCCCTTCCCTTCCCTTCCCTTCCCTTCCCTTCCCTTCCCTTCCCTTCCCTTCCCTTCCCTTCCCTTCCCTTCCCTTCCCTTCCCTTCCCTTCCCTTCCCTTCCCTTCCCTTCCCTTCCCTTCCCTTCCCTTCCCTTCCCTTCCCTTCCCTTCCCTTCCCTTCCCTTCCCTTCCCTTCCCTTCCCTTCCCTTCCCGAAACCTTCCCTTCCCTTCCCGAAACCTTCCCTTCCCTTCCCGAAACCTTCCCTTCCCTTCCCTTCCCTTCCCGAAACCTTCCCTTCCCTTCCCGAAACCTTCCCTTCCCTTCCCTTCCCTTCCCTTCCCTTCCCTTCCCTTCCCTTCCCTTCCCTTCCCTTCCCTTCCCTTCCCTTCCCTTCCCTTCCCTTCCCTTCCCTTCCCTTCCCTTCCCTTCCCTTCCCTTCCCTTCCCTTCCCTTCCCTTCCCTTCCCTTCCCTTCCCTTCCCTTCCCTTCCCTTCCCTTCCCTTCCCTTCCCTTCCCTTCCCTTCCCTTCCCTTCCCTTCCCGAAACCTTCCCTTCCCTTCCCTTCCCTTCCCTTCCCTTCCCGAAACCTTCCCTTCCCTTCCCTTCCCTTCCCGAAACCTTCCCTTCCCTTCCCTTCCCTTCCCTTCCCTTCCCTTCCCTTCCCTTCCCTTCCCTTCCCTTCCCTTCCCTTCCCTTCCCTTCCCTTCCCTTCCCTTCCCTTCCCTTCCCTTCCCTTCCCTTCCCTTCCCTTCCCTTCCCTTCCCTTCCCTTCCCTTCCCTTCCCTTCCCTTCCCTTCCCTTCCCTTCCCTTCCCTTCCCTTCCCTTCCCTTCCCTTCCCTTCCCTCCCCTCCCCTCCCCTCCCCTCCCCTCCCCTCCCCTCCCCTCCCCTCCCCTCCCCTCCCCTCCCCTCCCCTCCCATTTCCCCTTCCCCAAATTAATCTAAAAGTATCAAAGGAAAAAAAGTTTAAATTGCATTTTTAATGATTTCTGCAATTTTCCTCCAATAACAATTTTAGGATATGCCACACGAAGATATTTTCCAGATCCACAAAGAGCATCCATCAACATGAACATGGCCTGGAAATTCTTGGCCTTAAAACTTGAACCTTCCTTTTTCATTCCTTCTCCTGGATTTTCTGTCCATTCCTGTCTTTTCTTTGCTTTATCTTTTTCTCTGACCTGTGAGATAAAAGTTTTAAAGCTGAAATAAAAGAGTTCCCTGGGCTATGAAAGAGTTCTGTGCACTGAAAAAGAAATAAAGAAGGATCATGAAATGGAGGGGAGAAAAAAAAAAGGAATTCCATTCCTGAGGTTAAAAGCTGTCAACCCTCATGGTGTAAAAAATATTTGATGCATAATCATTTAATAGTAAAATAAAAAGAGGATTTGCAAATCCCAGTGTGATAATGGGAACCATATTGGTCAGGAGAAGGAGATGTGCAGGCAGAATTTACTCTGTGGTCAATTCTCCAGCAAGAGAACAAAAACCAGAAGATCCAATGCCTCTAAATTCCATGGAATATTTTTATTCCTTATTCCTGGAAAGGATTGTCCTGCCCAGGGCAGTGGTGGAGTCCCCATCCTTGGAGGGATTTAAAAGTGGATGTGACACTTGGGGACATCAATTAGGAGGGACCTTGGCAGTGCCAAGACAACAGGAATTGAGAGTTTTCCTTGCTTGGAAATATCTGGAGAATTAGAGGACAGGAGCTAAAATCAGAATTTAAGAGTTTTTTGTTGATTTATTATTAAAAGACAGCTGGAGCTCACTTTCATTTCCCAAAGCTGTGCAAGAGGCACTGAAAATAAACACAAAAATCACCTTTTTAAAAATAGGTACAAAACAGAAAACCTCTATTTCTCTCCCAGCACATGGAAAAATGATCCAGGGAAATCCAGTTTTGTCAGTGTTGTCTGAAAGGAAAGAGAAGGTGGCACCACCTAAAATGTTCAAAGATTAAACCTTCTCCTAAATTCCATCAGAGCAAATCCCCAGGGTGTTTACTCCTTCTCTTCCATGCTCACAGCAAGAGAGGCTTTTCCCAGACTTTCCATTTACTAGATGGATTGAATCCTGGTTCTTCCATTAGAACTGGGAAAATCAGGCAGGGTGGGACATCACATCTCATTTATTAGCACCATTTGAGGCTCAGCAGCCTGGGAAATTTGATTTAAAGCAAACCCACCCTGAACCACAGCAGGATTTGAGCTCTGGGTTTGACAGGGTTCTTTATTAGTGGGATTATTTTAATATCTCTGTCCTTGACATTCCCACAGAACAGAGCTGTCCAGGGAAAATGGAGCTGGAGATGGTGGGAGGAGGGAGTTTCTGTCACAGAAGAGCCTTTTGATGGGAAAGGAAGGCTCTGACTACAGCAAAGGAAAAAAAAATTAAGGCAGAAGAATCAGGTGAAAAACAAGATCCTAAATAGTTTTGGGAATGAAAGGAATTCCTAGGTGAAAGGTCAGACTTCTGCAGGTAACTGGGAAAGAAAAGGATGGAATATTTGGAGGGAATATCTGCCCCTCACCCATGGAAGTGCTTCCCATCAAAGCTGATTTAGGTGGACACCTACAGATTCCAGCAGGCCTGGAGAGAAGATGGGAGTTGTTATCCAAAGGGATTTAGGTGAATATTCCAGTGCTATCCATCAGGAATCCATTTGCTTTGTTGAATCTTTCCTTTTTCCAGAGCCCAACACTTTCCCTCTGCTGTGGCAGCTCCCAGATATCTTCTCCCAGATTAAATTAGTGTCACTGGGGTCCTTTGATCCACCTTTTCCCTTTCCATGAGTTTTTCCCCCATTTCTTGTCTTGTCAGGTTTCCTTACTCTCCTGAAAATTCAGAGATTATCCTGATTTCCCTTCCTGGCTATTTTTGCAGCACCTTTTCCACAACATCCTGACATGACCATGCCCTGGATGGTTCTACCTGACAAATGCAACCTGAATTAAAAATTGAAATCACATCTCCTGGTCACTGTGAAAACCAGAATTCCTGGGGGTTTTCCCAGACAAGTCTTGGGAATCCTCTGGATTTGCTGGGAGTGGAGATAAGCAGGAGGAAGGGAAGTGCTCCAGCCAGACCCAGCTGTGTGTTGCTCACTTATTTCCAGGAGGGCACAGAGGGATATCAGGTCCCATTCTCCATGGGGTGGAATACATCCAGAGGAGGGACTCGTTCCATGATTCTCCAGCAAAAATAAGGAAAATAAGAAAAACTTGCAGTTTCTGGGAGTCAAAGCACCAAAGAAAACTTTTTAAGGCTTTCTGCAGGTGTTGTCCAATGTCTGTGGATTTCTTTCCTCTGGGGTGAGGATCTGAGGTGATCCTGCTGGAACAGATTCCAAGTAGCAAATCCAGCGGCAGGAAAACACCTCAGGAATCCAACATTTCCTCCTGACAAAGCCTGACACTGAAAATCCATCAACTTTTCCTCCAATACCCTCTGGACCTCCCAGATATTTTGATTTCCAGGTGACAAACCTCGAGGTCTTGGGGACAGCAGCTCTTCAAATGTAGCAGCTGACACTTAGAAATTCCCTGTTGGAATTTCAGGTGGGATATTAGGAAGAAATTCATTGCTGTGAGGGTGGAGAGGGCCTGGAATTGAATTCCTAGAGAAGCTGTGGCTGCCCCTGGATCCCTGGAAGTGCCCAAGGCCAGGCTGGATGGGGCTTGGAGAAATCTGGGATAGTGGGAGGTGTCCAAGGGGATTAGAGCAGGTGATGTTTAAGGTTCCTTCCAACCCAAACCATTCTGGAGTTCTGGGATTCAATGATCTCCACTGGGATCATCTTTTCCTTGGACGCTGAAGGAATTCTTGTTATAAAACAAGCACCAGTGAGGCAGAATTTGACTTCCAAGGATCCCACTTATTTCCATCCAGAACTCCATTGGACAAATCTATCCAATCTATAAAACTCCTCCCAGACTTTTCACTATTTCCTGACCCTTGGAAAACCAGCGCCTGATGCTGACAATAAAACCTCATCAGGAAAAAGCATTCTGGGCAAAATAGGAAGCTCCCAATCCTGTGAGTCACTTGGGAATGTGTGGGGCTGGACATTTCAATCCCAGGATCTTTAGGTTTGCCATGCTACACCCTGCCTGAAGGCCTGGAAATTCTGGGAATGCTCCAGGAGAGCACCAGGAAGGGCCATTGTTGGACTTGGCAGGGCTCCAGGCTCTGGGATTGTTGTTTAGGGGCCCAGCAAGGAGCAATGTCCCATTGGGAAAGACCTTCCATGGGCATGGGAGATCAGATGGGGTCAGACGCCACCAAGACTGGAAAATGAACTCTCAAAATATCCATTTTTTAAATAACCTGGGCACCAGGGATGTGTCCTGCAGCCCACCAAGGATCTGGGGAGACCTTGGCTTCACTTTTACACAGCCCTCAGGTGAGATTTCCTTTTTGGGTATTCCTGAGGGAACGGCAGCAGGGAGCATAAAACCAGATCCAACAGGAAATTTCCAGAGGCCTAAAGAGTATTTCTTGCAGGATTGACTTTCAAGTATCACCTTTTCCCACTTTTATTCTGAAAGGCTCTAAATTTTCTCTTTTTTCCCCCAAACTCTGGTGATTTAGGATGCACATGGAGATGGGAATCATTCCTTTGGGAGTCAGCTCAGAATCGGAAATAACCCCTCAAGGAGGATCTGAAGAACACGTTGGAAGTTTCTCCCAAAATCTACATTAGGGATCACATGGTGAATTTTAGAATCAGGATTCTCCTACCTTTAAAAATGTATGAGTTAGACCACAAGAATTCAGCACAATTTTAGAGTGATTCAGAGGAAAATTAAGTCAGATCAAAATCCAACTTCCTGATTCCCACTTGGAAAACACACCTGGAAGTGCCTTCCTCAGCCTTCACAAAGAGATTTGTGCCTGCAGCAGCTCAAAGTATCATTATTAGCACAAAAACAGCTGTATTGATATCAGAATTATTAATTTTAACAATTTTAGCATTGATAACCCCATGGGAAATACCTCACTGGAGACAACTCAAGTGATGGTGCCAAGATCCAGGGAATTTAATTGTGTGCTGGAAAAACCAGAAGGAAAAGATGTGTCAGGATGAAGAATCCATGAAACCAGGCTATTAAGATAAGGCAGACAATGGTCCATGCACAAAAGCAGTTCAATAAATACATTTATTTTTAAAATTTTTATAGTCATCCCAGAAAAAATGACTTTTTAAGGGGGATTTTGGAGGAAGTTTGGGAGGAGCAGCCACATTATCCTGAACAGAAGCCAGAAAAAACAGCTCTGCCAAAGTCATTTTTCAGTGGCAAGTGGAGTTTTCACCTAAATTATCTTCGCCACAAAAAAAGGGCCCATTTTCTGTGGGATATTTTGACATTGCATTGAAAACTTCAACACAGGAAAAGTGAAATGTTTCCAGCTGGGAAATTGTGTCCTGCACCATCACCAGAGTCCCTGATGGATTGATTTGGGATGAACTGCCTGGATTCACTTCCATTTAGGGGCTCCCAAGGCAAATGACATCTCCCAGGATGCAGATGGCCTGAATTCCCACAGAATGAAGGATTAATCCTGTTTATTTGTGATGGAGCTCATCCAGTGCTGGACAGCAACAGAACCTCTCCCTGCCTGTGATGATTTTCATTTTATTTTATTTTATTTTATTATTTTATTTTATTTTATTTTATTATTTTATTTTATTTTATTTTATTTTATTTTATTTTATTTTATTTTATTTTATTTTATTTTATTTTATTTTTTATTATTTCA
Source organism: Haemorhous mexicanus (assembly GCF_027477595.1). Lineage (NCBI taxonomy): Eukaryota > Metazoa > Chordata > Aves > Passeriformes > Fringillidae > Haemorhous > Haemorhous mexicanus. Next base: position 1,790,734 of record NC_082341.1, read on the forward strand.
TTTTTCTTTTCTTTTCTTTTCTTTTCTTTTCTTTTCTTTTCTTTTCTTTTCTTTTCTTTTCTTTTCTTTTCTTTTCTTCTCTTCTCTTTTCTTCTCTTTTCTTCTCTTTTCTTCTCTTTTCTTTTTGTCTTTTCTTGTCTTTTCTTGTCTTTTCTTTATAATTTTATTTTATAAAGTTAATCCCTCTTGGGACTGTTTCCCAGAGAAGCTGTGGCTGCCCCTGGATCCCTGGAAGTGTCCAAGGCCAGGCTGGATGGGGTTTGGAGCACCCTGGGATAGTGGAAGATCCCTTTCCATGGATTGGATGATCCTGAAGGTCCCTTCCCACCCAAACCATTCCAGGACTGATTTTATAATGGAATTTCAGGACTTTTGGGATTCTTCCCTTGCTCTGAGGTGTTGTGTCCCTTGGAGTCACTTCCCTTCTCTTTCTCCCTGTGGTGTCTGTCCAGGTGACAAAATCCATGGGAAAAGGGATCTTCTCCATGTGCCTCTACCGTGTCAGCCAGGTTTGGACCCCAAAAAGTAATTAACAGCTCTGCTTGATGAAGCCAAAGAATTTCCTTGCATTTTAAGTGGGTTTGAAAGGGGAAAGGAGAAATTGGGACTCCGGAATTCAACAAAGGGATGCAGAGCCAAAACATCTGGTCCTAATCCGTGCTTTCATGGGAAAAGTGACAGTGGGATGTCACTGTCATATTTTCTGGGAAAATCCCCTTGCCCAGGGTTTCTCTCCTGGGAGGCTGAGAAGCCTCAGAGAAAAAGGAAACCAATAATTGTCTCACCTGCTTCTGCTGTGTTTTGCTGCTTTGGGATGGGTTTGGAGATTGTTTATCCAACGTCTGAATTGTTTGGACTCAATGACCAATCACGGTCAGGCTGTGTCAGACTCTGGAAGGAGTCAGGAGTTTTCATTATTGTCTTTTAACCTTCTGTCTGTATCCTTTCTCTATTCTTTACTATAGTTTATTATAGTATTCTTTAATATAATAAAATACCATGCAATAATAAATTAGCCTTCTGAGCACATGGAGTGAGATCCATCATTCCCTCCCTTCCATGGGGGACCCCGAAAGAAACCACTGTGGGATTGCTGGGCTTTCTGAAACTGGACCACAATTTCACTTGGTGCCAAAGACAAAGGTAAACAACCATGAGCTCATAAAATCACAGAACCCTAGAAAGGTTTGGGTTGAAGGGAGCCTGAGGTTCATCCCATCCCACGGGCAGGGACACCTCCCTTGACCTCACTATTGAATTTGGGGTTTTTTGCTTTTCCCTCAGATACTTTTCCCCTCCCTTGTCCCAAAAAGAGGTGATTCCAAACCGTGGCATTTAATGTTGCTTAATTACAAGTGTACTTGTTGCTGTGAGGTAGGATTAGGAGAAAGGTAAAGTGGGTTTAAATCTTTAAAATGGTATAAAGAAAAATTTTATTAATAGTAACTAAAAGATAATAAGAATTAGAACAAAACTTTTAGAATACTTCTCTTTTTTTCTACAACTTTTTTTTTTTAATTGACAAGGTAAAGAAATAAAATTTCAAATTTCAGTAGGTTTGCTACTTTTGTTGAATGAATTCCATGGGTGGGATGGGGAGCAGACCCCCGTGGGTGGGTGCGGGGAGGGGCACGGAGGGGCAGGGGCTTGTTGCCATCGCTGAGAAAGGCCAAAAATAAAATCAGTGAACTCGGTGCTCCAGCCTCCAGCTGTGTAAACTCCAACTGCAGCCTCGTGTGGCCAGTTACTCCTGGAAAAGGAGAGAGGAATGGCTCGGCTCCGAGGGATTTGCCCATCAAACCGTTCCACGCTGCTGGGCAAACAAAACTCTTTGAATTAAGAAAAAAAAAAAATAGAGGGGAAAAAAAAAAAGGCATTTTCTACTAGCAAGCTCTAATAAATTGAAGCCCTGCACCTCTCACGGCCTTGGAATGATTACATGAATTTTTTTTTTGCTACATAATCATCAATAAATCAAGCATAGCCCATTAAACAATAGATGCCTCCGAGGCCTCTCTTCAAATGTGCTTTTGATAAGAGGCAGAGAATTTTTTTCTGGGCTTGTAACGTTTTTCTTTCCTCTGTTTGTTTTTTCTAAGGGTCAAATAATGCTGTTAAAAGAGCAGTTAATATATAGATGTATTTTTCCATATTCCCGGCATGGTGTTTGACTTTGGGAGATTTATGGAATATCTTTTCCCAGTTCAACAATCGTGTGTTTTGTTGTACTAAAGAGGTATTTTAACAGGAGTGGGGATTCTTAATAAGTTCACTGCTGTCTCCTTTCCAAAACAGGCCTGGGCCCAGACAGGGAACAGAGCAAATACAGGAATCTATGTACATTAAAAAAATATATATATTTTTTAATATTTATTTATATATTTTATATATATTTATTTTTATATATATAAAGATATAGTTCTATATATTTTACATATTTGTATATGTTTATATATTTTATATTTTTATTATATTTATATAATTTTATATACGTATATATTTTATATGTTTACAGATATAGCACTCTCATGTGTGTCTCACTGGTTTATTTTCATATCACAAACTCCTGAAGGTTTTGGGATGGCCTGGTTAGAAGCCCCTGGTCACCTTTTGGGTGAGGCAGGACACACCTGACAGTGAAAAAGGAAGGGTTAAGTGGCCTGGGGCCACATTTTGGGATGGGGTTCCAGTGGTTTGGGATGGAGCTTTGCCAAGAGGGGATGAGCTGATCCATCCAAACACCCTTCAGATGGCAAATGTCTCCTCCTAAGGTGCAGCTTCTGCTGCAAGAAAGGATCCCAGAGACTCCCCCACCCCTCAAATTAAACCTTTCTTCTCATCAGATTAAAATTCCAACCCTGGTTTGCAAGGGAGTTGCAGGAACTGCTTGGTGTCATTGTGAAACCCCAGAATGATTTGGGATGGAAGGGTCATCCCATTCCATGGGCAGGGACACCTCCCACTATCCCAGGTTGTCCAAGCCCTGTCCAACCTGGCCTTGGACACTCCCAGGGATCCAGGGACAGCCACAGCTGCTCTGCAAAGAGAAGAGCCTTGAGTTCCTGGGAAGGATTTCCTCTCATGACCCATTTCACAAAGTCTGGGCCTGCTGCTCCAGGGCAATTCCTGCAGGATTGTACCTTCTTGAATTTTCTCCTGCACAGGAGCCAGTTGATCTCAACAAAGCAAAACAAACCATGCATGGAACACAAACCCTGAGAGGAGCTCCTGAGGGAGCTGGGGGTGCTCAGCCTGGAGAAAAGGAGACTCAGGGGTGCCCCCATCACTCTCACAGCTCCTGAAAGGTGCCTGTGCTCAGCTGGGGCTGGGCTCTGTCTCCAGCAGCACTGACACAACCAGAGCACCCAGCCTCCAGCTGCACCAAGGGAAATACAGGTTGGATAGCAGGGAAAAGTTTTTCCCAGAAAGAGTGATAAAGTTCTGGAATGGCTGCCCAGGGAGGTGGTGCAGTCCCCATCCCTGGGTGTGTTTAACAAAGCCTGGATGTGGCACTGGGTGCCAGGGTTCAGTTGAGGTGTTGGGGCTGGGTTGGACTGGATGGTCTTGAAGGTCTCTTCCAATCTGGTCATTCCATGAATTTTGTGAATCCCTTTCCAACCCTTCCAGGGCTGTGGGGATGGGGCTTTCCCTGGAGGTGCAGCCTAAAAAACGATGAAATATGCCCCAAACAAGGGGAAAACTCCTTATCCCAGGCAGCAGGGCAGGGCACTGTTGTAGTTCACCCACAGAAGCTGGAGCTCTGTCTTATGAGGAAAATTAGGATTTTTCTCCATTCCAAGGGCATAAATAATTTGACAAATTATCCTGTAAGGAAACACCTTTCCCTTTAGGACCAGATTTAGGATATTCAGCACTGCCTGGAAGAGCTGATAAGCCCTTAGTCTAGAAACCATCCCTCAGCCCTTTTTCCATGTGCTTCTCCCTCCTCAGAGCTGTCAGACAGGACACAAAGGTCAGCTTTCCTATTTTTAAGAGCTTTGTTTTGGATGATATTCATGAATTTTAGCTGTCGAGGGCAAGCCCTGACGTCTGCAGCCAAAAGAAGCAGCTGTGGTGCTGTTTGCCTGGAACACAATCTGCTTCTGGAGAGAACTCCCGGGTGGTTCGAGAGCAAATGAGTGTCAGGAGATCACATCTTGTCCTTTCCTGGGGTTTTTATTTGTTTTCCTCTCCAGCTCTTCCTCCCCCTGGGCTCCTCGTGCTCTTTGGATGATGCTGTGCCCTCGTGTCCTGTGAGCGCAGGGCCAGAGCTGAGCTGTGCCACCAAAGTTAAATCTGCAGATTTCTGTGTGGGTTTTATATTTATTTATGTTTATGTTCCAGAGAGATCTTAATTCCCCTTTGCTTCAGAGCTGAAAGGAAATTCCAGGTTTCTCTGGATGCAGAGTGGAAAAGGGAGAAGGATGTCCATGATAAAACATCCTCAGTGTCAGCCACAAGAAGCTTCACTGCTCCTGCTGCCACTTCTTTCAGATTAAGACAATTTTGGGCCTCTAGATGGAAATGTCACTGAAAGATGAGCCTTGAATCTGATTTTTAAGTAATTAATTGGGGGAAATTCTCCTTTCTGCAGGTGCCAATAGCAAGAATGGGACAGAGGGATTGTGATTTCAGCTTAGAATTTTTTTCTCCTGCCAAGTGCAGCACGGAAAACCCAGCCTGAGGTCACCCTTCAGGTATTCTCAGGCCTCTAAACCAAAATGTTCCTTCACAGACACTTGGATTTTAATTTGTTCTCCGTGAAAAAACAAACGGAGGGAGCAGTGAGTGAGGTGGGACTGGAGAAAGACCATCAGCCTTCAGCAGGAATTCACTGCTGGGGATCCTGGAGCGCTGAGGAAACACGGAGGAAAAATTCCTCCCATGCAAATTGTGACAGCTTGAGGTGCAGCAGTGCCTCTTGGTTTAATTAAAATTAATTTCTTTCCACTTTCTTCCTGCCTGTTGCAACCCCTGCTATTAAGAGAGCTAAAACCATTGCTGGCTTTGAGGCAAAAGTAGTAAATAGTTCAAATTCAGCTGGGTGAGTTTACAAATAAGATTCCATTATTTTAAGCAGGTACCCAAAGCCTCATCTCTCCTCTGTGGGATTTTTTCCCACATCTTGAAAATCTGTGACCAAGAGATGGTTTCATTTTTTCAGAAAAAGGGAAAGAATAAGAAAGGAGGAAAGGAAAAAAGAAGAAAAAGGAATGGAGCTTTCATCAGGTTCAGATCCAAGTCCTGCCTGGGTTCAGGTTTAGTTCAAAAGTGGATGTCTAGGTCTTGTTTTTCCTGACACACTTCCCTCATCCCAATCCAAACTGCTCTGAATTTGTCAGCGGGGAGCCTGAGGAAGAAATGGCTCTGTTTGAGTTGAATCAGAGCAGCAGCTCTGCTGCCTGCCAGAAACCCTGACCTTTCCCAGTCTGAGGCAAATTGTCCTGAGTCTGTCCCATTTTCCAGAAAATCTCGGCTGGCATTTCTGCTTTCAACCTCCTCCGTGAAAAATCGGCTTTGGTGAGTTCACAGGTGTTTCTTAACACTTTCCATCCCATCCTTTTCCCTGCACCAATTAACTCAGCCTGGACTTAGCAGGAGGTGTGATCCTGGTAGCAATTAAAAAAGTACAAATTAAATACATTTCTAAAGTTTAACATCTGCAGAGCTTGGGTGGAAACTGCTCCCCTTCCAGGAGGGATCTCCCATGGCTGCTGGATGGAATCTGGTGCAAGCCTGAGTGACCTGCTGCTTTCCTCTGGGAGTCTCCTGGATATTTATGGAGTATGGAGTCCATCAGCTGGGAATGACTTTATGGAACATCTCACTTCATTATTTTCAGGGAAACTGCAGCTCTGTCCTGATGCTGGAGCGTCAGGTGTGAGGGAAAAAACCTGAGCAAACACGGCTTCCACGCTCATTCCCGAATAAATGAGCTCTCTGTGGAGGGGATCACTCCTAATTACACCCCAAAATGCACTTTGGGGGGGTCATGGAGAGTCTGGATTAAATCCACTTGCAGGAGAATCTTTCATGGAGTCTTGGTTTTCCATTAATTTTCAGGGGGCTCCAAGGGGAAGGGGATGGATGGCAAAGGAGAAGGAGAAAGGGTCAAAGAAGGAATGGATGGGGAAGGGACGACTCAGGAGAAGGATGAAGAGTCAGGACTATTTTAATCTCTAATCCCAAACCAGGAGGGAAATCATTCCAGGATAATGGGTACAGCAGCAGCTGGGATTTCAGCCTGGGATTCCCATCTCTTCCCTCTCCTCCTGCTCCATTGTGTGACCTCAGATAACTCCTGATTCCTGCCTTCTGTCACTGAAACTGGTGCCTTGGGAAGGGTGAGCTAGAGCAGAGGCTGGACAGAGCTAAAGAATAAAGCAGGGATTGATTCCAAAGGATCTCCTCCATGGATCCACCTTGGGCAGCACCAGAGCCCAGCCAGGGCTGCCCCCAAGATGACCCAAAATGGCCCCAAAATGCACGAGCGCTCCCGGGGTCTCTCCCTGGGATCAGCTCTGCTCCATTTGCACCTTGCAGTTCATTGTCCCAGCCCAGCTTTAGCCCAGGCACTCCCACCCTGCTTGTTTTTCTCTCTCCAGCCCACGGGGTTTGTGCTCCTGGGCTGAGATTTGGCTCATTTGTCCTTGGTGCCCAGCTGGAGCAGGAATTGTTTTGTCTCCCTGCTCTGTGCACAGAGCTCACCATGCCCTGATGTGAAGCTCAGACCCCCGCACTAAAGCAGCACAGAACCTGAAAATATAAAAGCCAAACCTGAGGCATCAGTGTGACCTTGGATACCTCCTGATTCCTGCCTTTTGTGCCACCCCTACGTTTGCGCAGGCTGATTCCCACTGGGAATTCACACCATGGAAATTTCCATCCTTTTCCACCAACATCATCTCCACAGGATTTATGTTTTGCACCAAAGCAAAATATTCTGAATATTTTGCTGAATATGCTCAGCCCAGATTTCTTGGAAGTGCTGCTTGGATGGCATTCCCTGAGTGAGTGACATGAGTGAGGTGACCCACACTCATCCCACCCAAATTCAATTTTCTTCAGAGGTCCATAGGAAAGGAATTCATGGAGGACCTTGGATAACCACACTTCTTATTCAAACAGCTGAACTGAATTCCTGACTTTTGCTTGTTCCTTGAAAAGCTTGAAACAGGGAGAACACATCAGGCACTTTGGAATTCCAGTACCTGGTTCTGGAATATCCTCCTGGCTTCACGTGCTGGGAACCTCCACTCATCCAGCCTGCCACCAAGATCTCCATGGTGAGCAGTGCTAGGACAATTCCTAAGGATTTCAGGAGAGCTAAACCTCGCACAATCCAGGGAATGGATGAGAACTGGATATTTTATAGCCATTTAAACAATCCTGTTTAATTTTGGTTGGAGACATAAAGTTATGAGGGGACTTTTGTGACTCTTTCCAAGCCAAACCTTAAATTAGGAACTAAATAACAGCAATAAAATGGTTTGTTAGGCTGCCCCTTCCTCTCCAAGTCTTAATAAATTTTTCAGTGGTTGCATTCCAAAGGTTGAATTTTCGGGAATAACATTATGGATGAAAAAGAAATAATTTTATTTCTCACAATAAAAAAAAAAAAACAGGAGAAAAATATGGTTTATTGATTGTTTTGCTTTCTCAGATTCGATAAAATTGTATATTTGGGAATGTGTTCTTCAGAAATCACAGAATCATGGAATAATGAAATGGTTTTGGTTGGAAGACCCTCCCATTCCACCCCTGCCATGGGCAGGGACACCAGCCTGGCCTTGGACACTTCCAGGGATCCAGGGGAGGCCCAAATTCTCTGGGAATTCTATTCCAGAGCCTCCTCACCCCTGAATAAAGAATTCCTTCCCAAAATCCCACCAAACCCTGCCCTGGGAGTGGGAACCCTTCCTCCTTGAACTTCCACTTTAAATCCAGCATTCTTAGTTCCAGCTCCTAGTTCTTAGTTCCAGTTCTTAGTTCTTGACATCCATTTCTGTAGACAGAAAAAAATATGGAAAATAAAATAGAAGGGATTAGAAGGATTTTTAGCAATTCTTCTCTCATTTGAGCTCAGTTTCTCTGCAAGAGAATGGGCAACACAAGAAGTTGCACTTCCACTTTAAACCCAGCATTCTTAGTTCTAGCTCTTGGTTCTTAGTTCCAGTTCTTAGTTCTAGTCTTAGCTCTTGCCCTCCATTTTTATAGGCAGCAAAAACCATGGAAAATAAAAGAGAAGCAATTAAAACAATTTCTTAGTTGCATTTTTTTCTTCCCATTTGGGCCCAGCTCCTCTGGAAGAGGAGAGAACTTTAAACCCAGCATTCTCAGTTCTGCTCATCCCTTTGTTTCCCCCACACACCCTCCCAAATTTTATCCATAATTCATTTTTTCTTTTCAACCCAGGATTCTTCCAGCTCTTCTCCCCAGCCCACACAACCATCACCAGCTGAAATCCAGTAGCACAAAAGCTGCTACCGTTCCCTGGATGGGTTGGAGTTGCAGATTTCCCCTGGCAAATCCTGAGACAATATTTGGAAGCTGTTGATTGGGAGCCGTTTTAAGCGCATTAATCACGGAACAAACACGCTCCCGGCCTGCCAGGCCTAATAAATCTTCCTAGAGTTCCACCTCCCATCATAAACACATTCACAAGCACTTAAGCAATCCCTGGAAGATGAGCATTAATTCCCTAATTTGCCGAATCAATCAATGGGAGGTCGGGATGAGCAGGAGCTGAGCTCCCATCCCAAGGGGGAAGTGTGGGATAAGCTCCTGCAGCCAAGGATCGGATGGAGCAGCCTCACAAAAAGGCTGTTTGCACGTTGTCATTAAAATTAATCCTGAAACTCTTCTGCACACAAGATTAGAGTTTTATTGTGCTGAGAGCTGTACTAAGTCTTAATTCCCAACAGGCCTTCCCCATCCTGAGAAACTCCTGCAAACTCCTGGAAAACTGCTGAAAAATTCCTGAAAAAAATTCCTGGAAAATTCATTTCTGGAGCAGAGAAAGAGCTGCCTCAATCAGGAATCAGAGTGGGAATGAAAATCACCACCAAATCTTAATTAATTTGCATAAGATTAAAAAAGAGCACAATGGATTTAAGAATTAAGGGAGGTTTTTAAAGTTTCTTTTCAGCTTTTTGAGCATTCAGCAGGATCCAACCCTCCTGTGGAAACATCAGCCTGATGGAAAGATACAAACCATAAGGAAGCTGCCAAGTTCTTCAGGATTTCAGGTCTGAGTGGAATTTCATCATTTTAGTGGAATTTCATCACTTAATTGGACTTTCTACTCCTCCCTCATTGTTTTATCTCACCCAAGCACATTTTGGACCGAGCTTTTAGGGACAGGCACTGATTTCGTTCTTTCTACAACCCTAGGAGGAAAATTATGGCTCCACACCAATGATTCTTTGATTTGATTTGATTTGATTCCATTTCATTTCATTCCATTTCATTCCATTTCCTTTTATATAAATAGGTCTGTCCATCCAGCCCGCTGAGTCATGGAATCCCAGATTGGTTTGGGTTGGAAGGGACCAAAAGGATCATCCCATTCCATGGGCAGGGACACCTCCCACTGTCCCAGGCTGCTCCAAGCCCTGTCCAACCTGGCCTTGGACACTTCCAGGGATCTAGCAGCTTCTCTGGCAATCTGTGCCAGGGCCTCAGTACCCTCCCAGCCAGGAATTCCCTCCCAAAATCCCACCCATCCCTGCTCTCCTTCAGGGCAGTGAATCCTGACTTGTTTCCTGACCAGAGGCTGAAAGTTTTTCCAGCTCTCCCATGAAAAAGGGCAAATGGGAGACCTGGGGGTGAGGTCAGGGCTGGGATTGTGAGGAAAGAAAGGAAGAAGGAAGTTCCCATCCATGGATTCATTCATCTATGGATTCAATCCCTGGAACAAGCTGAGGCACAGAGTTGTCAGAACTTTAAAGGAAACGAGCAGTAATTCAGGAGAGGGAGAAACAAGCAGCCACTCTTCTCAAATCCCTCTCTCATCCTTTTTTTTTTTTAATTCCTGCTGCTTTCTGAATTCTCTTGTAGTCAGAGAAATCGTGGTGGCCAAATCCAGGGGGCTTTTATCCATTAGTTTTATTCAGCCTTTCCTTCTGGGATGAAAATCCCGGGGCTTTAGAAAGATGAGCAGGAGATTCGTCTGGGGCTCCTTTTGACAAAGAAGGGAAAGAAATGAGGGAAATTTCACCAGAAATTCAAGATTCTTTTCTTCTGGAAGAGTCAATGCAGCAAGGCTGGAGGATGGATCAGGGAAACTGGGATGAAGAAATTCCAATATCAATTTTTGCTCAGTCCAGAAGCATGTGAGATATGGGAATATTTGGAAGGTAGAAATCTGAGTGTACTAAGAGAAACTGGTGGGGTAGAAATGTATGATAAAATTTATAGAAATAACAAATTTTGGGTCAGAAAACAGAATATTTACAGAGATAAGAGCAAAGTTTTGGGAAGACTCCCTGATGGTAACAGTGGGAGAAAGGGTCCTTAATGGTTTTTAATGGATCTGGTTAAATGCAGAGAAGGATATAAAGATTAATTTGAATAATCTCCAGACAAGTCTCTGTGAAAAGTGAGGTGCATGGACAGAATTCCTGGGAATTTTTTTCCTGCTTTGTCTTTTGGTTGTTGTTTTATTTCATCAGTTGTACCTAGCAATTAATTACTTTGCATTTTGAAGTGGCTGCGTGAAGGGGAGATGAGGATTCTCCTTGAAGGACCAAAGAATTAAAATGGGAATTCTTGGATCACAGCACCATCCACATTGTCCCCATTCATCCTGCTTTTCTTCATTGTTATAATAGGATGTTCCTCCAGAAACTCATTCCTGTTACCAGGAAGCTTTCCCTAATTTACAGATGAGTTTAGACTGATTTATTATAATTATTTTCCCTTCAGTGTTTTAATTGTCTGACGAACAAACACCAAACTGCTCTCAGTTGATTACAGAAGACAAAAATTCCTGGATCATCCCAGACACTCTCCATTTCCAGGGAGTCCAATTAATTCTTGCTGAGCTTCACTTTCACTAGGAATTCACTTTTCCTTCCAGGAATCCCCTTGGGGTCCCAGCACATCCCATCAGAAAGGTTTTCCCCATATTTAAAGCAAGGAACGGAGGGTTTGTATTTTAGCCTCGAATTCGGAATTTGTGTAGTGTACAGAAAGGGAGATCCAAAAGTTGCCTTTTCCCACAGGAAAAGTTTCCCAGCATTAAATAAAAATGGAATAATGATCCCACTGTTCAGACACACCTTGGAAATTGAATGAATGGAGCTGACAGGAATGATTTGGGAGTCCAGAAATAATTTGTCATCAAGGGATTAAAAATGGAAAAGGCTTGGATTACAAGCAGCAGCAGCAAATGCCTTTCCCACCGTGTGCTGCTGCCGAGGCCAGGATGTGTTTTACCTCTGTAAGCAGCACAGAATTCCTGCCTGGATCTGTCCTGGAGCTCTCCCTGTTTCCCAAACAATCCCTGCCATGCTCTTTGAACCCACAGAGCAAGGTTGCTGCTGGAGATTAGCTTTGCTTAACATTCCCTCCCTTCCCCACCCAAAAATCTGACGTCGTTTCCCCGCTGCAGGAAAGGAGAGGTCGGAGGATGATGATCCGGGTGGGATGGGAGAGGGAGCTGTATCCTGATATCCAGGGGCACTGCTGGGATGCTGCTGGCCAAATCCTGGCAGTCCCAGGCCATGCACCTGATTTTGAAAGCAGCAGACAGGTGCTGGGCATTTGTAAGAATGCAACTCGTAAGAGGCTGGAAATTCCTGCAAAAAAAAAAAAAAAGAAAAAAAAAAAGGGTTTTGCAGGATATCCGTGACCTCATCCCTTATCCTGAAGCTCCCAGCTCTTTGTAATCTCTGAATGTCAAAGGGAAACTGGGAAAGACCGAGCTGCTCTTCCTCAGATCACAGTGAAAGTGCTGACTGCCTGGTTTGCTGTGTCCTGGGATATTTCCTGGAAGAAGGAATCTCATGTTTTATAGCTCTGTGGCTCTGATCCATCTCCCCGAGCTTTGGAGCAGCTCTGGAATGACACAGCCCATCCCCACTGGCTGCTTTCTGTGCAGGGATTCTCCACGTGGGCTGCCAGGCTAAGAAATCACCAGGCAGGGCTTGGCTGAAGTCTGGGCACCTTGCAGTGAGGTGACGTTGATCATTAGAAGCAGAAATTAATTAGTGCTGATTTGGTTTGTGGGTGGTTTTTTGACAGGAGACATATCCAAGAATTCCATACGGAGTGGGGAAAAGGGAGTGCTTAAAGCTGTAATAAAAATGCTCCTCTCTTTACATCCTAGACAGAGAAATTATCCAAGAAACACACCCTCCATCCCAGAGCTCTTCCAGACACAGCCCCTGTGGGAATATCGGGCTCTCACAAGATCCCAGAGGGATCCTTCTGCTGCTGGAAGAGTGGGAAACATTAAAATGACTTTCCTGGAAAGGATGTGGGATTTCCAGCAGTGAAAGAGTGAGGAGTTTTTGCTTCTTTTTTTGCCAGGGTCAGGATTAAATGTGTGAGATGGAATTTCTTGTTGGACTCAGATGTTTATCAGCTCTTATCTCTGTCACAGTCTCACAAACCCTGAGTTCTGCAGCACTTCACTCTCACAAACTAAAAATGGAGCCCCATCTCTCTCTCCAAGGCCTTTGAAGGATCAACTGCCCAATTAAGAAATGACACCTCAATTATTTTCACTTTTAACCCAACACCCAACCACCCGTGGCTGCAATGGGGACTTTTTATCCAATGACACAAAACCACCCAAACCCATGGAGGAGAAGGGGAAGGAGAAGGAGAAGGAGAAGGAGAAGAAGAAGACGAAGAAGAAGAAGAGGAAGAAGAAGAAGGAGAAGAAGAAGAAGAAGGAGGAGGACCAGACTCCATCCTAAAACCTCCACCTTGCTTTATATCCATCACTGTATTCCAAACCCTCAAACTCTGAGTTTCCCACCCTGTGATATCACACACTTCTATCCCATCTCCACACCCACAATCCCAGTTCTGTCATTCCATTCTGGAAGCTTCTCCACGGCCTCAGGTCAATGCAGTGTTCTCTTGGGGGTCAGTGCCTGGCAGCACAGAAATCTGAAATTCTCAGCAGCCAGGGCTCCAACAAAAGAGAAAGTGGGACAAACATCTGTCAATATTAATGTGGGCAAACTTGAGCCTGACTTCCAGAGGAGCCCTCTGGGCTTTGAGGGAATCAATCCCAGGATTAAGAGGGGGCGTCTTCATGCCCCAGTTTTTAAGGAGAGAGGATTCCTGATCACTTCATGATCAAATCATGTCTTGTCCTGGCATTGTGATCTCAGCTGGGCTGGAAACACCTGGAGGTCACGGAAAGGCCAAGGATGTGTCCCAGCCTGGTTTTTATTCACCTGAACCAGGTAACAGAGGGTGCCAGAGGATGGGAACAGATACAAAATTCCTAATTTATGACCACATCGTGGTCACAGCCGGGCACCTTAGGGAAGAATGTTTGAGAAGCTTCTTTCCTATTTTTTATTCCATGAATCCTGCTCAAACCCCCCTTTCAGAAACTCCCTTCATCCCTTTCCTTTCCAGAGTGAAATCCTGATGCTGCCTCTCATCTCTCACCTTCAGCTTTGCAAGAATTTGGGAGAAATATAAATCAGGGATTTTCAGTGCTGTTGATTCCATGATATTGTGGGAACATGCCATTGTGGGAATTGTTATTTATTTATTTAGGAGAATTGCAAGGAGCTCAATAAAGGATCTCCAAATTTTTGTCATTATTTCTGTGATGATGTTTGTGATGTCTCAGATTTAATCTTGAAGCAAATGTGGCTTTCAGTCTCCAGCTTCTGCTCTGCATCTTCCATCCCAACTCCTTTTATCCAAGTAATTTTTTTTGGAAGACAACTCAGTCCTCACCATCAGCTACACAATCTTTTCCACACTGTCTTCTCCAAAAATCCAGTGTAGAATTTGGAAAAAATTCCCCCCAAATGACTTGCTGATAGAATATTAAGATTCCTGGCAGGGGAATTTTGTCCTCCTTCAGAAGAGTTTGCTTTCCATGGCAAAATTTGATATTTGCAGGAAAAGGAAATGCCTGAAGGTCACAAATATTCCCAAGGTCAAAGCACAGTGGGACTTTGTGGGAATTGTGGGTTTTGGGCTCTCCGTTCTCTGGTCTGGATCCTGTTTTTTGGTTGGACTACATTTCCCATCATGCTGCAAATCCAAGGGATCTCCTGATCTTCCCAGGGAGGTGGAACTATGAGGCTTTTGCTGACGTGAGCAGGAGCAGAAATCATTGGAATTAGATTCCAATGAGAAACTGCCACACATTTTCCAAACCTGTCTTTTCAGGCTTTAGCCAAAAGTGTTCATCCATTCGGCAGAGAGAATTTTTACCAAAAATCACTTTTTTTTAATGGAAAAAAATCTACATTACAGTTGAACCGGGTTGGTTTTGATCTCAGACTGAATCCCAGAGGAGCCATTCCCAAAGGATTTTTGGTGTCTATTAGGAACACTTGTTAGGAGGGGATGCTGGCTTAGAGGAGTTAAAGACTGAGCCAGAGATTTTAAGCTCTCTGTGTTCTCTGGACTAAAAGTAATGCATATTTCCTCTTTAAATCCCAGCTCAGGAAAAAAAAAAAGTGGAAGAATCCCACAAATTAGGGACAATTCTTAAAAGGGTCTATCCAATTATCCAGGTGTTTCAGCATTCCCATTTACCTGTGGACTTTAATTGTTCTGATTTTGATGTGATCAGCTTTAATTCATCTGATTTTTGGTGTGATCTGCTTTAATTGATCTGATTTTGATGTGATTACCTTTAATTGTTCTGATTTTTGGTGTGATCAGCTTTCATTGTTCTGATTTTTGATGTGATTACCTTTAACTGATCTGATTTTGGTGTGATCAGCTTTAATTGATCTGATTTTGGTGTAATCAGCTTTAATTGTTCTGATTTTTGGTGTGATCGGTTTTAATTGATCTGATTTTGATGTGATCAGCTTTAATTGATCTGATTTTTGGTGTGATCAGCTTTAATTGAACTGATTTTGATGTGATTACCTTTAACTGATCTGATTTTGATGTGATCAGCTTTAATTGTTCTGATTTTGATGTGATCAGCTTTAATTGATCTGATTTTGATGTGATTACCTTAACTGATCTGATTTTGATGTGATCAGCTTTAATTGATCTGATTTTTGGTGTGATCAGCTTTAATTGATCTGATTTTGATGTGATCAGCTTTAATTGATCTGATTTTTGATATGATCATCTTTAACTGATCTAATTTTGATCTGATTACCTTTAATTGATCTGATCTTTCAGAGCTTTTCACTTACCAATAATGTCAAATTTCCACGAACACAAAGGGAGCCAGGGATGACCAGATCCAATGGAAGTGCTGCATGAGGAGGGTGAATCCAACAGAGGGCTGACCTATCTTTTTACAGACATCCCTGTCCTTCCATGAAGCTGGAAGGTTCATGGAAGGACAGGGAATGTCCCCTCAGGTGACAGAACTGCCAGTGGTGGAAGGTGTGATTTTGGCAATCCCAGTACATGGAGAGGTGTGGGAGCAGCCACTTCCTTGTCCTGGAGCTGGGAGTGCAAACCTTCAGATCCTGAGGTAAATCTGTGTGTGGGAAGGAGTTGGGGCTGCCCCATCCCTGGAATTGTTCCAAGCCAGGTTGGATGGGGCTTGGAGCACCCTGGGATAGGGGAAGCTGTCCCTGCCCATCAGGGATGACACTGGATGATCCTTGAGGTCCTTTCCAACACAAACCATTCCATGACACCTAGAGTGGTGCCAAGGATCCAAGCAAAGCTGCAGGAATGGTTCCAAGAGGCCAAATTCATCCCCGAGGACACAATTCCACACAGGCTCTGTCTCTGTTTCCCTTGCAGTGTACCCCTCCTGCTTAAGAAATCCTTATCCACACCCTTTTCCAGGCTTCCTAATCAGGGTTAGGGAAACAATCCACGTTTTTCTTGGTCACCTCAGGGCCATTTTGGATCAGATATGAGGATGAGAACAGGCATGATGTCATTACCCCCCAAACCAAAATAATAATAATAAGGATGAGAATAATTAATGATTATTTCCCTTTGTGTGCTTGCTCGTTTTGGGGAGTTGATTGAGCTGGAGAGGGACGTGTTTTCTATTAAAGAAAAATGGGATTTCAATTGAAAAATAAATTAAATTTAACCTAGGACTTTTCATCTCTGAGGTCGCTTGTTCCTGGCAGTAGTGGCCATGTGTCCGAATAAAGCTGGGGTCAGAATTTAAAGGATTTGGAAAAGCCAGACTTTGAGTTGCCTGTTGAAACTGCAATGTGTGAAATAATAATGATTTTCCACTGGTTTCCAGCTGGTTTTCCCCATCTGGAGATAGGGAGCTTTTACAGAACTCAGGTAAAAAGACAAAATCTGGGTTTGTGCTCAAACTTCTTACCAAATCCTTGGATTTGAGATGAAATTCCCGTGAGGTCCTACACTGATGCCGGTTACCCTGATGCTTTGAGAAGGCTGACCTAGAACAGAGGCTGGACAGAGCTAAAGAATAAAGCAGGGATTGATTCCAAGGATCTCCCCCATGGATGCACCTTGGGCAGCACCAGAGCCCAGCCAGGGCTGCACCCAAGATGACCCAAAATGGCCCCAAAATGCACGAGCGCTCCCGGGGTCTCTCCCTGGGATCAGCTCTGCTCCATTTGCACCTTGCAGTTCATTGTCCCAGCCCAGCTTTAGCCCAGGCACTCCCACCCTGCTTGTTTTTCTCTCTCCAGCCCACGGGGTTTGTGCTCCTGGGCTGAGATTTGGCTCATTTGTCCTTGGTGCCCAGCTGGAGCAGGAATTGTTTTGTCTCCCTGCTCTGTGCACAGAGCTCACCATCCCATAATATGAAGCTCAGACCCACACACTAAAGCAATATAGAATCTGAAAATATAAAAGCTAAACCTGAGGTGCATCAACCTCCTCATGGACTGAGCCATAACCTGTTCAGGGTGTTACCAGTGCTATTATTATTTAATTAATTCATTTTTAAATAAACAATTTAAATTAAATCAATAAATTATTAGCCACCTAAAACATGGACTTAAAATTAAATCCAGACTCAGTTTTCTTTGCCTGTGGTCAGGTTCCCTGAGCAGTGAGCTCCAGTACTTCTCCGGAGCTTGAACTAGCTGGGAATTGCTTTCCAGCATGGAAAAGCATCTTCCTAAGAGCTGTTAGAAATCCATGGCTGATTCCAAGGGGAATGGAAAGTGTGGGATTGGCTGTGAGGGACCACAGCCACTGTCCAGGGAAAACCCTTCAGCTTGGGCTTGACTTGAGCAGGGAATTAGCAGATCCCAGCTGCTGCCAGGTTTGCTCCAACAAAGGCACAGGGACATGGATCAATAAATGAATAAAGAAAAGGGAAAGGTTAAGGTTTTTTCCCAGTGGTTAAAAGGGAGAGATCCCTGTGCTGGTTTTTGTTTACTTGGATTTTTTTATTGGCTTTTTTGGAGGCTGAAACCCTGCCCTGGTGAAGAAGCTTCACAAGACTTAGAGCCTCGATAAACCATGCAGTGGTTTAGGACAGGTTTAAATCCTATTTAAATTGATTTGTGCTGCAGAGTGTCACTGACCTGGGGTATAAATGACAGTGAAATGTCCTTTGAGTAGCTTGGAGCTGCCAATCTCCTCCTCAGAGCAGGAGACTCCCCCAGTTTATTTCAGATTTATTCCCCATCCCTGGAAGATGAGTGGAGAGGTTCCAGCACCATGGAATTCTGCTGAAAGGGCTTTTCCCAGCAGAGCAGCCTGGGATAGGGGGAGGTGTCCCTGCCCTTGGCAAGGGTGGAGATGGATGATCTTTAAGGATCTTCCAACCAGAACCATTCCAAGATTTTGTGATCCTGTGAAGAAAAGGAGACCTTTATCACCTGTAACCTCCCTCCATAACTGTTTTCAATGCCTGCCCTCCCATCTCCAACTGGATCCTTTATCCAGGATTTAGTATCCATCACCCAGCTATCCTGGTCCACATCATCAGCTTTTCCTACAGAAAAAAAGGAAACTTTGCATTTTGCAGGCACTTTTTAGTCCCTTCTCTCTAACGAAACCCCCAGATCACCAAGCCATATTTCCAGTATTTACTGTACATTATTTTTCCTTGAAGTTTCAGTTACCACCACGCATCCAGAGCTTCATATCATTCCCAGTTCCTCTTCCAGCTGGCTGAGGATGTTGGCAGAGACGTTATCAAGCCAGATGCAATTTATTGTTACTGCCTTCTCCCTTTGTCCAAACATTTTTCTAACCTGTGGAGCTCTCTGGGATTGATCGTCCCAGATGATTTTTCTTCTGCCAAGCACTGAGCTAAAAATGCCTTTTCTTAATCAAGGAAATGTCCACAGGGGCTTGACTTTGATATGGAGTAGGATATTGAGGGCTTTTGATTAAAAATGTGGAAAAAAAAAATTGGGAAGGATCCACCAACTGATAGCAAATTCAGGCTCTTGTTTCAGTAGTTTTACTCCATAAAATACGACCCTGTGATTTTACAGTGCATTTCTCTGGGATGATTGGAATCAGATTGGGTTCTTTCCCTGAAATTCATATTTAGAGAAATGCCAGACATCCATTTTTCCACACTGAACCAGCTGTGGGGCTCCTTGGCAAATTGTTGGAGCAGTTGGATGTTGAATATTTAAATCCCACACCTTGGGACTGAGTTGTGTTTAATCTGTGGCAGCTTTTCCTAACGTGACATTATTCTTTGTAATCTTTTTTTTTCTCTCAATTGAGTCAAAAAATAAAGGAAGATCTTGGAGCAATTCTCCAGAGAAAGCCCTGGAGCTGCTCCCAGGGCTGGAGCCCCTCTGCTCTGGAGCCAGGCTGGGAGAGCTGGGAATGTTCCCCTGGAGAGGAGAAGGCTCCAGGGAGAGCTCAGAGCCCTGCCAGGGCCTGAAGGGGCTCCAGGAGAGCTGGAGAGGGACTGGGGACAAGGATGGAGGGACAGGACACAGGGAATGGCTCCCAGTGCCAGAGGGCAGGGATGGATGGGAGATTGGGAATTGGGAATTCCTGGCTGGGAGGGTGTTGAGGGGCTGGGATGGAATTCCCAGAGCAGCTGTGGCTGCCCCTGGATCCCTGAAGTGTCCAAGGCCAGGCTGGAGCAGCCTGGCACAGTGGGAGGTGTCCCTGCCATGGCAGGGGATGGAATGGGATGAGGTTTCAGGTCCATTCCAACAAAAACCATTCCATCATTCCATGACTCTTGTGGCAGTCATCCTGGGAAACACTGGAATCAATAAATCTTCCTTTATAAAAATATCCCTTAATTCCCTTGGATCCAATCAAAAAGGGTTTGCAAAACTCATTGATTAAAGCTTATTTTGGTCACACTTTTTTCTTTGATTGTGTCATTATTAAGAAACTGGAATTGTCTTTTTTTATAAATGAAAGTATCAATTAAAATCTGAAATATTTTATTCCTAGTTTTTAACTCACTCGAAATGTGAGTGTAAATGGCTATAAAATATTTGGGCACAGTAACAAAAATGGGGTTCAAGGTGAGGGAGCAGAGGTGGTTCAGGATTCCATGTTGGAGCCCTGGCTGCTGAGAGTTTCAGATTTCTGTGCTGCCAGGCACTGACCCCCAAGAGAACACTGCATTGACCTGAGGCCCTGGAGAAGCTTCCAGAATGGAATGACAGAACTGGGATTGTGGGTGTGGAGTTGGGATAGAAGTGTGTGATATCACAGGGTGGGAAACTCAGAGTTTGAGGGTTTAGAATATGGTAATAGATATAAAGCAAAATGGGGGTTTTAGAGTGGGGGCTGCTCCTTCTTCTTCTTCTTCTTCTTCTCCTTCTTCTTCTTCTTCACCTTCATCTCCTTCTTCTTCTTCTTCTCCTTCTCCTCCTTCTTCTTCTTCTCCTTCTTCTCCTTCTTCTTCTTCACCCAAACTGAACAAATCCATAAGGTTTGACTTTATAGGGTTAAAATAATAATAAAATAATTGTAAAGAACCATAAAATAATTATAACATAATTTAAAAATAGTAATAAAATTCTGTTATTAGCAAATAAAGGCGTATAACAGAGACCGGTGTAAGTATTTTAAAGCACTTTTTAAAATGAGCTAAGATAATACCCAGAAAATAAAGGCAAGGAAATCCAATTTGTGTTTACATCCAGTAAAAAAAATAAAAAGCTTACAGTGGGATTGATCCAGCAGAACACCCAGGAGATCATGGAATTTGCCAGGATTTTGTCCCAGGATTTATGGATTTACTGACCCACTGCAAATCCATCTAAAATTAACCTCCAGATTTCCACGCTCGTGCGAGGGAGTGTTACCCCCACTGAGATCCAGGATGAATGCTGCTGTTTTCCAAGCCATTCCTTCCCTGGTTCCCAAGAGAAAATTTGTCACGTTTGTTTCACTCACAGGGAAACTTTCCTGGAGCACAACAGGTGTTTCACTGGAATGGGATAAGAGCAAAAACAAAGCCCTGGGCAAAGCTTTCCTCCCACCTGCCTCTCCACGGGCTTTTCCAAGATGTTGGGAAAACATGGAAATTCTCCAAAATCCCCCTGGTGAGGTCTGAGGTCATTCCATGCTTCAGCTGCTCACCCAAGGTGACCTCATAGCCAAGAGCGTGACCGTGTTCCCGTTAAATTGATTAATAATGGAGCCATCAAAAGATTCCAGCGCTCCTGCCAGCCAGGGAGGGCTTGGAAGGTCGGGACAATTCCCCAAGGAATTTCCTTTACAAGTTCTTCATTCCCTGGGATTTTGGAGATGGATTTTTTTGGAGGAAAGGGCAGGAGGAACAGGAGCTTGATGAATCCACTTCCAGCTGTCTGGAAAGGATCTGTTGGGAATGTGGGATGAGCTGGAGGAGTCATCCTGGGCTGTGTAACTCTGCCTCTCTTTTCAGATGGATTTCATAGTTCTGTCTAATTATTTGATTAAATTATTTGATTAAATTGATTAATTAATGGATAAATTGAATAATGGCAGAACAATCAAAAGGTTCCAATGCTCCTGCCAGCAAGGAAGGTCTTGGAAGCACTGGTTAATTCTCCAAGGAATTCTCTTTACAAGTTCTTCATTCCCAGAGATTTTGGAGATGAATTTTTTTGGAGGAAAGGGCAGGAAGAACAGGAAATTGGTGAATCCACTTCCAACTGTCTGGAAAGGATCTGTTGGGAATGTGGGATGAGCTGGAGGAGTCATCCTGGGCTGTGTAACCCAGCCTCTCTTTTCAGATGGATTTCGTGGTTCTGTCTGATTGTTTTGATTAAATTTATTAATTGATGGATAAATTGATTAATAATGGAGCAATCAAAAGATTCCAGTGCTCCTGCCAGCAAGGAAGGCCTTGGAAGCTCGGGTCAATTCCCCAAGGAATTTTCTTTACAAATTCTTCATTCCCTGTCTTCCTGAAGATGGATTTTTTTTGGAGGAAAGGGCAGGAGGAACAGGAAATTGATGAGTCCACTTCCAGCTGTCTGGAGAAGTGGAATCAGCTGGAGGAGTCATGCTGGACTGTGTAACTCAGCCTCTCTTTTCAGGCAGTGTTCCTGGTTCTTACAGATAGCTGGGAAAACAAAAAAGGGGGGGGGGAGGGAATTGGGATCATTAAGATTCTTTTCCTTTGCTCTCTATTTTTCAGCTGAAATAAAAAAATGTTTGAGGAGTAAAACTTACTGCATCCAAATTTGTACAGATTCCAGGGGAGTTTTACGGACAAGCCAGACCCTTGTTCTGAGCAAATTGTTCCGACTGTGACCAGGAGAAAAACACCAACACTTAAAAATCCCAGTTTCTCCTCTGTTTCCCAGGAACAATACTCCAAGCACCACAATTCTTCTTTTGAGCAACTTCTTGGATTTCTGCCCGTGAAGGATCTGGCAGAGGAGGTGAATTCATGGAATCCCAGGATGGTGTGGGTTGGAAAAGACCTTCAAGTTCATCCAACCCCTGCCATGGGCAGGGACACCTTCCACTATCCCAGGCTGCTCCAAGTCCCATCCAGCCTGGCCTTGGGCACTCCCAGGGATCCAGGGGCAGCCACAGCTGTTCTGGGAATTCCACCCCAGCCCCTCAACACCCTCCCAGCCAGGAATTCCTTCCCAATATTCCACCCATCCCTGCCCTCTGGCAGTTTGAAGCCATTCCCTGTGTCCTGTCCCTCCATCCCTTGTCCAAAGTCCTTCTCCAATTTTCTTGTAGGTACAACAAGGCCCCAGAGCCTTTTCCAGGCTGAACAATCCCAACTCTCCCAACCTTTTCCCTTGTGTACTTCTCCCATGAAAACCTCTAAACACAAACATGAAATCCTGGCTCTCCCTTAAATCCAGTGGAGAGAAACTGATGGATCAATTCCATTTTAAACCTTTACTTTAATCACACATTGAATCCATTAAATTTATCTTCATTGACCAATTTTCCTTAACCAAGTTGATTGGCTTGGTTATTGTCATCTACAAATGATCAGATTAATCCCATCACTAATTAATTAGAAGATTTAAAAATGTCCCCATTAATTATCACAGAAATAACTAAAATAATTTAGATTTCATAAGTCCCATTCTTATTAGGCTTTAATTATGATTAAGACCCAAGCTGATGATTTTTTTTCTAAGCTGTTTTTAGGGAATGTTTCGTTGTTTTCTTCTCTGTTTTAGGGAAATGGAGAAGCTTTGCTGCTGTTTTGTGGGGTTTTATAGCAGCTAAAATAAAATATTTCTATTTTAACTTGACTTCCCATTTTGATCAAAAATGGTTTTTTATTCTCTTTTATTTCCTTTCCCTTTGAACCATTAGAGAACACTTGCTCTGCATTTAAATTTTGTTTGTGGCTTTTTTTCCCTTTGTTTTTAATTATTTTAAGAGAGGAGACTTGGAGGGACTGAAAAAACCAAAACACTCCTCCAAGTTCCAAAATATTTACACAAATTTTTGCCTTTTGTGTAGTTTTGAAGCACTTTTTAAGGCATGGATTATAAAATATCTTCTGTCTTTCAAGTTATCTAAATGAAAATGCAATTTTGTTGTTTATTGTCAGAGAAGAGTACCTGGACACCCAGTCCAAAATACAGAACAGGAAAAGGTCATGGAGATTCCTTTGGGAAATTTTATTTCCTATTAAGTTTTCTGCTTCTCTTTCAAGTGCATTTTTACATGCAGGTTAAGGTTTTTTTCAGGCAACATTTTTTAAATAAAAATAGGTGTTTCTATTCTAAATTAATATCTTCTCCATAAAAGCTTTATTTGTTATTCTCCCGTGATTTTTTTATTGTTATTTTCCCTTCATAACTTTAGAGATGAAATAACCCCAGACTGACATCCTCCATCAACAAAAATCCAATCTTTTAAAGTGGCAGAGAAAATGAAATCCTTTAAAATTCTGATAAAATAGAATGGAAATACTGGGATATTTCCTTTTTGAAGACAGAAAACTACTTTGAAGTGTCTGAAATTTCAGTGGGATATGGAAACATCTGGAGAAGCTCTTCCAATGCTTTGGGGCAAATCTGCTGGAAAAAGATTGGAGTGTTGGGAGGTTTTATCACTGCTTTTTATGGGATTGAACCCTTTTTGCTCTACTGAGAAATCCCAGAATCCCAGGATGGGTTGGAAGGGACCACAGTGGGTCACTGGTGGCACCTCCCTGCTCCAGCAGGGCCATCCCAGAGCACAGGGCTCAGGATTACATCCTGACAGGTCTGGAATATCCCCGGTGAGGGAGATCCCACAGCCTCTCTGGTCTCTGCTCAGGGCTGGGCACTGCCCAGGGCAGAATTTCTGCCTCCTGTGCCAGGGGATTGCTGGGATCAGTCCCTGCCCATTCCTCTGGTGCCAACACTGGGCCCTGGAGCAGAGCCTGGCCTTGCTCTGACCCTCCCTGCACACAGGGGCACCCAGGGGCACCCAGGGACACTCAGGGACACCCAGGGACACTCAGGAACACTCAGGAACACACCGGGACAGACAGGGACAGACAGGGACAACCAGGGGCCACCCAGGGACACTTAGGGATACACGGGGACAGACAGGGACAACCAGGGACAGGCAGGGACACATGGGGACAGACAGGGATACCCAGGGACACCCAGGGACACATGGGGACACCCAGGGACACCCAGGGACACCCAGGGACACCCAGGGATACATGGGGACAGACAGGGACAGACAGGGAAAACCAGGGACAGTCAGGGACACAAAAGGACACCCAGGGACAGACTGGGACAGATAGGGACACATGGAAACACCTAGGGACACCCAGGGACACCCAGAGACAGCCAGGGATACTCAGCGACAGCCAGGGACACCCAGGGACATACAGGGATACACAGGGATAGACAGGGAAACCCAGGGACACACAAGGACAGACAGGGACACACGAAGACAGACGGGGACAGACAGGGACATCTGGGGACACCCAGGGACAGACAGGGACACACAGGGATACACAAGGATACCCAGGGACACTCAGGAACACCCAGGGACAGATAGGGACACTCAGGGACAGACAGAGACACCCAGGGACACCCAGGGCTGAGGGCCCCTCTCAGCTGGGGCTTCTCTCCAGGCTGAGCAGCCCCAGCCCCCTCAGCCTTTCCTGGGCACTGAGGTTCTCCAGGCCCTTGCTCAGCAGCTCTGTGTCCCTCCCGTGCTGAGGAGCCCAGAGCTGGACACAGCACTGGGATCTGACCTCAAAACTTTGAGAATTTCCATCTTCAAGCTGGTCCCTCACTTTTGTCCCATCCAGTGACAGATTTGCTCACGACAGACCTGCAGGGCCTCTCCCTGTGGCCATGATTTGCCAAGGTGGGCACTGCCTGGTTTTCCAGGCGTGCCAAGGAATCCATCTGCACTTCCTGGAAGTCTTTCCATCTGGAATTTGACTCGAGGCCCATTGGAACACGAACCAAGCAGAACCTGCTGTTCATTAGGGCTGCCAGAGCTCTTGCCTGCCTTTCATGTTGGGTATTTTTGACGTGATCCATTGGAACAGACGCTGGTGGTTGCAGCGCTTTGCACCACGCCAAGTCTTGGATGCTTTCCAAGGTTCCTTCCAGCACCACGGGGATCAGGGGGTCACCTTTATTCCTGTTGAATGGTTAATAGCCAGTCGTGATTCCTGTTATCAGATGGGGAGGCTGATAAGGGGCTGTGAGCAGAAATAAAGCTGGTTTTCATCGCTGGGGTCGTTTAACAAATGTGTTGCAACAGAAGTTTGAGGGCTTTGACATCCAAACCCCAAAGCATTTTGCACTCCTAACCTCTTCCTCCTGCCTCTCCTCTCCTCCAGGAGCAGAAGGAGGTAATTTCCAAGGTCAGCATGTCCCCTTTTATTCAGATGCTTCTTTGAAAGAGAAAGAAGGGAAGAGACACATTGGTCTTGACCTGTGAATTCCGAGCTTGAAAGGACTCTGCTGAATAACCCTGCCCTCACTTGAAAGGCTCATTGCTAACATACCTGGGCAACAGCCAGATCTGATAGGGAATATCACTCAGAATTCTTTCATGTAGCTCATTTCCTAATCTCTGAGCTCCATCACTGGAAGGTTAATAGGAAAAACAACAAATGGGAATATTGCTGCAATCAGGCAAAAATCCCAACGCTGTTTACATGGTTACACAGCTTTCATGTGCAGACAGCAAACAGATGGCTCCCTGAGCAGAAAGACACCTAAATTCAGATTTTTTTTCCCCTCACTGGGATGTAATTCCCTCTTCAGCCTGGTTCAGCAGTGCCTGGAGGCCAGCACTGGGATGAGGGATGTGTCACTCAAGGTGCTACAGGGATTCATGGCAAGATGCCCCAGAAAATTAATAGTAAAAAGGAGTTGTGGTGTCCCTGTTTGAGCAGGACCAAGTGCAAAGTGGGGTCAGGATAATCCCGGGATCAACCCAGGCTGGGGATGAAGGGATGGAGAGCAGCCCTGAGAGAAGGACCTGGGGGTGCTGCTGGGTCAAAGCTGGACATTCCCTGGCCCTGTGCACTGGGACCAGAAATCCAATTTATCCTGGGCTGATCCCCCAGCCTGGGCAGCAGGGAATTAGGGAATCCTGCCCCTGTGCCCCTGTGCTCAGGTGAGGCCCCACCTGCAGAGCTGCCCCAGCCCTGCATCCAGCACGGGAAGGAGCTGGAGCTGCTGCAGAGAGCCCAGAGGAGGCACCAGGATGATCCCAGGGATGGAGCAGCTCTGCTGGGAGGGAAGGCTTGGAGAGCCGGGAATGTTCACCTGGAAAGGAGAAGCTTTGGGGTGGAGATTCTCAGTGTGACCTTCCAGGACCTGGAGGAGCTGCAGGAAATGGGGACAGAGACAATTTCCAAGGGCTGGAGGGACAGGACACAGGGAATGGCTTCAAACTGCCAGAGGGCAGGGATGGGTGGGATATTGGGAGGGAATTCCTGGCCCTGAGGGTGCCCTGGCACAGGTGCCCAGAGAAGCTGTGGCTGCCCCTGGATCCCTGGCAGTGCCCAAGGCCAGGTTGGACAGGGCTGGGATCACCCTGGGACAGTGGGAGGTGTCCTCCAGGAGGGCTGAGCCACCATGGAATGGGACTGCTGCCCCCACCCTGACCCACAGGGTGTCAGCTCCTATTCTGACTGTCAGTGGTGTTCTGTATGGCTGCATTTTTATTTTATTTTTATTTTTTTCCCCTAATTAAGAACTGTTATTCCTGCTCCCTTATCTTTGCCTGAGAGCTCCTTAATTTCAAAATTATAACAATTCAGAGGGAGGGGGTTTGCATTTTCCATTTCAGGGGAGGCTCCTGCCCTCCTTAGCAGACACCTGTCTGTTCAAACCAGGACAGGGAGGCAAAGGACAAAGCAAATCAAAGCTCCTCATCCCTCACCCCGAAGGTGAGAATGCAAGACGTGGATAAAAGCCAAAGGGGAGGAAATTCCAAGTGAGAGGGATGAGGAAACCCTCAACAGAGAAAATGCTGAGTTACTGCTGCTCACCGAGTCTCAGGACAGAGGGGAGGAGGTTTTTTCTACTCTTGCTGAGTTTCAGCATTTTGGGTTTGACTTGGGATGAAGATTTTTTATGGCCTCACAGCTGCTGGGAGGTTTGAAACAAGACTAAAGTGGGTATAAAATATCCCCAGGGACAGATCTGGGTGAGCCCTTTGCCAGGGTATCAATAACAGCATCAAATTATGCTCAGAAATGGGAAAGATCTCATCCAACCTGTGTTGAAATCAGGAGAAAAGACTTTCTTGGACTTTGGAGGGGTTCAGTCAGGCCTCAGGCGTGGCAATTAAAGCAGATATTGGACAGATTTTGCTGCAGGAGTCACCAGAGGGAATTGTTAATGCATTGACAGCACCACCCCACATGTGTAACCAAAAACCAGCACAAAAACCTCTAAATATTTGCTCATCTCCATCACTTGGACCAGTCTGGAAAGTCTTAGGGTTGACAGATTTTGGACTCTGAGGTTTTACTCATGTAAATCAATTTTCAATATGAGGAGAAACAACTGGGAAGAACAGGAGTTTTTTTTATCAATATTGGTTTTATATATTTGTTTTATCAGTAATTTTGGTCTGATTTCTCCCCATGCTGCAGGATGATGGAGCAGGAGTCTCCAGGATCCAGTCCCAGTCAGTCCTGACCCCCTCAGAGCCTTGGCTATGGATGTAATTTTTTTGTTCCTCTCAAAATTCCCTGAAATAACTTTAATTTTCAATACAAGCCAGGGCACTGAGGCTGAAAAGAAAGAGATGAATTGTGGGAAGCTTTAATCAAGCTTAAGGGCTTTACTTGGACTTTTGAATGACAATTTTAAAACATGAGAAATTCTCCTTTATTTCCCTTTTTTAGATTTTTTTTAGTCTTGTTTGAGTAACCCAGAACCATTCAGGTAATTGGTGCCATTCACTTCTGTATTGAGATATATAAAGATATAAACAGATATAAACAGATCTATTCAGATCCACACCCACATGTGCCCGGGAGAAATCTCACACCAACATTTTCCCTCTCAAATAAGACACACTTTCCTCGTCTCTTTTCTGTGTGGTTTTCTGTATTTATATCAGCATTAAATGTAATTTATTACGTTTGCAGCCTTGACAGTGTGAATACATTGCCATTTATTAGGCATTGGCAAGGCATGAAAACATCTGGTTCCTAAGAAACACGGGGTTTTTCTGGAGCTTTTGTTCTGTTAGTTGGAATTACTTTGGGAAAACCTCCAGAGAGAAACCTCTGGCTCGACAGCTTCCAGCCACATTCCTGCAAGAGCCCTTGGCACCAGCAGCAGGGGAAGTTTGGGGGTTGCTCTTTCCCTACATCCAAGGGACAGCAGGGAATGAGAGGGAGGGAAACACAGGAAAAAACTGGGAGTGAACTGGGATCTTATCATGCACTGCCTGAATTTTGCAGAATCCCAGGATGATTAAGGTTGGAAAGAACCTCCAAGATCACCAGTCCAACATTTAATTGAACACCCCCATGTCCACTAAACCATGAATGGCCACATTTGCTCATTTTTTGAACACCCACCTTGTGTCAACCTAATCTGTGGGCAATTTATCTCCAGAATTCCTTCCCAGGTGGAGCCTGACTGATGGGAAGGATCCCAGCATGTGACAGCTCCCAGCAGAGGTCAGATGTGGGAGGAAGGAAACCTGGATTTGCTACATCTGTACCAGGAGCAGCTCCAGTCCTCTGAAACAGAATTTTAATCTCCAAACCATGGGAAAGTTTTTGTTGGATGTCTGTCAGTCTCCTGTCCAACCAGCTCATTCCTTTGGAAGAATGATGGAAAAAACCTGAACAAAACCTGGTCAATCCTGAAAATGCCCAAGGATGGAGATTTTGCTGCTGTGGGATTCTAGGAAGAACACTCAGGAAAGACAAAAAACCCATCCCAAAGTTGGTAACAACAGCAGCAGACTTGGGATGAGAACTTCCAAGTGGCAACAGGTCACAGTGAAGAAAAAAGCCAACCCTAAGAGCAGATTAGCATTGAACCAATGTCAAATCAAATACTTCCGGTCAGCTCAGTGAGTCCAAGTGAAACAATCCTGTTTCAAGGAATGCTGAAATATTTCATTTTTTTCCCCCCAAAAAAATGCCAAAGGAAAACATTTTGACAGATGCATTTCCATTCAGTGAAAGAAGGAAGAATTAATCTTCTCATCCTAATTTGGAATGAAAGCACATGGTGCAATTCCACCCCCCGGAATCCAAAATCCTAAAGTTCTGTGTAAGGAATGAGGGAAGTAGATGAGTAAAGTGGGTCATAACAGATCTTCTGGAATTTGGGAATCTGGAAATGCATTCCATAGCCTTGCACATTGAAATGTGCACACAGTGGCACAATAATAACCAACTCAGTACCCAAAATTTTGTGAAGGAATTGGATGGATTCCACTGACTTAAAAAATCCCAACAACTAAATCAAATCCACACTCCCTTTCCCAAAGATAGCAATTTTAAATGATGGCAAAACCAGAAGAAAATTCTTCCTTAACACTCATATATCCATCCATGGATTGTCCTCCTACCTTAGCTCTGCTGGAATTCCATGCTGCATCCTGGGAATCCGTACCTTCACCTTCATCAGTCTGATTCCTGCCATGTTTTCAAGGTCCTGGATGTGATATTTTCTGACATTGATATTCCTTGCCATTGTTTGCTGGCTTTTGTCCCTTTGGAGCAGAACTAGCCTAAAATTCCGGCCTAAAATTCCTGGGGAGCTGTGGAAAACTATGGAGGATTTATAAGAAAATTGATCTACAGGAGGCAGAGCCTTCTTTTAACAACAATTAAATTCCTTGGTGGATGGACAGACCTACAGAATTCCTGAGGAAGTGGGGATCTCCTGACATTTTTTGACCCATTGTGTTTAAATTCACTCTGAACACCTGCCAAAAATGAGAACTTACAGGGCAACAATCACTCAGAAAAGGTTGAAATCTAAGTGTGGAACCAGCAATATCCTCCTGATTTCCTTCATCACCAAGAGCTGTAAAAAAGTGCTCCAAGCCAGGTTTGAGGGAGAAATCAGAGCATCCTCTGGCTGAAAAAGTTGGATTTCAGACTTTTTTTTGCAGGTGAGTCTTGCTTGAGTAATCCAGAACCATTCAGGTAATTGGTACCATTCACTTCTATATTGTGATATATAAAGGTATGTTCAGATATATACAGACATAAACAAATACATTCAGATACACACTCACACATCCCTTGGCGTGGCCAGCCTGCTTCTGCCAGAGTAAGCTGAGGGCTGTGTAGGAAAAAAATAGACAAAAAATGGTTCTGGTTGTGAGGAGTCCATGGAGCTTCCAGGGCTTGGCTTCCTGCTCCTCAGATCCAACAGGGAATTCCCAGAGGTGAAGAAGGAACTGAGATGGGAGTTGTTGATCTGCCTGAATGATGCCTTGTGCAGGCTGGCCTAGAGCAGAGGCTGGGCAGAGCTAAAGAATAAAGCAGGGATATATTCCAAGGATCTCCTCCATGGATGCACCTTGGGCAGCACCAGAGCCCAGCCAGGGCTGCACCCAAGATGACCCAAAATGGCCCCAAAATGCACGAGCGCTCCCGGGGTCTCTCCCTGGGATCAGCTCTGCTCCATTTGCACCTTGCAGTTCATTGTCCCAGCCCAGCTTTAGCCCAGGCACTCCCACCCTGCTTGTTTTTCTCTCTCCAGCCCACGGGGTTTGTGCTCCTGGGCTGAGATTTGGCTCATTTGTCCTTGGTGCCCAGCTGGAGCAGGAATTGTTTTGTCTCCCTGCTCTGTGCACAGAGCTCACCATGCCCTGATGTGAAGCTCAGCCCCACACACTGAAGCAGCACAGAATCTGAAAATATAAAAGCTGAAACCTGAGGCAACACCAATCTAAAGAACTTCTTAGAGAAAGAGAGGGTGGAACAGAGGCTGGAGCACCTCTCCCATGAGGAAAGGCTGAGAGAGTTGGGATTGTTCATCCTTGAGAAGGATCTGGGGACTCCTCATTGAGGCCTTTCAACCCTTTAAGGAAGCTGGGGACAGACTTTTTAACCAGGGCCTGCTGTGACAGGACGAGGGCTGATGGGTTTTTACTAAGGGAGGGTTGACTCAGAGCAGATATAAGAATATTTTGTGACAACAGTGGAGAAACCTAGATGTCCCATCCCTGGAAATATTCAAGGCCTGGCTGGACAGGGCTTGGAGAAACCTGCTCCAGTTGAAGATGCTCCTGGCAGGGATGGGGCAGCCCCTGCTTCCCTGTGCCAGGGCCTCACCACCCTCACAGGGAACAATTCCTCCCTGAAATCCACTCCGAACCTGATCTCTGCCAGCTTAAAGCCATCCCTTTGTGCTGTCACTCCAGCTCCTGCCCTTTCCAGCTTCCCTGCAGCCCCTCTAGGTCCTGGAAGCTCGGAGGTCTCCACACAACCTTTTCTTCTCCAGGTGGAGCCGCCCCACTCGCCCAGCCTGGCTCCACAGGGGAGGTTCTGCACTCCATGGCTTCTTCTGGACTTGCTCCAACAGTTCCACATCTTTGTCATGTCACAGGCATCAGAATTGCCCACAATATTGCAGGATTTGGCTGGTCAGGGACAAAGGGGATTTCACAAACACAGAACCCAGCGTGTCCCCTGTTTTTGCAGTGCCTGTGGGTGACCAGGCCTCGTTCCTGGGCCTTCCAGGAAAAAGGGACAAGCAGAAGGCACACCACAATTTCTGGAAAAAGAAGGAAAAGTCTTCCCCTCTGGGCTGTCGTGTTTGAGGAATGATGTTTTTGTCCAGTGATGTTCACTAGGATGGGCCTAAGATCACAATCCAATAAATTTAAGGAATTAAACACTCAGGCCTGAAAGAACTCGCCCTCAGGCAGAGTTATAAAACAAAGCCTACACACACACACACACACACACATAGAAGCTTTATTTTTTATTTTCCAGGATAAAGAGCCAGTCATGGAGCCCTGGTTCCAGCGGGAAGAGCCAAAAAGGCCTGGAAAGCAGATTTATCTCGTGTTACTGACGGTGGGCTGGCCTGCCTGGAGGAAGCTTTAGTTCCCCACCAGCACAAGGGATGGCTGCAGGAATGTGGCCTCCCCGTGTGCTGCCCTGACTGCTTTCCATGGGAACACCCAGGGAAAGGCATTCCAGTGCCCTGGTGGTCGTTGTTTCAGCTCGGATCAGGTACAGCAGGTACAGCCTGGATGTGGAAACGCTGCACCTGGGCTTTGCCGCCCGTCCATTCCTCTGGCTCTGCTCACAATTCCTCACAAATCATTTGGGAGCTCTGGACAGGTCATTTTGGGCTCTTCGGGCCACTTGCAGATCTCTGGAGAGGTGAGATGTTCTTATCTAAATCTCATCACCTACCTGGTTGGATGGGTATCCACATGGCTGTGGAACATCTGAGCTGAAAGTCCCATTCATCCATGGCTCTCTTCTTAGAAATTGTTTTAATCTTATGAAATAAAAAAGCAAAATAATCTGAATTTTGAATGAATTTTGGCTTTTGAGAAGCGCCATCGGTTGTTCAGAACAGACAAAGCTGTTTCTAGTTAAAAGTGGAAATGTTTTCCTGTGAGTGTCTTCTCCAAAGCCTCTCATTTGATTTTAATTTTGAACAGAAACAAAAACAAGTTCAGGGGCTGTTGTGGGTCTGGTCATGTGAGAACCGATGACAATGAGGTGCTTGAATTCAGCATAAAATGAGGGTAGGGTGAAGTGGATTGGCTCCAAGCAAAATCCATTAGCACTGTAACCTGTTTGGGACCATGGCCAGCAGGATTCTGCATGGAATTCTCCAAGAAAACCCAAAGCACGGAGGGATCACAGTCCCTGGGCTTCTGACAAGGAATAGGTTTGGGGGAAATCCTAAAATGCACTTGATTTAATATAAAGCTGGCTCCAGCCCATTTGGAACAGGAAAAAATCCCAAGTACGTGGGTGATTGCTCCGTGTGCTGCTCGAAGCCCTGGAATTCAGGGATAGTCTGGAAAAAGGCAGAGATTGATCAAAAACAAACAGGCAGAGCCAAACAATCCTTGTTAAGAGACACGAGGAAAGGAAAAATCAGAATTGTTATTTCTGGCAAGAGGCTCAGTCCGGTCTGAGTGATGAAACAGATGAAGCTGGGTTTCCTAGAGCAGGAGATTTCTCTCAAGGTTGAATTCTGCTGTGTCTACTAAACAGGATCTTATGGATCATCCAGTTCTACCTCCTTCCACCATCCCAGGCTGCTCCAAGTGTCCAACCTGGCCTTGGACAATTCCAGGGATCCAGGGGCAGCCACAGCTTCTCTGAGCAACCTTTTAAATATTGCATTTAAGCACTTTATAAAACAGATTTACCATTTCCTTTTTTAAAAAATTTAATTTCTTCCCTCTTTTATTACAAAAAGGTATAAAAAGGACAGTAGACTTTGAAATACCTTCACACCAAAACAATTTACTTTTTTTTTAAATAAAGTTTGGGTTAAAGGAAACCTGAAATTAGGGATTTTGTATGATCTCCTGGCTCTGTACACCCCTGAGTGCTCAATATGGACAAATCCAATTTTTATTTTGGTGCAAAAATGAAGATTGACAGATTCTCTTTCCCAACCACACTTTTCCTTCATAACAGTAGAAAGCTAGAAGTTAAACTGTTAAACCTGACGGGAGCTGAACAAAGGATTCAAAAATATTGCAAGAAAAAGAATAATTCATAATCACTGCAGACTGCATGGACTTGGCAAAATCCACACAAATTCCTCAAGATTCCCCAGACAACATTTCTGTAATTATGGAGCCCTGTAGTTCCAGCTTTATGCTATCCACTCTTCCTTGCACAGGAATTTTGATTCCAAAACTTTTCCTTGCACAGGGAATTTTATTTCCAAAATTTTTCCTTGCACAGGGAATTTTTTTTCCAAAACTCTTTGTTGCTCAAGGGGATTTTGATTCAAAAACTCTTCCTTGCACAAGGAAATTTGTTTCTAAAACTCTTTGTTGCACAAGGGGATTTTGATTCCAAAACTCTTTGTTGCACAGGGGATTTTGATTCCAAACTTTTCCTTGCCCACTTGGCAACAAGAAGCCAAAACAGTCAAGATCCATGAGGCTGGAGCAGTCTGGTACTTCCCCAGGAAAATCCTTCGAGGGATTTTTGGCAGGTTTGATTCTACCAGACAGCACCAGGAGTGTTCAGGCTGAGCTGAGAATTGGCACTGGGGTGATTCCTTCATCCTAAAAATCCTTCCAAAATTTACCTTGTGGTGTGGTCACGGTAGCAGAGCTCAGGGGTCTCCTGAGGGCTCTCCAGCACTTCCTTGAGCGAGGCCAGCACTGAAAAATCCGAGTGTAAACCATTCCTACACTCCATACATCCTTTTAAAGACAGACACACATCATCAAAAACGCTCCAGCCTCTGCAGAGGAGCTCTGGAGCAGGTGGAAGAGCTTCATCTGGAATAACAATCCCAGGACAAGGCTTTAGCACAGGAATATTTTCCATGCTCAGATTCCCATTTCCTGATGCAGCCTGGTGGACGTGGGATTTGACAGCTGAGTTTTGCAGGGGCACTTCCCCCATAAAGCTCCTCCACGCTTTGAGAGGTTTCCTGGCAGAATTTATATTCCAGATGTGACTTCAGGTACTTAGACCCAGACCAG
Source organism: Haemorhous mexicanus (assembly GCF_027477595.1). NCBI lineage: Eukaryota > Metazoa > Chordata > Aves > Passeriformes > Fringillidae > Haemorhous > Haemorhous mexicanus. The sequence continues at coordinate 1,825,387 of NC_082341.1, forward strand.
GCTGGGTTGTGGTGCTGAGAAACATCTGCACAAGGAGTTTTGATGAGGAAAAAGTGCTTCCAGCTCCAGGATTAATGTTTTATCCTGTCTTATCCTGTGCTCTGCCTCTTGCATGTTAATAACCATTTTAATGTGCCTTTCTGGTGGAGTAACTGGGCCATTAAGGGATGAAAGGATTTAAAGTTATTATCATTAGCCTGGAACTCTGGCAGAAAGGAAAGATGAGACTTTCTTTGACTGTACTTTGGAGCAGATTGAAATTCAGAGTGTTCCTGGGAGTTGCTGCCTTGGAGATTCCCTGTCCTGTCTAGATTTTGGGGCTTCCATGCAGGATCAAACATTCCTTAGAACCCTCAGAAGGCAGTTACAGGATAAACAGAGGCTGGCACTGATGGCCAGGCTGGGGCTACACCCAGAATATTCCCCAGAGGATGCAAAAAAGATTAAACAGCACTTTAAATTAGTCCTGAAGTAGTCCCAGTTTGGTCACCTTGAAGTTTGACTCCAGGGCATAAATGTGGATGGACAGTCCAGCAAATTCTGGGATCCCTCCCATGGCTCGGCACGTCTGTCTAATTGTTTGGGAATTTTTTTCCATCACTGTTTTCCCACATGTAAAATTTGCAGTTGTATTAAAGTAGTTCCTGCTTGAATGAAGACACAAGAAAACAAAATGTATCAAAATATTTGGGAATGATTTGTTCATCTGTTCACAAGCTACTCCCGGTTTCTTCTGCAAGAATGCTGAGGTAGCAGATTTTAAGGAAGACTCCAGAGCTCATGGAGCTCAGGAGCAGGAAAAAGACAGTGGAATTCTCTGGGCTGGTGCTCTACCTCTTCTGGTTTATGGATCTCTCCAGGTTTCCACATGGACTAAGCCTCCCTCATTCTTTGGTAGAACTAAAAATATTTTTGAGGCTTTTGCTATTTGTTCCTTGAGTTTTCCAGATCAGAACCCATCACAGCTTGACAATCCCAGCTTTGGAAAGGTTAAAAGGTTCTTGACTGATCCAAAGCTTTTTGACCTCAGTCTCTGGCTCAGGGAGGGCTTTGGATCAGCCCTCCACAGCTCTGTAGCTGTCACCATTCCACATCCCAGCTCTCCCTCCTCTCTCCTCTTTGTTGTTCCCTCTTTCCACCCTGGCAGATGTTTTCCAGGGCCTTGCTTCACTGGGAGCCCGAGCCAAGCTCTGCTGGTCCTGCACTGATGAATTCCAGTGGGAGTGGCACCTCTGGACTCCCCCCAGTGGAGAAGGAAGCCCCTTCCTCCCCCTGCTCTTGCTTCCCCTGGGTCTTGGGCTGGAAACGCAAGATGTGGCTGGGGGTGTGTGTTCTGTCCCCATCTGTCAGAGCTGGGGCAGTTCTCTCTGTTCATGGGGCAGTTTTCTTTATCTCTCTCACAACCAATCCTCCCTCCAGGAAATCTGTTCATGGGCCATTAATTATTAATTATCTTTTGTCCATGGCCAGTGAGTGTCCCTGCAGGGCTGATCAAATTCCACCATCCCATGGGGAGATGCTCTGCCCAGGGGAGGAGCCAAGCATTCCTGCCTGGATCCAATCTGCCCTGGGAACAGCCCAGCAGCCTTTGCCCACTGCATTCCCAGAGGAGCAGCTTTCTCCTGCCCTGCATTCCCAGAGGGAGAGCAGGCCCATCTCCAGCAGCCCTGGAGCTGCAGAGGAAAACTCCCCCCTTGTGCAGGATCCCTGCTCCAGCAGAAGCACAGCTGGCACTGCAGGAGGGCTGAGCACCCCTGGGATGGGACTGTGCCACCACCCTGAGCCCCCCTGGGATGGGACTGTGCCACCACCCTGAGCCCCCCTGGGATGGGAATGTGCCACCACCCTGAGCCACCCTGGGATGGGACTGTGCCACCAGCCTGAGCCCCCCTGGGATGGGACTGTGCCACCACCCTGAGCCCCCCTGGGATGGGACTGTGCCACCACCCTGAGCCCCCCTGGGATGGGAATGTGCCACCACCCTGAGCCACCCTGGGATGGGACTGTGCCACCACCCTGAGCCCCCCTGGGATGGGAATGTGCCACCACCCTGGGATGGGACTGTGCCACCACCCTGAGCCCCCCTGGGATGGGACTGTGCCACCACCCTGAGCCCCCTGGGATGGGACTGTGCCACCACCCTGACACACAGCGTGCCAAGGCCTGCTCTCTCTCTAGCAGTTTTTTGGGTTTTTTGTTTGTACTATTACATTTGTATTTTTAATTTCCCTATTAAAGAACTGTTATTCCTATTGCCATATCTTTGCCTGAGAGCCTTTTAATTTCAAAACTATAATTCAGAGGGAGGGATTTTACATTTTCCATTTCAAGGGAGGCTCCTGCCTTCCTTAGCAGACACCTGTCCTCTCACACCAAGACACCCTGGGTTACCAACCCCGTAAATACCAAAAGAGAAAAGGAACCAGACAAACCCTAAAGCAGGAAGAGAGACACTCTGTTTTACCTGTATCAGATTATCCCAATGAGCCTCCCTGGGAATGAAATGAAGGATGTGCTCTTTTTGGGTGGGCACTTCCTTTGGGTGCCTCGTTACTCTTCCTGCTAATTAATCCTCTAATTAGAGCTCATTTCACAGTGATTTTTCCTCTCAGCAACTCATGCTCTGCTTCTGGGTGGGATTTCTTTGCGTGATCCCAAGGATCTGAGCTCCTCCAGATCTTCTGGGACCATTAAATGTGCTGTGAAAGAACAATTCTGGATACACCAATAAAATTATGGGTATATTACTTAAGCCATGTATTTATTACTCAAGCTGTTACCATAACTTTCCACCAGCATTTTATATCTTATTTCTTATCCACCTCCTCTCCACCCAAGACTGAACAGTTTTCTTGAAAGGAATTTTTATTTCAAATTAAATCCTCTATTTCAGCAAAGTAACTCCATTTTTCTTTTTAATTCTTCCTTGTTTTTCACTTCAATTTTCCTCACAGAGAAACTCCAGGACATTTTCTAAGCACCACCTGCCTCTGGCTAGTCACTTGAAAGGGAACCTGGAAAAATTGCAAAATAAAAGGTTGATCTTGGAAAAAAAACCCGATGTTTTATTTATTGAAGCATCCAAGTTCTTTTATCTCAAAAGATTTGAGTTTTGTTTGCACACTTTTTTGGGTTTTAACAGAGGAATTCCCACGTATCTGATCCAGTGGAGTGGATTTATTCTCCCTGCAGGATAACCATGACCTGCTTTTCCTTTTGTTAAAGATCTGACGTTTTCCCTCAGTCTGGGAAAGAAATTTCTGGAATCCTCCCTCCTGATCTCCATTTGTCTTCCACAGTCTCATGGTGCTTTCCAATATTCCAGGATAAGGAATGATCCCAAGAGCAGAGAGGGCTTCACCACAGGCCCTCCCTCACCTCTGAGTCACAGCTAGAACCGGACAAAGCCAAAACACCAAAGGAACACCAAGGAAATTTGGGATAAAAATACTGATTTTAAAGTCAACAGCTCAGAACCAGGCAGCTGGTTCATACTCAGGGCCTGGCACTCCACAGGACCAGGCAGCTCTTCCTCTGAGCCAGGTGCTCCCAGCCCAGGATGACTTAACCCAGTTCTACAGACCACGATTAAATCCCACATCCAGTCACAAACTCATTTCTCTAAAATGAGATTAGAGAAATTTCTCTAAATTTCTCTAAACCAGGATTAAATCCCATATCCAGTCACAAACTCATTTCTCTAGGCCAGGATTAAATCCCACATCCAGTCACAAACTCATTTTTCTAGGCCAGGATTAAATCCCATATCCAGTCACAAACTCATTTCTCTAGGCCAGGATTAAATCCCATATCCAGTCACAAACTCATTTCTCTAGGCCAGGATTAAATCCCATATCCAGTCACTGTTTATATCTGATTGATGCTAAGCAGGGACTGCAGTTTAAATTCAGTGATAAAAAAATCAGAGGTTGTTGATTTGGTTTTTTTTTTTTTTTTTCATTTAAAAATGCGGTTAAAGAAACTTCTCTAAGTTTTTTTAAGGGGATGAACATTATTTATGTCAGGGTTTGGAAAAGCTTTGAAATAATCGTAGAATCATGGAATGGGTTTGGTTGGAAGGGATTTTATGGATCATCCATTTCCACCCCCTTCCACCATCCCAGGCTGCTCCAAGTGTCCAACCTGGCCTTGGGCACTTCCAGGGATCCAGGGGCAGCCACAGCTGCTCTGGGAATTTAAAAATCTTTTAAAAATTGCATTTAAACCCTTTATAAAACAGATTTTACAATTTCTTTTTTAATTTCATTTCTTCCCTTTTTTATTACAACAGGGTAAAAAAAAAAGACAATCAATTTTAAAATGCTCCCAACCTCACACCAAAACAATTTACTTCTTTTTACTTCCATATATTTAAAAGTCTGAAAAAAAAATTAATTTCTTATTAATTTAAATGTTTTAATTTGTGGGAAGCCTCTGTCAGAACAAGTCCACTGCTTTTAAAGTCTCAGGCACGTTCTCCTGAGAGAATCTTTCTGTGATTTCCCTGGCTTTTACCTCAAACCCTATGGATTGCACCCAAACTCTGTGGGAATCTTTGAAAGAATCCTATGGACTTTGATGGATCACAACTTCCATGAATGACAAAAAACTCTTCAAGATGAGAATTTCAGCTCAGCACTGCTCGAGTATCCAAACTGGGAAAACTGCTGTGGTGTTACTTGAGGGAAATCAAGTAAGAAAAGGAATTACTGAGCCCCAGTCCAAATTAAAATTCCCTTTGGAAAACAACAAATAAACTTTGCCATCTGGGAATGTCTCGTTTTCCACAACATTTTTATTAAAAGCAGCCGGGTGCTTCCCCTGCCTTGGACTGGTTTAAGGAAGGAGAAGATGTTTATTCAAGGAGAAGATGTTTATTTAAGGTTCCTAATTTGTTTAGAGCGGGCAAATGAAATCCCTGGTTGTGCTTGAGTTGTGAGCTCCTTTAAAGAATTGCTCTGTTTAAAGGAGTTTTTGACGTGGATCCATCCAAGTGTGTCCCAAAATGGGAATCATATGCCCAGAGAAACCAGAGCTTGGCACTTCCACATCTGGGATTTGGGAACACAGAGCTGAAACTCTCCAAACTAAAAGAAAAATGGGGGGTGAAAGAGATTTTGCAGTGTTTTCAAATAAATTCTTCACTTGGTTGTTGATTAATGCCATAGAAAAACACCAATTAGCTGAGATATGTGTTAATCACGGGGTGTTAATCATTTTTAGCCACTTGAAGGATCATAAGAGGAAACCAACTGTTAATTTTGAGTAGGAGAGGCCAAGGAAAACCTGTAAAAAGCAGAATTGGCCAAAGTCACTACTGTCACTTCTATTTCTAGAGAAAAGCAGGAATCATTCTTTGGCCTTTCCCCCAAGTAGCTGCAGGAACCAGGGTCTGGCTGTGGGCACATTCCTGGAAATTCCCAACATCATCCCTGCTCCTTTAGGTGCTTCCCAACTCATGCCTTGTGCAGGCTGACCTGGAACAGAGGCTGGACAGAGCTAAAGAATAAAGCAGGGATTGATTCCAAGGATCTCCTCCATGGATGCACCTTGGGCAGCACCAGAGCCCAGCCAGGGCTGCACCCAAGATGACCCAAAATGGCCCCAAAATGCACGAGCGCTCCCGGGGTCTCTCCCTGGGATCAGCTCTGCTCCATTTGCACCTTGCAGTTCATTGTCCCAGCCCAGCTTTAGCCCAGACAGTCCCACCCTGCTTGTTTTTCTCTCTCCAGCCCACGGGGTTTGTGCTCCTGGGCTGAGATTTGGATCATTTGTCCTTGGTGCCCAGCTGGAGCAGGAATTGTTTTGTCTCCCTGCTCTGTGCACAGAGCTCACCATGCCCTGATGTGAACCCAGCCCCACACACTGAAGCAGCACAGAATCTGAAAATATAAAATCTAAACCTGAGGCATCACCATGGCTCAGTCTGTGCTCTGTGGGATTTAAGGTGTTTCCCAGCTCCCTGTGCCAGGGGCTTTGTTGGGATCCATCCCCCTGGAGTTGATCTGGGGAGCAGAGCATCAATCCTGATGGATCCACCACTCCACTCTGGGGAAATGCTGGAATGACCCAAAATTAATGAGGTTTCAGGGAGAAATATGGCCCTTGATAGAAAATCCTAATCAGCAGAATTCTAAAATGAGCAGAATTCCCAGGGATGGAATAACTCCCCTATGGGATCCATCTTCCACCTCCAGGATGATTCCTTCATCAGCTTCTCCCCTCAACATTCCTTTGTCCCTCTGACCAGCCTCATGATTTAGCTGCTCTTAAATGTTTTCTTCCAGGTTCTGGCACCACCCTGAATTATTATTCCATGGGGATTTCCAGTCTTCCCTGCTTCCCAAGAGAGCAGCAAGTTTCCTACAGGTTTCTAATGGAAATATTCTGTGCTTTAAATGGGTTTTTTTAGGTGAGGCTCCTCCCTTCCTCATCCATTTCTCTTTATTCAACTAATTTGAATCAGCCCTAACTTTTCCAAGGTTTTCTAGACCCAATTCCTGTAAACATTCAGGTCTCAGTTACATGAGTGGGAAATTAAAATATCCCAGGAATATGAGTGGGGTTATATCAGATTTTCCCTGGATGTGAGGGTAGGTTTTGGTGACAGCAAGGTCAGTTCTCAATTTTATTGCTTTATTTTGCAGTGAAATTTTTGAAGCAGATTAATTCCCTTTTAACCTCATTTATTCCTTTCCTCTTCTGAGTATTTCCTTGTCATTTGGCTTTAATTTCATCAATATAATTTGGAAAAATTAAAGCCCTATCTTAGTTCTTACAGCTGAACCAAAGAGAACCTGTTTTGTTTTTCCAAAATGAGGATAAATGCATTTTTATCAAAAATTTTCCTTCATGTTTTATTTCATTTTTTGTCCAAATCCAAAAATATTGTATTTATTAGAAACCTATCCTTACCAGAGTTAAAAGGCAAATCAGCATGAGGATCAATATGATTTTCTAAGAAGTGACTCCAAACACTTGGTAAATATTCTCTCCCAGACGTTCTGTGTTTTCAGTGTCATTACAGAAGTGATCTTTGCTCCTCCCCATTCCCAATCTCTCCTTAATTCTTTGTTTTATTATTCCATAATCCAAGACTAAAGGAGAAGTCATTGGTTTATTATTTTGGGGATTTTTTTTTCTTGTGCAGTCACTTCCTTGAGCAGTCATCTCCCTTTCCCCCAAATATCTTCTATTTTGTCTTCTTCTTTTAATTCTTTTTTTTTTGAGAATCTATTTCTTAATTTTTCTTGTTGAAACCCAGAGACTTTAAATGACACTGGGAAGCTGTTTTGGCTTCAAGCCTGGACTCTGAAGCTGTAATTCCCTCCTGGATTAATCCACTTTCTGGGATTATTTCATTTGGCTAATTATCACTGATTTAATCACTGTAGAGTCTCTTGCTGCAAACCAACACAAATCTTCTGTGGGCTCTGTGTGGTTTCTCCTTGTGGGGACATCCAGGATGGCCAAGGGGTTGGATCCAATGGGATCAGAGGCCTTTGGATCACTCTGTGCCTTGGTCTTGGTGACACAGAGACATTTCAGACCCACCACCACTAATGCAGATCTACACCTCCCCCAGGGGCTCACAAAACCCTTCTCATTCCCTTCCAAATCCTTCAGAAGGTTGAAATCCAAACGATTTTTGGGTGCTCCCTCAGAATGGAAGGGTGGCCATGAGACCCTGAGTTGTCTCTTGGCCCTGTGAGAAGCCTCAGATGCCATTGGGGATCTCAGACCAGGGAATGATGGAATTTTGGAATGGTTTGGGTTGGAAGAGACCTTAAAGATCACCCAGTGCCACCCCCTGGATGGGCAGGGACATCTTTTACCATCCCAGGCTGCTCCCAGCCCCGTCCAGCCGGGTGTTGGGCACTCCCAGGGATCCAGGACCAGCCACAGCTTCTCTGGGCACCCTGTGCCAGGGCCTGCCCACCTTCCCAGCCAGGAATTTCTTCCCACTATCCCATCTAACCCTTCCCTCTGGCAGTTTAAGCCCAAATCTCATGGAATATCGGGGCGTGGCTTGGCTGACCCCTCACTGGTGGAGCTGGGGAGATGATGGATCTGACCCATCACTCCATCAAGGTGGGATTCTCCTCACCTAATTTTCTGTACCTAATTGAAACTGGAGGAACAGACTTACAATTAGCCCTCCAAAGAGTAATTTCAGGTTTTTTAGATTATTACATTAATAATTAAGTGTTTCCTGGGAGTCACCTGATTGGGGATATTTCACTTCCCAGTGGCTAAACGGAGGTGGGAAGGATTTCACTCTCCAGCCACTTTGGAAGCCCCACCCTGGAATTCCTGGATATAATTTTCCTCATCTTGTAGTGGCATTCTGCTGAGTCCCACCCTTTCAGCTCAGGGGCGGTTTCACCCTTCATTAATTTTAGGGAAATAGAAGGAAAAGTTGCTTTTTTGATTATTTATTTTCAATTTTCTGCCACTCAGCTCCCTGAATTTCAACAACCCCTCTGCTATAATAAGCAAACAGCAGGCAGAAATACAGATTTATGGCAGAAATACACTTGGCTGGATCCCTTTTCCCTGAATATTCCCAAAAGCTGCGTGGTTCCTCCACTCCTCCAACCTCAATGTACATAACAAATTCCTTTTGTTTGTTTTTTGTCACTTCCAGGCTGAAAGTCCATAACTAACAGCAAATGGTGGTTTGTTTTCCATGCCATGGTTGTATTATTTATGTCCTGGCTGGGTTTATAACTTTCACTCCCTCCCCATTTCTCGAAGAAAGGCCTCTGATGGCCATTAATCTGATGATGTATCTGGAAGGAACGTGCCAGCACTTGTCTCCCAATAAATTGGAATGGACAGGAATGGGTTTGGGCCATTGCCAGACAATTGGGTTTGTGGGTTTTGCTACTCGGGCTGATTTGGACAGAAGAGCTGCATTTAATGTCTGTGTAAAACCAGAGCAAGAAAGGCAGGGCAGAAAAGCAGAGGGGGAATAAACAGCCACCTTTTCACAAAAAAAAAAAAAAAAAAGAGAGAGATTTTGGCTCCCCTCCATGATTAATCAGCCGAGTCCTGTCTCCATCAATTGGCATTTTACAGGGGGGTGACACTGGAGGTGGAGATTGAGAGGGTGGAAAAGGCCAGGTTGGATGGGGCTTGGAGCAAAATAAGGACCTGGTTGGGTGCTGAGAGCCCTCCTGCCATCCCTGGAAGAGTCCAAGGCCAGGCTGGATGGAGCCTGGAGCAGCTGAGATAGTGGAAATTGTCCTTGCCCATGGCAGGGGGTGGCACTGGATCATCTTTGAGGTCCCTTCCCACCCAAACCATCCCTTGATTCCAGCTGGATCTCCATTCTTTCCTTCTCTAGTCATAAAACATATCTGTAAGGTGAACCCACCTCACCTTCTCCAATGTGTGAATTATATTCCATGTATAATTACTTATTTAACTTGGTATGGAGGGATTTTACACAATGAGACTAGGCCTGGAACGATGTAATGTTTTTATTGCATTAATTAGTGGACTTTAGGGGGAAAAAATTGACTTTTCAGGCACAGAAGCTCTTTTTGAGTGATAGGCAGTGACAGGAGAAGGGGGGAAAGTTTTAAACTCAAAGAAGAGATTTAGATTAGATTTTAGAAGGAAATTCTTCTCTGGGAGGGTGTGAGGCCTCCACAGAAGCTGTGGCTGGCCCTGGATCCCTGGAAGTGTCCAAGGCCAGGTCGGACATTGGGGTTTGGCACCCTGGGACAGTGGAAGGGGTCCCTGCCCTTTCAGATCCTTCCAACCCAACTCATTTTGGGATTCTTTCAAACCTGAAGTGGATATTTTCTCCTCCCTTCCAGCTGCTGGGTTGTGACAAGGGAGGTGAGGAAGAGAAGCCAAACCATGCCCTGGTGAGTTCAGTGTCTCTGACAAAGGAGTTGGGCTGGGTTGGGTTTTATTCCTGGTTTTATATACAATATTTATAGGCTGCAGGCTCAGGGGGGCCGTAAGGGATGTGCAAAGAGGCAAACCCAAGCCAAGAGTGAGCAGTGGACCAAAAGAAGCATCCAGAGCTCAGAGACAGGGAGAGGCTCCCTCTGATATCCATGGTGGGAAAATCCTTTGGGATATTGAGGCCACACTTAATTGGGCGATGAGGGAATTAATAACAAGTCCCTGTCTGCAGGAATCTCAAGATTTATTCCAGAGTGTGGGGTGTTTTTTCCTTTACAAGACACAAAATGAGCTGCGTGTTGTAGTGTTTGTAAGGAGGAAGGAGAGGGTGGAATTCAATCTAGGATGTGGGATCATTCCCAGTGTTTATCAGATGGCTCATGGAACGGGATGATTTCATTGTCTGGAGTGACCAACAGCCCTGTCTCCAAATAGATACATGCAAAACCACTTAGAGATGGAGAATTCTCTTCAGAACTCATGGAAAAAGTTCCATAAAATTCAGCAGGATTCAGTTCAGCGCCTTCATCCTCAGTTTTTTCCTTCTTACAGAGGCAGGAATTGGATATCCATTGGGATATCTCACCAGACAGCACAAACTCAAAGGCAGGAATCACCTGCCAAAGAAGCAAACAAACCCTCACATCATTTACTGTGCACCCAAGAGAATGAAACCATGAAAAAATTGTTTATATACACAAAATTAAAGTTGAACACAAGGAAAAAGTAATGTCACTGTCGTCATTTAAAAGTTAATTCTTTTTTTACCTGGCTATGATGGCTCCTTGCCACGATTTCCCCTTGAACTATTTTGGGGTTAAACCAATGAATATTTCACTTTTCCTTTTCCTTTTCCTTTCCCTTTTTTTCCTTCTTGTTCTTCTTCCTCTTCCCCTTCCACTTCTCCTCCTCCTTCTTCTCTTCTTCTTCTTCTTCTTCTTCTTCTTCTTCTTCTTCTTCTTCTTCTTCTTCTTCTTCTTCTTCTTCTCCTTCTTCTCCTCCTTCTCCTCCTCCTTCTTTCTCTTCCCCTTTTTCCATTTTTTCTTTTTTATTTCTTCATCTGCTTTTCTAGAATAATCTGCCTCCCTTGCAGAATAAAAGCAGGAGGATCCTCTTAAAAACCTTCTCCTGTTCCAGTTTTGCCATGTTCTTAAGCAAATCCTTGTGGACCAGAATTTCCAAAAGGAGTAATCTAAACCCCCTCTCTTTATCTCAGTGGCATGTTCATCATCAGCTCCAAGAGCACTTCCATGACAATTAAGAACCTGAATAGAACAGAAAATCCGGACTTTGAGTAAAAATAGCAGATAACATTTTCCTCATGTTTTGTTCTGTTAAAATGTAATATTAAAGAGTGGAGTGAGGGATTTTATATAAAAATACCCTTGTATTGGGAAGACAATTCTTGGAAGGGTTTTCCTCCACCAGCACCAGCACAGGGTTCTGAGTGTGTTCAGAACCAGCTTGAACACAAACCTGCGAGGAACCCCTGAGGGAGCTGGGGGTGCTCAGCCTGGAGAAAAGGAGACTCAGGGGTGCCCCCATCACTCTCACAGCTCCTGAAAGGTGCCTGTGCTCAGCTGGGGCTGGGCTCTGTCTCCAGCAGCACTGACACAACCAGAGCTCACAGCCTCCAGCTGCACCAAGGGAAATACAGGTTGGATAGCAGGGAAAAGTTTTTCCAGAAAGAGTGATAAAGTTCTGGAATGGCTGCCCAGGGAGGTGGTGGAGTCCCCATCCCTGGGTGTGTTTGACAAAGCCTGGATGTGGCACTGGGTGCCAGGGTTGGGTTGAGCTGTTGGGGCTGGGTTGGACTGGATGGTCTTGAAGGTCTCTTCCCACCTGGTCATTCTGGGAATTCTGTCAAAATAATTCTCTAAGCGAGAACACAGGGGACAAAGTTTAGGACTTGCCTGGGAATGAGGAAAAATTTTTCCCATGGCATTTGCAATTCCTTGAGTGCACAAAATTCACGGATTTGTTAGAATTGATGCTGAGCTCAACAGCCCAGGAATGACATCACCCCTGAACCCCACCCAGCGCTGGGGGAGCGGAAAGTCGGATAAATCCCGCTGGACACAGCTCCTTAGGAAACCAAGCCATCTGCCAGCCCCTTTCCTTGGAGCTGCTGTTATCTTGGACTCTCTCCTTCCTGGCTGGAGAGCGCCAGGAAGCGTTTAGTGAGTGGGTAATAATAGTTTCATGCTAATAGGAAATGGCAGCCTTGGAAGTGGCCAGATGAACTCAAACGGGACCCCACAGCTCTCGGAGCATGTGTGGGAATCCCACAAAGCTTTGAAGTGCATCCAAAGCACACAGCCCCTTTAATTCCCCTGTAATTGCCAGTGTCAATAGTCAGCGGGGATCCTTGGGTCATTTATTGTTTTAATCTGGGAGCAATAGTGGCTGGCAGGGAGGGACTCGGTGGCAGCGAGAGGGGAGAGGGAGCAGAGCCCGTCTGGGAGCTGGGGAAAATCCCTTTGTGTGCCTGGAGGGCAGGAACACAATGTGACTCCAAGGACAGCCACAGTATGGCCGGCCAGTACAGATCACCAACGGGACAGGACTGCTGGGAACGGGCCTTGTGCTGATTTATTTTCTAGCATCACTCTCATTCCATGGTTATGACAATGGGAAGATGCCAGCAGCTCACATCCCAGGCAGCAGACCAAGAACTTAATGTTACAGCTCACTTTAAAAGGTTTTTGACCAATCAAAAGTTTTTTGACACAAAGCAAAAGCACACTGACTGTGGTTCCATCCAACCACTCTAAGCACAGGTACCTTTGGTTAAACAATGCTTATTTCAAATACAACACCTGCTTGTGAGCCTTCAAACACAAAGCACAGAGCTCCATTATTAAGCCTAGAACTCCCTAATATCTCACTAGATAGACTTTGCTGCAGCTCAGGGAGTTATTCTAGACAAGCATTAATACACAGACCGTTGTTCTATTTGTCCTTACTTTTCTACTTAGATAATTTTTCAGCTGACCAATCTCATGGCTACTGCTCAGCTCCAATCTCAGTTCTGCTGTCTCTGAGGCTGTCTTTTGCAGCTGTCCCAAACCCTCTGATTTTATGGATTCCCACCTGCAGGACACAGGGAAACAGCCCCAAGGCTCATTTTGGGCTGTCTGCAGAGCTCATCCTGCTCCTTCCCTGGTGGTTTGCCAAAACCCTGGTGGTGGAGCCAGAGGGGAAGGAGCTCTTGGCTTGCAAAGGAGACAGTGACTCCTTTTGTTCTGCTCCTCTTTGCTCTGGTGAAATCCCGCTGAGATTCCCCCATGGATGTTCCAAAACTGCCACTTCCTATTAGAGTGATGCTATTTTTACTCTCTACTGAAGCTGGCCAGGGCAGGTCAGTAGGACTTCAAGCAGGCTTTGATTATCAGAAAAGTTACAAAATTCTCAAAATTCCTTCAAGGAGTAAAGTACCTATTTCCACACAGAGTCAATATTCCAGCTCTGAGCTGCTTGGCTCCTGGCTCCTGCTATGTATTTGGGATCCTTCCTGCCTTCCAAAGACTGACTTTCCCTTTTCTGCAGCAAATACTGACAGAAAAGACCTTGAAAGATTCTTTTTAAAAGTGGGAAGCCTTTGGGTTTGCAGCATGACTTTCCAGGAGGTTTCCATGCCTGAAGGTCACTGAGGTTGGAAAGATGCTCAGCTGATTTTTTTTGTGAATACTGAGCTTTACCTTTTCCACTTTAAACATTTGTAATAATTTTGAAGAGTAGAAGGGTCATCTTTTGTCCAAAATAAAAGAAAGGGGAGGGGGAATGTATGTGTCTTATGGGTGCTTGGGAAATATGGAATGGCTTTTGTTTAAAGGGACCTTAAAGCTCATCCAGTGCCATGGGCAGGGATCTCTTCCACTGTCCCAGGGTGATCCCAGCCCTGTCCAGCCTGGCCTTGGGCACTGCCAGGGATCCAGGGGCAGCCCCAGCTGCTCTGGGCACCCTGTGCCAGGGCCTCCCTACCCTCACAGCCAGGAATTCTTCCCAATCTCCCTCCATCCCTGCCCTCTGGTAGTGGGAACCATTCCCTGTGTCCTGTCCCTCCATCCCTTGGAAATTGTCTCCACATTTCCTGCAGCTCTTTCAGGTCCTGCAAGGTCACACTGAGCTCACCCCAAAGCTTCTCCTCTCCAGGTGAACATTCCCAGCTCTCCCAGCCTTCCCTCCCAGCAGAGCTGCTCCATCCCTGGGATCCCCCTGGTGCCTCCTCTGGGCTCTCTGCAGCAGCTCCAGCTCCTTCCCGTGCTGGATGCAGGGCTGGGGCAGCTCTGCAGGTGGGGCCTCACCTGAGCACAGGGGCACAGGGGCAGAATTCTCTCCCTGGACCTGCTGGCTGTGAAACCCATAGAGGAAAAACAGATCCTAAAGTTTTTTCCTATAGGGAGACAAGGAATTGAGGGAAAACCTTTCTAAAATTATCATAGGAAGAGGAGCAAATCACACAAACTTCTCTCTGTATCCATTTTCCCACATCCAGCAGAATCCAGTGCTTTGTTGCTGCCTGGAAACCATTCAGAGGTCAACAGATTCCAGGGAAAGAGCCCTCCATGGTTTGAAGTCCCTTTACTCTTTTTTTGGTGGTGTCTCTTCTCTTCCATTCCCTTTCCCACAGGGAGCAGAGTGCCATTGTCCCCAAATCCTGAGGTGGCTCCCATGGCTGATGTCCCCCAGCTGCTCAGTGGCTTCTCCACTCCAAGCCTGCAATTTTATCCCAAAACTAAAAGGTGAACAAGAGGGAATTAAGATGCTTTTCCCAGCCAACCCTCAGGAGCTGTTTACTGGAGTTCATCTCTCCCTTAGGCAGCTCCAGGGTAAATTTTTCTGATCTTTCAGCTTGATTTTTTTATTCCTCTCTCTCTTTTTTTTTTTTTAATTTTTATTTTTAAGTGAAAGGTATCATGTTCCAAATTAAACTCTTGGAAATTTGCCAGCAGTGTGCAAAACCTGCCTAAAATATGGTAAGAAAAGAAGTAAATTGGGGAAAATTGGGTTTTGGAGAGGAAAAAAAAAAAAGAAAAGTTCTGGTAAAAGTCTTTCCAGCATCCTTGTGAAACAATTTTTGGGAACTCTAAACTAGTGAGAAAAATGCCTGAAAGGTGAATTTCCTTCATGCAGGACATGGGGAATCGAGGGAGACATTTCCCTAATTTAGCTATTCCTTCATGGATCAACAAAATTCTGCAGGCTCTGGAGTGAATATCCCAACTTTTTAAGGTGGTGAAAGGCTGAATTCCAGGTGTGGCATTGGTCCTTCACTTTGTAAAAACCTCATTTGTCAGCACAGCCTTAATTCTAAGAACACCTGGGACGTCCAGATGGATCCTTGGTCCCACAGTCCCTCATTCCATATCCTAATTCCTGTGTCCCTTTGGATAAATTATCTGAAATAAATAATTCCCAGGCAGGCATCTCCCAGCAGGGAAAGGAGTCTCTGGGAAAAAACCAACCACCCAATCATTCCCTCCATTTCTATCCCTCTTCATTCTTTATTTCTTCATATTTTAGGGATAAATATTCAGTGGGAAAGAGAGGATTTGATACAGATCTCAAATAAACTCCTCTACAACACCAGAGTTCGGAAACTCCTTGGAGAGGGAAAATCTCTTTGGTCTATCCCTGCTTTGGATTGGTTTGGGAAATCCTCAGGAAAACACAACCTGTGGGAGAAAGAACCACAGAACAGGGATGAGGAGAGGCTGGAAACTTCACTGGGGAAGACATGGAATGAATCCTCAGCAAGAAATTCCTTTAAAAATGAACCTGCTCCCACTGCACACTGAAACCTTGGGATCCATGGAGAATTCCCAATCATATTCCTGTGTGGTCCAAAGACTTCCACACACAATATGCTGAATGGTTTTATGGTCATTTTCCAGGTTTTACAGCCAGTCCCAAACCCTGGAAGGGTTCAAGCCCCTCTCTGTTCACCTGAAGGGATTTTAAAGGGTCTAAGGTAGATTTGATTTTAAGGATATTAAGTAGATTCATGATTTTTAAAATCATTAAAAATTGTTTTCTGTGAGAGATTGTGCCCTCCTGGAGCAGCTGGAATTCAGATGAGAGATTCCAAACTGTGTCACTTAATCCAGGGGTTGTAGGTTGGGGAAAAAACCTCAATATTCCCTGTGAGAGTGAGTATGGCAAGTGCTCCAAGAAATTCCTGCTGTTTTCCTGCCAGAGTTCCCTTAAAATGTTCTGTCCTGTATGGAAATGGAGATTTCAGATCCCAAACCAGCCCCCCTGATTGCAGCTCTGATATTTATTTGGGAGATGGATAGAAATAGCAAACTCAAATTATATCAAATACTTGTAACAAGAAAAGTTGTTTTCTGAAGAGGAAAATAAACTTGGTCTGGAGAAGAAAATAA
This sequence comes from Haemorhous mexicanus, assembly GCF_027477595.1. Taxonomy (NCBI): domain Eukaryota; kingdom Metazoa; phylum Chordata; class Aves; order Passeriformes; family Fringillidae; genus Haemorhous; species Haemorhous mexicanus. The sequence goes on from NC_082341.1 coordinate 1,841,697, forward strand.
ACTTTCCCTACAGGAAAACCTGAAATAATGTTCATTTTTATTTATTTTTTAAATGGTTTATTTCAAACTTTCTTTAAAATATAATAAAAATCCCACTTTAGAGAGAGGTGCTGAGTTAAAGGAAAACATTCACTTCATTGGAATTTCAGTTTTTCTCCGTGTAAACTTTGGAAACACCAAATACAGTGGAAGTTCAGTCTCCAAGAAATGTAAATCCTCAATTTTAAACACTCAATTTTAACGGGAATTCTCCTGAAGGTTTTTGGGTTTTTTAAGCAGAGGATGGCTGTGGATCTGTATGAACTCCATAAACACTGAAATTAAAATTTGGATAATTGTTCCAGCTGTGGTTTGGGAAGTCCAGCCCTTCCCTGGAGATGATGTTTGGGGAAATGTAATGTTTTAGAGACACTTAATTCCATGTACAGCCTGTTCTGTGGGGATCCCAGAGTGCTGATGGAGCCTGGATCTGGGGCAATTCAATCCCTGAATTCTCCAGTGCCATTCCCTGAACTGCCCCAGGGGATGGAGAGGAAGAACCAGACCCCGATGCTGCAGAGAAGATTCCTGGTCCCCCCAAATCCAGGGACAGGTTGTTCCCTGCCTGGAATCAGGAAAAGTTGGGATAAAAGCTACGGGAAGCAGATCCAAGTGGAAGTTTTTCCTGTTTGCTCCTTTTGTTTCCCTTTTATTGCTCAGAAAAAGGAGTTCCTTTGTAGGATTCAGCCCCTGAACTCTGGAATGTTTTGTGGCTGGAGTGGTTGGGTCCTCACCTCACAATTCCATTGGGATTTTGCCAGAGCTTCGTGGTTTTCGTGCTGACTTTGGATTTGCAGAGACCTTGCTTTAGGAACAGGTTAAAAACATTTTAAATTATTTAATAAAATTAAAATGAGAAAAAACAAGGATAGCATGAGCTGGGAGTACTTTTTATGTTGGGAAAAGATCCATAGGGATGAGGAGAGGCTGGAAACTTCACTGGGGAAGACATGGAATGAATCCTCAGCAAGAAATTCCTTTAAAAATGAACCTGCTCCCATAGCACGCTGAAACCTTGGAGAATTCCCAATCATATTCCTGTGTGGTCCAAACACTTCCACACACAATATCCTGAATGGTTTTATGGTCATTTTCCAGGTTTTACAGTGAGTCCCAAACCCTGGAAGGGTTCAGGTCCAGGACAGGGAATGTGGCTCCTTTAGCACCAAACATTCTGAACCAATCCATGTTCCAGGAGAACTCCCATAATTCCCATCATCTCCTCCAGAGGATTAAGATTTCCCCTCCTGCACATTTGTAATTTTTTATTTCTCTATGGTGATTTCACTGCATGAATAAATTCCTCAATCCCGTCCCATATCCAGCCACTCTTCCTTATCCAGCACTCCTGTCCCAAGATGAACAATGGTATCCAGGTTTTTGTTTAGGTTTGTCAGGGAAATTAAATGGGAAAAAAAAGAGGGGATTGTGAAATTATTTCAGGATGGGATGAACTGGGAAAATAATATTTAAAAACAAAGAAAAAGAATGTGTTAGTACTTAAAGCAGCTGTCCTTAATAATCCAAAATCAAAACAAAATTATTAAGAAAAATTAAATGGAATAAACAAGACCTTGGAAGATGACAAAAATTCTTTCTTGAACCTTTTGCCTTATATTTTTCCCCCCAAATATTTGCTCTCATCCCCTGATTAAAGATAAAAACTGGGTATTTTGGAGAGGACAGTGTTTTCCATTAGAAAAATGATGTGGGTTTCACTGAATTTCCCAGATTCCCAAGAACTCCTGGGAGGTTATTCCCGAGCAGCCACTTTTGGAGCTCTCACCTTTGATATTCCTCTCCTTCCCAGCCTTGTAGCAACACCAGAGGAGCACTTGCCACAAATTCCTTTTCCTGCTTCCTCTCTCCACCAAGTTTGGAGTTTATTATTCCCATAAAAATTCTTTCTGTTGGATTTTCCCAAGCACTGAAGAGCTGAAGTGCTGCTGCAAAATAGAACTTTTCTCTGAAGTAGTTGTGGTCCTTTCCTGACCCAGAAATCCAGAGTCAAAAGGATATTTTATGGAATTCTTTAGGGGATAAGGAGAAGAGAGACCTGGACTGATATTTGTGACTCTGTGGAGAAGGTGTACCAGCAGGAAAAGGAACTTTGGGAACGCTGTGGGTTCAACGCTTCTTGGGATTGATCCATGGCAAGAGTTTCTGCCTCAGTGCTGAGAGGTGTGGAATTTATCCAGTTGGGAGTCAATAATTGCATCCATCTCTAGTTTGGGTTCTCAGGACTCATTCAAAAGCATCAGGGAATCATGGAGAAGCAGAAAGTCCTCCAGAATTTTCCTTACACCTCTCAGAGGAACAAGTGCATCTCCCAGGAATTTACCTGCTGGCCAGACTGAGAGGCACAGATGCTTTTCCTGTGCAAGGTGCAAACGGAATGCTTTGGATTGGGATCCAAGGGATTGGATAAGGACCGACTCCATCTCTCCCATTTCCCCAAATGAGAACCCCAAACCAATAAAAACCACGCCAATGACTTTGGAATAAATTGGAAGCAGCAGCAGTGAGCACGACTGTAAAATCTCATCCAATTCCCCCTTCTGTCCCTGTCTTATTCCAATTGTGCAGCTCCTGTGTGGTGACCTCGAAGGCTGGAATGTTTCCTATCATCCCATTCCCACAGCCTGAAGGAAAAGAGCCCTCAAGTCCTTTTGCAAAGGCGAGGGAAGGGGAGGAGGTGGGGGCAGAGGGCGGCTTTCCCATTTCCTGGCCTCGTGCCTTGGCTTGGGAGGGCTGGGATGGCCCCCCAGGTTAGTCCCAGCCTGGAGACGGATCAGGCCGTGCCTGTTGTGGCTGGAACACGTCAAAAGACGAGGGATCCGATCCCAGTGGTGCCGTTCCCAACCCGTGTCATCAATTAACTCATTAAAAAGTGAAATTCAGAGCAGCAGGAGACATCAAATGAAAAGATTTGCAAACGAGTCCTCCCCGCTGGGCCTTTCAGGGATTTCTGGGAGGTCCTTTTGCTGCTGTCTGGCTTTCCCACCATCTCCTGTCACTTCCTGCATGAACTCCATTCCCTCTGAATCCCAAAGAAAGTCCCTTTTTTCCGTCACTTCTGAGGCTTCATTGTGGCTTTGCTCCCTGCCAGAGGCAAACCTCCAGCTGCCCTCAGGAAATGTCCCAGTCTCTCCTCATTCCCCGGGCTCCTGGCCAGAAGCCTCTCTCCCTCTGGCTGCTCCCTGCCCTCCAGAAGCTTCTCCCAACTGAGCCAGCTCAGGTATTTTCAGGAAAGAAAATTCCACCTTCCACTCTCCCAATGTCCAGCCTGGCCTTGGACACTTCCAGGGATGGGGAATCCACATTTTCTCTGGAAATCTGTGCCAGGGCCTCACCAGCTTTGGTGAAAATCACAATTAGGTCTCTCTGGAGATTTTTCTACTCCAGGCTGAACAACCCTTAACTCCAGCTCTTCCAAGTGTAATCCAGAGGAATATTGAGAGGGAAAGTGAGGTAAAACTTCATGCCAAAGTGGGCAGAGAGGTACCATGGACAGAAAATGGGAAACAGGGAAAAGAAACCTCCAAGGGATGATCCAGGGAAACCCAGCCTCTCCCAGTCTCATTTTCCCCTCACATTCCCTCCCAAGGAAGCAGTGGAAGTCTGGCTCTCAGAAGGATTTTGCACTCCTTTGGAGCAAACGCTGGCAATTCTGCAGGAATTAATAATCCCAGAGTGGTATCCATGGCATCCCCGGGGCAGGATTGGGAGCTGTTTATGTCTATTGGCTTGATCACGCCCCACTCGATGCCAAATCCTTGCCACTGACTGACTCAGGCACTAAAATTCCTTTTTTTTCTGCCAGATGTTTTTTATTTGGCACAGAACCTTCCAGGGTGTCTTTCAATCATTCCCGCTCTCCATGTTCATTTCCTAAAGAAAATTCCTTCTGCTGAGTTTTCTCCCTCTAAACCATCCCCAAATATCCCAAATGTGGCGTGAGGATATTCTGAAATCTTGGGGATGGTTCTTTTTCTTGCACTGAGCGCTTAGAAATGTAGGAAAAGGAGCCTAAAATCCAAGGGCTGCAGGGTGGAGGAGCAGGAAGGGCTCTGGTATCCATGCGGAGACACGGGATCACTCTCCCTCCCTGGAGACTCATAAATTAACTGGATAAAAATAAGGATTTACAAGGATCAGCCACCACTTTTTATTTATGTTTTTCTGGGCCACACCAATGGCATCAACAGAGCCAGGTTTGAATAACGATGGGACAAATTATTCCAGGGAATGGGCTCAGAAGACACCAAACAAATAAGGAATAGGGGCATTTTTCCATATGGATTGAAAATGTTTCCCTCTTCCTAGAAGGGAGAAACGTTAGTAATTATTTTCAGGACAAATCTGTCAGCAAAAGGGTGGAATTGTTCTTTGAAATCCGTGATTAATGGCCCAATAAATCTCTATCCTAAGGATTGGGAAAGGTGAGGAAAGATTTGCTGTCCCCAGACAGCTCCGACTCATCCATAAGTTATGAACTCACGTGAGATAGTCGTGCTTGGGAATATTTTAAATCCACTAAAATTCCTGGCTGGCAGTGCCACACCTCTCCAGTCCTGGGGATTGATGGATCTCTCCTTGCCCATCCTGCTCCCCTGATGATTTTCCCAGAGTCAGTCACTGGGTTCAGTGAACTTAAAGCCTCACACCTTCCAGGGCTCTGGAATTTCTTCCTGGCACAGAGACAGGATTGCTCCTTGCCAGTGACTCAGAGCTGGCAGGAGGGAAGGGACTTCCTGAAAAACACATTGCACGTGTCCAGTTGGGCAGGTTATCCGTGAAAAACTTTGCTGCCTGGCATCAGGGACAGGGTTGGGAATCTAGAAAGGGAAGAGGGAGGTGAATTCCAGATATTACCAGATCTGTTCCTGGAGCTGGCCTTGGTGGAGGTAAAAAAAAAAGGGGAAAAACCTCTGAATTCTGTTCTCCCACTGACAAAAAATGGGATAAAGAAATGGTGACATGATAAGGAGTGGAAGGAAAAGGTTAGGAGTGGAATTGTGCCAGAAAAACCAAAGGATGGCTGCTTTCTGTCCTGGTTTAGGGCAAAATTGGGAGACAATCCCAAAAAAAGGGGGCCCCTCCAGAAAGCAAACCCACACAGCCCCTCCCATCAACCGGTTTGGGAAGAATTCCTTGGAGAGAAGTGGAAAGAACCTGTTTGTTTGACAGGCACAGCACCCCCAGCACACCAAATGAACAATACCGGGTGACACCGCTCTGTCACTGCTCTGACAAAGATGACAAATTCAGAAAGTCTCTCCTGGGGGTTTGCTCTGTTATCAGTCCCTCCAGTGCTGGGGCAGCTGCTGCAGCCTCAAGGTGCAAACTCTCTCTCGGTGTTCCCAGCTCCCAGTCCAGAGCAGGTTCAGGTAGGTCCAAACATGAAAGGGGAAACAGTCCAGAAAGGAATTTGGACAGTTTAGCTAAATTAACTACTGAGAAGAGGAAAAAAGCAAGAGCCAGCAGAAGCAAAGCAGAAGCAGAGCAGAGCGAAAAGCAGGGCAAAAAGCAAAAGCAGCACTGTGTACTGTACTGTCTGTGTGTCCCACTGGCTGTGGGGAGGGGCTGATAAGAGGCCCAAAACAAACCTTTCCCTCTGCAGAGCCAGTCTTGAAGGCACAGAACATAATATCCAGCATAAATAACACACACGAATGGGGATACCAGCATCCTAACGTCACCCTAAGACGCCATCCCATCTGGATGTGGCTCTGGAAGTGGCAGGGATATCCATGCATTTTAAGGGGGTTGGGGTAGGAAATGTAAGTTGAGGTCAGTCCCCACCATTTCAGGATAAACACTGGGAATATTCCCTTAAATATCCCTTTAACAAGTATCCCTTAACCAGACATGGAAATCCTCTGCAGTATCCCCAGATTCTCTGGGAATCTTTTACTCTCTACACGTGCATAGCATTGCCGTAAGATTGAAGTTTCCTGCAAATTTTCTGTAAAATTTACATTTCTCCACACCCCATTCCTCTGCCTGGTGGATTCCCAAGAGAGAAGTGAATTGTGGGATAGATGGGATGTATCTTTTAGGATATTTCTGGAATGCTGGAGGCACAGACAGGAGATAGCACAGCCTTCGCTGCTGCTCTGCGAGAGACCTCTTGGAGTTTGTCTCATGGCAAGAGGTTTTCCTTCCTCCGTTCCTGCTTGGAATGCAGCTGCCTCCAGAACATTCCTAGGAGAGTCAATATGGATTCTCCATGGAGGTGTCCCAGAGCAGCTCTGTGGTGTCAAAGATACCAAGTGACCTTTGGAATTGGGTCCCCACGCTGATAAATACCCAGGAGTTGTCTTGCCATGGATAAAAACCCCTTTGCATTCTGGCACTTGGCTTATCCTGATCCAGCTCCCGGTTTTGGCAGCAATTCCTGGCCGAGGTTGCCCTGAGGGAATCATTCCACCCCTTCCCTTGGATTCTCCAGCAAGGAAAATCCCAGTGCTTGGCCAGAGTAACGTGAACCTTAATTAATGAATGATCTCAAAGCACGGTGGCATCCTCCACTCCACCGGCGTGGAAAGCCATGGATTGATGTGCTCCCTCACCTTCAGGGTGTCCCACAGAGCTGACTGGTGGGAAAGCAGGGAAAATCAAGGAAATAAGGAAAGCAGGTGGGAACAATCCTACTCAGGATGAGGAGACTCTTAATAAACCTTTTAAAATGCTGAAAAAATGTTTGGTTTTGGTTTTGTTGTGGTTTTGTTTGTTTGTTTCTTTGTTTGTTTGTTTTCCCCCTAGGATTTAGTCCTTCTGCAATGGAAGCTTTTAGGAAGCAGTGGAACAGAATTCCAGATTTAGGCTTGGAATTATCCAGCTGTTCACAAGTCAGTGTAAGAGTGCTGAGAAATACGGCACTAACAAGTGTCAGATTGCTCAAAAATCCCACATACCCCAAAATTAGAGGAAGCAAGGAAGGAAGTGAACCTCAGGAAGATGTTTTGGAATTACATCTCCTGGGACTCCTCGTGGAATGGTGCCTCCTGTCCTTCTCCTCTCTCCCTCAGGGATAATCCAACCTGAGGGGGGAAGTTCATGGAGGAGGGAGGAAACGGAAAAACAATTTTTCCATTTAATTTTCCCAATTAATTTTTCCAATTTCACTTGCTTCTCTGCTGGGAGAAAGGAAAAATAAAGCGCTGCAGCTGTGAGAGACTGGAATCAATCGGGAGACTGGGCTTGGATTTCCTTGGAAAAAAATTTACAGCTGCTGTTGAGTTTGAAGCATTTCAAATGAAGATATGAGGAGACCAAATTGAATTTGAAATGGAGATTCCATAAAGGTGATAAAGAACCAAACTCCATGTGCTAAACCCTGGGTTTTACATGGAAAAATGGCAAAGGAACAACCCTGCCACAGGTGAATCCAGCATGGAATTCCCTTAGCCGTGAGCTTCCAGCTCTGCCTGAGGCTCAGACCCAATGTTTAAATGGATAAATGATAAATAAAACAGGGAAGAGCCAATTTCCAGCCCCCAAAATAAGAAGGATAATCTTAAATCCATAAATCTAAACTCTCTGCCATCCCAGCCTAGCAAATTCCCAGTGGGAAACAGCCTGGCTCTGCTCTGCATCCCACAAAAAAGCAATCCCAGAAATTCCAGATTCCTCCTCCTACCCCAGCACCAGGAGCTGGGATCCAAATCCCACAAATTTCTCTTTGAATTGTTAATTTATTCTTGTTAATTTAAAGCTGTTGTGTGATTCCAACACATCCAAACCCAGATCCACAATCCACAATCCACAATCCACACTCTGGGAATTCATGGGAAGCTCTGGGTTTTCCCAGCTCGAGCAGGAGATTGCAGTGGAAATGATTCAACCTCCTCTTCAGAGGATACAAATTTGGGATTCTCTCCTTCATGGACTTTTAAAAAAAGTCACATACTTAAAAAAAAATAGAGGGAAAGGTCACATTTTCCTCCTAAACTTTGGATAAAATTTGGTTCTATTTTGTCCTTTTGGATAATAATTACCTCTCATTTTAATGATATATTTTGATATATTAAATCCACTTTAATTTAAATCTTTAAATTTCAATCAATAGAAGTTGAAGTGTTTGAAATAGAATCAAACTTTTTCAGAGGAGGTTAAAAAATAGAACTTTTTGAGCTTGATTTTTAACCCAAATCAAGTCGGAATTGTCAAGGAATCCTGAAGCAATTCTAAAGGAGTGAAGTCTTGGGGTGATTTTCTACCACCACAAAAGAGTTCTTGGCTTCTCTCATTTTTTTTTTAGCATTTCAACCACCAAATTTACATTATAGGAGCCCAAAATTAATAATTATTTCAAGTATATTTCATTAATGATGTGATTTAATGAGATTTATTTCTTCTCTCACATGAAAAAGCTTTAATGTCCAATCCCCTCCTAATGATGGCTTAATTTTGAATTCTGATGCCCAACATTTGGTTTTGAGGGGGAAATAAAGAAAGATTTAGAACTGGCTGCTCCAGTTGTCCTTTCTTCTGTTTTTTATCTCTTTTTGGATTAATTAATCTGAGTTTAGAGCAGCTGAAAAAAGAAGATGAGTGCAATTATTAATCTTGAAATAGATGGGCAGTAAATTAAAGTTCACTTTAAGAATATTTAAGATACTGAAGATGAATTTCTGTCTATGAAAGTTCCAGAGATAAAATAATTTTTCTTTAAATAAATGAATTAAAAAAAATTAAAAAGATAAATGAATAAGCATTTAGTATTTTGAATTTTTTTATTATTCATTTTTATTTTTAATTTTTTATTTTTCACTTTGATTTTCATTTTCAGTTTTCATTTTTATGTGTTTTTATTTTCATTTTTCTATTATATTTCTTGGTTTCAATTATATTTTTTAATTATATTTCTGATTTTTAATTTAATTTTTTGTTTCTATTTATTTTTTAATTTCTAGTTTTATTACATATTTTTATTTTAATTTTTATTTTCATTTTAAAATTTCCATTTTGATTTTAATATTTCTTTAATTTTCCTTTTTATTTTTCCCCAACCTGTGCTATGCAAGAGGTCAACCAAAAGAATCCAAGGCCAGTCTTGACTCAAATCTCTGTTTTCTGGGAAGTCTAGGATTAATCCCAGAGATTGTTTGGTTCCATTTCTGACATCTCTTGGCTCTTTCCTACTTGTGATGCCACAACTCCAAGTTATTTTTGGGAGTACACATCCACCTCCACACCCTGCTCCGTGTGAAGTACGGGCAGGATTAAACCCTGAGGAGATGATCTGCGAGCTTCCAGCAGGAATGGCTCATTCCCGGCTTTCCTTGGGAAAATTCACCTCACAGCCGTGGAAAAGGAGGCGTCCACTTGTCAGAAGGAATCACAGCTCTGCTCATAAATCACTGGAGATCATCCAGCAGAGCCAGCGGAGTCCAGAGAGCGTCCAAATGTGGGAATGTCATTTCCTGCCTTAAACTGGTGCCTTGAGAGGCTGGCCTGGAACAGAGGCTGGACAGAGCTAAAGGATAAAGCAGGGATTGATTCCAAGGATCTCCTCCATGGATCCACCTTGGGCAGCACCAGAGCCCAGCCAGGGCTGCACCCAAGATAACCCAAAATGGCCCCAAAATGCACGAGCGCTCCCGGGGTCTCTCCCTGGGATCAGTTCTGCTCCATCTGCACCTTGCAGTTCATTGTCCCAGCCCAGCTTTAGCCCAGGCACTCCCACCCTGCTTGTTTTTCTCTCTCCAGCCCACCGGGTTTGTGCTCCTGGGCTGAGATTTGGCTCATTTGTCCTTGGTGCCCAGCTGGAGCAGGAATTGTTTTGTCTCCCTGCTCTGTGCACAGAGCTCACCATGCCCTGATGTGAAGCTCAGACCCACACACTGAAGCAGCACAGAACCTGAAAATATAAAAACCAAACCTGAGGCATCACTGGATGTGGGAAGAGCTGTGTGTGTTTTCTGACAGGATTGTTTGCACATTCCTGTACAAATCTGGGTGATGTTTCCAGGTAAATGGAAAATTCCATCTCCCCTTTCAGGCACCATCCTCTTTTGGCATGGAACCATTGTGAAATGATGGGAATTTTGGGGAGGAATCAGCAGTTCTGAAATACCAGGAGAGGTAACAACTCAAAGGTTAGATTTTTCAGGGAGGTAGGGATGGTTCTGTTTTATCCAGGTTTATTTGGGTTGATGGATGGATTTGATGATCCCAAAACCTTAACAATTCCACATCTATGATTTTGGATGTTGTTTTCAGACCAAAAAAAAACCCAGGAGATCCAATGATTTCTGAAGGTTTCAACTGAATTAATTTGAGCTGCTGCGACCTTGGGCAGGGAGCAAACCCTGGAACAGATCCCTATTAAAAACCAAAGGATTAATCTGGGATTTGGTCCAACCATTCAATTTGTCTTTGAGAAGTGCCACGTGGTGCAGGCAGAGTTTTAGAAGTGCTGAAGATGAGATTTCCTTGAGGAAGATGAGCCTTTCCTAAGGCTCTGTGGGCACCCATAGAAATGGCCAAGAATCCCAACCAAACTTTGGAATCCATCCACGGATCTCGCTTTGTTCCTGTGGCTCCAAAGCAGCTGAAACAAAACTCCCTGAGTTTTCCCAGACCTCATAATGACAAACTAAACCCTTGCACTGGGATAAATGGCATCTCCAGGAAATATGGGGGCTCATTGGCTCTGTATTCCATTTTAGAAGTGTTGAAGTCGCAGTGAATCCCAGTTTGGGAGGGAAGAGGCTGATTCCAGCATATTCACAACCTTTTTCCTCCTTTTTCCATCTCCAGGGACAAGGATTTGATCCAGCCATGTCCTGGCTCTGAAGCACTGACTCAGAGATCCATCCTCACTTCAGTGAGTGTTGGTTTTGTAAGATCTCTCTGGTGACACTTTGTAGGAGTGACAAAGTTTTACATGAGGGCTCAGTTTTTCCCTCTGTGTGTTCCCACTTTTATCTGATTGGAAAAAAAGCAAAAACCTCACAGGGATTTTATTTATTTCTCACAGTTACTGGGTTCTCCTGTGGTTTTGGCACCTGATTTTTAACCAATTTGCTTCTCACTCCTAAAAGTTTTATTTTAGGAAAAAAAAAAAATCTTAATTTTTATTTTTTACCCACTTTAATGTTGAAAATTTTCCTGATTTTTAATCCCCCTTCTCAATCTTAGTTTAGGAGACAGTTTAAAGAATGAATTAAACAGCAGCAATTCCATTTTGGACTCGGCCAGCTTTGCTGTTAGCTGAGTTGGTTTTGTGATCTGTCCTTTTTTATTCCTGCAGTGAGGTCATACAGTGTTTTCATGGATTTATCCTGATTTAGGGACACTGCGGACAGAATCTGTTTATTCCAAGCAGCAGAAATCACCTGAAATGGGATTATTTGGATGAACAGCAAAGCCATGTGCTGGGAGGGCTGGGAGTGACTCCCTTGCATGATGGGATCCCTGTTTGCTCACCTGGGCAGGGATTTTGGGATTGATGGGGAAGATGTGAGCTGATGTCCTTACAAAGAACCCCATGGGTGAGGGGATGGGTGTGCTTGGATTAAGCTCTTTTCTGATCTAGAGATGGGGTAACTGAGAGGTGTTTTAAAAACTTTTATTCCATTTTATTTTCAGACTCTGTGCTGCTTTAGTGTGTGGGTCTGAGCTTCACACCAGGGCATGGTGAGCTCTGTGCACAGAGCAGGGAGACAAAACAATTCCTGCTCCAGCTGGGCACCAAGGACAAATGAGCCAAATCTCAGCCCAGGAGCACAAACCCCGTGGGCTGGAGAGAGAAAAACAAGCAGGGTGGGAGTGCCTGGGCTAAAGCTGGGCTGGGACAATGAACTGCAAGGTGCAAATGGAGCAGAGCTGATCCCAGGGAGAGACCCCGGGAGCGCTCGTGCATTTTGGGGCCATTTTGGGTCATCTTGGGGGCAGCCCTGGCTGGGCTCTGGTGCTGCTCAAGGTGGATCCATGGAGGAGATCCTTGGAATCAATCCCTGCTTTATCCTTTAGCTCTGTCCAGCCTCTGCTCTAGGCCAGCCATCAGGGCATCCCCAGTGCTGCCTTTATCCATCTTTTCCTGGAGATGTTTTCAGACTGCAGCCTCTGAGGAGCCCAACCTGTGCCGACCTCCAGCCATTACTCACGGAGCTGTCCCAGCTCCAGGAAACAAACACAACTTGAAACCAGCTCAGAGTCCAGATCAACCCCTGATCTTAAGAACCACATCCATAAATTTCATCCTATCATGGACATCTGGAACCTTTGGTTGCATCCTTGCCTTGTTTTATTTTTATATTTATGGAATGTACAGGATTTATTTTTCCTTTGCATGGTGACCACAGCACATTTTCTCTCTTTGGGAGCGAGATCCCAGCTGGATATGCTGCAGGCAGGAGAAGACCTTTGCCTGTTGGATTTGTGAGCCATTCCTTGAGGTTTTCCATCCTCAGACATCTCATTCCAGACAGGATTTCACCCAAAAGGAGAGTTAAGTAGCGCTGGCAATTAATAATCTTTCAAACCAAGCTCAATTCCCAGTAGCTCCTTATCTGAAATTTCATAAACCATTGAAAAAAGTGGCTCTTTCTCAGCTCTAAAGCAGAGCCTCAGCACTTAAGGACCTACATTATAATTTACATTTATAGACCTGGTTAATTACTCTTGGATTTATTAATTACATAAACACAAGCCTTGTTCCACAGTAATCTGAAAATTTTAGGAGCCTTCCCACTGATTCCAGCAGGATTTGGGTCTTGCTCTAGAACAGTTGTGTGTTCAATGAAATGGTGATATTATTTAATGAATATAAAATATTATTTAATGAATGACATTACCTGCATTATTTTCTAGTTCTTATTGTCATCATTAATGGAATTTTATAACAATAATAATCTGGAGTTTCACAGATGAAACCCTGAGCTCAAGTAGCTCCTTTCCTTGTAAATCTCCAGTTCTTCCCTGTATTTTTTTGTTCCTTAATCCTCTGCCCAAAGTGATGATTTTTTTGGGGTTTCTTCTGTTGATTTTCTGGCTCTTCACTCCTCCCATTTCTCTCTCTAGCAGTGACTTGATCTAAAACTTAATTGAGTCATTAATTTTCTCTCTCAATCAAGAGTGTATTTTATTCCCCTATGGCTATAAAAAAAGGATCAAGAAGGGAACACATTCAGAATTAGGCTTTTCTTTGACCTAACATGAAGGGAATTTTTGGTGGTGTGGCTGTGGCAAAGCTGGGAATGTTGTGAAGGAATCACAGCAAAACTTTCAGGGAAAAAAAAATAAAATCCAACTTTATTCTGACAGTGATGTTGGGAGAAGTGACATTTATCTGATTAAAAGGATTATCCCATCCTTGTTTTACCAGGACACTGATTTTGACCAATCCAATGTTTTCATTTGGGTTAAGCCACCATAAAAAAAAAAGAATTTGAGTGGAACCAATTTCCTGATGTTCACCCTCATTCCAAAGGGTCTGGAAACCCTCAGTGAGCCCTCATTAGTGCCCTGTCCAGAGCTGTTCCCTTCAGCTGGAATTCTCCTCATGAATATTTATAGATGTATTTTAATTTATTTTAAATTTATTTCTTTCTCAATTGATTTGCCTGCATCAAACAAGGACTAAAATAAGGAACCTCAGTTGTGTGCTGGGTGGGGGAGAAGCAGGAGAGAGAACCTGGGCAAGGGTGGGGGTGAACCCTCAGAAAAGCCAAGTCAGGATTCTGGGATGAGTTGAAAAGCTCCTGTAACTCCTGGAAAAGACAAGTTTGGGCACCCAGAGCCATCTTTCTTCCCATTTTCCTGGAACACCATGAGTTGCCCCAAGAAAAATACCTGCATCCATCAAAAAATTCCAGCTCCTACCTGGCTCAACCTGCAAAAATATATTTTTGATTGTTTGCTTTTGTTTGGGTTTTTTGTTTTGTTTTGGGGTTTTTTTCTGTGTTCTTGTTTTTTGGGGGGTTTTTTGTTTGTTTTGGGTTTGTGGCTTATTGTTTGTTTGTTTGTTTGTTGGGCTTTTAATTTTGTTTTGGTTTGGGTTTGTTTTTTGTTGTTGTTCTTTGCGGGGTCTTTTTTGTTTGGTTTTTCTGTTTTGTTTAGTTTTGGGTTTGTTGTTGGGTTTTTGGGTATTTTTTGTTTTAGGGTTGACTTTTTTGTTGTTTTTTTTGAGGGGAGTTGGGTTTTTTTGTTGTTGTTTTGTTTGGGGATTTTTTTGCTATAATTTTTTGGGAGTTTTTTGGTTTTGTTTCATTTTGTTTTGGGTTTGGTGTTTTTGTTTGTCTGTTTCTTTGGGGTTTTGGCCGTTTTTCATTTTGTTTTGGTTTGGGTTTGTTTTTGTTGTTGTTCTTTGGGGGGTTGGGGTTTTTGGTTTTTTTTGTTTATTGTTTTTTTGTTTTGGGTTTTTGTTGGGTTTTTTGGTTTTTGTTTTGTTTTGGGTTTGGGGTTTTTTGTTATCATTTTTTGGGATTTTTTTGTTTTTGTTTCATTTTGGTTTGGGTTTGGTGTTTTTGTTTATCTGTTTGTTTGGGGTTTTGGTGGTTTTTCCATTTTGTTTTGTTTTGGGTTTGTTTTTTCTTGTTCTTCTTTTGGGGGGTTCGGCTTTTTTTTGTTTTGGATTTTTGTTGGGGTTTTTTTTTGGTTTTTGTTTTTTTGTTTTGTTTTGGGTTTGGGGTTTTTTGTTATAATGTTTTGGGATTTTTTTGGTTTTGTTTCATTTTGTTTTGGGTTTGGTGTTTTTGTTTGTTTGTTTGGGTTTGGGGTTTTTTGTTATAATTTTTTGGGATTTTTTTGGTTTTGTTTCATTTTGTTTGGGCTTGGTTTTTTTGTTTGGGGTTTTGGCATTTTTTTCATTTTACTTTGCTTTGTGTTTGTTTTTTGTTGTTGTTCTTTGGGTGGTTGGTGTTTTTTTGTTTGTTGATTTGGTTTTTGTTGGGTTTTTTTTGTTTTGTTTTATTTTGGGTTTGGGGTTTTGTTTGGTTGGTTGGTCGGTTTTGGTTTATTTTTTTTAATTTTTGTTTTGTTTCGGGTTTGGTTTTTTGATGTTTTTGGGGGGAGTTTTGGGGTTTTTTAGGGTTTTTTTTCAGTTTTTTTCTTTTCCCTCATCTCTTGGCTCCCGTGGGACAAGCCCTGGGAAAGAATCGCGCGGCTCTCAGCGATCCCGAGGTTGTTCCTGGAATTGTTTCCCGGTGCCTGTCATTCGACACCGATGGTATCACGCTGTAATTACCGGCAGCTGAGGGCAGGAGGGAGCGATGCAATCCCAACACAGCTTTCCAACTCCTGAAAGGAAAAAAAAAACCCAAAAAACCAAAGAATCACAACTTTCCCAGAGTTATTAGTAGGTGTTATTACCTTTTATTAATGAAGCAATTAGTAATGGCATCATGGCACAGACGGAGTGAGAGTTTAACTCTCATCCTCGTGGAAAAAAAACCCCAATAAATGTTATTTACAGGGAAAAAGGGGGAATGTTGCTTGAGATCACACAGGATATTTGTAACAAGATAAGAGAACTGATAATGCCAAAACCGTGGGATTGATCCCTGTCTGGGCCATTCATTAAATTTGGACTCCATGATCTGTCTGGATTCCTTCCAGCTCGGAATATTCTGAGGTGATTCATCCCAGCATATTTAGATATTCCAGACATCCCGATGTGATTTCTGGTATGGAATTCACAGTGGGAGACTGACCCTTGGATTTGTTCTTAGTGCTTAAAACCCTCACTCAGTCTGAGCTTTGTGGTTTTGGGTTTTTTTAAAATGTTTGGTTTGAAACGCTGAAGAGTGTGGGCTTGGCTGACATTGCACAGATCCCTTCCAGGTTATCCCTGGGACATCAGCAATCTCCAAATGCCAGGCTGAAAAAGTGGCATTTCCCACTTTGCACCTGCTGATCCCTAGGGAATTCTTCAGCTTTCATTCCATTTCAGCAATGCCTTTAAAAATAGACCCTGTGGGAAGCCTGGAGGTATTTGTGGAGGTAAGGCCAAGCTTTGGGAGAGGTGACAGAGGCCAGGCAGAGGTGACCAAGGCAGCCCAGCAGGAAGTCCCAGCTAAGCCAGCCCCAGTTCCCACCTGTTCCCTGCAGTCCTTTCACAGGCACTCATAATAAAGGGTTTGTGTTTCCCCGGAGCCCTTCATCCCTACTGATCCCAAAGCACTCCACAAATGACACCTCCAAAGGTCACAGCCATGGGCTGGAATCCAGCCTGGCCTGGCCACAACAATGGGAAGGGAGGAGAGGCATGGCCAAGGACAGCAGGGAGAATTCCCATGTATGCTGATGCCTCAGGTTTGGCTTTTATATTTTCAGATTCTGTGCTGCTTCAGTGTGTGGGGCTGAGCTTCACATCAGGGCATGGTGAGCTCTGTGCACAGAGCAGGGAGACAAAACAATTCCTGCTCCAGCTGGGCACCAAGGACAAATGAGCCAAATCTCAGCCCAGGAGCACAAACCCCGTGGGCTGGAGAGAGAAAAACAAGCAGGGTGGGAGTGCCTGGGCTAAAGCTGGGCTGGGACAATGAACTGCAAGGTGCAAATGGAGCAGAGCTGATCCCAGGGAGAGACCCCGGGAGCGCTCGTGCATTTTGGGGCCATTTTGGGTCATCTTGGGTGCAGCCCTGGCTGGGCTCTGGTGCTGCCCAAGGTGCATCCATGGAGGAGATCCTTGGAACCAATCCCTGCTTTATTCTTTAGCTCTGTCCAGCCTCTGTTTCAGCCCATCTTTCACAAGGCATCGATGTGAAATGTGCCTTTCAAGGTCCATCTGGAGCTGGGGTTGTAAAGCAGCCCAGGGTGTTACAGGCTGCTAAAAATCCTTGGATTTAACCCATAAAAGAAGGAAGAGAATTGGGGAAAAAAGGTAAAAAAAGGTAAACAGGGCCAATGACAGCACTTTATTTCAGTGCTGTGTTTCCAGGCAGGCTGCACAGTTTCAATCTGGTGCTCAGGCTGTTAATCCATCCCCTCTCGTGCCCTTTCCCTGGATTAGTTGTGCTGTTTATCCATTGTTCCAAGGCAATGAAATGACTCACACCGAGCCTGTTCCCAGGAAATCTTGCCAGGTGAGGGAGGGTGACATTTACTGGGGGACCTGTTAATTGGAACCCCCCCTAATGACACAAACAGAGCAGAAATCTCCAGTTCTGCCTGGCCTGAGCTTTATCATCCCATCTCTGGGAAGCTCCTGTGCCTGTTCCACTGGGCAGCCCCGAACAATCCCCTCTCACAGCTCCTGCAATCACCACAAGGAAAGGCCAAGTGCTTCCTGAAATGGAATATCCAATGGCTCTGGGAGGGGTCAGAGAGAGGGAAATGTGTTTTCCCAGGAGACAAAGCCAAGCATTTGTCCCTTAGGGAGCCACTGTACCTTTGCAGGTTGGGCAGAGCTCCATGGGAAGCCAGGGAAGGGGTGCACGAATCCATTTCCTCCATTTCCTCACAAATCCATCCCAGCATCCACCCACAGGGTGGCATCGGGTGGTGGCAGCTGGAGATCCATCAGAAATGGTCCCAAGGTGCAGAGGTTCCCTTGGATCTGCTGCTTCTCCTCCCTTTTCTCACTCCAGGAGGATTTATTCCCCAGGATTTGTGGGTGAAAGCAGTGGGAAAACGAGGCAGTGGCTGCTCTGTGCCTGAACTAAAGCAGATCCAGGGAATTTTCTTCTGGAGGTGATTCCTTTGCTTCAATAGAAATGCTCAGTGCTACTCATCCACCCCTGAGTGCTGGGGAGTTTTGTTTTTTCCTGTTTATCCTTGCAGGCACTTGGGAGCTGGTCCAGAGGAGGATCAGAGGCATGGAACACCTCTGCTGTGAGGAAAATGGGATTGCTCAGCCTGGAGGAGTCTCCATGGAGACCTCATTGCTGCCTTTCAGGGTTTAAAGGGAGCCCAAAGGAAGATGGGACAAATTCTTAGCCAGGATCTGTTGCAATGGGACAAGGAGTGAGGGTTTTAAACTAAAATAAAGGTGGATTTAAATGAACTTTAAATGGGATTTTTATTTTTTTTTAATTAGGAAGGTGATGAAACACTGGCCCAGGCTGCCCAGAGTGGTGGTGGGTGTGCATTCCTGGGAATATTCAAGGTGCCTTCCAAGGCAAAGAATTCCATGATTCTGTGATCCAGCATTCTGCCAGTTCTGTGGTCATCTTTGCTGGACTTGGGAATTCCCAGTTTTCATTATTCTTCCTGCCATATTTTCCTGTGTACATACTGAGGGGTTCTGTCCAGATTTTAGGTTTTCCCACACCAGGAGCAGATGCAATTTCATGGTTATGTGTTAAATTATTTCTATATTATAGGGAATACCATGAATGGAGCTAATCTTAATAATGACAGGCTAAAATAACTCAGGGCATGGGATGGAAGAATCCATTCATCCAATCACCTATACAGGGTGCAGGACCTCTCTTTAGGGTTCTTCAATCAGGATTTTTAGTTTGGGTATATTTGGTGTAAAGATTTTCAGGCCGAGAGTTTGGTTTTAATGTATAATTAAAATGTATAATAGTGTATAATTAAAATAATTAAATAATTAAAATTTAATGTACAGTTTTCTGCCTTGTCCAATGGAATCTTTGGGATTTCACTCGTTTTTTTTTTTAAGCCAAGTCACTAATTTGGGTCATAGATCCTCAACAAGAAGTTGAGCCTTGGTTCAGAAGTGCAGAGGGAAAACACAGAGCCTGTTCCAGTGGATAAATCCTCTCCTTGTGCATCCATGGCTAGTTTGTATCTTCCTCCAAGAAGGAAATATAAATCCTAGAATCAGAATGATTTTATAAGCACAGAACCCCAGAGTGATTTGGGATGGAAGGGACCTTAAAGCTCATCCAGTTCCACCCCTGCCATGGCCATGGACACCTTCCTCTGCCCCAGGCTGCTCCAAGCCCCATCCACCCAGTGAAGACCTGGAATTACAAATATCACCATTTTCACCCTTTGACCAACTCTGTTTAAATTTCCCCCTCAGCCAATGCAGAAGATCAGCTAGGGATTAATTATAACTAAAAAATTAGGGATTAATTATAACTAAAAAATTAGGGATTAATTATAACTAAAAAAGTCAGGGCAGCAGAAGGTCCAATCACTTTTTTTTTTTTTCCTGTATCAATTGAAATATTTGGGTATTCCCAGATGCCACCAAAACACCGAACTGGATGCAAAGGGAATGTGGGTGACAAGGAATGGGGGTGCACAGAAATACACAGAGCAAGATGAAAAGGAGAGCCAAGAAATGAATCAAGAAAGGGCTCCCAGAGTGCTTAAAACACTCACTTTTGCCACCGTAAGGGAAAAGAAATAGAAAATAAAGGAATAATAATTTTTAAAAGTCCCTCTCTGCCATCTGGTAGGGAATTACAAAACATACCAGAGCTAAAAGCCAATCTCCATCTCCAATTCCACTTCTCTTCGCAGCCAAAACCACAGGGGAGCAAATAAAATCCAGATCCCAAAGCCAAAGGCTTCTGTTATGGATCCATCAGATCTCTGGGAGTCACCTGAGTCCTACCTGCTGGAATGTCCCTGCCCCATCCCCTGTCCTCACCTGATTCCTGAGCTCCAGATGTGCCTTAGGAGAGACAGACGAGGGAAAATGAGGGAATTCATCCCAGACACAAGTGGGCAGGGGATAGCAATCTCTCTGGAATGAAAATGAGACATTTCCTGTGGTCAGCAAGACCTCTGCCATGGCTGGGACTGCTCTGAATCCATCACAGCCCAGCAAGGGGAAAAAAGGGATAAATCTCTGTGGGTAAAAGCCCTTCCTTCTAGCAGGGGTTCCCAAAGTGCCAGAGGTGCTTCCATAAAGGTCCCGAGGGAGCAGCCTGGGGATTGTGGAGCACATGTGTTTGTTCTGGGAGGTGTGGGGGTCACTGCAGCCACAGGGCTGGAGGAAAGATCCAAGAGATCCCCTGGACTCCACAGGAGGAAGGGACAGCTCCATTCCTGGGAGATCCAAGAGATCCCCTGGATTCCACAGGAGGAAGGGACAGCTCCATTCTGGGAGATCCAAGAGATCCCCTGAACTCCACAGGAGGAAGGGACAGATCCATTCCTGGGAGATCCATGAGATCCCCTGGACTCCATGGGAGGAAGGGACAGCTCCACTCCTGGGAGATCCATGAGATTCCCTGGATTCCACAGGAGGGAAGGGACAGCTCCATTCCTGGGAGATCCAAGAGATCCCCTGGACTCCACAGGAGGGAAGGGACAGCTCCATTCCTGGGAGGGGGTATCTCCAACCTGGACCACTGGAGCTGATCCCGCAGGAATCCATTTGGTACAGATTTTTGGGAAGGGCTCAGTAACCCAAACTCCTTTGTTTGCCGTGTTTTGGGTACATCCCTGCCTCATCTGGGGGGGCTGCTCCAGGAAAGGCCCTGATCTCCCCTGTGTGCTCCACCTGCCAGGTGTCCTGCCGCCCCAGGGGATCTCCAGGAACACTGCACGCTGATGTTGATGCTGGTGAATCATCCCTCTGGAGAGCAGAGGGCTCATCCAGCTGTCAGCATGGATGTCTGCTGGAATTTGAGCTGTCTGAAATGATCCTGTTTTGCCTCCAGCTGCAGCCCCAGCAAGGCACAGCCCCCTTGCAGATGTGGTGTCACATCTGGCAGAGCGGCGCAGATGTGTCAGAGCCCTCAAACATCTCACTCGAGGTGCCTGGAGCTGTGCAGCTAAGCTTAAATTCCTTCTTTGCAGATGTTTGGTCTGCCCTGGGCTCAGAGCCTGGAGCTGTGGGCGTCTAAATTAAACCCTGTGCTGGTACCCTGGGCAGACCCAGCCTGGGTGTCCAAGGAGGGAGGATTTATCCCCCAGGATTTATCCCCCAGTTTGCTGAGTCTCCTAAATTTAGGTTCAGCATGTAGGAATGTCCTCATGGCAGCCAGAACCAATGCAGCTTGAACTGCCCAAAATTTGGGATCTGGTTCAGAGCAAAATCAACTCCAACACACCAAATGAGGCTGAATGTGATGTGGGAGCCTTGGGAGATCTGGAGAGGAGAAGGCTCCAGGGAGAGCTCAGAGCCCTGCCAGGGCCTGAAGGGGCTCCAGGAGAGCTGGAGAGGGACTGGGGACAAGGCATGGAGGGACAGGACACAGGGAATGGCTCCCACTGCCAGAGGGCAGGGATGGGTGGGAGATTGGGAACTGGGAATTCCTGGCTGGGAGGGTGGGGAGGGTCTGGGATGGAATTCCCAGAGCAGCTGTGGCTGCCCCTGGATCCCTGGAGGTCTCCAAGGCCAGGCTGGATCACCCTGGGACAGTGGGAGGTGTCCCTGCCCGTGGAACAAAATGACCTCTAAGTCCCTTCCAATCCAACCCATTCCATGATTCCATGAAAGGTCTGAAGGCTCCTGGGACCAGATACAATTCCAAAGCCATTCCTGGATGGTTTGGGCAGCCCTGAGAAATGGTTCCTGTTCCCTCTTCACTGGAAAGGACTCGAGGAGCCCAGATGGACGCTTTGACATCAGGTGGATCCCACTTGGCCGCCTGGCTTGGGACATGGGTGGAAAAAGCTGTGAGACCATGGAAAGGGGAATTTGAGATCCAGCTGAGGTCGTGCCGGCCTGGCCATTCCCTAAAAGCCATGGATGGAGTGGCCAGGGCTTGGCCTTTGGGTAACAAAGGGAAGGAATTGGCTCCTCCACACCTGAAAGGCAAACGGAACAAACCCATTGTGTGAGGCACCTCACAGGCGGTTTGCCAAAACAAACACTCACAAAGCTGTGGCTTTTTTTCTCCCTACTTCTTAATGCTGCAAGGAGCAAAACAGGAATGTATTCCAGTTGCCACTTAGGGGGGAAATTTGTAGAATTTTTATTTTAATTTATTCAGTTTAATTTATTTATTTTATTTTATTTTATTTTATTTTATTTTATTTTATTTTATTTTATTTTATTTTATTTTCAGTTTCAAACTGGGAGATGTTTCAAGATGTTAGAGAACACCAGTTTAGAACACCCTAAGACACATCAGACCTCTAAATAAAATTATTTAATTTTTGTCATTTTGCTTGGTCCTAAGCAGGAATTTATTTCCGTATGTTCTGTACAAATCCTGAGATCTTTTGCTGCTCTTCCTTCCAAGCTCCCAGGCCAATAAATCACGTTCTGATATAAACTTTGATGTCTGAGTGTGATTTCTGTTCCTACCATTCAATCACTTAGAGATCAAGAGAAAAAACTCCAGTGAAGCTTCCACATGCACAGACACGTCTGGATTTGGCTTCATGCCTCAACAGAGGAGTTTTTCCAGATTATTCCTTCCCTATAGACTCAGGCAGAGAACTCCAATCCCAGAGTTTCCAGCACTGCATCCTACAAGTTTTCCTTGGAGGCTTCCCAGTCTTGACCGAACAAATTTCTCGCTGTGTGAGGACTGATGAAGCTCCAGCCAAATGTGGGAAGTTGCACCCCAGTCCTTGGGTTAAAAGGAGTTGGTTTTTAGGGATGCACTGATGAACAAATGTCTCTAAAGGCTGATGAGGCTGTGAAGTCAAACATCACTCACCCTCCTGGTTTTGGGTAAAAAACCCCTCTTTTGGTGGAGCAGCTCCGTGGCATGGGCACGTTCTGGTGCCAGGAACAGGAGCCAGGAGCTGGCATCCCATTCCCACATCCCAGGGATTTGTTTTGCTGCTGGTGGAGGGAGAACAGCCCCAGAGGCAGGAAGGGACAAATCAGGAGCTCTGTGCCTCCTGCTTTGTGAGTGATTCCCCGAGCAAGTGAGGGCGGCGTCACATGAGTCTGCCTTGAGGCATTCACATTCTCTGATAAAATCCCTTCACCCAGGATTTTCCTCCTGGGAAGCTGAAGAGCCTCAGAGAAAAGGAAAACAATTCTTATCTCATTTGCTTCTCCTGTGTTTTGCTGCTTTGGAATGTGTTTGGAGATTGTTCACCCACAGGTGATTGTTCCATTGGGTTCTGCTGTGAGTTATTTTCACTCTTTGGCCAATCAGGGCCAAGCTGTGTCGGGACTATGGAGAGAGTCAGGAGTTTTCATTATTATCTTTTTAGAATTCTGTCTGTATCCTGTCTGTATTCTTTAGTATAGTTTAGTTTAGTATTCTTTAATATAATATAGATCATAAAATGATAAATTAGCCTTCTGAGCACATGGAGTCAGATCCATCATTCCTCCCTGCCATGAGGGTCCCTGCAAATACAATAGTTGCGATTACTCTGCCTGCTCCCAAAATACTGCTGGACAGGGGCTGCTTTTGCCTTTCTTCCTTCTATGATTTGGGATCAACCCCCAGGGCAGGAACACCTCCCACCAGGCCAGGCTGCTCCAAGCCCCATCCAGCCTGGCCTTGGCTCTTGCCTGTCTCTTGGTGGCACCATGTCCTGTGTCATGCCAAAGAAGTCAACTGTCACATTCACATTCTCTGATAAAATTCCTTTGCCCAGGATTTTCCTCCTGGGAAGCTGAGGAGCCTGAGAGAAAAGGAAAACAATTCTGATCTGATTTGCTTCTCCTGTGTTGTGCTCATGTGGAATGTGTGTGGAGATTGTTCACCCACAGGTGATTGTTCCATTGCATTCTGCTGGGAGTTGTTTTCACTCTTTGGCCAATCAGGGCCAAGCTGTGTCGGGACTATGGAGAGAGTCAGGAGTTTTCATTATTATCTTTTTAGCCTTCTGTCTGTATCCTTTCTGTATTCTTTAGAATAGTTTAATTCAGTATTCTTTAATATAATATAGTATCATAAAACGATAAATCAGCCTCCTGAGAACACGGAATTAGATTCATCATTCCTGCCTTCGTTGGGACATTCCCTGCAAACCCAATACTGCCTCATGCTCTGCAAGGAGCCAGCAACTGTGGCAGCTCTAACAAAGCAGTCACAGAAACTGAAAGGATCCTTAGAGATATATATTTTATATAAATATATATAAAATATATAAAGATATATAAAAATATAATTTTTTTTGATTCTTTGACATCTGTGGTGGGGACGGCTGGCATAGAGCATAAAATTTTTTTTCCTCAAGATGCTCTTCTGGGCTAACAGTAATTTCCCAAATAAAATACTGTGTGGGTAAAATGCCAGAGGGGCCCTGAGTGCAGGTTCAGTGGCCAGGGACTCGTGTAAAACATGCCAGCCAAAATGAGATGGGAGAGTCATGCCTTGCCATCCCAAGTATTCCTGAAAGATAATTAGCAACAGGGTGTCTATGTGTGTCTGTCAGGGTGTGGGATTGTAGAAGTAGAATATAAAAGGTGAAATGCAAAGGTCAAAGCAGAAGGAGGAAACTCACTGGTGTGACCAGGGAAGAAGTTCTGCAGAGCTTTCCCTGAGGGAAAAAGAAGCTCTGGCTTTTTTCTCCCAAACTTTGACAGAAGGGGAAGGTTTGGAAAAGGGAAGATCTGGAGAAGGAGAAGGTTTGGAGAAAGGAAAGGTTTGGAGAAAGGGAAGGTTTGGAGAAAGGGAAGGTCTGGAGAAAGAGAAGATTTGGAGAAAGAGAAGGTTTGGAGAAAGGGAAGGTTTGGAGAAAGAGAAGATCTGGAGAAGGAGAAGGTTTGGAGAAAGAGAAGGTTTGGAAAAGGGAAGATCTGGAGGAGAAGGTTTGGAGAAAGGGAAGATCTGGAGAAAATGAAGGTCTGGAGAAAGGGAAGGTTTGGAGAAAGGGAAGGTTTGGAGAAAGGGAAGATCTGGAGAAAGAGAAGGTTTGGAAAAAGGGAAGGTTTGGAGAAAGGGAAGGTCTAGCAGCAGTTGCAGAGTCTGAGTGGAGTAAAAGGTGCCCAAGCAACTCTTTTCTTCCCAGAATAAATAAAGATTTTTAAAATAACACAATTCCAGAATGGTTTGGGTTGGAAAGGATCTTAAAGCTCATCATCAACCCCTGCCATGGGCAGGGACACCTTCCACTGTCCCAGGCTGCTCCAAGCCATATCCAGGCTGGCCTGGGACACTTCCAGGGATGAGGAATCCACAACTTTTTGTTTGCACAGAAATTCCAGAATCCATGAGTGTTTGGGTCAGGCAGGAGGAAAAGTGATCAGGGCAGGGGGTGAGGGAAGAAGGAGATGGGGGAGATGGAAAAACTTTGGCTCATGGAGAATCTAAAGGATCCCTTGCCCCCACTGCAGCATTCCTTCCCAAACAGCCCAGGGGGGTGGGATAATTGAAAAGCAAGAGTGGGATGGTCTTTAGATGGGTTTTTAATCTTTCCACAAAAACTCATAAAGCCTGAATGGCCCTCCTGAGGCCCCATTTTATTGCCACAAATTCCCACTGCGTCCCTGGGAGAAGTAGCTCACACATTAAAGCTCCTTGTGAGTCCAAGTAAAAACAAATTCCTTCAGCCACCTCCTCACAGCTGCCAGAAACCCCCATTTCTCCAGCAATTCCCACTTTTTCTTCTCCAGGCCAGGGCATTTCATTGGCCAGGAGAGCCAGTGGCTCCACCAAAACCGAGAGTTGGATCTGTGACCTTCGTCCTGCAGCCTTTATAGTTAATAATGATACATAACTTGTTATTCCTCAGGTAAATTCCCATTTTCTGACGTGTTTGAGTTCTTTGGATGCAGATCTTCACAAAATTATTTGATTTTCCTGCTAAAATAGAATTATTAGGTTGGAAAAGTCATCCAAGATCATCCATTCCAATCTCCAGACAAATTCTACTGTGCCCAATAAACCACATCCCAAAGTGAAATGCTGATGTTTCAGCCCCCTGCCCACTCCTCCTTCCTCCAGGATAAAGAAATTGTGGATATCTGAACCCTTGGGATTATGTTCTGTATTTATTCCTTTTATTTCTTTTTTTTTAATGAGTGGAAAGGATGATTTAATTAAGGTGACCCCTAATTAAATGAAGATCCAGCTGAGGCCAGGATCTCTCCCACATGAAAAGGACCTAAGAAAGTTGGGATAAATTGTCCCTCAGCTCTTTGTGTGTCTTGTTAAAAAATCCTGTCTTGCAGTAATATAAATATAACCATAAATATAAATATAAAGTAATAATAATAGTAATAAAAAGCTATAGACGTGTTACTTGAATATGAAAAATCACATTCCAAATACACTTTAAAGGGTCTGGCAGCTTGGTGGGTCCCTGAACTCTTCTCTCACAATAAAATCCATCTTTGCTGCTCCTCTGCAGATCCCAGGAAAATCTTCCTGCATCATCAGGGACCACTGGGGATATTTCATCCTCACCCACTCCCTACAGGTGAAATGATCAGTGGATAAACAGAACAGAGGTGACTTTCAGAAAACCAGCAGAAGTTTTTGATACCTGGAAGTCAAGATAGAAATCTGAGTGGTTGTTCTTATCAATAGATAAGATCCACATTATCAGTGTGAGTGTTGGTGTTAACGGCCATGGAATTGTGGAATTCCAGAAGGTTTGGGTTGGACGAGACCTTCAATCATCCCATCCATCCCTTGCCATGGGCAGGGGCACCTCCCACTGTCCCAGGGTGCTCCAAGCCCCATCCAGCCTGGCCTTGGACACTTCCAGGGATCCAGGGGCAGCCACAGCTTCTCTGGGAAATCCATCCCAGCCCCTCTCCACCCTCCCAGACAGGAATTCCTTCCCAGTCTCCCATCCATCCCTGCCCTCCTACAGCCCAAGGCCAATTCCCCTCGTCCTGTCACCACAAGCCCTTGGGAAAAGTCCTTCTCCAGCTTCCCTGTGGAATGACAGCAGCTCCATTTGGGCCACTGAGCCAAAGCCAGGATCTCCTTGGAGCTCTAATCCAAGCCTGGATTCATTCCCTTGGTAGCTGTAGATCCCAAGTGCCAGTGAGAAGCCTCAGGGATTCCCAGACATCCATGGAACTTACACAGAAAGGATTTTTGGGAGAACACGGATTCCCAGCATGTCCATGGGACTCACACAGCAAAGGATTTCTAGGAGAATAGGGATTCCCAGACATCCATGGGATTTACACAGCAAAGGATTTTTGGGAGAATCAGGATTCCTGGGGGCATCCACAGGATTTACAGAAGAAAGAACTTTTGGGAGAAGAGGATTCACAGATATCCATGGACCTCACACAACAAGGGACCCTTGGGAGAACAGGGATTCCCAGGATGTCCATGGGACTTACACAGGAAAGGATTTTTGGGAGAATCAGGATTTCCAGGACATCCACAGTATTTACTGAACAAAGGACCTTTGGGAGAACAGGGATTCCCAGGTATCCATAGGAGTTAGACAAAAAAGGACCCTTGGGAGAACAGGGATTCCCAGGTATCCATGGGATTTACATGACAAAGGAATTTTGGGCAGACTGGAGCAGCAGCTGAAGGCCAGGTGAAACCCCCCAGGCCATCCACATGCAAATCCCCAAATTTGCTTTCTTTACCTCTGAGCTGAATTCCTGGCTTTAGCTGGAGCTAATCCTACCCCATATGAAGCATAAAAAATCCAATCCTTCCAAGCATTCCTGATCCAATCAGACCCAGGAACTATTCTTAGCCTGGCCTTTGAGCAAATTGCTCTGGTTTTATTCAGGTTTATTGATAATCTGGGCCCCCTGTGAGCAAAACAAATTCGACTCAAAGACCTTTGCAATTGGCAAAGGTCATCTTTGATCTGGGCTTGATAAATCCATATTTTAGAGTAGGCACATTCCTGATATTATGAGGGAAGGAAGGAGAAAATGGGATAAGAAAGAGAAATGACCCAGTGGAGCTCAGGGAAACAGGTGGAGGGAAATGGAAATGTCAGGCAAAGAGCCAGGGGTAGAAGGGATGGAAGGACAGCCTGGAGAAGTGAAGAGACGATCCAGAGATGATCCGTGCTGAAGGGACAACATTCCACTGGGATATGGGGAAATCAGCTGGGATATGGGGAAATCAGCTGGGATATGGGGAAATCAGCTTCCTGCCAGCCCAGGGAATGTGGGCTAAAGGCTTTCAAAGCTGCTGATTTGGAGCAAGGAAGAGCAGTAGGAAGAGAGGAATCATATTAGGGTTAAATATTATTGGGGATTTCTGGGATTAAAAAATTATGTTTGGAGTTCTTGTACTCAAAGAAAAAAAAAAAAAAAGAGAAGAACAAAGGACAGGGAATGGGGAAATCAAGTTTGGTTGCATAGCAATGAATTCTCCCAAAAATCAATTAAAATATTTCAAGGCAGTTTCTGTTCCCTTTCATTTTCATGTCAAAATTATCAACTCCATGCACAGTCCCTTTGGAATGGTTTTCATTATTCATTTTTCAGTCCAAAGAAACTGAAGGGAGGAACGTGCCTGGGATTGGGGAATCTGATTTGATGGCCACAACCTCAGACGAAACAAAAACTCACTTTCATTCATTGAGGAAATTTCAGATTTGATGAAAAAGCCCTTTGACTTGGGGCTTCACCATCTGTTTATTATTTGAGGGATGGGTTTTCAGTAGGAAGAAAAGTGCAAGTGTTTTCCCTCTGGGATTGATGCCTCTCCCTTCCAGAGACCAGACTTTTGTTTTTTTAAAGTCCAGGGAAAAATAAACAGAAGGGAAACCTGACACCATTCCCTAATCTGGAGACAGTAGCACTGGAGGAAAATAAACCAAGCTCCCCGCCCACTAAGGATGGGAAAAAAGACCTTGGCCTTCAACTTCAGCCAGGGAAAATCCATTTGGAAATTGGGAGTGGAGGATGGAGTTTTCTGTTGAAATTTTTTAATGGTAAAAGGAATGAAAGAGTGGAGGGGATGGTCAGGAGCTGCCTGTGGGGATTTATTGATTTACGAGTGTGAATTGCACTGTTCTCAGGAGAAAAAGGAAATCTCGAGATTCCCCCTGATTCCAATTTTATGGGATATTTTAATTTGCATTTTAACCCTCAGGAAAATCAGGAGAACCAACTCTGCCTCAAGCTCATCTCTTGATGGAGGCCACAAAAAGTGGCTGTCAAAGAGGTGTCACCAAATAAAGATCTTTGCAGCTGCAGTTCCTGGGAGAATTTCTCTTGGGGTCTCTGCGGTCAGGATGACCCCGAGGTGTTGGAAAGTCTCTTTTTCCCAGCCCTGAGATGGAAGAAGGAGTCAGGATTCTTTGGCTGTGGTTTTCAAGGCTGTTTATTCTGTGTTATTTATAACATTCTGTCTCTGACCTGCTGAGGTCTGCCCAGCAGGTCGGGTTGTGGCACACTGACCACCTTGGGGTGGTGTTGGCTTTTTATACTAAGAACTACCTGTACTTTATTTACAATAATTTTCCAATCCCCATCATCTGTGTTAGACAGTCTGTCTCTACTCTAAACCAATCCAGAAGTGCCACCATCACCAGAAGATGGAGGACAAGAAGAAGAAGGAAGAAGGACAAGGCACGCCCAAATCCTTCCATCTTGGCTTCTGAACCCCCATCTAAAAACCCCAAATTCTGCTTTTCTGCTTTGTGACAAACTAACTGTCATTCTGCTGAAACTCTTGTGGCTTGCAAATCTTCACATGAAGTTGGTCATTTTCTCCATGGGCTAAAATCCAAGGCACAGGGGTCTTTGACTCCATGCCAAGGTCTCTGAGCCCCCTGCCAGGGTCTGGAGCCCTCCAGGGCAGCCAGAGGAATGTCCTGGGTTCCCACAGATTTCAGGGCTCAGGAGCTGGGAGGGCTTTCCAAAGGAATCTGGAAGTGACCTGGAAAGAAATTGCCACTTAATTAAAGAGGATGACGTCAATAATGACAGGATGTGCAACAAAAAGCAGGAGAAGGCTCTTGTAAAATCTCCTGGCCTTAAATGGAGTAGATATGTTGGAAACAATATGATTTTCTAATAATTTTTTTAATTTTTAAAATTAATCATTATCAGGATATGAATTAATAGAAGAACGGTTTAGTCTTAAATCACTGTTAGCCACACAGCTGAGTATTTTTACACAGATTTTATTGGGAAAATCAATGAAAATTCAAGTTTTTCTAAAAAAACCCCCTTTTTCTAAGAAAAAAAATTAAATTTTTCTAAGCAGACCCTGTGGTGCTCCAATGAGCAAGGCCTGGGAGAAGGAAATGGGTTGTAGGAACTGGATGCAAGGAGTGCAGGATTTATGGAGCACAAGGACATTTTGCAGGAAGCAGAGGATAAAGGAGAAGGCAAAAAAAACTCAAAGTGTTTTTGTCCCTGCCAGAGGAGAAAGATCCTACAAACATTAAAATTATGGATTAATTAGCATGAACGCCCAGAAATCAATAACCACGAAAGGTTAATTTTTAAAAAGTAATAATTTAATTGAAGAGAATGATGCAATTTTGAGCAAATGAACATTAATTTCTTCAGTAAAAAACAAATAACCAATAATAATAACAACTAATAATACCCAATGAATAACCAGTAAAAGTGAAATTTTAAAAAATTAATTAATTAATTAAAGAGAATTAGGTAATTTAGAGCCAATGTGCAGTAATTTCTTTAGTAAAAATTAGTAACCAATAATAATCAATTAATAACCAATACCCAGTAAAGGTTAATTTATTTTAAAAATTAATTAATTAAGGAGAATTATGTAATTTAGAGCCAATGAACAGTAATTTCTTTAGTAAAAATTAATAACCAATAATAATCAATTATTAACCAATACCCAGTAAAGGTTAATTAAAAAAATAATTAATTAATTAAGGAAAATTATGTAATTAAGAGCCAATGAACATGAATTTCTGTAGTAAAAATTAGTAAGCAATAATAATAACCAATAATAGCCAATAATAACCAATAACAACCAATAACCAATAACCAATAACCAGTAAAGGTTAATTTTTAAAAAACTAATTAATTAATTAAAGAAAATAATGTAATTTAGAACCAATGAGCATTAATTTATTTAGTAGAAATTAATAACCAATAATAACCAATTAATAAACAATAACCAGTAAAGGTAAATTTTAATAATTAATTAATAAATTAAAGAGAATGATGTAATTTAGAGCAAAGGAACATTAATTTCTTTAGTAAAGATGCAGAGTTAATGAGGAAGTTTTGTATCAGTGTCCACGTGGAGGCTGGAACTCTGCTGGCCACACCAGTGGGATTGCACAACTCATGGAAAGGCAGCTTTGTCCTGTTCCTGTCCTGCTGTGACCACAAACAGCTTTAGCTCAGGACAAACATCAACACCTCGGGTGACATCACAGCCTCTGCAGCTGGAGACGTCCACGGAACAACGGGAGCTGAGGGGGAAAAAGAAAGTGGCTGCAAAAATAAGGAAAAGCTGGGAAGGAACTTCTCCAAGAGGATGGTGGGGTGTAAAATGAGGCAGAAGGAAATCAGGGCCGGCTGCCAGCCAGGGAATTCTGTGTCTTTCCAAAAGGTCTGGGGAGTTTTGCACCTTTTCTTTTTTTTTCCCCCATTCCCACCCTGGAGACTCCCAGGGGATTTTGGTGACTCCAGAGCTCGCTGTGTCTGTTTGAAACCAGAGCTGGCAGAGACAGAGACTCAGAACTTCTCGAGGTCATCCAGACCTGGCTTTGTCCTCATTCCAAAGGGTCCAGCAGTGGGAAAGGATTTCATCTGGCCTGCAAAACCTTGTCTTTATTCAGTTATAACATTCTGGGGCCCTGGGAAGTTGATTTTCTTCCATTTCATCTTCCATTTTATCTGGGTCTATGAAGATGTTTCTGTGGGTAAAGGATTCCACCTCACACAGAAATATTTTCATTTTTAATACACAAAGACTTGAACTTCTGGAGGGGAGAGAGAAATCAAATGGGAGTATCGAAAAAATGGAATTAAGTTGATCACATAAAAGAAGGGACAAGGAAAGAGGAGAGCCTCGGGTGATTCCAACATGAAAGAATTGGATTCATCAAGATCATCAATGGTGAAGTGGAGAAAATTATGGGAATATTTTCATGCCTTATTCACATTTATGGACTGATAAAATAATAGGAAGAAATCCCAAAAAAGGTTTTCTGGGGATCATCTGATCTATCTCTTTTGACCTTTGAGCATGAAGAGGGAATTTGGCCAAACTGAGCAAGGATAATCATCCAAGAAATAAAATTTTAATGTTTTATGAAGTGTGAAAACTCAAAATCACCACACCCAGGTTGCCACAAATCTTGATGCAGCATCCCAGAAATTATGGCTTTGACTTCCACTCTTTTAGCCGTATCATTTGGATAATTTTATTTTCCTTCTGATTTGGAGCCTTTCCCAAAAAATACTTTCAAGCCTTTATGCAACACATAAGTCTTATAATATGTCTTAAAACAATAATGATTCTAGGAAGAGAATTTAATGAAAAAATATCAATTATCCTCTGTTTTTTCCCAGGTTTAGGTGAGTTAAAATTATATCAAGGGAGGAAAATACAATATAAGCCCCTCCTAGATAGGCACAGAAAAAGAAAGGGTGTTTGAAGCAGAATGAGGCGTGGGGAGATGAAAAATGACAGCAGGAAAATGAGGGCTGATGATTAGGAGATATTTCCTGAAAAACCACAACCACCAGATGACTGTGACTTTCCCAAGGGAAAGGGTGGGAAATCTTTTCCTTTTGGCTATTAATGTTGGATAAAGCCCTGAGGGACAATTCCACAGAACCCACGGTTGTTGGTGCTGATGCCTCAGGTTTAACTTTTGTAATTTCAGATTCTGAGCTGCTTCAGTGTGTTGGTCTGGGTTTCCAAAAATCACAAAAATATCAAAGAATCATGACAGAGGTGAGAGAATAAAAACAAAGGTCAGAGAATCATGGCACAGGTGACAAAGTGTCACTTTATTTCCTCAGTTTCCCTATTTGTGAGGTGGAGGTGATGCCTCAGGTTTTAGCTTTTATATTTTCAGATTCTGTGCTGCTTCAGTGTGTGGGGCTGAGCTTCACATCAGGGCATGGTGAGCTCTGTGCACAGAGCAGGGAGACAAAACAATTCCTGCTCCAGCTGGGCACCAAGGACAAATGAGCCAAATCTCAGCCCAGGAGCACAAACCCCGTGGGCTGGAGAGAGAAAAACAAGCAGGGTGGGAGTGCCTGGGCTAAAGCTGGGCTGGGACAATGAACTGCAAGGTGCAGATGGAGCAGAGCTGATCCCAGGGAGAGACCCCGGGAGCGCTCGTGCATTTTGGGGCCATTTTGGGTCATCTTGGGTGCAGCCCTGGCTGGGCTCTGGTGCTGCCCAAGGTGCATCCATGGAAGAGATCCTTGGAATCAATCCCTGCTTTATTACAGAATCACAGAATCACACAAGGTTGGAAGAGACCTTCAAGACCATCCAGTCCAACCCAGCCCCAACAGCTCAACTCAACCCTGGCACCCAGTGCCACATCCAGGCTTTGTCAAACACACCCAGGGATGGGGACTCCACCACCTCCCCGGGCAGCCATTCCAGAACTTTATCACTCTTTCTGGAAAAACTTTTCCCTGCTATCCAACCTGTATTTCCCTTGGTGCAGCTGGAGGCTGTGTGCTCTGGTTGTGTCAGTGCTGCTGCAGACAGAGCCCAGCCCCAGCTGAGCACAGGCACCTTTCAGGAGCTATGAGAGTGATTCTTTAGCTCTGTCCAGCCTCTGCTCTAGGTCAGCCCTCCCAAGGCACCAGTGCCAGCTCAGGTTATCACTTCTGGCCTGGGAATTATCTCCCTGATGCCTTAAGGAGCTGGAGCAGAGGCTAGACAGAGTTAAGGGGAATAAAGTGGAGATTTATTGAGGAGCCTTCAAAGGCCACACCCTGGAGTACCCGAATGGCTCCAAGATGGAATCCAAAGAGGGCTTGGTCAAGAGATCTCACATTTTTATAAGTTTTAGTCCATTTGCATATTGGAGTTAACTGTCCAATAATGGCTTTAAATTATGAAGTTTCATCCTCCTTGCTCACTTTCTCACCCTTCTCTTTTCACGTTGTTCATGCGCTGGGCCTGAAGTTTGAAGAGATTGTCCTTGAGTCTCCAGCTAGAATAGAATTGTTTGGTCTTTACCACCCTGTGAAAAGATCCTAATAGCACTTAATATAAAGCTAAAAGATATATATAAAAATTTATATTATACATACTAAATACAATATATAATTTTTATATATATATATATATGTATGTATGTATATGTATGTGTGTATATATATATAAAATATATATATATAATATATATATCTATACACCAAAACAGGGCAGAAAAACTTAAAACCCAAGATATCAGGCCCAGACCATATTTTGTGTTGAATTTTGTATTTCAGCAATGATTTCCCCAGCTTGCATAAGAGCATTTCAGCAGCTCCAGCCACCTAATCCTCCAAAGATATTTTTCCAAATGTTTGGCCATTAAAATCCACACAGTAAAATTCTGGCTGGAAGAAATAACGATTCCAGTCCAGCAGATCCTTTTGACACTTTCACTTGCTTTAATGCCAATGATAATGACAGCAATAATCACTTTACTCTTTAATTTTTGAATCATTTTATCTCCCTGAGAGAACTTGTTGGTTATTAAGACACCAAACCTCACAGAAAAGCCTCTTCCAGCCTGCATTTTGCATTTTATTCATATTTTCTCTTTCCAAACCCCTGCTTCCCTTTCCCTGGGAAATGCCACGCTTCTCTAAAGGTCAGCTGGAGAAAATAAAAGGCTTTTTATTAAATGCAAACCGTGTGGATTTTCACTTGTGCTGCAGAAGAATTTGCCTGTCATTATGAAGTGGAATTAAATCTTTTATAAAGTAAAAGAAGTTAATATTTTTTGGATGGTGAACAACAAATGTGTCCTGCAGCAGGTTCATGGGCTGGGAGTGCTCTTTAAAAGCTCTGCTGATTTTAAATTAAATTCCTGGCCTTAATGTCTTTTATGTTTTGGTTTTTCTTTTCACTGTTTTGGGAATACAGTGGGAATCCCATCCAGGTGGTGACCACACCGTCCTGGGAATTACAGATTTCCATAATAAGAAATATTCCCTGTGTCCAGCACTTTACAGAGGGAGTTAAATCTTCTTTGAGATATTTATAAATTCAGAGTCCTGCTTTTTGATAATATTTTATATTTCCTTCAGTATTTCACGAAGAAATAGGCAGTTTTAAGCAAGTTTCATTTATGTTTAAGCCTATGATTCTCTACATATAGTTTTGAGGCTGTTTGGCCAAATTTTGGCCAAAAATTCTTCACAAAACTGGAGGAAGAAGCCCATGGAATAAAGGATGGAACTACAACCTGGAAAAAAATCTGTGTTTAGGATTTGTTCTTCCCGTGCATCTGCTCCTCCATGCTGACCCACCCTCAAATGTCAGCTTGCCCTGACCTCCCAGGCTGAGCCCTGCCCTGGTTTCAGTCTCCATTTCAGTGGATTTTGGTGGATTTTGGTGGATTTTGGTGGTTAAAAAGCTGCAGGCTGAAGGAACTAAGAGCACGTTGGTATCCAGCCCCTAATTCCCAAAGGGAATGTTAATCCAGCACCTCCAGAGAGGAGAGATTCAGCTGCAAAAATGGAAATTAGTTTGTGCCTCTGTTAGGAAAGGAGCTGGTTCTGCTTTCCCTAATTCCATGGGGATGTTGCTCCTCCGTAGGAAAAGGAAAGTTGGATTTGTGTTGCTCCTGAAGTGAAATTGTCAATTTGAATATTTTTCTCTGGATGAGGCACTAAAAAAGCTCATTCCTGGCTGCCAGTGCCCCTGAAAAGAATCATAAAATCATGGAATAATTTGAATTATAAGGGACCTTAATGATCATAGAATTATTTGAATTATAAGTGACCTTAATGATCATAGAAAAATTTGAATTACAAGGGACCTTAATGATCATCTAAATGTTGTTAAACCTTGTAACAATGCATTGGAGCTGGCAAAAAAAGAGATTTATTATCTACTCAGGTCTTCCTCTGAGGAAATTTTATCTTATCTCTCATTCAGCATCTCTATCCATACAGTTAATTACCCCTCCTTCCTAATTAGCCCTCTAATCTCAGCCACCAAAAAGATCCAGTTGAAATTTATCAGCTAGACATTGGATAGTAGACATAAAATCCTAATTTTCAGTTTCCTGCCATTCAAAAATAGGTGGAAAGTGTCTGGATGTGCAGAGGGACCTTGCTGAGGGTTAAACTGGACAGCTCTTCTTCAGGTGCCACCAAAATGTCCTGAATGGAGCAGAATTCTATTGGTCATTCCATTCCATCCAGGATTTCTCCCAGTTTTTTCAGCTCCTGTTAAATTTTATCCTGTCCTACAACGTGTTCCCAGCTCGTGCCAATGTGGGGCTGAATTCAGAGGCTTTGAGCTTTTAAGAATTTCATTCTTTACGTGTTGGAGGCCTGGCTGCCGAGAATTCCAGACTTTCTGTGCTGCCAGGCACTGACCCCCAGGAGAACACTGCATTGACCTGAGGCTGTGGAGAAGCTTCCAGAATGGAATGACAGAACTGGGATTGTGGGGGTGGAGTTGGGATAGAAGTGTGTGATATCACAGGGTGGGAAACAAATGGGACTATCCAAAAAAGGAAATTAAATTGATCTTATAAAGAAGGGTCTAGGAAAGAGGAGAATCTCAGGTGATTCCAACACGAAAGAACTTGATTCATCAAGATCATCAACAATGGTAAAAGGAAGTGGAGAAAATTATGGGAGAGTTTAAGGGTTTAGAATAGAGTAATATATATACAGCAAGATGGAGGTTTTAGGGTGGAGGCTGGTCCTTCTTCACCTTTTCCTCCTCCTCCTCTTCCTCCTCCTCCTTCTTCTTCTTCTTCTTCTTCTTCTCCTTCTTTTTCTCCTTCTTCTTCTTCTTCTTCTTCTTCTTCTTCTTCTTCTTCTTCTTCTTTTTTCTTCTCCTCCTTCTCCTTCTCCTTCCCCTCCCTCTCCATGGGTTTGGGTGGTTTTGTGTCATTGGATAAAAAGTCCCCATTGCAGGCACGGGTGGTTGGTTATTGGGTTAAAAGTGAAAATAATTGAGGTGTCATTTCTTAATTGGGCAGTTGATCCTTCAGAGCCCTTGTAGAGAGAGATGGGGCTCCATTTTTAGTTTGTGAGAGTGAAGTGCTGCAGAGCTCAGGGTTTGTGAGACTGTGACAGAGATAAGAACTGATAAACATCTGAGTCCAACAAGAAATTCCATCTCGAGTGCTTTCAATCCCAACCCTGACCCAGGCAGAAAAAGAAGACAAAAAAGCAATATAAAGGGTTATCAGCTCACCCAGCCTGCTGGAGGGAGGGTTTAATTCCCAAATAGCCAAATTCTGTGGATGTACAAAGGACAAAAACTGCTGTTCCCAGAAAGTTTTGCTTTATTTCAAGCTCTCTAAGGACCCTGTTGTTAGATTTTAAATATCTTGAGTAATTACCAACCCTGACTTGGTCTCTCCTGCACATTTTTGTTGATGGTTCTGCTTTCCAGATGATTGACAAAACTCTGCTGAGTGTAAACGGGAGTTATCCCACCAGGAATGGAAGGATTTTGCCAGAATCCTTCGTTCCCACCCCATTTTCTCTGCCCTCCCCTGCAGCTCTGGCCAGCCTAGGAATTTTCATGAATTCCCATTTACAGTATCAGTTTTATCCATCCACGGGTTCATCTCCATTCCTCTTAACTGAAGAGATGTTTGGTTTATAAACTTTTAGGAAAATTTTAGGATATTCCACAATGCCAGGGAATTAAAATTACCATGTCTTTAGGATGTTTCAAGGAC
This sequence comes from Haemorhous mexicanus, assembly GCF_027477595.1. Classification (NCBI taxonomy): domain Eukaryota; kingdom Metazoa; phylum Chordata; class Aves; order Passeriformes; family Fringillidae; genus Haemorhous; species Haemorhous mexicanus. The sequence goes on from NC_082341.1 coordinate 1,879,257, forward strand.
GATGCAAAACTAGATCCAGATATTTTGCTGATAAAAGAGAATAAAATTCCCTCAAAATGGAGGCCAGGAAAGTACAAAGGTGGCAACTATTTAGGAATGTTTATTTCAGGAATTAAGTTTAATAACCCAGAACCTCCCCACTGCAACTGAAGGAAAGTTCATGTTCACAGGTATGGAAAATAGAGATTTTTCCCTGCTGTAATGCCAGAAAAAAGGAGACTTTTTACTCCTCAAATGCCATTTTTATTCCCTATGGATTTGTGGTTTGGGGATTTTTTTTAACACCTCAGAACAAGGGTAGAAAGTTGCTCTTACTTCACACTAAAAACTTGCTCTGGGCTGGTTTTGCTGTCCTTTGAATTATCTCCTCGCCATTAAAGGCATCCAAATCCAACCTTAACCAGTCACAAAAAACCGAGTTTGAAAATTAATAGGGCCAGGAGCCCCTGTGGGAGCTCCCCCTCTTACCTAAATATCATTATCTTTTATTTATGGCCCCTCAGAACCTGCAAGGCCTGAGGGATATTTTGCCCGTGTTTATCCTACACGCTCCGTGTGTTGTTTTTTAAATCCTGTCATGTCCCATATAATTGTAAGTTGTCTCCTGAGGATCCAGGCTCTGTTTTCATACAATTTCCCATTATTTTTGCTCAGGGTATGCACTGATACCTTTTTTATTTTTCCTTTCCAAACTAACAGCATAAACAAAATAAACCCTGCCCTGCGCAGTGCTTTGTTGGCATCTTCTCCCAAAGTCACACTAGGAATAAATTTATTTTTCAAGCCAGGATAAAGCAAAAGGTTGTTTGTAGAGAAAGGAGTCAGCACTTTATATTTTATGCCTCATGAATGCTTTTTTCTGCTGGAATTTGGGACAGTTCTCATCAGAAAGTTGCTTCTTTTAAAGGCTGGGGTTCAGTTTTTCGCTTCAGGCAGAAGGGTCTGGCTCAGGATATTTTTCTTGTATCACTACAAAGGTCTCCTCTTGGATTCAGGTTGGATATTCGGAGAAATTTCTTCCCTGAAAAAAGAGATCCCAGGGAAGTGGTGGAATCACCATCCCTGGAAGTATCCAATAACCAGGTGGATGCGACCCCTCACACCGCAGGTTCGTGGGCATGGTGGGATCTGGTCAAAGGATGGACTTGGTGACTTGGTGCATTTTTCCAACCTTAATTATCCTACAGTTCTATGATTCCACTTCCTAAGTCATAACTCCATCCTCCAAAATATCCTCCAGATACCTCCCCTCTCAAATGACATCAAATGTTCAGGAAAACCTCCCAAATCACACGCAGGGATTGATCCCATCATGCTGCAGCCACCCACACTTGTTCAGCTGCACTGATCAAACCTCATCAATGCCACTAATTATCAATAATAACTGGGAATTAATTGCCACTAATTCCTGCTCATAAGGAAACCCTGCTATGCACAGAGATAATTCCTGCCATCCTTATCTGCCAAGCAAATCCCACCCCTGGGTTGGAGCTGCCCTGCTCACAACCCACGTAGCAATTTACAAGCAGAAGTGGAGTGAGGTGAATTTCACACCCACTGGATAAATTGTAGTCAGATTTAATAAAAACCCACTTAATTATGTGTTTTATTTTGGCTTCCAGTGGCTCCCTGCAGACATCTGGGCTAGCTCCTCATCTGGTGTAAATGAATAATGCTGCACTGGTTGTAATTAGAGGTTGAATTATTTAGGACAGCTGAAATTTGGGCTCTAAATAAAAATATTTCTGCTTCAGCTGAGGTGAGAAAATGAGAAAATTCCATGTTTGGTTTTCTTTCTAAAATGTAGGGTTTTAAATTTCTGTTGTTTTGTACAGAAATCAGTCCCTGAGCCTGGTATAAATCAAACGTTGTTGGAGAGGTTTAAAGATGGCAAATGGATTAGGAAAATCTCCTTTCTCAATTAGGAGAATTTCTTTTCTAAAATTCTGTTCTTCTCTCTTCATGATTGGGTTATAAACTCAGTGGAGCTTCTAAAGCTTGAAAATGGGTAAGGAAAGATGGGAAGGGAAAAAATGCCCCAAAATTTACCTGAATTTCTAAGGAAAAAATTCTCTGCTCCTGAAAGAAATGCAATAAAAAAATCCCTTTAGAATGATATTGATGTGGAAGCACAATTCCATCTATCTTCCTGACTCTCCTCACATTCATTGAGGACTGCATTCCTCAGAATTTTGGAGAAGACTGGAAATATTCTTCTGCTCCCAGACACAGGTGGGATGCCTGTTCAAGGTTTCCCAGGAAACCAGGAGCTGGGATTTGAGCTGGTCCAGCCACTCCAGGTCCAGCCTTATCCACCCCCAGCAGCTGCTCTGGAGCTGTGGGAATTTGCCTGGACAAAAAGGGAAGGAGAATGTTGGAGCCCTGGCTGCTGAGAATTTCAGATTTCTGTGCTGCCAGGCACTGACCCCCAAGAGAACACTGCATTGACCTGAGGCTGTGGAGAAGCTTCCAGAATGGAATGGCAGAACTGGGATTGTGGATGTGGAGTTGGGATAGAAGTGTGTGATATCACAGGGTGGGAAACTCAGAGTTTGAGGGTTTATAGTGATGGATATAAAGCAAGATGGGGGTTTTGGCGTGGGGGCTGGTTCTTCTTCTTCTTCTTCTTCTTCTTCTTCTTCTTCTTCTTCTTCTTCTTCTTCTTCTTCTTCTTCTTCTTCTTCTTCTCCTTCTCCTTCTCCTTCTCCTTCTCCTTCTCCTTCTCCTTCTCCTTCTCCTTCTCCTTCTTCTCCACCTTCTTCTACATGGGTTTGGGTTTTGTGTAATTGGATAAAAAAGTTCACATAAAAATAATCGAGGTGTCATTTCTTAATTGGGCAGTTGATCCTTCAAAGGCCTTGGAGAGAGAGATGGGGCTCCATTTTTAGTTTGTGAGAGTGAAGTGCTGCAGAGCTCAGGGTTTGTGAGACTGTGACAGAGATAAGAACTGATAAATATCTGAGTCCCAACAAGAAATTCCATCTCACATATTTAATCCTGACCCAGGCAAAAAGAAGCAAAGGATCCCCAGGAGAAGGAATCAGTGAGGGGAGGGAAATGAGGGAAAATACAGGTCCATGCTGCTATTTTGTTTTTAGCTGAGGGACAGGCCCACAGCTCACAGAACAATCATTAAATGCTGCCATGGTTGGGCTTGTCAGGAACTGTACTCACTCCTTGAATCACAGCCAGAATGTGGGAAATAGATTTGTAGAGAATTTTTGAAGTTTGATAGAAGGTTTACATGGTATGTATTCGTATGTACACTTTGAGATAAAAAATGCTGATTTAGAAATGTTATGGAATAGGATAAATATTGTTGAGAGAGAAATGAAATTAGAAATAAGTTTTAAAGCATGGTTTTGTAAAAAGTATTAAATATTTTAGAGAAATAGAACTATGAAAGATGCAGTAGGATTTATGAGAACTAATTTTAGATGATTAATTTTAAAGTATTTAGAACATGGTATAGTTAAAGTTGATAAGTTAAGAAATACTTTAAATATATTGTAATTAGGAAATAGTTGGCTTCTAATTGTGATGGTGTGAATTATAACATCTCTATTGTCTCACCCTTCTCATGAGACTGAAAATAGAATAAAAGTTTTTAAAACACCTCTCAGTTTCCTCATCTCTAGGTCAGAAAAGAGCCTAATCCAACCCCAGGACACAATGCTGGCTCTGGGATTTATTGTTTCCTGAGCTTGCCGGGCTTGATGTCATTAAAGTGTCACCGGAATCGGCGCGGCAGCTCCGTGTCACCGAGCAGCAGCTCCGTGTTTGCCAGCACAGCGCAGAGAAAATTTAGGATTTCGAGGGGTTCAGATGCTCAGGGAGGTTTGACAGCTCTCTCTCCTCGTTCTCATGCTGCTGAGCCTAATCTTTCCTGAAGGACTGGCGGGAGATCCGTGTTTCCTGACGGCAGATAATCCACTGGCGTCACCGGGATGGGAGACGGCGTTCCCGGAATGAGCAGGCACAAGAGGTGTTGCCTTGGAATCCAAAGAGAGCCCATCCCTTCCAGCACCCTACCTCCCATGTGCTGCTCCTCAGGACTGGGCTTCCCCTGCAATTCAGAGGCCAGAACAAAACAATAATTAATGAGTGTCAATAATTAATGGGGAGGATAATGAGTGATTGATGTGTGGATGGCTGTTACAATAAAAAGACAATCAGAGGTCACAGGTAGAATAAACCTCACCTAATTTTTTTAGTTAGATCTTAACACCTCAGAGTATCTTAGACTCTCCTTCCTAATCACCCCAAATCTCAACACAGTAAAATATTTTATTGCAAGGTATGTATCTAAAAAAGCCTGGATTATTTTGCTTTTTCGGGGGAGTTTTTCCTCATGATGATTACCTGGAACTTCATACCTTCCTTCCATACAACTAAAGATAGGTGAACTCCATCCCACCTCTTCTTACCCTTGAATCCAACAAAATTTGGATTCAGTCATGCTGTTGTGGGCCTAGGCCTTGTGTGTTAGAGTGGACAAGGATTCTCTGGACCCCAGGGAAAGGACCAGTGCCCAAGGGGTGACACACCACCTCCTTTGCCTGTGCTAAAGGGAATTTCAGCTGACCCCCCTTCCACCTCTTTCCGGCACAGCTGGAATCCCTCTGGGAAGAAGAATTGCATCCTGGCCTACCACTGCCACCCCCCAGCGCCCCTGAAATCCTCCTGCATGTCCCCACACCCTACCAGCTCTCCCTGGACTACATCTTGTCCCAAAATCCCTCAGCCAGTGCTGAAACTTGAGTTTGGAGAGCCCTGAGGGGACTCTGACTCCATGGTCGGTGACGCCACCATCGATTCTGGGGCCTGTGAGGGAGCAGGGACTGTCTGTGCTCCCGGGAGCGGCCCAGCCACCCTCAGAGTGCAGTGACTTTTAGCCTGGGGACATTCTAGGTGCGTTCCAAAGGCCACTGATGTCAGCAGGAAAAGACCTTTTGATTTCCACGAGCTTTGGACGAGGCCCAGGAGGAGCAGCGAGTGAAGTCGGGGCCGCTCTTTCTCACAGGCCTGGAAGTCTCTGGTGTTGGCTGAGCAGCAGTGAGTGTGGGTCAGGAAGGCAGCTGAGCTTTCCTTTCCTCTCAAACTGTTTGTCTTGCTTGGCAGCCTAGAGCAATAGAGTGATTCCATGACAAAATTCAGGCCTGGAGAAGCTGACGGAGCAAAAATCGCGACCAATAGAAAAACTACAAAGGCTCCTCCAAGAATTTCATTTCTATGGCCTGGTGTGAGAAACAGCTACTCACTTTTCATAGTTTGGGAAGGTTTATTGAACCTTATCAAAAATACAACAGGGGACTGAATAAAGAAAAAAGATTTTCCCTGCCATGTGCTCTCTCCCCCTCATAATGAAAGTTTTTCCTTTTTTAACCCTTTAACCCCTCCCAAAGTTCTGTCCATCAACCCCTTCTTCTCTGTCCAGTGGTGGAGATCTCTTCCTCAAATCCTGACTGGAGGTCAGGGGTTCCATAGGACAAGCCAGCCCTCCCTGTCCCAGCTCCAGTTGTCCCTTGATAACCACGCAAGGGGGTACAACATAACTAAAAATTATAATAAATCTATATAAAATTTTTAAAAATCCATTTAATAAATAATAAATAAAATATATAATAAATAAAAATATAATAGGTAAATATAATATGTTAAGATATAATAAATATAATATAAATATAATAGACACATAATATAAATATAAATATAAATATAAATATAAATATAAATATAAATATAAATATAAATATATAAATATAACATACATATACTTGTAAATAATATAATAAATAATATAATATAAATATAATATAGTTATATTTATTAATAAAATTATCTATAAATTTAAATCTAAATCTAAATATATTATAAATATAAATATAAATATATAATGAATAAAACTTGACATAATAAATCAGTATAAATCTATAATCTATAAAACTTTTCTTTACTTATATACATGATATTGTCCATTAATTGTGAGAGTCAGTCATGGCATTAATCATCTATCACACTGGCTTAATTCAGGCCCTGCCATTCATTGATTTGAAATGCTCCAGTCAGGTTGGGCTGGCTGGATTTTGATTGATTTCATTATCAGTACCTCGAACCCTGCATTTATCCTGGGAAAACCAGCAGTGACCACAGAGCTCAGAACCCTCAGGGCTTCGTTATTCTGGATCCCTGAGAGCAGGATAAGCAGGAAGGATGGTCCCAGGGATCCATTGGTGCAGGGATGCTGTGTTTAGATCTGGTTGCGCTCTGCCCTTGAAGAAGGTGAGTTAAAATCCTGCTGAATCTCATGTTCCCAGCCAGCCTTTGGAGCACTAACATGGGACATGGCCTCCCAGTTTCCATCTCAGCCCAGAGCTGAACTTCTCAGTAGACCCATTAATCCCATTGGAGAAATGTGGGATTGGGAGAAACATCCCCATTCCTTCATCAGCCACCCAAATTTTGGGATATGGTGTGAAGAGCCACATGGGTTGGACTGAGCACACAGTGACTCCTGCCAGGAGCCACCAGTGCTGCCTAAAGCTGTTTTCCCTTCTTTTAGGAACAGCTGGAGTGACTCCTGAAGAATGTTGTGTCCCTCTCCACTGTTACCTCTGTGTGGAGTTCTCTGGAATGTGGACTTGGAAGCCCTCATGGAACCAGAAGGGACAGAGAGGAGATGACTGGGACAGTGAGAAACTGGTCCCAGTGGTGAGTGACACCAACAGCCAACTTCAGAAGAGTGCTTGGAGTCCCAATAAGTTTGGAAATAAAGATCCCTGGATTGTCACTGTGGATCCCAATCAAAACCATGGTCTTGGTTTGAGTCATGGCAAGTGCAGGGAATGTTCAGAACAACAGGAAAGAATCACGCAGGAAGGAGAAGAAATTCTTCTGTCCAGCTGGATCCAGAGCAGATCCCTTTTATTCAGGGTCTGAATAAAAATATAAGGGTCTGAATAAAATAAAATAAAATAAAATAAAATAAAATAAAATAAAATAAAATAAAATAAAATAAAATAAAATAAAATAAAATAAAATAAAATAAAATAAAATAAAATAAAATAAAATAAAATAAAATAAAATAAAATAAAATAAAATAAAATGGTCTGAGCATTGTCCCAGTCTCTGCCCTCTCTGTGTATCCTCAAGGGGACATGAAAAAGAAGAGTCCTCGTCACACTGGGAGCAGGAAAGGTAAAATCAGAGAACCTCAAATAGGTTTGGGTTGGAGGGACCTTAAGGATCACCTCATTCCACCCCTGCCATGGGCAGGGACACCTCCCACTGTCCCAGGCTGCTCCAATCCTTGCTCCAGCCTGGCCTTGGACACTTCCAGGGATCCAGGGGCAGCCACAAATCTCTGGGAAATCTGTCCCAAGGTGACCATGGCTCTGCTGACCCAACAAGATCTGCCAAAATGTGCCCAGAGTGGGGCAAGTTGAGCACCCCAGGAGGTGAATGATTGTCACCTCTGATTTTGTGACACAGGGAAGGTGTGATTGAAACTCCATAGAACAGATGAAGCTTTACAAATCAAACTCATCATTCATACAATAAATTAAATTGATTAATTGACCTCTCTCCACGCACACAGACCCACACAAAGTGACTTTCCCCCATTCAGGCTGCCAGATTTTCCACCCCATAGCAGTAAAATCCTAAACAAACCAGACCACAGGACCCCATCTCTTACAGAGCAGTGACAGCTCTGCCTGATGCCACAAGAAACATCCAAAGATTGTCCCTGTGGAATTTACACCACGCATAGCACCTGCCAGAACCTGAGGAACCCTGACCTGGGGTTTCCTGCCCAATTTCCTCTAGGTCAGAGAGGTCTGACTGGAATGGGAAACCTTCTGGGATGAGGAATTGGGCACGTGGAGTGTTCCAAAACACCCCCAAAAATTCCTGAGCAACAGCACCAGTCAGATCAGGAGCCATCACAATTTTCTGCTTATTTTTTCCTGCAGCTCTCCATGACTTCTAAAGACAATCCTCCTGAGCAAGGCTTTATTGGCAAGGAATATGAGATTCATCTAATTTTTTTTTTTTTTTCAAATCTAATACTTTTGAAGATGGATGTACAGGCTTGAAACCAGGAAACTGAATTCCTAAAAAATCAGTATATTGCTTTATAGAAAAAAAATCTACATGCACATAAGTACATGGATGGTTTTAATAGATGTACTTAAAAAAGGAAACTGCTCTGACCACACCTTTTATCAGGAATATTTTCTGTTTTGCTGGGATAGCTGAGCTGCTGCCCTGGGATGGTTTGCACATAACTCCTGTCTCATGCTTTGCCTGCCTGATGTCGGTGTATTTGGCATTTTGCTTTCCCAAGCAAATCTTTTCACTTGCTGATGATTTCCAACTGCTGGAAACAAGAGATGAGGGAATAAATATCTTTATCAGACTCCTGAAAAAAGGAGAAACCAACCTGGGGTGTTCCAGCCCAGGCTGGGCAGGGCTTGGGGCAACCTGGGAGAGTGGAAGGTGTCCCTGCCAACTGGATGGGAATTTTAAGGTCTTTTCCAACCCAAATCATTGGGATTCTCAGATTCTAAGATGCTTCCTCAGCTAAAAACCAGCTGATAGAGAAAATCCCTTCCCAGAGCTTCAAAGTAAGCATTTTTTGCAGCTGCCCCTTTCTTTATCCTGAATACAGACATTTTCTGACAGCGACTGCAATGGCTCAGTGATGATTTACACCAGTGGAAGTTTTTCTCTGGAGTCATGTGGGGTTTCCTAATTTTATTAGGATTTGGTGGTTATTTTTCAGTGATACAGAAAGAAAATTCATCTCCAAGCCAGCAACAAGAATTTGCCATAGTGAACATGGAAAAGAGGATGGAACAGCTGAGAAGAGGGGGAATTAAGCACATTTTAAACTTTTAAATTAAAATAAAAACCAAACAAAACAACCCAGCTGGATGACAGAGGGGAAAAAAGAGAAAAAGGAGCAGGGAAAGAACACAAGCTCAGCAAAGTTCCAGTGTCCTCTGAAGATTGCTGATGCTCAGAGGTTGAGAGAGCCCAGATTTCATTTCTTGGCAGCTCAGCCAAGCAGGACAATCCTCAGGGATCAGCTCCAGCTCCAGAGGTGAGTAGCCAGAGGTTTATCCCAAGGCTACTGGGATGCTGGCATCCTTTCAGCAGGAAAGATGGTAAAATATGAACACTTTTAAAAGCTCACAGAGCCAAAAATCCGAGCTCTATCACAGGCCCAGCACTGATAGAGAGAGATGTGTGAGGAGCTCCTTTATGCCCACACAAGCAAACTGGGAAGGGGCCAAAAAGGAAGGAATCTTTCCAGGCTCAGCCATTTGAAGCCTACGGCTGCCATAAATCTCCCAAGCAGAGGGTTCAGGCCAGATCTTCACTGCTGAGTTTTTGTTTCTTGCCTTGTAGGAAAGGAATTAATATCTGGCCTAAATAGATTTAAGAAAATGAGTTAAAAAACAGGTGGGGTGGAAAAGGGAAATTCTGCATGTTGTTTTAATAGAGGGGCCAGAGTGAATGAGAATCAGTGTCCAAGTGGGAGGTGGGTCTCTCCTTCCTCTCCATGTGCCTCCAGATTTTATGGAAAACATCTCAGGAAAGGCTTCTGCTCTGCTTTTCTAAACAGAGGAACTTAATCTTGTACAAGTCTGAGCCTACTTTAGGCCTATTTTTAAACCCTTATCCAATCTGAACCAAATTTGACATCTGATATGTGAGGATCTGGAAAATTAGGGATGAAAAGATCTGTTTGGAGAGCAGCTTGCTTTTAGAAAAAGAAGTTGTGCCTCTTCAGAGGTAGAGATAAAAAGTGTTTCTCCAGAGAAGAGCTACAAAAATCCTGTGGTTTTTTGACCACCAAAAATTTGGGATATGGCTCTGGAGGAAGTCTGATCATGTTCCTGTGGATCAGTCCCTCAGGATCAACTGTTCTTTGCTTGATCAGCATCTTCTCATGCTTTAAAATCTCACACAAACCCTTCTGGATGCTTTGGAACTGTAGGGACACCTTCCACTATCCCAGGTGGATCCAAGCCCTGTCCAACCTGGACCTGGACACTTCCAGGGATGGAGCAGCCAGAGCTTCTCTGGGAAATCCACTCCAGTCCCTCCCCACCTTCACAGCCAAGGATTTCTTCCCAAGATCAGATCCAAACCTCCCCTGTTCCATTGTAAATCCACTCCCCCTGACTATCCCAAGAGAATCCATTGCCTTTGGAAGAGCTGCCTGGTCTTTTATGGGAGGCGAGAAACGAAAAACAAATTAAAAAGTCAATTTATTGACATCATCAGAACCTGCTTGACCAGCTCTGTCTGTGCTGCTCCCCAGGGTTGAACAGAGGGTTTTTCAACGATTTCAGCTAAAATAAACCCAAGGGAATCAAAGAACTCAACCCTTACTCCCAGGAGCTCCTCATGAGTGGCAAAAGTCTCTGAGGAGCAGTCACTAGAGAGCACCAAACATCCACACTCCCTCCAGGTGGCTCCTGTGCCATGGGAATTACTGATGTAGGAAAAGGTTGGGACTTCCCATCCTTTTTTTTTTTATCTCCATTTACCTCCACATACCTCCCTAGGCCTGGGGTCCAGCATTCCAGAGGGGTTTTCCTCAGCGTTTTTTGGTGGGAGTTGTTTGGGGGTGATGGAGAAAAAGAAGAAAAAGTAACATGGGTTAAGGAAATGTTTTAGGGTAACTTAGGTCCTTGTGCCACAGAATTGCTGGCAATTAAGAGAAACAAAGGAAATTAAAGATTTCTTTTTTTTTTTTTCCAGACTGCATTTGGGTTTTGTCCCAGGTGAAGACTCCTCAGGGACCTTCTCACCTAAATCCTCAGATCTCAGCTCATTCATTTCCACCCATGAAGTTCTTCTACAGCTTAACCAATCCATGATTTTAAGGAATTTTCTGTTTTAAGCTTTCATGGCATTTTTGGGCCTTTTCTCAGAATTTTTCATCATTGCCACCTGCATGGAAAGAGGGAAATGGCTGTGTTTAAAGCACCTGTGAAGTCACAAAGCAGCTGTGAAATGAAATATTTGGAAACCAATGAGCCTCAACTCTGCTCTTTTCATGGTCTCACTTTCAGTACTTTTTTGTGTCAGGTTTTATCACTCATTACCAGCATCACAGAATTTAATTGTATCAATTTTATTCAGCAGAACAAAGGAGCTTGGCTTCAAGCATATTTAGGAGCTAAAACTCCTGTGGGATACCTCGTCTCATTTTGAAATCTACGGGTTGGGTGTGCTGCAGGAGGGTCCACAAAGGTCTCTCATCTGAATTCCTCCTGCCCTTTGCAGGAACACATCTTCCTTTTTCCCTCTTTCCCAATGTTATTTCCAAAAGAAAAGGTTCCTTGGGCCAACCTGTGAACAAGATAAAGGATTCCACTGATGTTCTCAAGAATTGGAATGGTTTGGGTTGGAAGAGACCTTAAAGATCAACTCATTCCACTACAGGGACAGCTTCCACTGTCCCAGGCTGCTCCAAGCCCCAATGTCCAACATGGCCTTGGGCACTGCCAGGGATCCAGGGGCAGCCACAGCTTCTCTGGGCACCCTATGCCAGGGCCTTGAGCCCAAGCATCCCAGGATGAGCTTTGTAGGGCAGCGTAGAAATGCTCGGCTCTAAAATCTGTGTTGGAGGTGACAACAAAGAAGGAACTCCCCAGAATCACAAAAAAAAATCACAGAATTATGACAGAGGGGACAGAATAACAACAAAGGTCAGAGAATCATGGCACAGGTCACAAAGTGTCACTTTATTGCCTCAGTTTCCCCATTTGTGAGGTGGAGGTGATGCCGCAGGATTTAGCTTTTATATTTTCAGATTCTGTGCTTCTTTAGTGTGTGGGTCTGAGCTTCACATCAGGGCATGGTGAGCTCTGTGCACAGAGCAGGGAGACAAAACAATTCCTGCTCCAGCTGGGCACCAAGGACAAATGAGCCAAATCTCAGCCCAGGAGCACAAACCCCGTGGGCTGGAGAGAGAAAAACAAGCAGGGTGGGAGTGCCTGGGCTAAAGCTGGGCTGGGACAATGAACTGCAAGGTGCCAATGGAGCAGAGCTGATCCCAGGGAGAGACCCCGGGAGCGCTCGTGCATTTTGGGGCCATTTTGGGTCATCTTGGGTGCAGCCCTGGCTGGGCTCTGCTGCTGCCCAAGGTGCATCCATGGAGGAGATCCTTGGAATAAATCCCTGCTTTATTCTTTAGCTCTGTCCAGCCTCTGCTCTAGCTCAGCCTGCACAAGGCATCAGTTAACCTGAGGCATTAGAAGCTGCCGTCCTTCAAAACTCACTTTCCCACAAGGGAGCAGGATGGATTTGAGGTTGGAATCTTCTGGGCATAGAAAGGAAGAAGAGCTTTTAATTATCAGAACCCAGGAGCAGCCTCGTGTACCCCAGCTGGCTCCTCCTCCTGGCCTAGGAAAAGGCAAATTTCCTGCATTTCCACCTGGGAAGATGCACTTTGGATTCACTTCTGCCTTTGGTACAAGGTGTTGAATCATGGAATGATTTTGATTGGAAATAACCTTTAAGATCATCAAATCCAACCATGAACCCAGCACTGCCAACTCCACCAGACTCTGGTTAATCAATAGAAAAAATTAAAAAAAAAAAAAAGACTTAAAATAATTTAAAAATATCAAACCTAAACCAAATTAAATTTCTTTTACACCACCAGTCCATGCAAAAGAAGAATACCAGAACAGAAGATAAATACGTTACTCTAAAAAGTTGAAAAGTGTTTTTGGTGAGATGAAGGCAGAATTGTTACAGGTTTTAAAGCAGAATGATTAAAACCCAAGCCCTTGAATTTGTCTGGAACTTTCAGTTTAACTATTTTTGCTCCTCTAAAATCAAAGACATTTTATAGCCTGGATACCAGACACTATGAAAAATCTCAACGTTTTCCTCTCAAAATAAGAAGATGAACAGTTTTAGAAACATTTCTCCTTTTTTCTTGGCTGAAAAATTTTGCCAAACTGGAAATTAATTCCACAAATACATTTTGTTCCCCCACGTCTTTAACATGGAATTTTAGAAAATTCCTTTAGACCAAAAATCTGGGGCTGTGGTCCTGCATTTTTTTCCATATGTGTCTATTCCATAGGTTTGGGCAGGGATAAAATTCCCATTGTTTTGTGGAGATGTGTTATATGTGCACTGCATAAATATTTTTATTTACTGAAGGTTTGTTGTACACCAAGTATATTGGAAAATTTTTAAGGAAGTCTTAAATTTTTTCTGTAATTTCCGAGTGATTTGCATGAGTTCTGAGAGATCCCACGGGGCTGAGTAGGACTTTTTAATCTTATTTAACATTCTGCAACTGAAATCTTTATGATCTTGTTCAAATCTTGACCACACACCCACAAGAAAGGACCCGTTTTTCCCTTAAAAAAGGACTCAATTTCTCCCTAAAAATAAAAAGGACTCAATTTATCCCTAGGAGAGAGAAAGGAGCAGAAAAATGAGGTTCTGCTTTCTCCCTAGAAGAAGATTCCATTACTCATTCACTAATTAAATATGTGTGTTTAGAAATAAAAATAAATAAAGAAATGAATAAATAAATAAACCTTTCCTTGTCCCAAACCTTAATCAGAACAGAATTTTCCGTGCCTTCCCCGTGGTTTCTGGTTTGTCCCAGGATCAAAGAGCAGTGACCATTACTAAGGAAAATAAAAACCCCAAACATCTGCCTGCCCAGTATGTACAGAACAATCCAAACTGGGCAAAAAAAACCAATCCAGAGGCTGAACAACTCCACATTATCACGGAATCATGGAGTGGGTGAGGCTGGAAAGGACCTCTGGAGTTGGAGTCTCTGCTTCTTTTTCTGCCTGGGTCGGGATTGAAGCTCTCAGGATGGAATTTCGTGTTGGGACTCAGATGTTTATCAGCTCTTATCTCTGTCACAGTCTCACAAACCCTGAGCTCTGCAGCACTTCACTCTCACAAACTAAAAATGGAGCCCCATCTCTCTCTCCAAGGCCTCTGAAGGATCAACTGCCCAATTAAGAAATGACACCTCAATTATTTTCACTTTTAACCCAATAACCAACCACCCGTGGCTGCAATGGGGACTTTTTATCCAATGACACAAAACCACCCAAACCCATGGAGGAGAAGGAGAAGGAGAAGGAGAAGGAGAAGGAGAAGAAGAAGAAGAAGAAGAAGGAGAAGAAGAAGAAGAAGGAGCAGCCTCCACCCCAAAACCTCTATCTTGCTTTATATCCATCACTGTATTCCAAACCCTCAAACTCTGAGTTTCCCACCCTGTGATATCACACACTTCTATCCCAACTCCACACCCACAATCCCAGTTCTCTCATTCCATTCTGGAAGCTTCTCCACGGCCTCAGGTCAATGCAGTGTTCTCTTGGGGGTCAGTGCCTGGCAGCACAGAAATCTGGAATTCTCAGCAGCCAGAGCTCCAACACTCTGGAGTTTATCTGGTCCAACTCCCTGGCTCGAGCAGATATTTGGGAAGGGCTCTTTAATCCAACCCTACTGAGCTCCTAAGGCAAATCCAGTTTTTCCATGGATTTCCATTAACTTTGAATTTACAGGGGCAACACCCTTAAGGAGAAGTCAGGAATCAGTTGGTTAAAGTTTTAAACTCATTAATCAGATTTTTGTTTTGTTTAGTTTTTAAGCTGTGTGGAATGAAATCTTTTGGAATAATATCTTTAATATTCCTTGGGAAAATGATCTGCCTTCTCTGCTGCATCTCCAGACAAGAGCCACTAACTGATCACTATAAAAACATCCTGGGGAAGTTGGGATTGTCCAACCTGGAGAAGAGACGGCTCCAGGGAGACCTCAGAGACCCTTCAGAGCCTAAATGGGTTCCAAGAGAGCTGGAGAAAGAACTTGGAACAAGGAATGAAAGGACAGGACACAGGGAATGGCCGTAAGGTGGAGGAGTGTGGGTTTAGATGGGATATTGGGAAGAAATTCCTTTTTATAAGGGCTAACAAGGTGTTCTCCATGACCTGATAAGGTTTTCAAGGACATCAGTTGTCTCTGCACATGGAACTGAACAGGAAGATCCTTCAAGGAATCCCTGACTTGACCTCTATCCACTGCTGGAATTCTCCTTGTGAAATTCATGGAATTGAACAGGAAGATCCTTCAAGGAATTGCTGACTTCACCCTTATCCACTGTTGGAATTCTCATCATGAAATTCATGGAATTGAACAGGAAGATCCTTCAAGGAATCGCTGACTTGACCCTTATCCACTGCTGGAACTCTCCTCGTGAAATTCATGGAATTGAACAGGAAGATCTTTCAAGGAATTGCTGACTTCACCCTTATCCACTGCTGGAATTCTCCTCGTGAAATTCATGGAATTCTCCCCACCTCTTGTCGTAGAGGCCTGGGAATCCTGTTGGAAGACTAAAGCAAGGAAGAGGTTGGGTATCTCGACCTTATTTGTGGCAGCTCTTTCTAAATCACCCATCCCACCCAGAAACAGACACAGATTTTCCTTGGCCATCCTTTTATTATTAATTTATTACAATTATTAAAAGCTCTGGACACCCTTGAAAGTGTCAACTCTACTTCAGCCAGTTTTTCCTCACACCATCCATCCATGTCCAGCTTTTCATGCTCTGCAGAAATGAGATAAAATCTTGTTTTCCTTTATCCCAGCTCTCAAAAGTGACTCATTAATGTTCTCCTGTGGCTTCAGGTCTTGACAAAAATAAATCAAATGAACAAAGAGCAATTTTCCATCCTCGCCCTCTGTCTTTCCTTCTCCGCCTGCTTTTATTTGCTTTTTCCCTTGGATAAACTATTTGGAAAACATTGCAAGAACACTTAATTTGGATGACATGAAAGCAAATTTGCCTGGCTGATTTAAGGGATATTTTCCCTTCAGGAACACACGAACAAATTTGGGGATGATTTTCCTATCAAAAGACAGAATGTTTGAACTAAAGGGAGACTTTGCCCCAGCCTGGATTCCAGGGACAATGTTGTTCCCAGATGTGGATGGGAATGGAGCTGTGCAGGACACAGAGGCAGTAGCTGAGCACAGGGAAGGAGAAAACCTCACCAGAGCTGCCCTTCAGGGTTTCAAACCTTTCATCTCTCATAATTTCACAATTTATATTTCGTGGCACCTTCCAAAGAAAATCTGAGATCTGTTTTCTGAGAAATGCTGGTCTCGTATAAACTGGGTTTTTGTTCTTCATGGCTCAGTGTGGGAACAGGGAGCTGAAAATCCTTGGAACCATCATAAACCAAAGGAACTGTTCTCCAAGGCCACTCATTCGAAGGGAATGTCACAGTCTTGGGACACTTGAGTGACCTTCTGCTTTGCACATTTCGTCTCCTCTCCGTCCTATGGCTGAAATTGTTTACAGATGAAAAAAATGGGAATAGGGGAATAGCCAGGAGAGCCAGACCAGTGTTTATCCTGAGAAAAAGGAGCCTCAGACCAAAGGAGGTTCTCCAGGAAGGAATTTTGTGGATTTTCCTCTCTCTTTTTTTTGGAAGATGAGAGTTTTGTCCAATAGGAATTTACAGGTTGATGTTACTATGAAATATAATATAAAAAAGGGAGGTGTTGGGTCAGGCATTGGGGTGGAGTTCCCCTTATGGGATCCTGTGGGATTCCTCATCCTGTAGAAAATCTGACCCTTCCCAGCATCCCAGAGCCTGCTCCACACCTCAGGACTTTCCCAAACCCTGCAGACAAAGTACTTGATTATTTTTGATCCCCCAAGGACTGTGTGGACCTGGAAAACGGGAGTTAAATGTTTTTAAAATAAAAATTAACGGCATGGAGCTGTGCCAGGGAAGGATTCGGTTGGGTATCAGGAATAAGCTCTTCCCCAGAGGGTGGTGGGCACTGCCCAGGCTCCCCAGGGAATGGGGACATTCCCAAGGCTGCCAGAGGTCCAGAAGCCTTTGGACAGGGTGAGATTTTGGGGATTTTCCTGTGTGGGGCCAGGAGTTGGAATCCTTGTGGGTTCCTTCCAATTCAGGATATTCCCGACGCTCACCAGAACCAGAAAGATCTGACTGGCAGATCTGAGGAAATCATTTTCCTGGATGGGTTAGAAAAGGAAATAAAACCAATGCTCTGCTCCCATCCCTTATTCCCTTATTACAGTTCTTCTTATGCCTCTGCAATTCCAGATATCCTCTGGTTCTGGGATGGGGAATCAGGGATAGGAATGGTTATTAAATCTCCTGTTGGCAGCCAGTCAGTGCTGGACATTCCTCACTTCTCTGAATTTCAGAGTCACAGCTACCTCTCACTCACCTTCCCACGTCATCTAACAGGTCCCACGCATCCCTAATTTTGGGATATTCTTCCCAAAAATGCTCCTGCATACTGATGTAATCCTACCAGCAATCCTGGGGCTGTGACTGACTCCCTTTTCCCTGCCCAGTTCCTCCTTTCCCAGGAATGTCCCTTTCAGAGAATCACAGAATCATTAAATTGGAAAAGATCTCTCAGATCATCAAGTCCAAGCTATGATTCTGTGATTCCATGGCAATTTCCAGAGATCCTGGATGTTTGCAGACCACCTGAGTTCGGCTGAGGAAGGATGGCATCATGATTATGATGTTGAGCAGCACCTCTGAAATCCTGGAAAGAGATCTTGGCTCTGTGGCAGGGACCCTTTAACATCAGAAATATCTGTGAAATGTTTTTACCTAATTTTAACTATTTAAACCTCAATCATCCAGCTTGGCTTTGGAGGTAAAGAGAGAGACAAGTTATTTCCCTTCCTGAGGGGGAGAATAAATCCCTTTCTGGATATTTTTATTCCTCTACAGTGATTTTAGGGGTGACTACACAGACAAAGTGAACTGAAGTCAGTCCAAACTCATTTCACAGCATCCAAGCTCTTCACTTTGAAGCTGAACCTAATCCTTGTCCATCCAGGCTCCAACATTTCCACATGCAGGAACACTTTGAATGAATATTTATTTAAAGGTTTTAATCTTTTCAAGCCTGGGGTTAGCAGAGTTATTCACATGTTGTGTAATGACCAACAACTCCATAAAACAGGGCAGCATTTGTGATAAGATTTTATCCAGTGTGGGTTTGTCTTTCTGGTGTTAGAACCCTGATTTATCCAGTGGCATTTTTTTTTTCCCCCTGAATTCTCATTCTTTCAACACCAAATTTCCTCTGCTGTTTTAACAACACAGCAGGGATTGATTCCATACAGGAATCTGGTGGAATTCATATTTCTTGTGTCTTTTTTATTAAGGCTGACTGGGGATATGGTACAAGTTAAGGGCAACTCTGTAATCGCTTGCACATGATGGCTGTAGGAAAGGATGCCGTGTTCTTACCTTCATCCAGCTCCAAGAAAGGGGCAAAAAAAGGGGAAAAGGGAAAAAAAAAATGTTAATCATTTATTTCTGCTCCAAACATGTGCAAATTCCATATCGGGGCTGTGCCTGGAAAAAAAAAAGTACTGTGGAAGGGGTGAGAAAACAACTGTCCCTCTCCCACAGGGATAACAAAAAACACAGTCCCTGGAAAAGGTTTGTCTAAACAAAGTAACAATAAACAGGAGCAGCAAACCCAAACCAAAACACAGGGAAGAAAACAGAGGAAAGCCTGGAGGACTTCAAAGCCCTCTGTGCGTGTGTGGGGCTGGAGGATGTGGTGGTTTTGTGGCCACTCTGGGCTTAGATCAGTGTCAGATCAGTGGGGACAAATGGGCACTGGAGTGACCCACAGCCAGCAGGGGTGGGAGGAGGACAGGGCTTGGTCTCCACTGACTTCATCCTGGGAGAGCAGGAATCATGGAATCATGGAGTTGTGGGATCATTGAATCATGGAATTCCTGAGCTGGAAGTGACCCACAAGGATCATGGAGGAAATTCTTGAAAATGGGAATGCCTGGCTGGGTGCTTGGTGATGGGACACGTGGAGGATGGAGACAGAAATGTGAAAAAGCGGGGAAAAGAGGGGGAAATGGGAAAAAATGGGAAAAAATTGGGGGAAAAAAGGGAAAAAATGGGGGAGGAAAAGGGAAAAATGGGAAAATCCCTGTTTCAAATGGGAAATGGTGGGACCTCCCCAAAAATGCACCGTTAGAAGGGACTGTCAGAGGGGAGGATCCCAGAGCTGACCAGTACCACCAGTGGTGTGTGATGGGAGCTCGCAGAGGAGCAGCAGCCGGTGTTCCCCAAGCCTTGGATTCCACGGATTCATTCCCAGAGACAGCACGGAGGTGATGGGAATCCCTGCTCACGTTTGTCACGATTGGATGAAGGATGCAGCTGGGCAGGCCTTGGTTTTTGTAGCAATATTTCAATTTTTCAGTTGAAGGTTCTCTTCTGCCCCCCTGATTGCAGTACGGCAGCTCAGCCACCTCCAGATTCCCAGGAATTTGAGGTGACAGGACTTTGGGCTGTTGGCTTTGGGCTTGAAAACCCAACTTTTGGGCTTAAACCTCAACTTTTGGGCCTAAAAATTCAACCCTGCCTGTGGCAGTGGGACCAGACCTGAGCTCCCTGTGACCAGCACACCAATCTTGTGTGCCAGCCAAATGCAGATCACCCAGTGGTGCCAGGCCAAAAAACCCAGAGAAGAATTTGAGCTTTATCAGCTTCTCCAGGTCTTTGGATCTGTCCAGCGAGAACCAATTTTTCCTGGGATTATACACAAATGTTTCTCACTCCATGAGAGGATTTTGCTGAGTTCTTGCTGTCTGTGCTCAGAAAAGGGCTGATGAAATTGCCTTGTATCCAACAGGGATGAAATTTTCACTTCTGCCTTGTTTATCTTCCCTAAACAAATATTCTCTGTGTCCAGAAGGGAAGATTGACTCCCCACAGATTTAAATGATGTTTTCCATCATTTCAGCTTGCCTCATCAATTCATCCACACCACAGAATCAGCTGCAAATTGATTTCAGTCTGTTCTCACCTGATGGTTTCCAAAATCTTACAAGAACAACCTCACTCATAAAGTCTGCCTTTATTTTGGGTTGTTTACATTTGTCACCATGCTTCCACAGCTGATTTAAATAAAAGTCACTTCTCTGCCTTCCAGTGAGCAGTGATCTATCAAATTTGAAGTTTAGCCCCAGTGAATCACAATCTTCTGTTTTCTAGTGTAACTTAAACCAGGAGGCAAAATGTCAAAGAAATACTGAAAGCAAAACAAGAAAGAGAATGGCAACATTTTTTTAAGGAAAAAAAAAATTAAATTCTGTGGAATTTGGTGACTGTCAGGTTGCAGATCATATTCTGAGCTATGGCTGCTCCTGAGAGCTTCCTTCAGAGTTTAGGCTTGGTTTAAATCACGGAAGTGTTGAGAGAAGGGAGCAGAATTTTCTTTTATTGGAGACTGAGCCTGACTTTCCCTCAAAATGTTTATGGTCACCACGGCCTGAGATCATCCCATCAGCCAAAGTGGTGTCACTGGATGTTCTGAAGGAGAGCAAGCAGGTCAAGAGAGAATCCTGGAATCATTTGGGGTGGGAATGATCCCTAGGATCATCAAGTCTGCACTGCCAAGGTCACCACTGACCCGTGTCCCCAGGTGCCACACCCACAGGGGTTTTAAATCCCTCCAGGGATGGGGATTCCACCACTGCCCGGGGTTGGATGACCCTTTCCAGGAAGGAATTCCTGCTGTGCCCACCCTGAGCCTGCCCTGGCCCAGCCTGAGGCCGTTCCCTCTCCTCCTGTCCCTGTTGCCCCCGGCTGTCCCCTCCTGTCAGGAGCTGTGCAGAGCCACAAGGCCCCCCTGAACCTCCTTTTCTCCAGGCTGAGCCCCTTCCCAGCTCCCTCAGCCCCTCCTGGTGCTCCAGTCCCTTCCCAGCCCTGTTCCCACATGGTCACCACTGTGTCTTCCGCAGATGAACCAGAAAAAAAGAAATATTTTCCAGGGTAATTTCCTTCCAGCTATGGAGTGTTCCTCCATGTCTCCCAAGGACAGGAATTGTGGACACTGAGGACTTGGCAGGAGCTTCACCAAAACACCACAGTTGGGATTGATCTAATTTCATCTCAGTTCTCAGAGTACTTTGGAGACAATAATTTTTGAAGCGTCACCATGCTCTTAAAGTTCTGTTTTAAAAAGTTCCTAGCAAGATGGATTGAAAAGAGCCTCATTCTTGCACTTATCCTGCTCTAAATGAAAACAGCCCATGCAGGCTTTGGATGACATGCAACGAAAGGGTCTTGCTTGTCAGCTGCTCATAATTAAACAAATCTCTTTTTTTTTTTTTTTTTTTTTGCAAAATAATCCTCTTTTTTTTTCCCCCTCCTCAGATTCAGAATCCTGCCCAAATCCTCTTTCTCATTGGTATAACCCATATTGCCTTTACTGTCAGGAATTTTACAACCTTCCAAGGAAAAGCTCTGATGAAGAAATTTCTTGTCAACCCTTTCTAGGATCTGTTTTCTGCCTGAAACTCCAGCCGCCTTGGTGATTCACATTCATGACCTGAAAGCATGAGCTGAGTAGTTCAAACAATAATTGAAATATTAATTAAAATGCAGATGTCATTCCAAAGCAGCCATCCCAAACAATTACAAATTTCATTTCTAGACATTTGTTTTGAGGCTGCATTTTTTTTTATACAGAGTTTTGGATGGATTTGGGGCTTTCGTTGTTGTTTCTGGAGGATTATTTGTTCTTTTTTACTTCCATTTGATCTGGAATCTTTGTCTTTCATTATTGCAAAGCCATTTCCTCCCGCTGCTCGAGCCCTTGAGTTGATTAAGTGGTACAAAGCATTCCTGGGCCACTCAGTAAATAACAATGCAAACATGTTTATGTAACACTTTCATGTGCTAATGAGGTTTTTATGTTGGAGTTGAACGCTGGCTGTCCCGGAGTCTGGGACTCTTCAACTCTTGGCTCTTTGATGTGAAGGGAGCACATTTGGTTTTCATTCTGGGGAGATGAAGCTGCTGTTTGCCTTTGGTGTCACTTCTCCACGAGGGAATGCTCCAGATCCGTGGCACTCAAGGGAAGGAGTGTTGGAGCTCTGGCTGCTGAGAATTCCAGATTTCTGTGCTGCCAGGCACTGACCCCCAAGAGAACACTGCATTGACCTGAGGCCGTGGAGAAGCTTCCAGAATGGAATGGCAGAACTAGGATGGTGGGTGTGGAGTTGGGATAGAAGTGTGTGATATCACAGGGTGGGAAACTCAGAGTTTGAGGGTTTAGAATACAGTGATGGATATAAAGCAAAATGGGGGTTTTAGAGTGGAGGCTGCTCCTTCTTCTTCACCTTCTTCCCTTCCTTCTCCTCCTCCTCCTTCTCCTTCTCCTTCTCCTTCTCCTTCTCCTTCTCCTTCTCCTTCTCCTTCTCCTTCTCCTTCTCCTTCTCCTTCTCCTTCTCCTTCTCCTTCTCCTTCTCCTTCTCCTTCTCCTTCTCCTTCTCCTTCTCCTTCTCCTTCTCCTTCTCCTTCTCCTTCTCCTTCTCCTTCTCCTCCTTCTCCTTCTCCTTCTCCTTCTCCTCCTTCTCCTTCTCCTTCTCCTTCTCCTTCTCCTTCTCCTTCTCCTTCTCCTTCTCCTTCTCCTTCTCCTTCTCCTTCTCCTTCTCCTTCTCCTTCTCCTTCTCCTTCTCCTTCTCCTTCTCCTTCCCCTTCTCCTCCATGGGTTTGGGTGGTTTTGTGTCATTGGATAAAAAGTCCCCATTGCAGCCACGGGTGGTTGATTATTGGGTTAAAAGTGAAAATAATTGAGGTGTCATTTCTTAATTGGGCAGTTGATCCTTCAAAGGCCTTGGAGAGAGAGATGGGGCTCCATTTTTAGTTTGTGAGAGTGAAGTGCTGCAGAGCTCAGGGTTTGTGAGACTGTGACATGGATAAGAACTGATAAACATCTGAGTCCCAACAAGAAATTCCATTTCACACATTTAATCCCGACCCTGGCAAAAAAGAAGCAGAGAATCCGCAAATGAGAGAGGTTTTTATGGATTCCCCACCTTTGGGACTGCAATAAGCTCTCCAAGAGAAAACTCCTGATCCATGCTTGGTGAAGCCATTTCAGAATGGAAATTGGAGCTGCCTTCTGTGGGTTTTTAGGATAAAATTTTCATGGGTGGAGATTTAGGTCACTTCTCCTGTCCATCTGAGCAATGATTTCAGGAGAAGTGGAGAGAGAAGAAGCACTGAGCTCTTCTCTCTGCTGAGCAGCGACAGGAGCTGGGCTGAAGCTGTGTCTGGAGAGGTTTGGGATGGATTTCAGGAAAAGGTTCTTCCCTCAGAGGGTGCAGGATCCCCAGGGAATGGACACATTCCCAAGGCTGCCACAGCTCCAGGACAATGCTCCCAGGGATGCACAGGGTGGGATTGTTGGAGTGCAGGGACAGGATTTGGATCAATGATCCTTGTGGACCCTTTCCAGCTCAGCATATTCTATGACTCCATTGTTCTCTGACTTCCATCTTGGTCAATTCCACAGAACTTCAGCCAAGGACTTCCTTAAATTGAAATTTTTAAAAACTCACAAATTGTTACAACCTGAGCTATAAGGGAGGAGAATTTCTAAAAATCTAACAAATGAGTGTTTCTCACAAAGTAGTCATAGAGGGAGATTTATCACACACCCCAAATAATTTAGACTTGGACTTTTCCTAAATCCATCACTGCTGGAGGAAAGTATTGGCCACATGGAATGGGTCTGATCCAGGCTGAAAATTCCAAGGACACCTAGAAAGCAATTTATGCCAGGAAATTCCACATCAGCCCCTGAGCCCCACCCAAACCCTGGGTCTTTATTAAAAGTTTGTGTTGAATTCTTCCCAATCCTAATGAGTACAATTAACATGAGGAGGACTATGCCAAAAATAAAGATTTATTTGACAGAATAGTCTTAATTAGGTATTAAGAAATTAATGTGATACTTGATGTTGCCAGTCCAGTCAATGGGAATTTTCTTTCCCATTCAATTCTGTGAAATCACGGCAAAAAGCTTCATCTGGTACAAACAGAACACAGGCTTGTGAAAATTATTTGTGCCAGATGAGGGCCATGAATCAAAACTTCTTTATTCTGTTAGGAATTGTCGGGAGTTACGACAAACTTTGGGATCTGGAACAAAATCTTGAGGATCCATTGTTCAGGAAACTCTTCCTTTGTCCAAGAACCTTCAGTTTCAACAGGGAAGCCTTTGAGGAGCAAACCCCAGGGCTGATAACCAGAGTGATCCTGGTTCCTGGGGACTGGGCCCCGCTGACAGGCACAGATGAAAGCCTTGTTCCCCCCCTAATCAAACCTGGTTCCAGTTTCTGGAAATGGGAGTGTTCTGTGGACATCAAACTGCTCGTTAAGGGAGAATTATCCCACTGGAAAATCCAAACCTGGTGCTCAGCTGCCATGGACTGGGACCCCCACCTCACCCCGGGCCATGAGCCCAAGGGGCCTCTCCTGGAGAGAGACTCTCCTGCCCTACACGGAATTTATTTCTGCTGGCTAAGATTTCACAGCAGGCAGGTATTTATGGAAAAGATGTTTCCTAGCTCTGCTACCTCTACTCTGGGCATTTTTATTTTTCCAGTCATCTCCAGACTCTGGAGGGCTGAGGGTGGTCCCTGGAGTGCTGCTCCTGTGACAGGTGGCAGAAGAGGAGGCCACGCTTGGTGTCATTTAATGCCAATGTCTTATAAAGGGTTCTACACCTTCACAGCAACATTCTGGGATGGATAAAGCCTCTAAATAAATTGTTGGCCTCAGGGCCTGGCAAAGCAAGGAGAGGGAAAAGGTCATTGCAACAAGCAGGTATTTCTGAAATAAATGGTGTGACCAGACCTAACAATAATGATAAAAAATAAGAGAAGGAAAATGTTCTCAGAGCTCCAAACATCTGAATTTTATGTCATGAAAAGTGTAAATGTTCTTTTGTGAGCTTCTCCTTATCACTTATCTCACCTTGATTCACCCACTCAGCACTCCCCCAGCACTTCCCAGAGCACCCAGTTGGCTTCCAAATCTCATTCCTGGGCTTTATTCCTGCATGAATAGGCTGGTAACACTTTCCAGATGTTCTATTGTCCTTTAAGTGATGGGGAAAATATATTTAGTCCAAAATTTCTTTCCCTGGAGATGGATTCTTTGTGTTCCCAGCTTTTCTCAGTCTGAATAACTGGAAAGCCACACCAACATCGATTCTGTCTGCAAACCCAGAGGTTTTCCTTAATTTGGGGGCTGGAAAACTTGTCCTGTGGGGAAGAACTGAAGGAGCTGGGGGTGCTTACCCTGGAGAAAAGGAGGCTCAGGGGGGACCTTATTGCTCCCTACCACTCCCTGGAAGGAGGCTGTGGTGAGGTGAGGCTGGTCTCTTCTCCCAGGTAACAACTGACAGGACAAGAGGCCTCAAACTGCATCAGGGAAGGTTTAACTTGGATATTAGGGGGGAAAAAAAATAATGGAAAGGGCTGTAAGCATGGAAACAGACTGCCCAGGGCAGTGTTGGCATCACCATGCCTGGAAGTGTTCAAAACCTGAGTGGATTTGGCACTTGAAGGCATGTGGTGCTGGGCTGGCAGTTGGATCTGATGATCTTTAGGGTTTCTTTTCCACCCTTAACAATTCCACGGTTCCCTGATTCAAGTGTGTGCCCAGATCTTCTTCTCTGGGAAGCCACTGCTTTCCTTCCCTGTTCGTCCTTCCCAGAAGAAGAATTCCATCTCCCTTCCTGTTCCTGGTCATGGTTGCTTCCCTTCCTTCCACCTGGACCCTTTGAGCTCCACATTCCCCACTTCAGAGTGGGTTTTGCCCACGGGAAAGGTCAGGACAGGTGGCACCAGGATGACTGAACACCCTGGATGTCTCCCAGGCCATGGAGACCCTCCATGGCAGCAACTTTAACAGCAAGGTTCCTTTCCAGTAATGGGATCTACCTTTACTGGTTTGGCTCAGGGATCTTAGAAGTCTCTGCCAACATAAATTGGATTTTTTTTTGCATTTGGGATTGGCACAGAGTGGAGGTTGAACTTTAGAGCTTTCTCCTCCACCTCCAGGACACAGTGTCTGTTAGAGCATTTTAATTTCTGTGGCTTTCTACTTGTGCATCCTTAGTATTTAGGGAATAAACTGGAATTGGGAAGGAAAATAGATACAGCAGGAGTGGTTTCATAGCTTTGATGGATTAAATCATAAGCAAGGCAAGATTTATAGTGGTAAATTTTTTTTTTAACATTATCTGAATATCATCTCTTCCTATAAGTATTTCAGGCAGTACCTTCTCCCTAGAAATGAGGTCTCAAGGAAATTTCTCTTTCCCATCAAATTCCAAAGTCACAAATTGTCATCGGTCACTGCTGTATCAGTGGTCCAAAATCACTTTTGTTTGTCTAAAGGGAGATTATCTAAGAGATAACATCCATTGTCAGGTGAATTAATTCTTCCTTGAGGCTTTGGTTCAGTCAGGTACATAAAAACACACCAATGAAGCTGCAGGAGTTATTCCTGACATCAATTTCCCCCCAAAAATGTCAACTATGACACCCAATTTTATCCCATTTAATTTCTCCTGCTGGCATATGGTTGAGAGTTTGTGCTCAACCACTCTCATTTCAACAGGCAGGAATCATAACTTTGATGGGTTAAATCATAAGCAAGGCAAGATTTATAGTAGTAAATTTTTTTTTTAACATTATCTGAATATCATCTGTTCCTATAAGCATGTCAGGCAGTCCCTTCTCCCTAGAAACGAGGTCTTAGGGAAATTTCTCTTTCCCATCAAATTCCAAAGTCACAAATTGTCATCGGTCACTGCTGTATCAGTGTTCAAAAATCACTTTTGTTTGTCTAAGAGAGATTATCTAAGAGATAACATCCATTGTCAGGTGAATTAATTCTTCCTTGAGGTTCAGTCAGGTGCATAAAACACACCAGTGAGGCTGCAGGAGTTATTCCTCACATCAATTTCCCCCCCAAAAAATGACAACTATGACACCCAATCCTATCCCATTTAATTTCTCCTGCTGGCATATGGTTGAGATTTTGTGCTCAACCACTCTCATTTCAACAGGCAGGAATCTTGCCCAAGCGACCGCTGGGCAAATCCTTACTTCTCAAATATTTGGTTTAAAACTCATAAAAATAAATAAATACATCATGCTTCAGGCCATCCTGTTAAGAATTGGGCTTTCACTCCAGACTTAGCAACTCCAAGCAGGTTCCCTGTCTTTGAATATTTTGTTTTCTGAAATAAATGGTGCAACCAGACCTATTCATAATGATAAAAAATCAGAGAAGGAAAATGTTGTCAGAGATCCAAACACACGAATTTTATGTCATGAAAAGCTTTTATTCTGGTTCCTATTCTCACTCCTGCACAGATTTATTGAAAAAAAAAAAAAACAAAAACCAAAGCCCTGACATTTATTCATTTTCCACTTAGATTATTGTGGTTAAATCAAAAAAGAAGTGTCAGGGCTTAGGGAGCTGAAAGCTGCTCCACTTTTTCCATTGTGACTTGGTCACATGGTTCCCATTTGTTCCATGAAAAACCTCCTGGTTTTGGTTATTTTCCCTGTCTGGAACGAGATTGAATTCCAGTCCTGCTGCCAAATCTCCTGTATCGTGGAGGAAACTCTGGCATTTTGGGCTGTCTCCCTGGGTTCAGCATGTTCCACAAGAAGCTGCTTTATTACTATTATTATTATTATTATTATTATTATTATTATTATTATTATTATTATTATTATTATTATATTTTATTATTATGTTTTTATTTTTATTTTTATTATTTTTATTGCTGTTGTTGTTGCTGTTGTGCTGTTGTCATTGTTTTTATTATTATTTTTATTTTATTGTGGTTATTTTTATTTTTATTGTGGCTATTTTTATTTTTATTGTTGTTGTTTTTATTTTTATTTCTATTTCTATTTTTATTTTTATTGTAGTTATTTTTATTTTTTATTATTATTTTTAGAGGTCTGTTTTTATTGTAATATTATTCTTTCCAATGGGCTCAGGAGATTCTTCAAGTCATTATTTGAAACCCTCCTTTGGACAATAGAGGAGGGAAGGAAGTCTTGGGGATGGTCCCAAAGTGCAAAGGAGAAGATGTGGAGTCAACTCCAGCTCCCATCACATTTGGGAGCTGTTCCAGGTTGGAATATCCCAAAACCATGCTGGAATCCATGGGAAGATTTTAGGGCACGTGGATCAGTCCCTTCACGTCCACGTTCTGCTCTTTGCAGTTGGGTTTCAAGGAAGAAAATGAATCTCCCACCTTTTCCAGAGGAAAGCTGGCCACGGAGTCCAGCACAGGGAAATTCTGGCAACTCCTGGTTGGCCTTTCATTGTTGCCCTACAGGATTTTAGTCCAATCCAATTCCATGGAAAAATGAGTTGGTTTGACTTCTGTAGAAGGAAAGCAAGATTAGCTTTGTCCTAGACAAAAATTTCTCTGTCATCTTGGTTTATTGCCAGTGGGATCCTTGGAATTGGAATTCTGTTGGAAATATATTCAGTGGATCAATAGTGACCACTGAGTTTTAATTCAGAAACTCTCCAGTAAAGATTCCAGGAAAAGTTATCATTAAAAATGCAATGAAAAAGGAAGAAAATAAAAATAGAATTGAATAAAGAGCTAAAGATTGCACAGGGTGCGTTTAATTTCAATACAGATTTACTTATCAATGCCAAAAATTACTGATGGATTAAAAAGAGATATTTTTATATTGGATTTAACCGACTGGTTGGATTTATTTGCTTTACAATTAGCTGGATTTAATTTAGATTTTATTGAGTCCACAGACAGGTCCCTGGAGGGGAGATGCCCTCATCAGGTGAGACCAGTCCCACCTAAATTCCAAGAGCTGTTCTTAAACCAGCCATGAACACGAGAATTCCAAGATGTCATATGAAAACAACACTAATTTAAGGAAAATACTGTTCAGAACCAGAGAAATATTTCATTTTATTAGCGTGGAATTGTCACATTTTGACACTGCCAGCAGAAAAATATTTATGAAAAGGGAAACATCTTGTTCCAATCAAGGGAAATGTTTTATTTCTGCTTTCTCTGTTTGACACATTAGAGCATGAAGTTGCTGTTCCACACATGTGACACCTCATGTAAAATGAATAACAACGAAACTGCAAAGTCAAGGAGGGATTTTAAAAAACATTATTTTGGGGGGATTTTTTTTTCAACTTAAAATTTGCTGAAGAACAAATACTTGGATTTTATTTCTGAAATTTCTCCTGGCTTTATTTCAAAATAGAGTTTGTGTTCCTCAAAGTTCATAATTGGACTGAAATCTGCAGTAAATTCACCTCTCTCCTACACTTTTCCCCTCTGATATTTTCATGGTGCAATAACAAAATCACTGGATAATGGCAAGGGGGGTTATTTTAAATGACTGTTATGAAACATCAAGGAAAAAAGGCTCTTCTAAACAATTACTCATGGAAAAATACAGGAACAATTCATCTTAATCATAAAAATATTCAGTTGGGTTGGGTTGGAAGGGACCTTCGAGATCATCCATTTCCATGGGCAGGGACACCTCCCACTATCCCAGGCTGCTCCAAGCCCTGTCCAACCTGGCCTTGGGCACTGCCAGGGATCCAGGGACAGCTGCAGCTTCTCTGGGAAAGCTCTGCCAGAGCCTCCCCATCCTCCCAGGGAGGAATTTCTTCCCAATATCCCATCGAAATCTCCCCTCCTTCAGTTTGAGGCCATTCCTCCTTGTCCTGTCCCTCCATGTCCCACCAGCATGGATGTCACCGGTCTGGAGAAGGCTCTGGCCTGGTTTTCCTGCAGGATCTTCCTAAATTATCTCTGAACACTGAAAATATTGGGTTGGAGCTCAACCCTGGGGAGTGCTGACCTCAGAAAAGCATTTGAGGCTTTCCAAAGTCACTTCTTCTGACGCAGGAGGAAACACCACCTAGCAGACATTTTCCATTAAAAACCTGCAAGGTAGGGTGGGATAATCCAGAATGTCCCACCACAAATGTGAGAAACCCACAGGCACACAGTGTATTTGAAATGATTTATTGGTTCTCTCTATTATTTCTCTCTAATCTTCACCACCACCTCAACTGTCATGAAAATTAAGGAATAAATAATTTTCTTCAAAGCACTTCTGTATCTTGCCCTAATGATTTTTTTTCCCTGTGATTTCTCAACCAGCTCCTGCACCAGATAAAATCTTCTCCCATGTGTAATCCATGCTTAGGAATGAGTTTTTCCTCGAGCTTCAGACTTGCTTGCACATGTTCCAACGTTCACTTGTTGCCACGTTCTCGCTTCACTCCAAATCAGAGAGGGAAATTTCGTAACACCAGAAGCTCCAACAACTGCTGGAAGTCAGATTTGCATTCTATCTCTGTTTTTCCTGATGAAGATTGACTGGGAACTTGGAAAGAGAGAATTTTTTGGATTTGGTTTTGTTTGGGTATTTTTTTTTTCCCTTCAGTCTGGAGCTCAAGGATATTCAAACAACAGGAAAAACCACTCAGGAAATACTTTGAGATTTCCAGCAAAAGTCAAAGAAAACAAATACATTTCTTTAAATTATTTCTGGGGTTTAAGTATTGATGAAAATAATCTCTGATATTTTAGACTGGAAAAAAGAAATAAAAGTCTTCTCCCTTCAGCATTCTCATCTGCATTTGTAGGAGCTCTTCCAGCAGAAAATTCCAAGGTGGAACCTTTGATTCTTGTGCAATTAGGAGTTATCTTTAGCTCATCTTTATTTTGGATTTTAAATTCAAATTTTAAATTTTAAATCCTATTATAAATCAAGAGTCATCTTTATTTCATCTTTATTTTGATGAACTCCCCAGCATCAATATCACTTCAGGAATTTTGAATTTTTTCAGTGTCACTGCCATTACCTGAGACTTTCTTCATTCATCCCTCTCCATCCCTTTCCTAAAATTCCAATCTGGAGCAACGGGTGTCCATAAACTCAATTTGAGTTAAAATATTTTATTTTATTATTAATATTATTTGCTCTGCTGACAGTGAGCAGCATTGAGCATTCCCAGAGGAATCCTTCCTACATTTTTATTC
This sequence comes from Haemorhous mexicanus, assembly GCF_027477595.1. Classification (NCBI taxonomy): domain Eukaryota; kingdom Metazoa; phylum Chordata; class Aves; order Passeriformes; family Fringillidae; genus Haemorhous; species Haemorhous mexicanus. The sequence goes on from NC_082341.1 coordinate 1,910,247, forward strand.
CACTTTCTCTCCATGCCAGCAGTGATAGAAACCATCCCCACAGCTTTTTTCCATAACACAGGGATGAGACTTGCTCCTGGAATCCCGGCTTCTTCCCTGGATCAGAAGGAGCTGGAGGAGCAGGTCCTGTGAGCTGTTTGATGAATGTCCCTTGGCAGGGCTCCCTGTGAGATTCCAGGGATTGCGGATATCGTGCGCTCACACGGATTTGTGCTGCTCCCATATGTGCTCACATGTGTGCAGCTAAACAGAACCACCTTCCCACAGGGGATCCACATCCCAGATCCATCCGTGCTCCAACTGATGCCTTGTGCAGGCTGAGCTAGAGCAGAGGCTGGACAGAGCTAAAGAATAAAGCAGGGATTGATTCCAAGGATCTCCTCCATGGACCCACCTTGGGCAGCACCAGAGCCCAGCCAGGGCTGCACCCAAGATGACCCAAAATGGCCCCAAAATGCACGAGCGCTCCCGGGGTCTCTCCCTGGGATCAGCTCTGCTCCATTTGCACCTTGTAGTTCATTGTCCCATCCCAGCTTTAGCCCAGGCACTCCCACCCTGCTTGTTTTTCTCTCTCCAGCCCACGGGGTTTGTGCTCCTGGGCTGAGATTTGGCTCATTTGTCCTTGGTGCCCAGCTGGAGCAGGAATTGTTTTGTCTCCCTGCTCTGTGCACAGAGCTCACCATGCCCTGATGTGAAGCTCAGACCCACACACTAAAGCAGCACAGAATCTGAAAATGTAAAAGCTGAAACCTGAGGCATCATAACACACATCCCAACCTGTGGATCACCCCCAACTCTGACAGGGACATCCTGCTCTTCCCCATCCCTCCTTCCCCAATTTTTACACTCATGCCTATGCAGTAGCAAAAGAAAATGTATTGTTGTTCTGTTTTGCAGAGTTGCACGTCTCAGATTTTTGACACTAGTTAAGAAATTACTCAATGTGAGTGAAGCAGCATCTCCTGTGCTGGGGCTTCCACAATTCCGCCAGGATTTCCAAAGAAACTCCTTTACACCCAACGGTATTCCCAGGCTTCCCGCTGCCCTTTGGTTCCAGTGGCAGGATAATGCTCTTTTCCACCACCAGGTTATCTCAGCTGCCTGATAAAACCCCAAACTATCTCAGCTTGTCTCAGTGCCAGCCTCTCTGAGTGCTGATAACCTAAATGATAACGGATATCTAACGACTAACGGCTCCCCGAAGGTGAGAGTGGAAAATGGAGTCCTTGAAGCAAAGGCATCCAAGAGGGAGTGTATTTTAACACAAAAAAATGCATCTTATAAGAGCCAAGGCAGATGTTAATTAAAAATTTAGTGATCACCGGTGTTGGGATAGTGGAAATTCTTTGTGAGTAAGATCGCTGTAAATCCTTAATTAAGGACTTCATTAAAGAATTAAGCTACTCTTTGATTATTAATCTGGCAGCATCCCACTCTGACACAGCCCAAAAAAAGGAGTGAGACTGTTGAGAGCTGATGGCTTTGTCCAACATCTTTCAGCTCCTTGACAGGAGGTTGCAGTGAGGTGGGGATCAGTTTCTTCTCACAGGTCACAAGAGACAGGACAAGAGGAAACAGCCCCAAGTTGTACCAGGAGAGGTTTAGATTGGATCTCAGGGAAAACTTCCTCACAGAAAGTGTGGTCAAGCACTGGAACAGGGCACGTGGGGAAATGAGGGGGCCCCTCAGCTCGGGAAGGATGTTGGGACACTTGAGTGTGTCCAGAGGGGGCAACGAGGCTGGAGAGGGGCTGGGAACACAAACCCTGAGAGGAGCCCCTGAGGGAGCTGGGGGTGCTCAGCCTGGAGAAAAGGAGACTCAGGGGTGCCCCCATCACTCTCACAGCTCCTGAAAGGTGCCTGTGCTCAGCTGGGGCTGGGCTCTGTCTCCAGCAGCACTGACACAACCAGAGCTCACAGCCTCCAGCTGCACCCAGGGAAATACAGGCTGGATAGCAGGAAAAAAGTTTTCCCAGAAAGAGTGATAAAGTTCTGGAATGGCTGCCCGGGGAGGTGGTGGAGTCCCCATCCCTGGGTGTGTTTGACAAAGCCTGGATGTGGCACTGGGTGCCAGGGTTGAGTTGAGCTGTTGGGGCTGGGTTGGACTGGATGATCTTGAAGGTCTCTTCTAATCTGGTCATTCTGCGAATTCTGTGAATTCTGTGATGGAGTCAGCATCCCTGGAAGTGTTCTAAAGTCATGTGGATGTGGCACGTGCCTGGATGTGGTTTAGAGCTGAGCGTGGTGGTGGTGCCAGGCTGACGGTTGGTTGATGATCCTGGAGGTCTTTTCCAACCTTAATGATTCCGTGATTCCATGATTCCCGTGCGCTCTCAGATCTTCTTATCTGGGAAGCCATTTATTGCTTCCCTGTTTGTTCTTCCCAGAGCTCTGCAGCATCAACTCTTTCCCACAGGTAAAGGTTTATAACCCCAATAAACAACGGTCTTCCCTCTCTTTCCAGACCACAGAATAACTGTTTCTCATTATTCCAACCTTTCCCAAGTAATGACGCCAGCTCCAATCCTGCCATTCCCACCAGCATCCTGCCCCATCTCCAGTGGCTCCTACTCTAGCAATTTTTCACAATTTCCCTATTCAAACATCACTCCCTTGCTCCGTGCTGAATAAATTCTCTTTGCTTTCTGGAAGCCTCTCCTCCAGTGTCTGCAGGCTGTTTCCAGGTTCCCTGTGTTGTGCTTTCAGAGCCAAGCCATTCATCTTGACATGACTCAGAGGCAGCTTTCCTCAGCCAATTAATCATGGAATTGGGTTTCTCCCATGGTGCCTCCTCTGGCTCATCCATATCTTTGTGGTAATGAAGGGCCTGGGAGTGAGTGCAGCATCCCAGAGGTGAGTGCAGCATCCCAGGGGTCAGTGCAGCATCCCAGGATGAGTGCAGCATCCCAGGAGTGAGTGCAGCATCCCAGGAGTGAGTGCAGCATCCCAGGGTCAGTGCAGCATCCCAGGAGTGAGTGCAGCATCCCGGGAGTGAGTGCAGCATCCCGGGAGTGAGTGCAGGATCCCAGGAGTGAGTGCAGCATCCCAGGGTGAGTGCAGCATCCCGGGAGTGAGTGCAGCATCCCAGGAGTGAGTGCAGCATCCCAGGGTGAGTGCAGCATCCCGGGAGTGAGTGCAGCATCCCAGGAGTGAGTGCAGCATCCCAGAGGTGAGTGCAGCATCCCAGAGGTGAGTGCAGCATCCCAGGGTGAGTGCAGCATCCGAGGAGTGAGTGCAGCATCCCAGAGGTGAGTGCAGCATCCCAGGATGAGTGCAGCATCCCAGGAGTGAGTGCAGCATCCCAGGAGTGAGTGCAGCATCCCAGGGTCAGTGCAGCATCCCAGGAGTGAGTGCAGCATCCCGGGAGTGAGTGCAGCATCCCGGGAGTGAGTGCAGGATCCCAGGAGTGAGTGCAGCATCCCAGGGTGAGTGCAGCATCCCGGGAGTGAGTGCAGCATCCCAGAGGTGAGTGCAGCATCCCAGAGGTGAGTGCAGCATCCCAGAGGTGAGTGCAGCATCCCAGGGTGAGTGCAGCATCCGAGGAGTGAGTGCAGCATCCCAGAGGTGAGTGCAGCATCCCAGGGTGAGTGCAGAATCCCTGGGGTCAGTGCAGCATCCCAGGAGTGAGTGCAGCATCCCGGGAGTGAGTGCAGCATCCCAGGGGTGAGTGCAGCATCCCAGGAGTGAGTGCAGACTCCCAGGAGTGAGTGCAGCATCCCGGGAGCAAGTGCAACATCCCAGAGGTGAGTGCAGCATCCCAGGAGTGAGTGCAGCATCCCAGGAGTGAGTGCAGCATTCCAGGAGTGAGTGCAGCATCCCAGATGTGAGTGCAGCATCCCAGGAGTGAGTGCAGCATCCCAGGAGTGAGTGCAGCATCCCGGGAGCAAGTGCAACATCCCAGAGGTGAGTGCAGCATCCCAGGGGTGAGTGCAGCATCCCAGAGGTGAGTGCAGCATCCCAGGAGTGAGTGCAGCATCCCAGGAGTGAGTGCAGCATCCCAGAGGTGAGTGCAGCATCCCAGGGGTGAGTGCAGCATCCCAGAGGTGAGTGCAGCATCCCAGGTTGAGTGCAGCATCCCAGGGGTGAGTGCAGCATCCCAGGGGTCAGTGTAGCATCCCAGAGGTGAGTGCAGCATCCCAGGGGTGAGTGCAGCATCCCAGAGGTGAGTGCAGCATCCCAGGTTGAGTGCAGCATCCCAGGGGTGAGTGCAGCATCCCAGGGGTCAGTGTAGCATCCCAGAGGTGAGTGCAGCATCCCAGGAGTGAGTGCAGACTCCCAGGTGTTCTACCTCCATCCCGTCTGGGGCTGGAGCTCCTATTCCTGCTCTCTCACATCACTCCAGGGATGTCCATCCCAGCTTTTCAGTGGTGGCTCAGCAGTGTCTGGAATGCCCCAGCTCTGCTCTGTGTCCATCTTCACCCCAATCCCTTTCTCAGACTAACTTCCTTACCTGCTGATGGGTAGTTGGTTTCACACTTCCATGCCCAAAGGAGAGGGATAATCTGTTTTTCCCAGTTCTGCTATCCTGTGGTTTCTCCCCTCCGTGTCCATCTCTTCTTCCCTGCTCTGTTCCATCTCTCACCTTTCCCAGTTTTTGCTGATCCTGCTCTCCCCTCCCCTGATCCTGATAACCTCATCGCAGACCAACCCAGTCAATTTCTTCTCTTTAATACCCCCACACACCTTCTTTGCAGCCACCTGGGAGGAAGCAGAGGGAAGGTTTTAACAAACAGTTTTTTACAAAGCTTTTTCCAACCTTTCATCCCAAATCTCACCTGCTCCAGGGATTCCCTCCCAGCAGGAATTGTGGCAGCAGGTTCTCCCTGAACTTGCTGGGGCAGAATTGCTCTGCTAAAGAACCTCTGCCTCTTTCTGTTTTGGGATTTTTCCCTCTGCACCAGGAGAATCAGGGTGCCATTTCAAGGCTACATCCACTCCACTAGATTAGAATCCCAGAATTCCAGGGTGGATTGGGTTGGAAGGGACCTTAGAGATCATGCAGTTGCAACCACCCCAGGGATGCACACAGGACTAAATTGTTATTCCTTATGTGAGGAACTGCAGAGAAATCACCCCAAATTCTGCCCTGATTTCCTTTATCTGCTCATTCCAGCTGGGAAGCAGCTCTGGATGATGCCTTGTGTAATCTGACCTAGAGCAGAGACTGGACAGGGCTAAAGAATAAAGCAGGGATTTATCCAAAGGATCTCCTCCATGGACCCACCTTGGGCAGCACCAGAGCCCAGCCAGGGCTGCACCCAAGATGACCCAAAATGGCCCCAAAATGCACGAGCGCTCCCGGGGTCTCTCCCTGGGATCAGCTCTGCTCCATTTGCACCTTGCAGTTCATTGTCCCAGCCCAGCTTTAGCCCAGGCACTCCCACCCTGCTTGTTTTTCTCTCTCCAGCCCACGGGGTTTGTGCTCCTGGGCTGAGATTTGGCTCATTTGTCCTTGGTGCCCAGCTGGAGCAGGAATTGTTTTGTCTCCCTGCTCTGTGCACAGAGCTCACCATGCTCTGATGTGAAGCTCAGAACTGCACACTAAAGCAGAACAGAATCTGAAAATATAAAAGCTAAACCTGAGGCATCATGGAAGCCCCTGGGAGCAGTGGGGTGTGTGGGGTGGCAGCACACGGAGCATGGACAAGGGTGAGGACAGCCAGAGGCCTGGGAAAGGTGACAGAACAAAACCAGGAGGAGAATGTGCCCTCAGCAGCTTTTCCCCTCCATAAAGTTGTCCAGTAAAACACCACACCTGTCTTCAAAACTGCAGACCACTGATTTTTTGTCTTTTTTTTTTCCTTTAGGGTTTTTATTTCTTTTCCTTTCACCCCATGAATTTTGGAGACATGAAATCCTCAACAGACATCCAAGGGCCTGGGGAGCCTTAAACCACCCATAATCACTTCTTGCAGGTCAGGGGATGTAAATCAGCTGATCATTTTCTCTCCTTCCCCTCGGACATCTTCCCCTGATCCACACTTTTAGCTGCCTTTAACAGGAGTGTTTATGGAGGATAACACCATTCCAAGCACTTCCTGCACCCATGTGTTCCTCATTTGGGGTATCCCATACAAACATTGCTTCTCGTGGCATTCCCAAATAAAAACCTCATGGGCCTGACTCTGAATTGCTGCATGAAGTTCTACCCTTGTGGTGTTTCAGAGAAATAATTGACTTTTTTTTTTACTTTTTTTTTTTTTATGGCAAGAGGACCAAATTCTGCTCTGGGCTTTATTATCTGAACCCCTTAAGAAAAATCAGAATTTCCCAGAACTGTCTTTATCTGGTCATGATGAATCAAATCTGGGCTGATTTAGAGTTCAGGTGGTGCCTGCTCAGTGATTTTCCCTCCAGCTTCACTCCACTTCCCTCTTTCCCTTCCAGATGACACTGGGTGTTCATCAATAAAATCCAAATAAATAGGGAATCAAACTCATTTTCATCTCCAGAAAATGAGATGAAATTTCACTTCCCGGCCACTTTGTCCCTTCAAATCCAATGGGAATAAAAGAGCCTCAAAGCAGGACAAAAGTGAATTTCTTCCCTCTGTGCATCACAATATTCTGGTTATTCTGATAGAAAATAAAATAATCCCAAGCACTTGAAATAAAATATTCTTTTGGAATATTTTTAAATGTTCATATTTATTAGCTATAGTTAATAAATATCTTGAAATAATTAGTACTGAGGCAAGAAAATACTTAAATGTATTTTTTCAATTCATCTTGTAGTACTGGTACATTTTCTACTCTTTTATCTAAGAATATTCTCTATTTGCAGTGAATTTAATTTAGCTGATTGATAATAAAGGGTTGTCTAAGAGTTTAGTTCATTTTTCCATCAATTTTTTTCCTTTCTTCCCTTTTTGACTCTGTTTCTCCCTCTAAACTTTCTTTTTCTTCCTCTAAGGTTCACAGCATTTCTCCATCATTCCAGATATCAAATGAATGTAACCCAAATAGTCAAGATATTCACTGAAAAATGCAAATAAACCAACCTGAGAATAAAGAGATTTCATTCTTTCATATTTTGTTTTGTTTTGTTTTGTTTTGATTTTTTACATCATTTATTCTGAGTTTTCCCTTTTAAAAAAGTGAATTTAAAAATCCTTTTGTTAAATTTTGTTTTGCTCTGGATGTTCAGCCAAATCCTTTTTGACACACATTAAAAATAAGGTGATTTTTAGAAAAGAGATTGAATTCTTTACAGTTCTGTGCCTCATGAGCACCAAAATGTCACTCATTCAAATGAAGATTTGAGTCAAATCCTGCTTCATTGTCCCAAATTTCTGTACCACAGGTGGGTGGGAAAAGAAAAGAACCAACCTATAAATCAAGATTTTCTTTTTAGAACCAACAGAAATGAGACCATTCTTGTCTGTCCTCTGCCATGCAACTTAATCTTGTCCATAACCACAAAAAAAGCAGCAAAATATTTGGTTAAATCATAACCTAAAATTTAGGAACTCATATGAGTGCAGCAAGTGGAATTTGAAGGAGGAAAAATGATTCCAAACTCATGGCACATTCCCTGCAGGTGTCTTCTCTATCAGGGGCGGACTCTTCTTTCCATTGGGTCTCACATTTAATACAGAGAATTTTAATGCATGAAGATCTGAACTCATCTTCAAATATGGAAAATCCATGATGGAAAAGCTGCTTGGAGTCCCTGACTGGGGGATTCCTGTTTTGGACAAGAGGAGACTGAAGTGAAAGCAAAGAAGAGAAAATAAAAAGGATGTGAAGTTCAGGACTTTGTGATGAACTGACACTTGGAGATATCACTACATCCCTTTCTCACTGTTTCCTTGGGGATAACCTCACCTGTCGAGTCTTAAATTCTTTTTGCCAGGGTCGGGATTAAATGTGTGAGATGGAATTTCTTGTTGGGACTCAGATGTTTATCAGCTCTTATCTCTGTCACAGTCTCACAAACCCTGAGTTCTGCAGCACTTCACTCTCACAAACTAAAAATGGAGCCCCATCTCTCTCTCCAAGGCCTTTGAAGGATCAACTGCCCAATTAAGAAATGACACCTCAATTATTTTCACTTTTAACCCAATAACCAACCACCCGTGCCTGCAATGGGGACTTTTTATCCAATGACACAAATCCACCCAAACCCATGGAGAGGGAGGGGAAGGAGAAGGAGAAGGAGAAGGAGAAGGAGAAGGAGAAGGAGAAGGAGAAGGAGAAGGAGAAGGAGAAGGAGAAGGAGAAGGAGAAGGAGAAGGAGAAGGAGAAGGAGAAAGAAGGAGAAGGAGAAGGAGAAGGAGAAGGAGAAGGAGAAGGAGAAGAAGAAGAAGAAGAAGAAGAAGGACCAGCCTCCATCCCAAAACCTCCATCTTGCTTTATATCCATCACTGTATTCCAAACCCTCAAACTCTGAGTTTCCCACCCTGTGATATCACACACTTCTATCCCAACTCCACACCCACAATCCCAGTTCTGTCATTCCATTCTGGAAGCTTCTCCTCAGGTCACTGCAGTGTTCTCTTGGGGGTCAGTGCCTGGCAGCACAGAAAGTCTGGAATTCTCAGCAGCCAGGGCTCCAACACTCACTCAGCTTTCCTGGAAAATTTTGAGATTTAGAATATTTCATATTTAGACTATTTTTTAAACTTACTATTGAACTCTGTGGACACAAGGAGGGAATAAGAACTCCCCAAGCCAATTTTTTTGCAGCTGCGGGGACCTCAGTGCTGTCTCCTATCTCCCCCTCCTTTCCTCTCTGATTTTAGGAGCCTTTCAGGCTGCAGGGAAGCTTTTTGTGGCTTGTGATAGGTGCAGGCCATTCTGTGAATTTTCTCCTGGTCCATCTGGAAGTTTGAGATGGCAGGAGAGGACTCAGAGGACCTCAAGGACTCCTACTTTTCCTATGCTCTGAATTTGATTCCTGTCCAGGACATCCAAAAGGGAGAATCTGCTCACTCTCTATTTTTGGAATTAAGGTCTATTTACAGTTGCTCTGGAGTCTTGAGTCAGTCCAGAGTGTTTTAGCAGATGCTTTCTGAGGTCTTTGAACTCTTGCAAGCCACGAGGGAAGGAAAAAAAGCAGAGGATTTCTGCGTTTTAAGGCCAAGGGCTTTTCGGATTATTTAAAATCATCTCCAATGTAAACCAGCGGCATGATTTCCATCCAGTTCCTTCTGTCCTGAGCTCAGCTGCTGGTGTCAGAGATGCCAAGCACTTGGAGATGATGACAGGTGAGGGAAAGAGCTGCAGATGGATAAAACATCGCTGGTAGCATCCGGATGCTGCCTATGGAACGGGACAAGCAGTGCTGTAATGGAAGAGTGGCCGCTGTTCCCTGGCTCCAGAGCCTTGGTGGTCCTTCCAGCAGCACCCTGGAGGATTTGCCTGGCATTTTCCAGCCTCAGGCTTGGTAACCAGAGTCCTTGGTGGCCTTGGAGAAACATGGAAAGGTTTCAGATTGCTGCTGGCCACTGCAGATTGGGAATCACTGAGTTTGCCCAAGAATCAGCTCTGCAGAAACACTGCGTTCCCCAGGGGACACTGGTGACAGCACAGCTGAAGTGGAGCTTGGCCTTTCCCAGCTTGCCTGTGGTCAACCACACAATTTGTTTGTTATGCTGAGCCTGAGGACGCTCCCAGTCAGAGCCAGCAGGAGCTTTGTCCTGAGGGGTGACATCGGCCAAGGTTTGGGAGGACACCAAGAGAGACGCGACCCTCGTGCTGATGGCAGCACTGGGAGCTCCTCTGGGCTTTGGTGCAAGCTGGGCTGAGGGCTGGCTGCCCTGGGGACATCCCTCCACCCCTTCCTCCCCTGCAGTCTGGCTCCCAGAGGACTTCCCACAAGATTCCCTTTCCCTTCTCTGAGCAGGAGATCCTGGAAGTGACTGCTTATCCTTGTTTTTCCCTGCTGAGACAAGTGACTGACTTGTGTGTGTGCAAACCCCTCCTTTGCTCCTGTCTGGTGAAAAACTTGGAGAGTTTTTTAAACACACCCTGGAAATTCTCCCAGGACAATTCCTGGTTCAGAGGAACACATTCACTGTTCTTTGGAAACCCAAATTCCCTGCACGGAGTCAGCTGGATGGACCAAGGTGGGACACAACAACCCTAGGGAATGCCCAAAGGTCAAACCCCCGTTATTGGTCAAGCTTGAGGGGAATCCAAGGAATGGTTCTGGGTGGAAGTGACACACTTGGATCCCCACTTTGTCACTGGAGAGCAATAAACTTCTGAGGCCCGGACTGCCTGACCTATTTCCCCAGGTATTTCAGGAAGAGGTGATGACCTCACCCAGGGGGCTGACAGCACCTCCACTCTGAAAATGATCCCACAGCATCTGAAGTGACTTGAAAGGAACTCCTGTGCTGGTGCTCATCTGGAGGACATTCAGCAGCGCATGACCCAAGCTTTCCCTCTCTGCATGAGTTCAGTTGCTCCTCTGCTACTGGAGGTTGTTAAATGGGGCTGCTCAACAAAGTAGGAGCTGTTTGATGAATGAAGCTCTGCAGCCACAGCTCCGCTGGTCCATCTTAGCAGATTTAACTCGAGCTGTTGAAAAGTGAGCAAGTCCTTGTGCCGTAAACATGGGAACAGAGCAGTAAATGACACGGCCACCCACCTCTTGGTCTCTTTCCACTGCCAGAGCAGTAAAAAGGGACCTTAGAGCGAGTGTGAATCCAGCCCTTGGAATATTTTTCCATTTGCTCGTATTTACGTTAATGAGCACTGACACTCCAGACTCACATTCCCAGCTCAGTACTTCACCAGACTGACCAGCAACAAAACCAAGGAGATGAGACTAAACAGATGATTTGATGAGGCTTTTATTATTGTGATGGTGATCATTATTATTTTATTCCTCTAGGCTGTGGAAGGAAAAGACAGTGGGCACATGTCTGGTTTCAAAAAGATAACAGCTCAGTTTAGAGACAGGTTTAAGGGCAGGAAAATGAAGAAATTCAAGGAAAATTGTTGTCTGCACACTCATTTAATAGGATTAGTTGGCGATGTTTTCCAGTGGGTAAAATGTTCCTCTGAGAAAGGTCAGCCTGCCTGGATGAAGCTGACAGCAGATTGCTTTACCTTCCGTTCAACCAGGAGTAAAAAGATGCTGGAAAAGCCTCTTTGCTCATTGAGGCAGCTTTTTATCAGTCCTTTGCAGCGATGCAGATGGACACAAGGTGGACAGGAAATGAAAAGCAGCTCCTTTGGTCCATGTGTGGCTCCCCACTGCATCCTAAAACCAAGGCACCAGTGAGGGGAAGGGCTGTGGATTGCATTTCCATACATTTATACATAAATAGGGATGCATCCATGGGCTGAATCACCTGGGAATGTGCACCAATAATCCAGAAAGCCAACTGCATCCAGGGATGCATCAAAAGAAATGGTAGTGAAGGGATTATCACACCCCACTCCATCCTTGTGCTGCATCCAGCTCTGGAGTCCCCAGAACAAGGATGTGGAGCTGCTGGAGCCAGTCCAGAAGAGACCATGGAGATGTTCCAAGGGCTGGAGCCCCTCGGATAAGGAGCCAGGCTGGGAGAGCTGGGGGTGTTCCCCTGGAGAGGAGAAGGCTCCAGGGAGAGCTCAGAGCCCTGCCAGGGCCTGAAGGGGCTCCAGGAGAGCTGGAGAGGGACTGGGGACAAGGGATGGAGGGACAGGACACAGGGAATGGCTTTAAAGTAACAAGGTCAGGTTGGATATTAGGAAGGAATTGTTCCCTGTGAGAGTGGAGAGGCCCTGGCACAGAGGGCCCAGAGCAGCTGTGGCTGCCCCTGGATCCCTGGAAGTGTCCAAGGCCAGGCTGGACAGGGCTTGGAGCAGCCTGGGATAGTGGGAGGTGTCCCTGCTCATGGCCGGGGTGGAACTGGATGATCTTTAAAGTTCCTTTCCAACCCAAACCCTTCTAAGTTTGTCTGATGACCAGGCTGACTCCACATGTCCAAAATATGGGATGTCCCATGAGTGCTCTGAGTCACCAAAAGCTCTGCCTCCTTAGCCTGGCTAAACACAAGCTTCATCTGCCAAATTAACTAAGACTGGCTTAGTTAAATCAGAACCAATTCCTTTACATTCAACACAGAGGACCCTGCTCTGACGAAGCGTGAAGACAATGGCCAGGTCCTAAAATCTATAATCTCCAGGGCTTCTCATGCTCCCAGTGCCACCCCTTGAGAAATGAAACCATAGGACTCAGCTCAATCCATTCCTGAGGTTTCGAGATTGGATGTGGAAGCCTTTTTCCACCTTAGGAGACCAGAGTGGTTTATAGAGCAGCTCAGGGTGGTTTTGCTGCTCGGCTGACTCTCCAGCAGCCAGGGCTTCCAGTGCAGATGTCACCACCAGAGGTGACCCTCACAAAGTGACAGCAGAATCCTGACATCCCTTGTGCCATGCTCCAAGCTCCACCATCCAGGCTTTTCCCTTTGCATCCATCCTCCTGATGCTCCCAGGAAGGGGATTAATCATTCTGGGCCTCGTTTTTCCACTGGGGGTGAGTCAAGCAGAGGTGGCTGAAGGGACTTGGACAGGTCCTCAGGACAGTGCCAGGAGGAGCAAGCAGGGAAGAGGCAGCAGTGAGACACCAGTGCAAAGCAGGGATTCACTCAGGCCAGCGAGGCAACGGAAAATTTCCTGCCCTTGAAGAAAATAGGGAAGGTCAGAAACATTTTATTTATTGGGGGAAAAAAATTCCATCAAACATTCCCTCTAGCTCCATCCCGGTCCTTAGAAAATATCTGCCAGGATATTCAGTGATTAAATTGATTAGATTATTGATCCACTGCCTGCTAAAAATAATAAATACTGGTTGTATAGCACAATTGTCCTGACCCTTGACCCTGCACCAACCTTTCCCTGTTCCACAAGGGATAATTATCCCCTTCCCTCTCCCTAAGGAGCTGCTGACCTTATCCCCTCTTCCTTGCTTACACATCCTGCCTAACACACCTTCCTGCTCCTCAAATATCAACTCTGCAGACAATTTACATCATTCAGTTACGCTCAGAACAGTTTTTCCCCCACAAGTTCTTGGTTTGTTACTCATCCCAGACCTGCAGAAGGGCTTCCCTGTCTCCAAACTTTCCTGTTCTCCTCCTCTGACACCAAATTAATAGAAAACAATCAAAAGTCTTTATCCATACAGTTCTTTCCTAGCTAAACCAGGGAATTTCCACCTGAAATGAGATGGATTTTAAGCCCTGTACCTGTATTTTAAACCTGTACCCACTGTCTGTTGAAGGAAATAAATTATGGTGGTCTTGTTTCACTGGATGCTCTGTGGTAAAGACAAGAAATCATTTTCTCTCTCAGTTTCATGGTGAGGAACAAAGAACCTCTGACTTTTTTTTGGCTGTTAATTGTTTCCAGAGCAAGACATGTCTCTGGAACAGGCTGTGGAATTATGCAGCAAGGTACAGCAGTGTGTGCAAAGGACATTCCCAAATGTTTCCTGAGGACACCAGTTCTTGGCACGGCTTCTCCAAGTCATGATCCTGCATTCAACAGAGCAACTTCAACCAGCTGGGTAAGACAGGGAAAGGCTTTGAAAGACAGGGAAAGGCTTCCCCCTTGGAAACAGGGAAGGTCCTGATGATTGAGAGCTGACAATTGGGTTTGAAATTATCAAATTTCATGTTCTAGCTGGGTCAGAGCTGGGACAGAGCTGGGACAGAGACTGGGCAGAGCTGGGACAGAGCTGGGACAGAGCGGCTTCTCTGCTGCTGGGTGCAGTGAGAGAGAAGCTCTGCTGTGATCCTGATGCCTTGTGCAGGCTGACCCAGAGCAGAGACTGGACAGGGCTAAAGAATAAAGCAGGGATTGATTCCAAGGATCTCCTCCATGGATGCACCTTGGGCAGCACCAGAGCCCAGCCAGGGCTGCACCCAAGATGACCCAAAATGGCCCCAAAATGCACGAGTGCTCCCGGGGTCTCTCCCTGGGATCAGCTCTGCTCCATTTGCATCTTGCAGTTCATTGTCCCAGCCCAGCTTTAGCCCAGGCACTCCCACCCTGCTTGTTTTTCTCTCTCCAGCCCACGGGGTTTGTGCTCCTGGGCTGAGATTGGGATCATTTGTCCTTGGTGCCCAGCTGGAGCAGGAATTGTTTTGTCTCCCTGCTCTGTGCACAGAGCTCACCATGCCCTGATGTGAAGCTCAGCCCCACACACTAAAGCAGCACAGAATCTGAAAATATAAAAGCTGAAACCTGAGGGATCATGGAATCCTCCCACCAGCGTGTGCAGCTGTGAGCTCCCCTGGAATGTGTTCAAGGATGACATTCCAAGATTTCTCTGCCCAAAATGAGGTGTCCAGCACTTCTGTGCCTGCTCTCCTTAAGCCAGGAGTGCTGATTTCTGACATCACCCCACAAGAATGATGCAGGCAGGTTGGCCTGGCCCACACAATCCTGTGTGGGATTGGTAATTCCAGCTTCCATTGCATTTGCTGCAGAAAATCCAGACCTTCACTGTTAGGATGATAAAATTCCTTTGGGACTTCCAGTGGTGGCACAGCAGGTCAGGACATGAGATAGGACAAGGAGAAATGGCTTCAAAAGGTGCCAGATGAGGAAATTGGTCACTGGAAGTCTGGCCAAGCCTTGGAAGAGGCTCTGCAGGGAAGTGATGCAGGAATTTCCCTAGAAGTATTCAAAAGATGATTGGATGTGGCATTTCATGATAGGATTTGGTGGGATTGGTTTGAAGGCTGGATTTGGTGATCCTGGAGGTCTTTTCCAACCTGAATTATTTTATGGTTTCATGGCTTTTGGACCCTGAAGTGTTTGCAGGCCTCCAGGAAAACAGACAGGTGTTTGTTAGGCTGGGTGTCCCCCCTGGAGCTGGAATTGGAAGGATTTCAGGACCTCTATTCCCACCTGCCTTTCACACAGTGGACCAAAGCACTCCTGCAGGATCACCCAATTCTGCCCAGTTTAACCAGTTTTTAATCAGTTTGGATTAAATCCAAATTTACCCCTTTGCTTTCTCTACTCCACAGTTACCTCCAGGGAAAAAAATGTGGTATTTAATGTCATGGAAAAATAAATTTGTCTCTGTGAAATACAAAATTCCCCAGCCTGCTTTGAACAATAAATTCAGCTCTAATCCTTGAATTTTAAACATTGACAAAAAGACAAAAGTGCCACTCTGCCTCGTCTCCAAAATAAAGCCAACTCAGCCTCACAATTTCTGAAGAATGTTTGTACTCTCTGGTCTTAAAAAATTTGGTGAAGGAGACTTCAACCTTGTTCTCATAAATCAGCTGCAAAACATAGAAAATAAGTAAAAAAAAGTATCTTCTTGGAGATGATTTTTTTGAGGGTTTGGTTATTTAATTTTTGTTTGTTTGTTCTTTTAGTCTTTTGTGTTGAAATTTTTGCCTCAAATCTCCCGCATCTTCCTTATTTTAATTTAATGTCATCACTTTTTACCCTGGCTGTGATAGAAACAAAGGGATATTCCCTTTCTTTTTGGGTGGATACTTCCACTCTCATTTTAATACACTGGGTTCAGGAAATGCAAAAACTAGAAATGAAGGAATATTATAGGAGAATCAATTCTGCAGGATTTGTAAAGATTTCCCAACTGGTAGAAATTCTCCCTGCAGGTGTCTCACACCCATTTTTATCAAATAAAATCAGAGGAATGAGCAACCTTTGCTTTTTGTCACATCAGCATCACAGGGTGACACTTCTTTGGCAAAAAAAATTCCTCTCAGAGAAAAAAAAGTCAGATTCAGCAACACTGAAGCAAGTTATGAGTTTCTTGGTTTTAGCAAAAAACTCATTAAGTCTGTGAGTAGTTTAAAGGAAACTGAGGTTATCCTGACCCTGATGGTTTTAATGTAAACTCCTGAGAAATTGGGGGTTATTTTCAAAACTGGTTTTTAATCTTGGGTTTGGGCTTGAAAAAGGAATTATTTAAAAATATTGAAATTCAAACACTGAAGCAAAATTCATCATTTCTCTGCAAGAGAAGAGAGTCTGAACTCACTTTCATCTCTCTTTTTCCAAATTATCAATAAATTAAAGAGGAGAAACTTGAGACTCAAAAACTCTTGGCCTTTTTATTTTAAATTATTATTTTTATATAATTCCCACTCTAAAAGCTGTGGGCTGCTCTTTTTCAAGGAAGACAAGTCTGGATGAGGGAAGAAATGCAGTGGTCCCAGTGCTAACCGTGGCTGGCATCTTCTCCCTGATGGCAGAGGAAAGTGCTGTGCACTCACAGGGATTTGGGTGGCTGTGAAGAATTCCAGGAGGAAATTAAAAGGAAAAAAAAGGAAGGAGACCTGGGAAAGCCCCGTGCTCTCTATCAAAAGCAACACTCATGTTTAATGTCTAAGGACGTAAATTTTTTATTATTATAACCAGTCCTCGTTAAATCAGTCAACAAGCTCAGAGAACAAGGAAATTAATTACAGCCTCTGCCAACGTTTAAAGCAAAAGCCTGGGAAATTCTTGGAGTGGTTTGGGACTCCTTTCTTCCTTCTGCTCCTCTGTTGAACCCAGAGGGGATTCCCAAAATCCGCTCTGGGCTGTGAGAAGCAAAGTGCTTCCTAGGGGAAGGCAGGAGTTCCAGCAGGGAGAGGAGGAGCTGCTCAGGAAGAGGGGGTTTAGCAGGGTGCAGTCTTTCCACATCCCTGGGATTTAGGGTTTCCCAGATTTTCAGCACTGACCCACTAGATCAGCCTTAAACCTGGACTGCCACAGGTGGTAGAACTGAAAATAACTGGAAATGGATGAAACCAGTGTCTTGTTCAGCTGTGGCTCTTTTCTCCACGTTGCTTCTGTGTGTCCTCAATCCCAGCTTTTTCCTGCTGCCACGAAAACTGGGACAAGGCCTGACCTGTTTGGTTTATCGAGTCATTTTGGCCAAGAAGGGTGGGTTCCATCAACAGGAAGGTGCTGTTGGCACAGCTCAAAAGTGACGTCTCCCACATGCTCATTCCCCCCTGAGCACAAATCCACAGCTCTCTGCTGCTTCACAGCTCCAGATCCCAAAGGATCCACAGAATCCTGGAATGGTTTGGTCTGGAAGGGACCTTAAACATCATCCATTTCCATAGGAAAGGAACCTTCCTCTATCCCAGGTTTCACCTTTTCTCCATTGAATCTTAGGGATTTATTGAGGATTTATTATCTTGTGGTCACTGGTTTGCTCTTCCTCTTCTTGTTCCACATATTCCCAGATGTCCTCATCTTTTATATTTCAGTGTCCATGTCATTCACATTACATTTTCTCCACTTTTCTCCTATTTTTAGCCAGTTTTTAGCAAGTCCCAATAAGTGAAAGAACTATCAGAGAGGACATTTCCTTTATGAGGAATCACTCCTGTAAAATCTGCACGGTTGGGAGGCACAGGGGAGTTGTAGCTCCTCATTTGGGATTTAGCCAAGAACTGTGCACAGTCTGGATGTCCTGAATCCCTCCCAGCTCAGGGCTGGTGTTCTCCAGTTCCAAAGATGCTGAGGAACCAAATGAGACCTAAAAAGCAAAGGAAGTGGAAATAAACCCTGTGAAATACAAACCCTACAAAGCAGGGAGAAAACCCTGTTTGGCAGGTGGGAAAGGAGACATGGAGCAGGGAAGGGAAGGAGAGAAGGGTCTCCTTTCCATCCATCTGCTCTGTCTTTCATTGCACAACTTGATTTGATTTATGGCTCTGTGAGGCACTAATTCTGCAGTGTTGACACCTGAGAAATTCTGGGAAGAACCACTTCCACCAGAGACAAATGGATTCAGTTTTCTCTGGCACAGCTGAGCAACATTCCCAGGGCAGAGTAGCTGCTTGGGGGCTGCAGCTTTTCTTTGGGGCTCAAGTCCCAGCTGTGGGCTCGGATCCACATTTTATTCTCCCCCACTCTGGTGGGTTAAGCTTTCAGATGAAGACATCTGGATTTGGTTGCCAGGTGAGCCTCAGCTCTCTGTGCACACGGTGGGGATCCAAGGCTTGATTCCATTGCCACACAGAGTCATTCAGAGCTGTCTGAGAGTCCTTGGGATATTGAGAACATCTGCACAGGTTGGGAGATGTGACCAAGGACCTACTCGTGTCCTTCTGCAGCACCAGTTGGGGGCAAGTTACTCCAGGGCATCTCAGAGGCTTCTCAGTGTCTGTATTTCATAGAATCATGGAATATTCTCATTTGGTGTCTTACTTCTGGCCCTGCACAACCTCAACAATCCCCCCCTATGCCTGGGAGTGTTGTCCAAATGCTCCTGGAGCTCTAGCAGAAAATAAAATAGAAACCATTGCCAGAAGCTCAAATTTCTAAAAAATAATTCTAAAATTTCTAAAAGATTTATCTATGAGTGTTTCAACACAATTTTCTAAGAGCAGATGTAATAATGGTTCACTGAATGCAGCGACCTGGATGTGTGACTATCACACAACCTCTTCTGTGTTTCAGACCACACCACACAGTGCCAAATACTTCACCTAAACCCAAAAATAATCATTATATCAGTGCTTGTTCTTCACATTGTGCTGTCTTCTTTGGTCTCTTGTTTTCTATCAAACTCCTTTAATTGGTTTAGGGGACAGAGGTCTTGGTGACATCAGAGGCAAAAATAACCTTGTCCCATCACCACGTGGATTTTGCCACTCCCATGGGATGCTGTGAATCCTTTGAATTGCCACAGAGGGATGATGAACTGGCAGGGAAACGTGGATGTGAGCTTATGAGATAATGTTTAGGGAAAGCTGATGCTAAAGACTCCAGTGGTATCAGGTTACAGCAGCAGCATCAGCCACAGGCACTCCTGGAGACTCCATGCAGGGATTTTGGGAGAATTTTGTCCTTTGGAGGGACATTGGAGTGACCTGAGCTGCTGGAAGTGGCAGCACTTTTATTTAGGGAACAGAACTCGTTCATTTGAGAGGAACGTTCAAAGCCTGAGGACACCCTGCTCTCCTTGAGCTGCTCCCATGGTTCTGTGTCACATCTGCCAGCCTGTGCAGATGTTCCAGACACCCAGAGGGATCTCAAATGGCTCTGGAGACCTGAGATTCGGCAATCCAACCTTAAGTTTCTAATTAAAGTGTCTGGGTTTGGTTTTTTGCACAGCAGAGAGAAGCCATCCATCACTGCTGTCTGAAGCCCTCTGAGTGGCTCAGCCCCTGGAGGTCCCAGTTTCTCTCCCAGTCTGTGAGCAGGTGATGAGGACACGATCCAATTCCCTAAACACAGACATCCCATGCCATGGAGGATGTCTGGGAATTCACAAACAGTTGGCAGGTCCAACTCAGGCCCCTTGGGAAGTCAAAATCCTCCTGCAATGGCAGGTGGAGACCAGATGAGTTTGGGAAGACTGAAACACCGAAAGCCGAAACGCTAATTTAGGGAAATGCAGGATTTTTATGCCCATCCTGGTGAGGCTGAGCAGTTTTCCTGATCCTGATCCCCCTTCCTGGATGGATAAATGCTGTTACCTTCCCTGAAACGTCTCTGGGAGGAGAAGTTTGGGCAGGCACATGGCACACACAGCCAAGCTCTAAGGCACACCACAGACAGCTGAGGGATGAGATGCAGGAGGCTCTTCTGTGTGGGATTCCAACGAGGGTTTGTTGGGGTCCAACATCAAAGGGGTGCAGTGCCACCCTGGTTTTTAAGTTTTTCTGAGCCTTCTGATGTTTACATTCTTGTAGCGAACTTTCTCACGGGCTTTATGCAAATAACTCATTGTTCTGCATTCTTTCATGGAGGAGGAAAAATTTTACAGACTGTTGGTCTGTCCAGTGTCATTGGAGAGGTGGCACTGTCATCCTCCAATCCACTGTCATTTTCGGAAATCTATAACTGTTAGAGTCAAAAATTAAACGCTCTCTTTTTTACCTTGGAAAATCCAGTGTTCATATCATTTTATTTTGTGTCCCAGAGCAACAGTCCAGGGACAGAAGATGGGATACAGTGGAGGGTCCAGGGTATAAGTATGGGAAAGAATTCACAGAATTCCCAGAATGACTAGGTTGGAAGAAACCTTCAAGATCATCCAGTCCAACCCAGCCCCAACAGCTCAACTCAACCCTGGCACCCAGTGCCACATCCAGGCTTTGTCAAACACACCCACGGATGGGGACTCCACCACCTCCCTGGGCAGCCATTCCAGAACTTTATCACTCTTTCTGGGCAAAACTTTCTCCTGACATCCAACCTGCGTTTCCCTTGGCGCAGAGGGGGTGGAGCAGGGCATCAGGGCCAATGGTTTGAGGGCACAGGGGCGGTGCAAAGGGCAGGAGCCAATAGGAAATGCCAGGGTGGATGGGCAGGGTTGCACAAACCAATGGGGTAACTGGGAAGGGAGAACTTTCTATATCATGAATGTATAAGGGTGAAAAGGGCAGGGAAGGCCAATGGACCAATAGGGAAGACTGAAGTCGGGTAAATTGACATAGGGCCTACACCTAAAATGAAAATACAGAGCCGGGAGAAGCACTGAAATTAAAAGCCTTCTGATAGCAATTTAATTTTTCAATTTTTTTCCTCCATGGCAAAGCTAAAATTTAGTCCTGTTTTTCATATCAAGCCTGTGTGGAGGTTTTGTTTTTCTGTGTATTCCATCATGCAGCAGGTTATGTGCTTACAAGAAGTTCATGTTAAAAGGCCATAAAAATGAAAAATTAGAGTTTTCTTCACAAAAAAAAAAAAAAAAAAAGGCAAAAAAAAAGGAAAGAAAGAATGATTTAGCAGAGGATAATTTGGCTTCTCCTTAAGGCCTGACTTCTGCATTGATTTGTATTTGAATTTTGCACAGGAGTTATGCAACTCCCTGGACAGTGCTTAGAGCTTAAAGGATGAGGTGGTGACAAATGCTGGGAATGACATGGGAGGAAAAAATGGATTTTGCTACGTGAGCCATCAGGTTTGAGAGCAATCCGTTTTGGGAAGGACTGACGCAGACAGGAATGACCATCTCACATTCTGCTTTATGTCCCCGTGGAAGTGTGGCCCACAGATTGCCCAGAAAAAGGAGGAGAAGGGAGAAATCCAAATTATTGCTGACGTCTCCTCCAAAAATGTGAGATCTCAGACTAATTGTGGCCAGATGTTGTAGTAGGGAATAAGAGGGAAAATCTGGTTTAGTCTCACTGAAGGTAGCAAAATGTGGAAGAGTTTCACATCAGCTGCAGCTGAGGGGGAAAACCAAGTTTTTTCCAGAAACTGTGGGATAATGAGAATGAACGCGTGGATTTTGGAAGTTCAGTCCTGCTAAAGGACTCAAGGCTCTTGACCTGAATAAATTAAATAAATGTTACCTGAACTTTCCAGGAATACTGAGATGAAAATTAACTTTTTTAGGCTGGAGAGTTAAGTGTTTTTTCTTTTTTTTCTCTTCTATTGAAGTTGGTAACACTTTTTCATGGAAATGAGGCTTGGTTTGTTTGTGTATTGAAGAAAAAAATCATAATTTAATTGTCCTTAGTTAAGAGAAGGATAATTATCAACCAAAACTTGGCAATATAGTATATCTGTGAATGATCTGGCTTTCAAATGGCTTGTCCCAGCATAATTCAGGCTTGATCCCATCATATTTCCCTCAGACCCAATTTTTAGGCTCTTGTGACACAAATATTGTTGTCTGAACCGTGTGTCTAAGGCAGCTCAGAAAGAAATTGTCTGTATTTCTGTCCCTGATATAAAAGATCATCACCACTCTGAGACAGACTCATCCAAATCCAAGATATTTCCATGACTATTGACCAATATCAGCCATTTAGGCTCCCAAATCCCTTACACTCCATCCAAATAATATCACCCTGATGGTGTTGTTATGGCACATTCCTAATATCCTGTGTAGAATTCCCACTTGAGATGGTCCAACATTCACTCTCCCAGGTTTCAGCCACCAGGTCATTTTACTCCTCCAAAACCACCATCAGAAGAGGCTCATTCCTTAAACCCAGATTTAATTTGGACTTAACTCTCAGCACATCCCAAATCCATGCCTGGTTTGTGTCCCAGCGGAGGTTGGCAGCTGTATTTTAGTCCTGACTCTGCACAGGTCTTGTGTTAGTGGAGAAAGACTCCTCAATGTAATCCCAGGATTATCTGTCTCTGTCTGGGCATCCACAGGAAGTTTTTTCCACCAGTGGATCTATTCCCTCATCCAGCTGTGATCCAAAGACTCCAGCTGGATTTATATCCCAATTTTTAGAGCTTGGATGGTTCTCCAGAGTTAACAAGGCTGGTCAAAGTGTAGGAGCAAAGCCTACCAAGGCTCAGGACCGAGGTTTGCAGAGACTAAGCCTAATCTGAGCTCCTGGCTGGGTGAAAGCAAAGTTTCACTTTAAGCCAGCTTTATTCCAGTGCCCTTTTTACTCTTGCTGTGTTTTCATTATTGAGGGGAGGTTAATGAGGGTGAGAGAGATAAGAGTGACTCAAAAGAAGTTTAAGATAAGGAAGTTCAGAAGACCACAAACATCAAACTGATTTAGCACTCGATTCCAGCTTTACCTCACCCAGCTTGTGCAGTGCAATTCCCTTTCAACAAAGTGCCATAAAGCAATTGGGATTTATGGTCCTTTGGCAAAGACACGCCATCGTTTCCATGAAGTGCTGCAGATGGCCTGACCAAAGAAACTTCTGGAGCCAGTGTCCAGTGGCTTCCACGTTCCAGGGATGCTTTAAAGCCCTGTGGTGTTTGTAATTCTCCACAAGCCTCAACACTAAGCTGTGATCACGGCAAAACTGTCCCAAACACTTCAGATGTCACTCAGGAGTCGCAGGATGGATCCAAACCAGCGTGAGCAACCGGCTGAGGGATGGAATTCTCAGCTCTGCATCCAGGGATTCCAAAATCAGAAGGATGTGGAGTTGCTGGAGCAAGTCCAGAGGAGACCACAGAGATGTTCCAAGGGCTAGAGCCCCTCAGATATGGAGCCAGGCTGGGAGAGCTGGGAATTTTCGTTCACCTGGAGAGGAGAAGGCTCCAGGCCTTCCAGGGCCTAAAGGGGCTCCAGGAGAGGGAGAGAGACTGGGGACAAGGGATGGAGGGACAGGATCCAGGGAATGACTCCCACTGCCGGAGGGCAGGGATGGATGGGAGATTGGGAAGCAATTGGTCCCTCTGAAGGTGCTGAGGGCCTGGAAAGCATTCCCAGAGCAGCTGTGGCTGTCCCTGGATCCCTGGAATGTCCAAGGCCAGGTTGGACTGGGCTTGGAGCGACCTGGGACAGTGGGAGGTTTCTCTGCCCATGGCAGGGGTGGAATGAGATGATCTCTAAGGTCAGAACCCGGAATTCCCTGTATTGAGCAGAAGGGATTGATGCCATGTTCATCCTGATGGCCCAGGGGGGGTGTAGTTCTGCATTCTAGTCTCAGAGACCTCTCCAAATCCTCATAGAAGACTTGAAATTTAACTTTTTTACTTCCTGGGTTTGACCCCTCTGATCGTAAAGTCAGGCCAGTAACGGAGCAGATGTTGGGAAGGGAAAACAGTGAGGACTGGTGGTGCTGGGACAATCATGGAAAAGTGTTTGTGATGGATGAGTTGGAGAAATTGTCATTCACATCTTGAGATCTGTGACAAAGGTCATGGAAGCAGAAAAAAAAAATCCTTCAAATGTGATGCTGCAACTTCTGTGGGGCAACTGATACTGTAGGAAGTATTTGCCTGGGTCTGTTCATGGAACCATGGAATCATGGAATGGTTTGGATTGGAAAGGACCTTCAAGGTCATCTCATTCCACCCCCTGCCATGGGCAGGGACACCTTCCACCATCCCAGGGTGATCCAAGCACCATCCAGCCTGGCCTAGGACACTTCCAGGGATCCAGGGGCAGCCACAGCTTCTCTGGGCACCCTGTGCCAGGGCCTCCCCACCCTCACAGAGAAAAATTCCTTCCATTTATCCAATTTAAACTTTTAAATCGTTTTAAATTTATAGCAAATAATTTATATTTATGAGATTATCTCCACTTCCCGAATCTCCATCCCTCAAGAGTGAGAAAAAGGAGATCTAAATATTGGAACCTCAGGCTCCAAGCATAAATCTGCCTAAATCTGTAGGAATCCTGATGAAACAGATCCATGAGTTATCCAGAACATTCTTCACTTCAACAACTCATCCTTGTCCTGAAAACTTCCTCCAGAAATGGGAAGAAAAAGCAAAAGTCACGTCTTGCTCTCTGAATTTATTATCAGAGTGGAGTTTATGGGGTGCTTTGGGCATTCCAGAGCCTTTTCCCTTTCCAGAGATTTTGTAAATGACAGGAAAAAATGTCAAAGCCCTTTTCAGCCCGAAATTTGCAGCCAGGTGAAAGTTCCCTCTTCTTGCTTATCCAGAAATGGATTAATTGTGATAAAAGGTGCAGTACCAATGATAAGCAGAACAAAGCTGACTCAGCAGTTTTGCTGGTTTGGGTGTTTCACCCTTGGAAAGAGAATCCCAACCTTGGAACAGCTGAGGGAGAACCACATTGTGGGGCTTTTCCAGGGAAGACCTTTCCTGTCTTTGCTTCAACCTTTTCTTTCTGAATTCCATGGAAGAGAAGGACGAAAAGCAAACTCCAAGAGCTGTGAAGCTATTGGGAAAGGCCGTAAAATGTGGAACGTTTTACAACAAGCCATAATTCTTTTTTTTTTTTTTCCCTCAGGCATTATCTCCACTCCAGGTTATTTTATGGCTTTCTTTGTGCTTCTGGTAAGGAAAGTTGAGCACTTGGATCAGCCAAGTCAGGACATGTTAAAGGACACTGTGGTACTTTGCCCACTGCTTTGAAAGCCAGTGAATCACCTGGCTGGTGACATTCCCAGCTTTCCCTTAGAAAATAGGGAGGATTCCTTCTGCACATTTTCCTCTTCTCCTGGAAATTCCAATTTTAAGATGCTCTCCAACAGTTTTTTATTCTCTTTAGGAAGAATTTCTTTTAAAAGTATTTAAATATGTTTTAATCTGATTTTCCTCATTAATTTTAAGGAGAGGCTTGGTTGGCCTAACTCGGAATTTAGGCCTCTCCACCTGGATTTGTAAAAGCTGATTCCTACTTAACCACTCAAAATTTCTACGTTAAACATAAGAAATTAGGGAATACATTGAAAATAGGAGCAATCAGGGTGTGCAGCTTTCAGTTCCTGGATGCTCTCCCAAATTTAGAAGCTGCAGAGGGCACTGGGTCCAACCAGGCACATGAAAATCTAAAATCCTAAATCATGAGCATAAATACTCTTAAAAAATATTAAATCATGAGAATAAACCAGCCTTGGCTCCCTTTTTCCAACTGAAAGTCAGGAAAACTTGGAAGTAGAGTGGCAATTTCATTATTTACTTCAAGGAAGAGACTCTCAAGAGCATTTTTATTCCATGGTCCCCATTATATTAATTGATAATTAACAATGAGAAAATGCATTTGAACAAAGAAATTTTTTTAAAAAATCCCCCAAACCCAAACAAATAAAAACTCTAAATCTCACTGATGACTTTCATTTGGGAAATTCTTAAGCAGTGTGGTTGATATTTTCTTTTTGTGAGTCAATTTTCTTCCTCCCTACGCCTTGTTCACCTCTTGGCTTTGTGAGGCCGAAGAATTTGATGACAAATTATGGAGAAAACCATAAATGGAAGAAATTGGGAATTGCAGCAAAATGATCCCATCCCTCTGAAATTTCCAGTCCTGTCCAAAGTGACTGGTAAGTGGATAAAGTCTTGTCCTTTAGGAAAAAAGAAGTCAAGGGATAAATGCTCCAAGATATTTGAACACCTCTTGAATTGCCATTCAGGCTCTGGATAAGACTGAGGAATTTGGTGGAGAAAAAAGTCAAATAAGCAGCTGAAAATCAAAATGAATAAAATAGAAATTGGCCACTTTAATTCTGCCAAAATATAGAAAATGTAACTGCGTTTGTGAGTGATTTGACATCTCCATCTTGCATTCATATTCTTTAAAAGAGCAGCTCAGTGGCTTTATTTTAAATTAAATATTTAATTTTAATATAACTGAGAACAGAATCCAGTTTTTAGATGATAATGATGCCTGGGATCAGTGAAAAAGATCACAAAAATTGTTGCTAGGGATATAAACTCCAGGGATTTTGATTTCCAAGCCCATTAATGTGCCCAGGGAGCATCAAATTTTGTTTCACCTTCCACTTCTTTCCACGGGATTCTCTCCTAGGGAATTCCAAAATAACAGCAGATTGAGGTTTCCCTTAATCCCTATGGATATGTAAAAAATCTTTCACTAACAAAACAGATGCTGGGTAATTACTTCTAATTAAAGCCCACTTTTGTCTTCCTATTTACTCTACTCACCAATAATTTCAAAATTCAAGAGAAAAAGTTTCTGTTGTTACCCCCCAAAAAATGTACTCTTAAATTCAGTGTAAATTTGTCTTTTCTCTTAAGATGTTTTTGCAATGTTTCGTTGAAAATTCTGGAGGTTTTTAACTTAAATCTGATCCTTCTTCAGGTCACAACCAAGATCTAAATTTAGAACTAATTTTAAGCGTCTCCACTTTGGATTTTTTCTGCAGCAGTGCCTCAGTCCAGTACTTAAATTGTAAATTCCTTCAAAATCCCAGCAAAAGCAGACAACAGCTCATTTTTCCTTCGGAATATGAAGGCAATCCATCTTTTGTAAACCCTTAAATGCTGAATTTCAGCTGTTCCTTTGCTTCTTTTATATTTTGCTGTGTGTGGCCACTTCCATATTTACAGCCAGATTTACAAGGTGAAATGGAGGCCGTGGAATAAATGGTCTAAATCACTGCAAAGCTCTGTAAAAAAGGTCCCCCACAAACCCATAAAAATGATGCATCTGCCTGGGATATTCCAGGGCCTTTTCCATGCAGGCAAACTGAGCTTTTGTCCAGCAATAATTCCTGCAAACCTCGCTCATAAATATGCATTAATCAGTGGTGAGAGCTGCTCAAGTGGATCATAATTTTCCAGCTGAAGTTGCCTTTGTTGATGCTGTTTCAGTTTGGGTACCTGACGGTGAATTATTTCTAGGGATGCAAAGGAATTGCCTCCCAGGGAAAGATAATTCCTGGGATTAAAGCCCTTTGGAGAGGACACACTGCAGGTGAGCTGGCATCTGAATTCCTCCTGGTGCAGACTCAGCAGATTTGGGTAAAATTCCCTGGGCAGTGATAAGATAAATCAGGTTAAAAAATAAGAATTTGCCTCGTACCAAACCCATCTGGTGGATGAAAAAGAATTGAGTAAGAATGATTCCCAGATGAAAGGAGGATAGAGATAATTAATAACAGAGATACTGCCTTGATTAGTAATTCTGTTTATCGTGTTCCCAATGCAAAGAGCCAACCACAATCATCCTTCCCAGTCTGGCGTTCAGGCTGAAGGCTCAGACGTGGAGGTCTAAAGACACGAAGAGGGAGATTTATCTTGCCAAACTTTATCAAAATTTTATCATGTTCCATGGGATATTGGCCTGTAATTCACCTGTAATCACTAGGGAGAGATAGGCTCCTGGAAGGCTTGGAAAGTAGGGAAGGAAGCATTGGAAAAGAATTCAGCAGAAGAAAGGGCAGGGGCTTTAAATAAATATTTAGATATTTTCTTTTCCTAGATCAATGATCCATTTTTAGTGACAGGCAGAACAGGAATTTGTTGTGCCTTACAGAGTCAAATCTGTTACTGGAAGCAATCTGGACATGGAAGGATGGCTGGGAATATTAAAATTCCATTTTGGGATATATTTAATATGTTTAAAATAGAAAGCTAAGAAAAAAAAAAGGGGGGGGGAGGGGGCTAAAAAAAAATCTAAAATTTATTATAAGACAGTAATTTTCTCTTTAAAATTGGTGTTTGGGTCCAGATTTTTCATTTCAATTGAATATGTTGGATTTGCAGTACAGAAAAGGACAGAACAGAATGGATTCCCCCTTGCTGAGGAGCCCTCACAATTCTAAATACAGATGTACATTGGTTTATTCAAAAGAAAATCACATTTTAGGAGGTACCACGGGGTAAAAAATCATCTAATCCCATGGACAGGGACACCTCTCATTATCCCAGGGTGCTCCAACCTGGCCTTGGACACTTCCAGGGATCCAGGGACAGCCACAGCTGCTCTGGGAATTCCATTCCAGGGCCTTACCAACTTCCAGGGAAGATTTTCTTCTCAATATCTCATCTAAATCTTCTCTTTTCCACCTTAAAGCCATTCCCCCTTGTCCTGTCAACTCCAAATAATCTCTCTCCATCTTTATTGTGAGTTACCTTCAGCTACTGAAGGCAAAAATTAGGGGCAAAATCTCAGTTCCCTTAAATAATGTTGAAATACGTGGAATTACCTTTTGGAGGTTTCTGTCTTTACCCAGAACTCCTCCACTTGGATTAATTTCGAATTAAAGATGTTCTTTAAGCTTTAGAGGCATGAATTAAGTGAGAGGAGTCCAGAGTGTGTTTATGGTTTATCTTTTTGGGGTTTTTTAGTGCAATAAGGTGTCAGATATAGTCCAGAGCATGAAGAATTGAAATCCTGATCTAATTTAAAGACCAGCAAAGGGACCATGTGTGGTTTTTTCCACACTTACTCCGAGTTTGTGCCAGATGGTGCCACAACAAATGTGAAGAGAGAGAAAAGGGCCCTGGAAATATGAATTCAGGCTGCTGTGACACAAATCTAAATGTCAGGAATTGGGCATTATGGAAGTCAGGAAAAACCGGGATGAGTCAATCCCCGAGGTGAAAGAATTCAGCCAGATTAATCAATGGAATCCACAGAGACTGGAGTGCTCAGATTATTCCTATAACATAAAACCAGACATAAAATAAAAAAAAAAAAATGCAGGAACGTTTGAACGTTTATTGTGACTCAAAGAAAAGGTTAAATATGAGCCATGAGGAAATTATGACATTGTCTGTATTGCCAAACCTTGAAATTTTATTGCAAGTCTTAAACTTCTCAGTATCTGGATTTTAAAGCTTTATATCTGGGTGATTCTATGGAACTTGTGATCTTTCCTGGATAGTTTTGTTACAAAAAAGCAAAGGCCAACATTTCACAAAAGCGATGACCCAAAAAAAAATAGAGTAACCACGTTGCTAAACAAAATTAAATGTGACCATCCAGGAGGGGATTCTGGTACTTCAAAGTGGGCTTTCATGTGGAAATAATGCCAAAAATCTGGAGACCTCTCACAGAATATGGAGTGGAAAATATTTAATTTTGAGGCAATTTTTTAGACAGGTAGGACTTGCCCTCATTAGGAACAGCAGGTTAGAGCTGCTCTTGTAGGAGATATTCCTTTTAGGTGATGGTTTCCTTAATTCTCTGAATTTTTCCACGAAATGGTTCTGAATCTGCCCCAACTGATAACAGGGAAAACAACTCCCACGTCACAATTGTAGAATTTCAGAATATTTTGAGTTGGTGGAGACCTTAAAGCCCGTCTTGTTCCACCCCTGCCATGGCAGGGACACCTCCCACTGTCCCAGGCTGCTCCAGCCTGGTCTTGGGCACTTCCAGGGATCCAGGGGCAGCCACAGCTGCTCTGGGAATTCTGTCCCTGCCCCTCCCCACCCTCCCAGCCAGGAATTCCCAATTCCCAATCTCCCACCCAGCCCTGCCCTCTGGCAGTGGGAGCCATTCCCTGTGTCCTGTCCCTCCATCCCTTGTCCCCAGTCCCTCTCCAGCTCTCCTGGAGCCCCTTCAGGCTCTGGCAGGGCTCTGAGCTCTCCCTGGAGCCTTCTCCTCTCCAGGGGAACATTCCCAGCTCTCCCAGCCTGGCTGCAGCCCTTGGCACATCTCCATGGCCTCCTCTGGACTCACTCCAAGAGTTTCATGTCCTTTTGATGTTGGACTCCAGATCTGAACACGTCACTCCAGGTGGGATCTCTCAAGGGAGGAGCAGAGGGGAGCATTCACCTCCACAAACAAAAGAAAGGCAAAGCAACATCAACAGCATTGCAGCTACAGTAAAAGACCAAATGTAAAAACAATTGGCCGTTTTTTCATGGAAATCTGAGGATTTCTCATGGATTTCAAGGAATTCAGGGCCACCACTGGCTATAGGGATTGAGGAAACTTCTTTCTCCTGCCTGTAGATGGGGAAAATATATCAACATTGTGGTGGAAAAGACTCTTGTTTGGGCAATCCAGTGCTAGACACCATTCCAGAAGGAATCCTAGGCTAGGGCCTGACACCGACAACCATCACCGAATTTTCAGACAATCCATCTGTTTTAGTGCAGATTCAATGCAGGAATTTCCATTTTCATCCAGGATAAACCTCCCTCTGAATCCTGGTGATGGTTGCAAGTGGGAGATCTGAGTCACTTCTTGGCTCGCTCCGCTCTGAGGTCAGAAACAAAAGCAGAGTTGCCCTGGGAGAAGGTAATCTCTGATCTATGGGGATAAAATCTAGCCCCATTATTCTTAGTTTGTGGGCTTTGGGAGTTCAAGTTAAGTCCTTCAGCCTTTGGGATTTCACTGGAAAACAGGGATTGAGAGCTCAGCTCCGCTAGAGTTTCTCTACAGTAGGTTTAATGAGCTGAACTAACTTATAGAGAGGGCAGTGGGGAATGACTTCAAAGTGAGAGAGAGTGGATTTAGATGGGATATTGGGAAGGAATTGTCCCCTGTGAGGGTGGGCAAGCCCTGGCACAGGGTACCCAGAGCAGCTGTGGCTGTCCCTGGATCCCTGGAAGCATCCAAGGCCGGATTGGACAGGGCTTGGATCACCCTGGGACAGTGGAAGGTGTCCCTGCCATGGCAGGGGTGGCACTGGATGGGCTGTCAGGTCCCTTCCCAACCCAAACCATTCCATGGTTCCTTTTCATAAGCTTCCCCATGACAAGCACCCAGTTGCCTCCAGCTACATCTGGATGCTTTTTTCAAACCCTTCTGTGCATCCCCTGGGAAAATCAACCAGATCCTCAGGGAAAAAAATAACAAAACACCTGGACTTTGCCAGACTGTTTATCTGTGAGAGCAGCACAGCACCTGCTGGAGGTGGGCTCACTCTGGGTGCCCTCTGTGGCTCTGTGTGTTCACACCAGCAGGAAAAGACTTGAGGGGAGCATTGGGGAGCACTTTCCAAATAAAACTGTTCTTTCCAGAGCCCTGTCTGCTTCTCTTGCACAGCCAGACTCCAAACACCCAGGCACAGATGGCTGGCAAAGCTCAGACCAGCTGTGACCAACAGAGAGCTCTGGAAATCCTTGGCACAGGTGTAATTTTGGGGACATTTGGAGCAGGAACTACTCAATCAGGGCTCATTCACCTTAACTGAGGCTGGGAAAGTCTGTAGACATAATTAGTGAGGACTTTTTTAGGAGATTTGTTTGATTTGAGTCAAAGCAGTGCCCTCTCCTCATGCTCCCAGCTCAATGTCAGCCTGATTAATACTGTCAGTGGAGGAGATGAATTCAGGGAAAAGGTTTTCCTCTTGGCCTGGTGTGGGGCTGTGGTTCTTCCTCTGCAGTTTGCGTGGAAGTTTGGGCAGTCCCTGACAGCACCCAGCTGGCCACGCCATGTGATGTTGCTTCCCTTCTTGGTGGGTGGCTCCAAGCATCAGCCAGGGGTGGGATCAAGGCCTTGGAACACATGCCAAGGACTTATTTTAGCTGGGATGAGATCAGAGCAGTTCCCTTGGAAATGCTGGAGGAGCAGAGCATGGCTGTGATGTAACACAATCCCTCTTTATCAGCTTGAAGGATCCAAAACCCCTTGTCCCATGTCCCACCATCACAATGGCAAGCTGGCTTCCCTGCCCTCGGCAGAACCAGCTTTTCCCAGCTCCCTTCCCTCTTCACTTCCCAGCACCTTGTTGGCTACATTCAGCCTTCCCAGCTCACCCACCTTCCTCAGACCCCTCCATCGTCACCATCTCAGCATTATGCCCAACCCTTGGGTTATTGGGGTCATTTCACCCCAGAGAAATCCCTCAGGAGGAATGGTGTGGGCTTGGGTCACCCCTGCATGGCTCTCTGGACTCCTTTAGGACACAGATCACAGAATCACAGAATCACAGAATGATGAGATTGGAAGAGACCTCCAAGAAGATCGAGTCCAACCTCTGCCCTAACGCCTCAACCAGACCATAGCACCAAGTGCCATGTCCAGGCTTTTTTTAATCACATCCAGAGATGGTGATTCTACCACCTCCCTGGGAAGAGCATTCCAGTACTTTATTATTCTTTTGGTGAAAATCTTTTCCTAATATCCAACCTATAACTTCCCTGACGTAGCTGGAGACTGTGTCCTCTGGCTCTGTCAGAGACCGACCCCACCTGTCTGCAGCCTCCCTTCAGAAGGTGTAGAGAGCAATAAGGTCACCTCTGAGCCTTCTCTTCTCCAGGCTAAACAGCCCCAGCTCCTTCAAACATTCCTCTCAGGGTTTGTGTTCCCAGCCCCTCTCCAGCCTCGTTGCCTCCTCTGGATGTGCTCAAGCATCTCAATGTCCTTCCTAAACTGAGGGCCCGGAGCTGGACACAGCACTCAAGATGCAGTCTCACCAGATGGAGTTCTGAGTGTTTGACACCAGCCTTGCAGAGCAGCAAATGGAGTCCAGAGTGGAATTCCAAACCCTCAGCAGATTTGCAGAGGACACAGAGCTGAGTGATGCTGTTGGCATTCCCAAAGGACAGGATGCCGTCCTGCATCCTCTGTGCCAGAACTAGTGGGAAAGTGGTCCATGGGCATCCCTGGTCTGATGGTCCTGTATTCCTTGAAATCCACCAGGAACCCTCAGACTTCCATGAAAAAATGGGCATTTTGCTTTTATATGTGATCTTCATGTTGCTGCGATACTGTTGATGCTGCTCTGCCTTTCTGAGGTGTCACCTTTGCTCGTGGAGGTTTAACAGGACCAAGTGCAAGGTGGGGTCAGGATAACCCCGGGATCAACCCAGGCTGGGGATGAAGGGATGGAGAGCAGCCCTGGGAGAAGGACCTGGGGGTGCTGCTGGGTCAAAACTGGACATTCCCCGGCCCTGTGCACTGGGACCAGAAATCCAATTTATCCTGGGCTGATCCCCCAGCCTGGGCAGCAGGGAATTAGGGAATCCTGCCCCTGTGCCCCTGTGCTCAGGTGAGGCCCCACCTGCAGAGCTGCCCCAGCCCTGGATCCAGCACGGAAAGGAGCTGGAGCTGCTGCAGAGAGCCCAGAGGAGGCACCAGGGGGATCCCAGGGATGGAGCAGCTCTGCTGGGAGGGAAGGCTGGGAGAGCTGGGAATGTTCACCTGGAGAGGAGAAGCTTTGGGGTGGAGATTCTCAGTTCAGTTAAAGAGAATTCTCCAAGGCTTCAGGCCTGGAAAACTTAGAGAAGAAAAATAAAACCAATTATTATCTCTCTTTCTGTTCATGTTGTTTATAGGTATGTACCTTCAGAGTGTGCTATTCATAGTTCACCCATAGTGTGAAAAGTTTTTACTTTAAAACCAATCAAATTTCACCTTAGTGATCGTGGTTATAAAAGGATGCTACCTCTTAATAAAAGATCTCTCTTTTTCACCTTCTAAACCATAAAATCATTTTGTCCATTCCTGACTCAACAACATCACCTTGGGATCACCTAACTGTGGCCTTCTAGGACCTGAAGGACTCAGCAGGAAAGATGGAGAGAAAATTTCCTAGGGATGGAGGGACAGGAAACAGGGAATGGCTTCCCACTGCCAGAGGGCAGGGATGGATGGGAGACTGGGAAGGAATTGTTCCCTGGCAGGGTGGGCAGGCCCTGGCACAGGGTGCCCAGAGCAGCTGTGGCTGCCCCTGGATCCCTGGCAGTGCCCAAGGCCAGGCTGGATGGGGCTGGGAGCACCCTGGGACAGTGGGAGGTGTCCCTGACATGGCAGGGTGGAACAAGAGGATCCTGAAGGTCCTTTCCAACCATGCTGTGGCTCTCTGGTTCTGTGATTTTAAATGAGATTTGATACCTGTCCCAGACAGTTCATTTGGATGCCATTCCCAAATCCAGTGCAATGCAGTTTAGCACTTTAATTTACATTCCTGGGAGAAACTCCTGGCAAAGCAGCTTGCTGTCACAGGAACAGTGATCTGCAACCAGTAATTCACTCTGAGAGGAAAATGAGAATCTTAACCAATGGAATTTTCCACGGATCCATCTCTCTGTGCAAAGCAAAATCCCAACATCACAAAATGACACGTCAAGGCTCTCCAGCTAATTGGCAGCAGCTTGTTCAAATGTGCTTGTTCAAACTGTCTTTTTTGACTGTCAGTCACTTGTGGAATTGGCTTTGGAGCAAATTCCATTTGTCCCCCCCTTGTGTCATCCCTGGCATCTCAGACTTCCAGCCCTCTGTGCCGTGGTTTCCCACTCTCCCAGCCCATCTAATTTAAGAGTAGCCCTGCTTGAAGATCTGATCCCCCAGTCAAGTCCTCCTGCATGCTTTGTTAATTAGGGATGGGTTTAGGAATGTTACATAAAGGAAAAGTCATGCTTAAAAATTGTATTTAATTGATGTCTGAGGAAGGAAATTCCTGGGGGTGAAGCCTGTTTTATTCTGTGAGGGCACCACCATCATTACAAAGTCTGTAGGCTCACATAACATCAACAGCAAAGTATTTTTCTTCCCCTCCAGATCTTGGAAAACACCACTCCAAAGGACTTATATCCATTAGCCAAGGATGTACAGCCTGTTCTCTGCTGGGTGGTTTGGGGACAGTTTTAAATTTCTCCTTTTAGTGGATCCATTTTTTTTGAAATTCAATAAATCTCATTGTTTGTGGGGTTCATCCCAAACTCACTCAGCCCATATTCCTGTGATTACATTCCTCCCTTCCACATTCCCATCTCTCCGTGCAGTTTTAAACACAGGATGAATTTCTTCATCACCAGGAGTGCATTCCAAGGTATTTTCTGTCCTCTGCAAACAGGGTAAACAAGTCCCAATTCTGCCAGCCAGTGAAATTTGGGGTAAATTTAGCAGTTTTTTGCCACTGAATATCCAGTAGTACCAGGAGTGGGCAGACAGGTGGAAGCATTGTTGACTTCTTGCTTTAGGTTTTGGATGCCGTGGGGATTTTTTTTTGGCATCATTTGGATCAAAACACCAAAGTCAGGTTGGTTCCAATCCTCTCCGGGAATGCCCGGATCTCCGTATGAGCTGAGCTTGGCTTATTAGTTCATACCTTGTCCCACTGGGGGCTCAGGCTTTCATCTCAGCTGCTCCACTTCCTCATTAGAGGGGGATTAATCAAATCCCATCGGCCAATGGAGCTGCGCTGCTGGCCCTGGGAAGTGGGAGCCCTTCAGAAGGGAGAATTTTAGGATCTGACTCCAGGTCAGAGGACTTGTTCCTTGAGCAAAAGTTGAGCAGAGCTGTGTGAAACTTGGCAGATCCAAATCTCAGAGGTTGTGCAAAGTTGAAAGAAGCATGAGAGGAAAAACTGAAAAATAAAAATTGGTGTTTGAACCTCTGGGTTTTCTCCAAGCTTCTGCCTTTGGGGAGCTCACAAAAAAGGCTTTTTTTGCTTTGAGTTGCACTTCCCAATCACAGATATGTTTTTGGAGGAAGGAACCTTCCTTCCCAGAGGTCAGCAAGTTTCCAGATGTGCCAGTGATTCCTGGGCAAACACCTGTCACCGACTCGTTCTATGAAAAATCCTTTCCTTAGGATTTTTCCCTCCTGAGAAGCTGAGAGGCCTCAGGAACAAAATGTAAAAAATTCTTATCTGCTGCTGTGGAATGCACCAGGTGATCTGGGATTGGTCTCTTGTGGTTGTTTCTAATTAATGGCCAATCCCAGTCCAGCTGTCCAGACTGTCTTGGTCAGAGACAAACGTTTGTTATTCATTCCTTTTCTATTCTTAGCCAGCCTTCTGATGAAATCCTTTCTTCTGCTCTTTTAGTATAGTTTTTAACATAATATATATAATAAAATAATAAACCAAGCCTTCTGAACATGGAGTCAACTTTCTTTTCTCTTCCCTCATCCTGGGACCCCTGTGAACAATGCAACAAACACCTTCATGCTTGTGCCTGAGCATCTGCAAAATGGGGCATAATTATTCTTTTTCAATTATTTTGATGCAAAGGCTTTCAAGCTTTAACTCGTATTTTGAACTGAACTGAGAAATCTGAAATTCTCAGCCATGGCACTGACAGATCACTATTTTAGAGTTAAATACGAAAATTTACACTGTGACCCAAAACCAATTTGAATTTTGCTCCATTTTCATTGTCAAATTTAGCCAAATTTAATTTGGTGACAGTGCCTTTATCCAGGTGACCTCTTCCTTTGTGAAGACTGAAAAAAAAGTCATGAAATTCTGAGCTGCTTGAAAAGGCAATCACTCATTGGAGTCAGACTGGGAAAATCCTTTCTGTTAAAATCAAAACCATAGCCCCTTCCCATTTCATATGAACTTCCCATTTCCTTTGGAATCTCAAAAATCAGAACTCAATGCGACCTGAACCAGGGATTGTGCCTATCACTCCTTAGTGTTACCACATAAAGGAAAGTTAAAAAAAAAAAAAAAGAAGGCAGAAAAATTTGGATTAGGAAGAAGTAGTTTTATCATTTTCAGAAAGCCTCATGAGGCTCCTTCAGCTTGGAGAGTTTTCCAGTGTTTTTCTGTAGGACTGGGTGGAGATGTTGAGGGCTGGGGAAAGGTGAGATCCTGGGATTTTTCCCACCTCCTGGCTTGGGATGAGGTAACTCACCTCACTAAGAACAACACTGGCTTTTCTAGGTGGCCTCCACTGAGCTGCAGCTCCCCTCATACCTCATGCTGAGTTTCATATCCAAGGAATTCAAGCTGGGAGCCTGACTCATTCCTCTGAGCTGGAATACAGCACAGGGGTGGGAGAACGAGCCCCCATCAGTCTGGGAGCTGATAGGGAGGGAGCAGTGACCACCTCAGCTTGGGAGATCCCCTGAGGGAAATCTTCTGTACCACCCCACCCTCCCTGTGCCTCCTCACAGCTCTGGTTTTTAATGGATCCTTCTTTTGATGTCTCAGATTTTATAGATTTTATATTTTAGATTATATTTTATGTTTAGCTTTTATATTTTCAGATTCTGTGCTGCTTTAGTGTGTGGGGCTGAGCTTCACATCAGGGCATGGTGAGCTCTGTGCACAGAGCAGGGAGACAAAACAATTCCTGCTCCAGCTGGGCACCAAGGACAAATGAGCCAAATCTCAGCCCAGGAGCACAAACCCCGTGGGCTGGAGAGAGAAAAACAAGCAGGGTGGGAGTGCCTGGGCTAAAGCTGGGCTGGGACAATGAACTGCAAGGTGCAAATGGAGCAGAGCTGATCCCAGGGAGAGACCCCGGGAGCGCTCGTGCATTTTGGGGCCATTTTGGGTCATCTTGGGTGCAGCCCTGGCTGGGCTCTGGTGCTGCCCAAGGTGGGTCCATGGAGGAGATCCTTGGAATCAATCCCTGCTTTATTCTTTAGCTCTGTCCAGCCTCTACTCTAGGTCAGCCTGCACAAGGCATCACTTTGACAGAGACTCCTGCTCCGGCCTCCACCACCCCAGGAGTGTCACAGAGTCCCTCACCAGTGTCACTTGGCCAGCTGGGTCACCCTGAGGCCACCAGGTGATGTTCATTAGGCAGCAGGGTCCAAAATTCTCCCTTTTTCCTTCTTTTCCTACCCTCCCTGATTTTCTGGGCCCCTTTGGTGTCCCAAGCCCTCCCAGATCAGTGTCTCTTTGGGCACAGCATCCACATTCTCCTGCTCTCTTGTTTCATCCACATCCCTCTGTTGGCTGCAGCTGTAATCCAGTGGGCAGGAACAGGAGAGGCTGTGGCTTGGAATTCTTTGGCTCCTCTCTCCCACTGCCTGGATATTCCTTGCCAGTGCATCTTTCACTCTGGAAAGTGACAGCCCTGAGGGTGATGGTCTGCTCAGGCAAAGAGCACAAAAATCAGCACCGCTGGGAGATCTCCTGAGGAAGGGGATCCCACACACGGCCACAGCTCACACTAAATTTGTTATCCCCGGGGGAATTCATTTTGTGGCCACTCCCGTGGCTCCTGAAAGCCAAATTCATTTCTGATTGCCGTGGTCACTGTCTCCAACTGTGCCTTTGCTGATTATGAGTCTCAAACCCTTTCATTGGGGCAGGAAATAGGATGGGTTTGGGAGAGAGGGGGGAAGGAGGAGGAAAACAAACAAATGATGCAGCTTCTTGTGGGCTGGTGGAAAATGATTCATTTGGCCAAACACACACCTCACACCCCAGGTGCTTTATCCAGGATTTACTGGTGAAAAAAATATCATGGAGTCATAGAATGGTTTGAGTTGGAAGGGACTGGAAAGATCATCTCATTCCAAACTTCCTGCCATGGGCAGGGATATCTTCCACTATCCCAGGGTGCTCCAAGCCCCAGTGTCCATCCTGGCCTTGGACACTTCCAGGGATCATGGTGCAGACACAGCTTCTCTGGGCACCCTGTGCCAGGCCCTCCTCATCCTCAGAGGGAACAATTCCCAATCTCCCATCCATCCCTGCCCTCTGGCAGTGGGAGCCATTCCCTGTGTCCTGTTCCTCCATCCCTTAGAAATTGACTCTCTCCATCTTTCCTGCTGACTCCTTCAGGTCCTGGAAGGTCACACTGAGGTCACCCCAAAGCTTCTCCTCCACAGGGTGAACAATCCCAACTCTCTCAGACTTTCCATCCCTGGGATCACCTTGGTGGCCTCATGAGTGCCTCCCCCTCCAGGGTCCCTTTTCCATCCAGCAGGTGAAAACTCCACCCTGATGTTGAGGTGAAGCTTATTCTCAGGTCATGAACTCTATTAATAATAAAAAGGGAATTACTGAGGAATTCTAAACACTCTGCCTGCCCCAGTCACTTTTTCTCACCTTGTACTGATCAAAAACTGCTCCAGAATTCCCCAGATTTCCCAGCTGCTTAGCAGGTGTCTGAGTTTATGGCATCACAGAAACATCCAACCCCCCAGACTCTCCAAGACTCATTTAGAATAATATGAAAATAATTTAATCAGCTTCAACATGCCAGGAAGGCAATACCCTGTCCGAGGGTGAATTCCAGCTGTCAGGAGGCTCTGCATTTCAAATGCAGTAAAACTTTTACAACCAAACCCCTGAGCCAAATTCCTCCCATCATTAATTTTTTCAAGGAAGCAGCCAGTAGCAAAGTCTGAGGCACAGATTTATTGAGAAAAGTTTAAAAAAGATAAGTGCATGAATAAATCTGGTTCATTTATTAGGTCGGGGTTATTGTGGATGTGATTCCCCAGAGAACTTGAAATGAAGAATTTTAATTAAGAATTAATTATTCTTAATTGTTATGAAGAATATCCCTGTATCCTGAGACTTTGGGACATCTCCTTTCTCAACCCATATTCCCTAAGCCTGAACACCTGCAGGTTGTTCCCTGGAAAGGTGAGGTGGCCAATGTTCCTTTTGGTAGGACAGGAGTTGTGGAATTAGGGAAAAAATGGTTCTGGAGGGTTTTTCTTGAAGTCATGGCATTTTTGGAGACAGGTTGTAACAGCAACAACGAGGATCCCTGCTATTCCATGAGTATAATCTGAAAAATATTTGGAATTGGAGTATTTAGGACAGTTAAAGACATTGCATGGAAAAAAACTTATTAATTTCTCTAAGTGCTGTGTTTATTAAACTCATGTATGGACTCATGTTTTGGGAATGCTGAAGTGCTATTCCCTTGTGGGCATTTTTTGCTGGAATTCTGATCCTTCCCATTGTTTTCATCTAACTCTGAATGGTTGGTTCACCTCTTGTTCCTGAAATGTGGTGGCCCACACTGAATTCACTTCACCCCCACTCTTGTTTTCTCCCAAATGAAATCATATTTAGGCAGTGCACAGCAAAGTTTTAGAGGTTTTACTGATAATCTCTGTGACTCTACATTCTTTAAAAACAGTCTCATTTTCAGTAGTTTGATGATATTTATTTTATTTGTTTGTACAAGCATTTCCTCTGTGCTTAATCTGATCAGAAAAAGACATTTAGAGGTTTTTTGGGGTGGTTTCAGTCTCAGAAACTAATCCAATAAAATGTCTCAGAACTAATCTAATAAAATGTCTCAGAACTAATCCAACAGTTCCACGTCCTCAAAAATAATCCCATTCTCAAGTGATCACTCTGAATGCTGTGAGACGCGACCCTAAGGACCAAACAATTAACTGTGTCATTATACAAGTGGAAAACTCATGGAAAACTGGGATTTTTCTGTGCCTGTGGAAGAGGAGCCCTCTGTTTGTGTGACTGTTAGATGAGATCTTCAGCTCTGTTCAGAATCCATGAGGGAAAAGCCTCCCCATCCGTGGCTGATGTGGGCATCAATGTGGGTGTGTGGAAGAGGAGGGGAATAAATCCAAGCACAGCACCAAGGAGAGGGGAAATATTAAATATTAACCACATTAAATATAATTTAGATATATTAAATATTTATAAATATTACTATCATATAATAAGATTTTAAATATTAAAATTTTAAATATTGAAATCCATTTCACTCATTCCAGTGAGTGAAATATTAAAATCCATTTCACTCGTTTCCACTGAGGAAGAATTTTTCCCTGTATCCCTTTCCCACCATTTTATTATTTTATTTCACTTCCAACACACCTCACAATGATGATTCTCTCACCAAGAAAAAAAAATCAAACAAAATCAACTTCCAGCAAAGAAGGCTGAGAAATTTTTATTTTTTTCCCAGTACAAACATCAGAAATCCAAGTTTTCATGTGTTGGGACTCGGATTTTGGAATTCTGGCAGACAGATGGGCCAGATCATCTCCCACAGGTCCCTGAATCCCTTGATTTTCAGTGTCTTAATGAAGTATGGAGCACTCCCAACTGCAAATTAAGGGAAACTTCCTCAAATAAATAAATAATCTGGGATTAATCTGTTTTAGAGGGAAATTTATCTTGCCCCAAGGTGCTCATCCAAGACATTGGAGATGAAGTGACTCTGACTCTGCTCTTTTCTCCCCAGTGCAAACGAGCTGCTCAGAGAAATAAATTATTTCTAGGCAGATGAAGTTGGAGGAAGATTAATAAGGTAAAAATGCTCAAAGCTTTGCCAAAGCAGGAACTCCCAGCTCAGCCTGGACACCAAAATAATTGGATATTTTCACATTCATCTCAATTATTTATCAGCTTCCCATCAATAAAATCAGGATAATGTTCTTGTCTCTGAGGGATTTTCCAAAGATGATTAACACTGGAAAAGCATTCAGGAATGCCAAAAAAAAAAAAAAAAAAAAAAAAAAAAAAAATTAAAAATTAAATAAAGCCCAGGAGGAAATGGACTGTTCTGTCTTTAGAACAGCCTTTGGACTGTGGGGAGAAAATACTCCTGGAAGCAACTTGTGCAGAAAAAACTCCAATTTTAAAGGGAATTCTGCTGCTTTCTGGGAATGGTTCTCACCCTGGGAGGTTCCCATTGAAATACAGGAGGCTACTGGATCACTGAGCACAAAGATAATGTGCAATAAAGGGAGAAAGGTGAGGCTTCATCAGCTGCTTTTATTCTGGATTATCCTAATTGCTGAGAAATTCACTTTGCCCCTGGCAGTCCATTGGGGTTTTATCACCTAGATTTCTGTGCCTGTGTTGGGCTGTGTGTGCATTGTGGGGAAAAACCTGAGAATAAAAATTAGACAAGAAGAGACAGGAATTAGACAAGAATAGAGAGCAAAACTGGTTCTGAATTCTTTCCCCTTCTGGATATTATTTCTTCTTTCTCGGGAATAAAATCTTAATTGTGGCCCCTTTTCCAAAATGAGGAAAACAAAGCAAAAATGAAAGCAAAGTCCACTGTGGTTGGGAACCTCCAGAAGAACGACTTTGAATATTGTTAGTGAAAGAGCTTTGAGATATTTTAAAGTTCTCCATCACTTCTGAAAATTATTTTCATTGTTTGGGAGGAGATTTGTGATTCTGAGTGTCTCATTTGATATAGATATGATATACTTTATTACAGATGTGATATTTGCACATTTTATGAGTATGTGTGCTGAATATATATTTATATATTTATATAAATACATATATTCCAGTTATAGTTATACTAATATTTATAGCTGTAATTTTAATATGTCTATATTTATACATTCACATATAAATATAAATACATATATTTATATTTATATTTATATTTATATTTGTAATGTGTGATGTATAATAAATATAGTTAATGCTATTTAATATTAGTTATATTAATATTATCTTTAATAATACTATAAAATATAGGGTCTATATTTTATAAATATGTGAAATTGTTATATTTATTTTATATTTACTAATTTATTATTTATATATTAATTATATATAGCAAGATAATATTTACATTACTAATTACAATTTAATATATAATATAATATAATAATATAATATAATATAATATAATAATATAATATAATATAATATAATATAATATAATATAATATAATATAATATAATATAATATAATATAATATAAAATAATATGTAATATATATTTAATTTATATGTTTATACTTTTATATATATTATTTATATTTATATACTGATAAACTTATTTATTTATGTATTTATATAAAAATATATACAATTATTTTTATATTTATATATCTATATATATATTTATGC
The DNA here is from genome assembly GCF_027477595.1 of Haemorhous mexicanus. Lineage (NCBI taxonomy): Eukaryota > Metazoa > Chordata > Aves > Passeriformes > Fringillidae > Haemorhous > Haemorhous mexicanus. The sequence continues at coordinate 1,952,737 of NC_082341.1, forward strand.
ATTATATATTTATCTATTCATCTGTTTATCTATTTATCCAATTATATATTTATATATTTTCACATATTTATATATTTATCAAATTATATATATATTTATGTATTGATATGTTTATATATTGATATATTGGTATGTTGATATATTTATATATTGATATGTTGATATATTTATAAATTTAAATATTTATACATTGGTTTATTTATAAATTTATATATTTGTCTTTACAGCCAGCAAGTTCAGGTTCATATACACGATACATGCAGAAGTCCTGGAATTCCTAAGGAATTGGGAATGCCCCTCCCCAAATCCTAGGAAGGAAGACTCAGCCATAATCCAGGAATCAATGGCGAGTGCCCTCATTGCCATGGCAACGCCGCCAAGCCAAACAGCAGGCGGCCGCGATTCCAGGAATTCTCAGGTGCCAACAGAATTATTGTCCAAGCCCCATCTCCCTCTCCTGCCTTCCCACCTCAGCTGAGGTAATCTGGGCTGCAGGATTAATAGCAGCATCCATCTAAATTTGGAGCCGGAGGGCCGCGGGAGCAGCCTGGGTGGGAACGGGGCGATTTCAGTTTGTTTTGTGCTGTTTCCAGGCTCGGCCCCGTATTTGTCTGGCATTGCCTGGGTGTTGCCATAGTGACCTTTGATAAATCCGTGTTATGGATGCTGTGAAACATAAAGCAGGGAGGGGAAGTCCGTGGAATCAAGCAGGGGGGCTGGGAGCTTCAAAGGCATTTTGGTCAGATTTAGTGCTCTCATCCGTTCTAATAAATGCTTTGCTCTTAATTAAAAACTGCGTGTCTGAGAGCCTGGAAATTCATTCCACTTCGGAGGAGTTTCTATGGGAAAATTCATATTGTCCAAAGCAGTTGGCTGGATTTGATCAGTCTGTGTAATTTATATTTATTGAATGGGGGTAAAGTTCTACCTTTGCCTCACCGTTACTGTTCTTTCTAAACATTTCTTAAATCAGGAGAGAAAATAAGATGTACAGGTCATTCCTCATCTTGAAAGGCAAAGACTTTTTTATGGATGCCCACCTAAAAATTGGAAGTTGAGTCCAAGCTGGGGAGAAATGAGTGTTGGGAAAAGGGTTTTCACAAACTCCTCAGGGAATGGTCACATTTCCATGGCTGCCAGAATTCCAGGAGCATTTGGACCCCCTCCCTTAGGGTGGAATTGTTGGGGTGTCTGTGCAGGGACAGGAGTGGGACTTGATGATCCCTGTAGGTCTCTTACAAATCAGGATGTTCTGATTCCATGAGTCCATGAACCATGAGCAGATTAAGGTACTTTGAGAGAGCTTATTCTTCTCTAAGTCTGAGACATTCAATCCAGGATACGATTCAACATTTGAATTTTAAATGGCAAACCCCAGACCAAGTGCATCCATGGCTGTTGCTACCATCAGGAATGAACTCCCCATTTTATCCCTAAAAACATCCAAAATTTGGGGACATCCAAAATTTCACAGGCTGACCAAGGCAGGACCCAAGTGCAGCTCTTGAGAAATCTCTGGGCTTCTGTGTTTTAAAGCCTGTGTTCATCCTGCTCAATTCTTTAAGAAATTCACTGGAACACCTCTCTGATGAGCTTCTTTATTCCTCCTGGGAGCACAGTTTATCCCAGCAATCATAAATCACCACCCAAAAATGGGGTGAATGCTCCACATGTCTTCCCAGAGCTGCCAGCCAGAGCCTGCTGATTAACTCAGCTGAGTGCTGAGGGGAGAATTAATCTCCCTTAGCTGCAGCCATTTCAAATGTAAGCCCCTGCTTTAAGCCAGGTTTCCTGCTTTTATCAGGGAAAGGTCACTCAGGAGGGCACTGTCCCATCTATTTTGGGCAATTAGCTAAGGATGGATGAATCCCACAGAGGGGTCTGTGGCAGCAGAGTAAATTTTGGGTGATGATCTCCCTCCCAAAGACCAGCAGCAGTGTCATGTTCTCCTCATTATTTATATTATCAGGGAGGGCTCTCCAGCTTTGCTGTCCTCTGCCTGGCACTGCTTCCTCATCCAGTGCTGGATTCAGCTGGGACCAGTTCCCAGTGTTGTGTTTTGGGTTTGTTTGTTTGTTTTAAATTATAGAATCACAGAATGGTTTGGGACTTTTAAATATCATCAAGTCCAACCCTTCTGCCATAGACAGGGACATTTTTTGCTAGACCAAGTTGATCAAAACCTGATCTTAAGCATTTCCAGTGGTGGGGCATCCACAACTTTTCTGGCCAACCTCTTCCAGTGCCTCACTATCCTCATCATAAAAAATAATTCTTCTTTTCTACGTCTAATTTAAACCCAACCTCTCCCAGTTTATAACTCCTGACCCTTATCTTGTCAATTTAGACCTTGGAAAAAAGTCTTAGGATCATGGAATGGTCCTGTAAGGGCAGTTCCTTAGTGGATGCCAGAAAAGCAGCTGAAAGAAGGAGTCATCTCTTAAGCCTCAAATGCACAAAACCTTCCCCTGGAAATTCCTTGTCCTCTGTCCTAAATCAGGTTTTACTGCCATGCTGGTGGCAAAGCAGGGATCTGGGGGTGGGATGGAAATTAATCCAGGAGTGGCTGGAAGAATTCAGAGGAAGCGTGAGCAAAGCCTGGAAATCACACACTGCGAGGGGAAACTAAGAAAATTCCACTGTGGACCAAAAACTTGAGATTAGGAAGGGCCTAAGTCTCTGGCTCTCAGGGCTTCCACGGGACACAGATTTCTCATGATGGAGAGGTTGTTAGACTTTGAAAAATGTATTTTGGCTTGAGAAGAGAAGTTCCAGGGAGAACTTAGAGCCCCTTCAGTATCTAGAGGGGCTCCAGGAGAGCTGGAGAGGGACTGGGGACAAGGGATAGAGGGACAAGAAAAGGGGAATGGCTTTAAAGTGAAAGAGAGGAGATTTAGAGGGGGATATTGGGAAGGAATTCCTGGCTGTGAGGGTGGTAAGTTCCTGCCACAGGGTGCCCAGAGCAGCAGTGGCTGCCCCTGGATCCCTGGGAGTGTCCAAGGCCAGGTTGGGCATTGGGCCTTGGAGCAGCCTTGGACAGTGGGAGGTGTCCCAAGATGAATTTTAAGGTCCCTTCCAACCCAAACCATTCCATAATCCTACAACCTCATTCTGCCGGGCTGGAAAAAGCAACAACAACAACAAAATCCCCAACACCCCCAAAACCCTAAATTCTGTGTAGCAGAGGTAACAAGAAATGGAGATGCCAACAAGGGAAATAATGGATTTCCCAATGGAAGAGGGGTTTCAATAGGTACCAAATTCCATGGAGGACTCTCCAAGTGAAGCAGCAGACAAGAGCAAGGTGCAGCAAACCCTGACTCTCTTTGTCCCATTTTGTGCCCACGAAGGCGATTGAATTGGGGTTTTTTTGGTTTTTATTTTGCTTTCCAAGCTGTCCCGCCAGGAACGAGAAGCATACCCTTGGTCTAGTCGCCAGCAGGACACTAGGTGGCCCACAAGCCACACACAGGCTGTCCCACACAATCCCACTCCCACTCCCACTCCCAGGGAGCTGTGGTGGGACCCTGGGGAAGGGCTGGAGCACCCAGCAGTGGGAGCTCTGCGTGGTACTGCCAGGGATATTGCCCATTACACGATTTGTACATATTTAGGCTTAGCCACCCTAAGCTGATTGCAGGTACTTAAAATTGCTTTTGTGCCATGAGCACTTAACACTAAACCTCTTTTAATTTGCACCGTGCTACTCAGAGAGATCATATCATTCTTCTGCTCCACGCAAATTCCCAATCTGGCAATCCTAGCCCGCTCGGGTGGTTTTTTTAAAAAATAATTTAAAAAAAGAATTTAATAAGGATTTGAGTTTCTTTATTGAGCTTTTATTGTCCAGTCTTGTAATTGAATCACTCTGCTGTGACAGAGAGACTGAGGCTGTTATTAGCAAATTCTATAAACAATGGGCTTGATCCCTTTATGAAAAAGCATTGTAGGGGGAATAGTTAATCTGGGCTCAAAAAAAAAAAAGAAATGAAGCTCTGGGAGGGGAAGGAGGGGGAAATACAATTGCAGATTCCAAATATTTAAAACTGTTTCTGCACTTTGCCACTCCAGCCCCCTCCTCCCTCCACTTCCCTTCTTCCACCACCTGGCTGCTCAAATCCCTTTTTGTTCTTTGTGCCTCGAGTCTCTGAGGCAGAACTTGTTTGCAACACGATCACCAGGGAGGAAATCTTGTCTCCAGAGCAAAGCCTCCTCTCTGAGAGGGCCATGTTGGTGCTGCTTTTCTGGGCAGCTCTGGATTTTTGATGGCAAATTCCAGCACAAACGGAAAGCTGGGACTCCAAGCAGATCCCAACGAAGGGGAGGTTGTGCTCATCAGATATTTAATTTGGACATCTCCATTGAAATTGGCCATTCTGGTCTCCCTTGGTAGCCAGTAGAGTTCTAGTCAGAAATATTGGTGGCAGTGGATGCACTTCATCCCATTCCAAGGCAGAAAATTGGACAAATCTATGGATATTCCCTAATCATGCAATGCTTGAGCATAATATCCATGGGCTATGAAAGATCCAAGGGCCTGCTCTTTAGTCAGTGTGTTAATGGTAGATATGCTTGAAATGAGCATGGAATTTTTACTGGCATCAAGTTTTCCAGCTGGAACCTTGTGTTCTGGGGCGTCCCTTTGTTTGTGTAAATAATAAATGAGGATTTCTGTTGGAACAGCAGCTCCGTGCTCTGATATTCCAGGGCACATTCAAGGAACACAGGGAGTCAGACAAAGCCCTGGCTGTAAAGTTGATTTTGCCAACACTGGAAAAAGGTCACTGTTTCATTGTCTGAGTCCTCTGCTCCATTCACAACTTCTCCAGGGCAAAGTCTGCCCCTTACATTGCTTTTCCAGGTCACTCCAGGACCTGGATCTTGTCTGTGGTCACGTAGCAGCACTGTTGAACAGCAGGTATTATTGATAATACAGAATTGATCAGGTCTGGGGTGATAATGAGGTTAAGGAAATGTTGATCAATACGTTATCATGAGAGTTCTAAATGTGAACTTCAACCCAGAGCCTGAAGAAATCAGTGGAGCTCCATTTAGACTCCCAATGACCTTGTTTAACCAAAACTAAGACCTTATTTTCTTCTTTGAGGCATCAAAGGTAAGGCTGAATATTCAGTTATGGAAGAAAGGAGATGATTGTGTGAATAATAAGCATGAAAATAAAAAAAAAAGAAAAGGCAGAAATATTAATATCTTGATGAAGCTGGAAGATAAGCAGTTATATTTTTGTGTTGAATAGGAAGAGAGTACCCTTGAGCAAGGCATGGAAGCTGGAACATCATCAAATTTGGGAAAGATGGAGGATTGGATGAGGGTTAAGAAACTGGGAACAAAATGACAGCTTGTAAAAACAATTCATTCTAGGGACAGCAATGGAAAATCAGATTTGAGGTGTTTTGGGGTTTTTTTTGGTGGAGAGTGGATCATATTCCTATTTTATCTTGGTACATCTCTTTTGTTGTATCAAATAGGAAGGGAAAAGTGTCAAGGGGTATAAAAAGTCTCTGGTAGCTGTGACAGAAGCAAGGGGAGGAGAAGGAATTTATTTCTACCACATACTGACAAAGCAAATCAAATAAACCCAAAAAAGCTTGGGTTTATCCATTTTGGCTTTATTTGAGTCAGATTTCCAAAGCAGAAGAGGTTGAGGTTGGAGGAGGAGATGCAGCTGCTCAGAGGTGCAGCACGAGGATGGGCAGTCACAAGTTGTACAAAGGGAAATTACAGCTGGATTAATGAAAAACATCCTCAAAACTCAGCTGGATAAGGGCACAGTCTGTGTATAGAGAGCTGGGAAAGTGAATGGGAAAAATTCAATAAGAGTGGGAAGCAAATCTGTGAATGCAGCCCTAAAATGGGAATGGGTGGAAAACTTCACTGATAAAAGAGTTTTTTGCTCTGAATTCCACTTGTGTCTCAATGAGCTCCTAAAGCCTGGATGGAGAGAAAAATTTGCCTTTCCCACCAGGAGAAATGACCTGATTTGTGATTCCATCCAAATTTTGAACCCTAATACATAGGTTTGGACAATATATAAATCTGAACACACGTGCCAGGCATTTTTTCTGTCTAATGTATAGAAAGAAAAAAAAAATTAAGCCAATTATTTTACTGTGATGAAATTGAAAAGTTGATCTAGGGGTTTCTATGGTCACAGACCTGTTTATAGGTTTGGTGCTCCCCCAGCAGTTAAAGGGGAGCCTGGTGACCAATAGGAAAGCAAGAGCTCATTCTCCACATTCCATTAGCTTCAGAATTCCACATTAAATGATGGCTTTGGTGCCATGTGGTGAAGTCTGATATGAAGAAGAACAGGGGGAAAAATTAATACATACACAGGTGTGCACTTGCACACACGTTTATGTGTGAAATATCAGTGTATCCACATATATTGTGCACAATTAACCTGTCTGGTTTCCTTTAGGAAATAACAAATGTTGATGAAGTGAAGCAAAAATCTGGAAACCTTTGCACTGTTAAGGTTTGGTTCAGTCTGGATTTGGGGTTGGGATTTTTGTTTTAAATTGAACTCCATGGACGGCCTTGCTGCAATTCTAATTTTCTGGAGTCAGCCTGGAAACCACAAAGTGGAATTCTTTCCAGGCACTGTGACTTCCAACACGTAACCTAAATAACAATGCTGTTTTTACCTAATGGTCTAAACATCTTAAGTATTAAATGAGGGATAAATTTGCCATGAGGTCAAGAGTTAAAAACTCTGAAATAAAAGAGCGTTGAGAAATGCGAAAGACAGCGGTAATATGATTTCCATGCATCAATTTTCTTTTCAGATTACAATTCCACCAGCAAAAATTCCCTGGATTTACATTATGGCCTTTCCAAGTTTATCTTAAACCACAAACTAGAAAGGTTCTGGTGTTCATGTGCTCTGCCTTCACCTGGCTCTTCTGACCCAGCATGAAAAGCCAAATTGAACTTTCTTAGGCAGAACAGGTCAGGCAAAAATTGTCTCCTCAGTATCAAAAATGCAAAAGTGGAGGGAATTTTAAGAAAAAAAATCTTTTTTGAGCTTCCACACGTTGGAAAAAGTTTGTAAAAGACATGCTTTGCTACAGAAAAGGTGTGAGAAAAATTAATTTTTTTGGTTCTAAGGAGGGTAGAAAGCTGCAAAGCTCTGGGTGAAATAAAGAATATCTAAAAATATATAGAGATCTTGGAATACTTTGCTTTGGTGAGAGCATGGACATTGACACCTGCATGGCTCAAATTAAAATGTGGCATCACCAGGTTCGTTAACATTTATGATACAAGTTGATTATTGCTCCCAGGGGTGAATTCTACTTTTCCCAACAGTTCTGCTCACACTAAAACTTTCTGCTAAGGTAGCACACCCTACCAACCTGTCTAAAATTAACTCCAGGGTCGTGTTTTTGGGGAGGTTTGAGCCTTACACTCAGTCTAAAGTTTTAATTCAGCTGTGAAGGGAAAACCACAGCTTTGAACAATCCTTATTTCATTTTCTAGCACCAAATTTCTCCATCCTTGAGCCATTCCACGTCAACTCTGAGGCCATTCCTGAGTCCCAGCATACCTTGACTGGAAATCTCCAATACTGGGGGGTGTTATGATTATCCAGAGTGACCCTGGCTGGAATATCTCCATGCTTCCCCGATTTTAGCAATTTCAGGTTGATCTGATTAGGTTTGGCACACAAAGATGGGGACAGGCTGAGTCAGAATTTGGCTGGAAGGTGAAACTTTTCCCTACCAGACCCAACCGCCGCCGCTCCGGGATGTGGTGCGGGTAATTCCAGAGGAGTTTTGCTTTTTTCCAGTGCCTTTATTTTTCCCCTCAAGTTCCCTGCTCTGGCCTGGACACATCAATGCTGAGCTCTCACAGCTGGGAAGT